>NC_140990.1:262869112-263469112 GCF_052327205.1 Somniosus microcephalus | reverse complement strand
ACACCGCCTTCGAGGTGAACGGCCGCCTCTACCAATTCCTCAGAGTCCCCTTTGGGGTGACGAATGGGGTCTCGGTCTTCCAGAGGGAGATGGACCGCATGGTCGATGACCACCACTTGCAGGCAACCTTCCCCTACCTCGACAACGTCACCATCTGCGGTCACAACCAGCAGGATCACGACTCGAACCTCGAGAGGTTCCTGAAAACCGCACAAAAACTCAACCTCACCTACAACGAGGACAAGTGCGTTTACAACACCACGCGCCTCTGCATACTAGGCAGCGTGGTGGAGAATGGGGAAATCGGACCAGACCCCGACCGATTGCGCCCCCTATGGGAGCTGCCCCTGCCCAACACTCCCAAAGCCCTGAAAAGGTGCCTGGGGTTATTTTCTTATTATTCCCAATGGGTCCCCAACTACTCCGACAAAGCCCGCCCCCTCTTGAAAGCATTCTCTTTCCCGCTCTCTGCTGAGGCCCACGCCGCCTTCAAAAGCATTAAGCAGGATATTGAGCGGGCCACGCTACAGGCAGTGGACGAGAACACTCCATTTCAAGTGGAAAGTGATGCGTCTGACTTCGCCTTGGCGGCCACCCTCAACCAGGCGGGGCGGCCCGTAGCTTTCTTCTCGAGGACCCTCCAAGGGCCCGAGATCAGACACTCCTCCGTGGAAAAGGAGGCCCAAGCCATCGTGGAGGCAGTGCGCCACTGGCGCCACTACCTAGCCGGCAAACGCTTCACCCTACTTACCGACCAGCGGTCGGTAGCGTTTATGTTCAATAATAAACAGAGGGGGAAGATTAAAAATGATAAGATTCTTAGGTGGCGGATCGAGCTCTCCACCTTCGAGTACGACATCATTTACCGGCCAGGGGCCCTTAACGAATCCCCTGACGCCCTCTCACGAGGGATGTGTGCCAGCGCCACCGGGGATCGGCTACAGACCCTCCACAACGACCTCTGCCACCCAGGGGTCACGCGGCTGTTCCACTTCATAAAGTCCCGTAACTTACCCTACTCGATTGAGGAAGTTCGGTCCCTGACCAGGAACTGCCGCACTTGCGCTGAGTGCAAGCCTCGGTTCTACCGCCCAGATAGAGCCCACTTAATCAAAGCTACACGGCCCTTTGAGCGGCTCAGCTTAGATTTCAAGGGCCCCCTCCCATCCGTCGACCGCAATGTTTACTTCCTGAACATTGTGGACGAATACTCCCGGTTCCCATTCGCCTTCCCCTGCCCAGACATGACCAGCGCCACGGTCATTAAATGCCTCAACAGCCTGTTCTGCCTGTTCGGTATGCCGAGCTACATCCATACGGATAGGGGGGCGTCCTTCATGAGTGAAGAGCTACGCCAGTACATGCTGTCCAGGGGGATCGCCACGAGCCGTACCACCAGCTACAACCCCCGGGGTAACGGTCAAGTGGAGCGAGAGAACGGGACAGTATGGAAAGCAGTCACTCTAGCTCTAAGGACCAAGGGCCTCCCTATCTCCCGCTGGCAGGAAGTCCTCTCGGATGTGCTCCATTCGATACGGTCGCTATTGTGTACGGCCACTAATACCACGCCTCATGAACGAATGTTTGTCTTTCCCCGGAAATCCACCTCAGGCGTATCCATGCCGTCATGGCTCTCCACCCCAGGTCCGGTACTCGTGCGAAGGCATGTGAGGGGCCACAAGACGGACCCTCTCGTGGAGCCAGTACACCTACTCCACGCCAACCCCCAATACGCATATGTCCGGCATGCCGACAGAAGGGAGGACACCGTGTCCATAAAAGACGTCGCCCCAGCCGGCATCGACAACAACCACGGCAATAGTGGCAACGACGATCACAGCAACTCTTACCCACCCACTACTCTTTCATCACCCCCGGAAGAACACCGACCAACGGCACCCCCACCAACTACCCCTTCAACAACCCTGGCGGCACCCCCGGCAGAGACCCAGGAGGCTACCGGGGACACCCAGCCGACACCCGCAGCACCGCAACAGCCACGTCGGTCGCAGAGGACTATCAAACCCCCGAACAGACTAAATCTATAGAAGGGGTGAATGTGATGAAATATTTCCATTCATCACTGCCTGTGACTGAGATCGGTTTCAGTGTCATTTCCCTTCCCCCAGACCTCATTGTATTATGTACTGGAATGTGCTGTATTGTATACTGGAATGTGCTGTGTGTAGGGCTCCGCCCATACCTGGCCCCGTTTGTAAGCTAGCTTTCAGTCTAGCCCCAGTCTCCAGAAGGACGACATCTCTCTCGCTTACGTGTTTCGTTCTAAGTTAATAAAAGCCTTGTTTTGTTCTGCTACCTTCGAGTCTCGGAATTATTGAGGCACATCACTCCTCAAGCTGCGTGTCCGGGGTGCTGCGCTCCATGCTTTTAACTGCTGAAAGGTCTCTTCAGTTATACCTTTCTTCCCAAGGCCTCACTTCCCGCCCAAAATCAGGTTAGTCTTTGTTTTAACTTTGGCGGGCTTTGAGCACAGCGGAGCAGTTATTATATTTAAAATCATTTTAAGTGACTGGTAACAGGCCCATCTCTGGTTGGAAATGGCTTTCATTGTTTTGAATGTCCTGCTGATCTCGTTATCTAGTCCTGGGTGCTGTTCTCATGAATATGAAATTGTCCCCTTTTGTCTGGGGCAGCATCTTGATGGCCTCTGTCTCCAGGCCGATCTTGAGTGGATCTGCATCTAATCCATGTGCATGCCTGTGGGTTTGGTTTCGTTCTCTCAGGAACGGCTTCCAGAACTTACTGTGGATTGAATCCACAAATCTGTCTGAGGTTGCGCAGGAACCATTTTAAAGTGTCCCAATAAATTGGTCACATGGTATGGCGGCCAGTTTGTATGCCCCTTTTTCTGGGCTTCTTTTAAAAACAGTCTTTAAAATCATGGCCTCTTCTGCCTATTGACCCTTATTAATATGAAATCCAATTTTGCGAATCCTACAACTGGAAGGAGCAGACCTGGAGGGAGCACAGCGAGAGTGGAGCAGTGAAAAGGAGCATTCCCGAGCGGCAGAAGCCTGAGACCGGAAGGAGCGGACCTGGAGGGAACACAGCGAGAGCGGAGCAGTTAAAAAGAGCATTCCCGAGCAGCAGAAACCTGAGACCGGAAGGAGCGGACCTGGAGGGAACACAGCGAGAGCGGAGCAGTTAAAAAGAGCATTCCCGAGCGGCAGAAACCTGAGACCGGAAGGAGCGGACCTGGAGGGAACACAGCGAGAGCGGAGCAGTTAAAAGGAGCATTCCCGAGCGGCAGAAACCTAAGACCGGAAGGAGTGGACCTGGAGGGAGCACAGCGAGAGCAGAGCAGTTAAAAGGAGCGGCAGCAACTCAACAGAGGCAGTTTTTGAAAAAGTGAGGTCAGAGTAAAAAAACTGACATCGGCACAAGGGAAGGAGCTGATTGGTGAGTAGCTGGTGAGTGTATTTTTTTAAGTTTTAAGTTTATTTCTGCTGGGTTAGTTCTTAGTCTATTAAATAGAGGCATGGCAGGGCAACTCATTCCCGTGGAGTGCACATCCTGTGCCATGTGGGAAGTCCTGGACGCTTCACGTAGCCTGGACGACCACATGTGCGGGAAGTGTCTCCAGCTACAGCAACTCAAGCTCCGGGTTTCGGAGCTTGAGCGGCAGCTGAAGTCACTGTGGAGCTTCCACGAGGCTGAGAGTTATGTGGAGAGCACATTTCAGGAGGTGGTCACCCCGCAGCTTAAGAGTATGCAGGCAGAGAGGGAATGGGTGACCGCCAGTCAGAAGAGGAGGACCAGGCAGATAGCGCAGGAGTTCCCGGAGTGCATCGTGCTCTCCAACCAGTACTCTGTTCTGAGTACTGGTGAGGGCGATTGTTCCTCTGGGGGGTGCAGCCAGAGTCAAATCCATGGCACCACGGGTGGCTCATCTGCACAGGGGGGGAGGAAAAAGAGTGGAAGAGCAATAGTGGTAGGGGATTCGATAGTTAGGGGAGCAGATAGGTGTTTCTGAGTCCAGGATGGTATGTTGCCTCCCTGGTGCCAGGGTCAAGGATGTCACTGAGCGCCTGCAGGACACTCTGAGGGAGAGAGGACAGCTAGAGTTTGTTGTCCATATTGGTACCAATGACATAGGCAGAAATAGGGATGATGTCCTGCAGGCAGAGTTTAGGCAGCTAGGAGAGAAATTAAAAAACAGGACCTCAAAGGTAGTAATCTCCGGATTACTCCCGGTGCCACGTGCTAGTGAGTACAGGAATAGGAGGACGGAACAGATGAATGCGTGGCTGGAGAGATGGTGCAGGAGGGAGGGAAATTAGATTCCTGTGGCATTGGGACTGTTTCTGGGGAAGGTGGGACCTGTACAAGCCGGACGGGTTACACCTCAACAGAGCCAGGAGCAATATTCCATGGGGAGGTTTGTCAGTGCTGTTGGGGAGGGTTTAAACTAGCTTGGCAGGGGGGTGGGCACCAGTATATAGGAGTAGAAAAGAGGAATAAGGTGCATAAAAGAGTGAGTGTGTTCGATAGTAGTAGAGAAGAAAGTACTAGAGCCGGTAGTAGTACTATATTAGACAGGAGCAAACTAAGAAAGACTACAAAAAATTCAAAAATGGGTTTAGAATGCATGTACGTAAACGCACAAAGTGTGGTGAATAAGGTTGGTGAGCTACAAGCACAATTAGTTGTGTGGCAATATGATGTTGTGGCAATAACGGAAACATGGCTTAAAAACGGTGAGGACTGGGCACTTAATATTCAAGGGTACAAGGTGTTCAGAAAAGATAGGGAAGGAAAAAAGGGAGGTGGGGCGGCAGTGCTGATTAAGGAAGACATTGTAGTGTTGGAAAGGAAAGATGTTCTTGAGGGGACAAGGACAGAATCCATTTGGTTAGAGTTGCGGAGCAAAAAGGGTATGATCACGCTATTGGGGGTATTCTATAGGCCTCCAAATAGTGAGAGGGAGGTAGAGGAGCAAATCTGCGGGGAAATTGCAGAGCTATGCAAGAGCTATAGAGTGGTGATATGGGGGGACTTTAATTACCCAAATATCGATTGGGATAATGCTAGGGTAAATGGAAAGGAGTGGGCGGAACTTTTGAAATGTGTTCAGGAGAATTTCCTTGACCAATATGTTCTTGGCCCAACTAGGAAGAAGGCATTGCTGGACCTGGTGCTGGGGAATGAGGTGGGCCAAGTGGACTAAGTGTCTGTGGGAGAACACTTGGGTACGAGTGATCATCATTTCATAAGATTTAGATTAGCAATGGAGAGGAGCAAGGAACAATCTAGAGTGGAACTTCTAAACTGGAATAGGGCTAACTTCAATGGGATACGAAAGGATCTAGCCAGGGTAAAATAGAACCAAAGACTGGCAGGAAAAACTGTAACGGAACAATGGGTGATCTTTAAGGAGGAGATGTTCCAAGTACAGGCTAGGTACATTCCAACAAGAGGGAAGGGTAAGGGAACCAAAGCAAGGGCTCCTTGGATGACGAGGGAGATAGAGAAGATAATGAAACAAAAAAAGAGGGTGTATGATGCATGTCAGGTAAATTCTTCAGGGGAGAACCAGACCAAATACAATAAGTTAAGAGGGGATGTGAAGATGAAAATAAGATTGGCAAGGAGAGAATATGAGAGTAGAATGGCGGTTAACATAAAAGGGAACCCAAAAATCTTCTACCGGCATGTAAACAGTAAGCGGGTAGTAAGAGGCAGGGTGGGGCCTATCAGAGACAAAGAAGTTGATATATGCTTAGAGGCGCAGGGCAAGGCTAGAATACTCAATGAGTACGTTGTATCGATGTTTACTAAGGAGGTGGATGCTGACAAAATATCGGTAGAAGTGGAAAAGGTAGAAGCAATGGAAGGGGTGAAAATTGATAGGCATGATGTACTAGATAGGCTGGGTATGCTTAGAGTGGACAAGTTGCCTGGTCCAGATGGCTTGCATCCCAGGTTGCTAAGAGAATTGGGGGAGGAGATAGCGGAAGGGCTTGCCATAATTTTCCAATCTTCCCTAGATGCAGGGGAGGTGCCTGAGGATTGGAAAGTGGCAAATGTGACACCATTGTTCAAGAAAGGCTGTAAGGACAATCCTAGTAACTACAGGCCGGTCAGTTTAACATCAGCGGTGGGTAAAGTTTTAGAAACAATAATCAAGAAAAAAATTAACGGGCACTTGGAGAGGTTTAAACTAATTAAGGAGAGCCAACACGGATTTGTAAAAGGTAGATCGTGTTTGACTAATCTAATTGAATTTTTTGATGAAGTAACAGAGAGGACTGATGAATGGAATGCAATGGATGTCGTCTACATGGATTTTTGGAAGGCATTTGACAAAGTACCACATAGAAGGCTGGTTAACAAAATTGAGGCTCATGGAATAGGTGGGTCAGTGGCAGCATGGATAAGGAATTGGCGTAAGGACAGAAAACAGCGAGTTGTGGTAAATGGCTGTTTTTCAGACTGGAGGATGGTAGATAGTGGTGTTCCCCAAGGGTCAGTGCTGGGGCCACTGCTTTTTCTGATATAAATAAATGACCTGGATATCGGAATACTGAGTAGAATTTCTAAATTTGCCAACGACACCAAACTTGGGGGTGTGGCAAACAGTGATGATGATACCAATCGACTGCAACAGGACATAGAAAGGCTAGCAGAATGGACAGACAAGTGGCAGATGGAATTTAATACAGAGAAGTGTGAGGTGATGCATTTTGGCAGAAGGAACAGGGAGAGGCAATATACATGTAATGGCACAGCTTTTAAAAGTGTGCAGCGACAGAGGGACCTGGGAGTTAACATAAGAACATAAGAACATAAGAAATAGGAGCAGGAGTAGGCCATACGGCCCCTCGGGCCTGCTCCGCCATTCAATAGGATCATGGCTGATCTGAATCTAGACTCACGTCCACTTCCCTGCCCTCTCCCCGTAACCCCTAATTCCCTTATCTGCTAGGAAAATGTCTATCTCCATTTTAAATTTATTTAATGTTGCAGTTTCCACAGCTCTCTGGGGTAGCGAATTCCATAGATTTACTACCCTCTGAGTGAAGAAGTTTCTCCTCATCTCAGTTTTGAAAGGGCAGCCCCTTATTCTAAGATTATGCCCCCTAGTTCTAATCTCACCCATCAGTGGAAACATCCTCACCGCATCCACCCGATCAAGCCCCCTCACAATCTTATATGTTTTGATAAGATCGCCTCTCATTCTTCTGAACTCCAATGAGTAGCGTCCCAACCTACTCAACCTTTCCTCATACGTCAACCCCTTCATCTCTGGAATCAACCGAGTGAATCTTCTCTGAACCGCCTCGAGAGCAAGTATATCTTTTCTTAAATATGGAAACCAAAACTGCATGCAGTATTCCAGGTGTGGCCTCACCAATACCCTGTATAACTGCAGCAAGACTTCCCTGTTTTTATACTCCATCCCCCTTGTAATAAAAGCCAAGATTCCATTGGTCTTCCTGATCACCTGCTGCACCTGCATACTAACTTTTTGTGTTTCATGCACCAGGACCCCCAGATCCCTTTGTACTGTAGCACTTTGCAGTTTCTGTCCATTTAGATAATAACTTGCTCTTTGATTTTTTCTGCCAAAGTGCATAACCTCACACTTTCCAACATTATATTGCATCTGCCAAATCTCTGCCCACTCACTTAGCCTGTCTATGTCCTTTTGCAGGTTTTTTATGTCCTCCTCACTCACTGCTTTCCCTCCCATCTTTGTATCATTGGCAAACTTGGATATGTTGCACTCGGTCCCTTCCTCCAAATCGTTAATATAGATTGTAAAGAGTTGGGGTCCCAGCAATGACCCCTGCGGAACACCACTAGTTACTGATTGCCAGCCCGAGAATGAACCATTTATCCCAACTCTTTGTTTTCTGTTAGATAGCCAATCTTCCACCCATGCCAGTATATTACCCCCAATCCCGTGATTTTTTATCTTGATCAGTAATCTTTTGTGTGGAACCTTGTCAAATGCCTTTTGGAAGTCCAAATACACTACATCCACTGGTTCCCCTTTATCCACCCTGTATGTTACATCCTCAAAGAATTCGAGCAAATTTGTCAAACATGACTTCCCCTTCGTAAAACCATGCTGACTCTGTCCTATTAAATTATGTTTATCCAAATGCTCTGTTACTGTTTCCTTAATAATGGACTCCAACATTTTGCCAACCACAGATGTTAGGCTAACTGGTCTATAGTTTCCAGCTTTTTGTCTACTTCCCTTCTTAAATAAGGGTGTTACATTAGCAGTTTTCCAATCTGCCGGGATCTTTCCTGAGTCCAGGGAGTTCTGGAAAATGATCACCAATGCATCCATAATCCCTACTGCCACTTCTCTCAAGACCCTAGGATGTAGGCCATCAGCTCCGGGGGATTTATCCGCCTTAAGTCCCATTATTTTACTGAGTACCATCTCCTTAGTGATTTTAATCGTGTTTAGCTCCTCCCCCCCATTGCCCCCTGTTTGTCCAGTGTTGGGATATTTTTCGTGTCCTCTACTGTAAAGACTGATACAAAATATTTGTTCAGCGTCTTTGCCATCTCCATGTTCCCCACCACTAGTTTCCCAGTCCCATCCTCTAAGGGACCAGCATTCACTTTAGCCCCCCTTTTTCTTTTTATATAGCTGTAGAAACTCTTGCTATCTGTTTTTATATTTTTTGCTAGTTTACTTTCATAATCTATCTTCCCTTTCTTAATTAATCTTTTAGTTATTGTTTGCTAGCTTTTAAATGCTTCCCAATCTTCTATCCTCCCACTAGATTTGGCTAATTTATATGCCCTTGTTTTCAGTCGAATACTATCCTTTATTACTTTACTAAGCCACGGATGGCTGTCTTTTCTTTTACTCCCCTTTTTCCTCAGTGGAATATATTTATCTTGAAAGATGTGAAATATCTCCTTGAATGTAGACCACTGCTCTTGTACCATCTTACACTTTAATCTGTTTTCCCAGTCCACTTTAGTCAATTCTACTCTCATACCTTCATCGTCTCCTTTATTTAAGCTTAGTACGCTGGTTTGAGATCCAACTCTCTCACCCTCAAACTGAATTTGGAATTCAACCATATTATGGTCACTCATTCCAAGGGGATCCTTTACTAGGATATTTTTTATTAATCCTGTCTCATTACACAGGACCAGATTTAAGATTGCCTGCCCCCTGGTTGGTTCAGTTACATACTGCTCAAGGAACCCATCCCTAATACACTCTATGAACTCTTCCTCAATGCTGCCATGCCCAATTTGATTAGTCCAGTCAATATGAAAGTTAAAATCCCCCATGATTATAGCTGTTCCCTTATTACAAGCCCCAACTATTTCCTGATTTATACTCCGACCAACAGAGTTGCAACTGTTAGGAGGCCTATAGACTACGCCCACTAGTGACTTTTTCCCCTTATTAATGTGCATAGGTCCCTGAAGGTGGCAGGACATATTGAGAGAGTGGTTAACAAAGCATATGGGATCTTGGGCTTCATTAATAGAGGTATTGAGTACAAAAGTAGAGAAGTTATGCTGAACCTTTATAAAGCGCTGGTTAGGCCACAAGAAGAGTATTACGTCCAGTTCGGGTCACCACACTTTAGGAACGATGTGAAGGTCCTTGAGAGGGTGCAGAAGACATTTACCAGAATGGTTCCGGGGATGGGGGATCTTAGCTACAAGGACAGGTTGGAGAAGCTGGATTTGTTTTCATTAGAGTAAAGGAGGTTGAGGGGTGATTTGATAGAGATGTACAAGATTATGACGGGTTTCGATAGGCTAGACAGGGAAATGCTGTTCCCACTAGTTGATGGTACAAGGACTAGGTGACACAGATTTAAGGCTTTGGGCAGGAGATACAGGGGGAATGTGAGGAAAAACCTTTTTACACAGCGAGTGGTGAGGACCTGGAATTCGCTGCTGACGGAAGTGGTGGAAGCGGAGACACTCAGGGGGAGAAATTCAGTAGGTTGCGCCACCTGTTAGCGCCTTAAGAGGGCGTTAAGTGGGTCGCAAGCCAACTGGCGCCCGGGCACGGCACTGCCCACACCTCCCACTAAATTCCACGGGACGTTAGTGGTGGCACTAACCGTTAGTGCTGCACCACTGCCGATGACATCATCGGTGTGCGCAGCGCCCCGCTGACGCCCCAGCCGCGATATTTGGCAGCACCCCCTGATTTACCGCCAGACGCTATGGGGAGCCTACCTGCGGCCGGGTAGGCGCAAATTAAAGGCGAGGTGTGGGGTGGCCATTTTTGTTGTTGGCCGCCTGCCAGCACCTGCCTGCGCTCCCATCCCCGGCCTCCTGAACCCACCCCCCCGCGGAGTGCCGGCTGCGCTCCAAGAGCCCAGCACTTCTCCTCGGTGCCGGGCTCTTTTGCCTGCACTCCCGATCCTCGGGGGCCCAGCTGGGCCCAGATCGCGCTGCACAAGGCCCCTCCCCTTTATATTCACTTGCAGCGCCCCAAGAGGGATGCGGGGCACCTCCAGTAGTGCCGCGCTTCCCTTTGGGGTGCAACAACTCAATTTCCGGTGCGGGGGCACGAATGTTTCCGGGGCTCTATTTTTAGTGCCTTGGCGAGGCTGGCGCCCCAAACGGGGCTATACTCAATTTCTCCCCCGCAATGTTTTCAAGGGGAGACTGGATAGGCACTTGAGAGAAATAAACTTGCAGGGCTACGGGGATAGAGCGGGGAAATGGGACTGACTGGATTGCTCTACAGAGAGCCGGCATGGACTCGATGGGCCGAATGGCCTCCTTCTGTGCCATTATGACTCTATGATAGATTGATAAGTTAATGAAGGCTGGACTCACAGCATGTAAGAGGGCCACTTGGAACAGATGATTCCAGAATCTCCTCAACTGCAGGACTGCCAAGTTGAATCTTGTGTAGATCATATACTGGAAATGTGAAAACTTAGCATGGCCAATAAAGAAATAAATAAAACTAAACTTTTATTGCCAAAAATATGTTTGATTTAACACTGATTAAAATTTATATGAAATTCCAGTCACTACATCATTTTAATTGAAGGAAAAATATCAATGCAAAGAATATCCCTTGTATGTATTAAATTGTGTAAATGCTAAAGTTATAAGGAGGAGCAAGAGACGGACATGGCAGGTTTTACACCCATGGCAATGGCTGAGCTGCTGGAACTTTTGAGGGCAGTTCTCATTATAATTGGGTCAGTGAGCTTTGGAGTTGAACGGTGGCTGCCATTGAGAGCTTGTTGGTTGTGGGACAGAATGTTCTGTGCTACTTCTGTGCAGGGTTTAAAGTTCTGCAGCAGCACCTTAAAGGTGATGATACCTCATTCAGAAAAAATTGGAGCTGAATTAATCTTACATTTTTGGATGGAGGAGAGAAGGAGGCTCAAAGTTCAGTTTACAACCTTACGGACTCAACATGGAGTTCAACAGTTTCAGCTCATAACCACTGCTCCCATTTTTTCAGACAGCGGGTGCTGGTAATGATTCTGCTGTTGCCATTTACAGCTCCTCTAGACCCATCTTTTGTTTCTTTACTTGTCCCATTGCCACCCCCTTTTGCCTCGCACCATCATCCCTTTTGCCATTTAATCACTCCTGCCTTCCACCCTATCACAGACCTATCCTCTTGTTCTTTCATCCCCTCCCCCCTTTCACTGCTTTTGTACTTGCTTAAAATCTGTAATACTTTTCCGTTCAGACAAAAGGTCACTGACCTGAAATGTTAACTCTCCCCTGAGCTTGTGAGTATAGGATGCTTACCTCTGGTGCAACCTCGTCTGCCCGGTAACACTCCTTTGATCATCTTTTTCTTACCCCAAATAACATATAGCGGTATTATCACTGGAATACCCATGGTTCAAATTTTAGTTGGAGAAGATGAAAATGGCAATGCCAAAACTGATAATCAGGAGTATTGAAAAACAAACTTAGTGTTACAAGTTTAGGGTCTGCCTTCAATATTCTCTTGGGCACCATTTTGTCATTTGCTCCCATAAGTAGTCTGAGCATCTTATGTTAGGGGTGTTCCTGTCCTGCCCGATATCTAACTATACAAAAGCACAACCCAGGGGTATAACAATAGTATCCCTTTGTGATATGGACTGAATATTTGTGTCTTTTACACATATGCTTCTTCAACCTCTTTGAAAGTGAGCAAACACTTGCTGAGAATAGGCCAAGTACGAATCATTAAGCAGCTATCATCAGCTTCACTTATTTCTATCAGTACAAGTCGTCTTCATATAATAATACAAAATAATGAACACACTATGCTTTCCACAGCAGTAGGCTACCTGGCTTGACTTAAACAAAATAATTTCTCATTACTCCCTTGCTGGTGACACCCAGCTCTACCTCACCACCACCTCTCTCGACCCCTCCACTGTCTCTAAATTGTCAGACTGCTTGTCCGACATCCACTATTGGATGAGCAGAAATTTCCTCCAATTAAATATTGGGAAGACCGAAGCCATTGGCCCAGAAATTTGGGTCGGAGGCTTCCCGCGGGTGCAAGCCTCCGACCTGCACTTACCTAGCACGCCGGCCGTTGTGCTGTGGGCCTGCGTGGGATTCCGATCCTGGGCCTGCTCCAACTGCCGGCATGCAGTGCTTGCGTATCTCAGGGGTGCAGTTAGTTCGAAGCGTCCCCTGGGATCACGTGGGCCATGGGGAGCCAATGGTAGCAGGGAATCTGTATTCATAGATTTGACAGGAGGACCTGTCAAATCTATGAATACAATTCAGCCCCAAAACATAACTAAAACTTCAAATAAATTATTTTTAAAAATCACATTTTTAAAATAACTATAAATTACATAAAATAACTATTTTAAACAATAATTTAAATTTTTGAAAAAATTAATTACAGTTTCTAACGGGGCTAAAAATAAATTACCTTTCTTTAAAGTATTTAAGAATAATAAACCTGTGGAAAAAATGTTTTAATTTTACTTAATTCACCACTTACCTTGTTAAAAGCAAGCCTTGCGACTGCTTTTTAGAAACGTAGCTCCTGGAGACTTACCCTCCCGGAAAAACCTGCCAAAAAAACGGAAGTTCCAGGCGTATGCGCTGCCTCTCTGGCGCACGCATTCGACCTGTGAACCTCTTCCTTTAAGGGAACGGTGCACGCGTGAGTACCCAGCGTGTACTCACCCGTGGGGACCCGAAGTCCTGGCATTGTCTTTGGTCCCCGCCACAAACTCTGTTCCCTAGCCACTGACTCCATCCATCTCCCTAACATCTGTCTGAAGCTGAACCACACTGTTTGCAACCTTGGTGTCATAGTTAACCCTGAACTGAGCTTCCGAACACATATCTGTGCCATTACTAAGACCGCCTAGTTCCACCTCTGGAACATCTCCCGACTCTGCCCCTGCCTCAGCTCATCTGCTGCTGAAACCCTCATCCTTGCAAAGCCTCGATTTCAAAATTCTCAACCTTGTTTTCAAATCCCTTCATGGCCTCGCCCCTCCCTATCTCTGAAACCTCCTCCAGCTCCACAACCCCCTGAGATATCTGCGCTCCTCTAATTCTGGCCTCTTGAGCATCCCTGATTATAATCGCTCCAGCATTGGTGGCCGAGCCTTCAGCTGCCAAGGCCCTAAGCTCTGGAATTCCCTCCCTAAACCTCTCCGTCTCTCTACAACTGTTTCCTTTAAGACGCTCCTTAAACCTGCCCTAATATCTCCTTATGTGGCTCCGTGTCAAATTTTGTTTGATAACACTCCTGTGAAGTGCCTTGGGGCATTTTACTATGTTAACGGTGCTATGTGAATACAAGTTATTGATGTTGCACCTTTTGCTGAGCCTAACGGCCTCGCAGCCTCCTTTTTAAAAACCTGGCCTACTGTTAAAAATGTTACATGTTACATTGGATGTGATAGACTTTTTCATAGGCTAACAAATTGTTTATTATTTACAATCTATGGGAAAATAACATCAAACATAGCTCATTAGAATCTTAATTTGCTATTGTCTCAGAGCCCTTTTCTTTTAATTTGCAAGAAGACACTATGCCTTGACACACAACGTTTAAAGTTGCTTTTTTCAAAACCATTCCGTGAAAAAATGGTCAACAATCCCACAACATGAAAGCTGTAATAAAGTCCATCAAAAGTACTCTTATACATAGATACATAGAAGATAGGAGCAGGAGTAGGCCATTCGGCCCTTCGTGCCTGCTCCGCCATTTAATGAGATCATGGCTGATCCTTTAATTCAGTATCCCGTCCCCGCCTTCTCTCCGTAACCCTTAACCCCTTTTGCCCGTAGAAATATATCTAATTCCCTCTTAAATATATTTAATGAGCTGGCGTACACTGCCCTCTGTGGCAATGAGTTCCACAGGTTCACCACTCTCTGAGTGAAGAAATTCCCCCTCATCTCTGTCCTAAATGGTTTAGCCCTTATCCTTAAATTATGTCCTCTAGTTCTGTTCTCACCCGCCAAGGGAAACATTCCTTCTGCATCCAGTCTGTCTAGACCTGTCAGAATTTTATACACTTCTATGAGGTCCCCTCTCAATCTTCTAAACTCCAGTGTGTACATCCCTAAACTACATAGTCTCTCCTCATAGGTCATTCCCGCCATTCCTGGTATCAGCCTGGTGAATCGCCGCTGCACCCCCTCCATGGCAAGAACATCCTTCCTCAGATGAGGCGACCAAAACTGTACACAGTACTCGAGGTGTGGTCTCACCAGTGCCCTGTACAGCTGCAGCAAGGTATCCCTGTTCCTGTATTCTAACCCTTTTGCTATGAAGGCCAGCATACCGTTTGCCTTCTTGACCGCCTGTTGCACCTGCATGCTCGCCTTCAGTGACTGGTGTACAAGAACACCCAGGTCTCTCTGTACTTCCCCCTCTCCCAATCTATTGCCATTTAAATAATAATTTGCCCTCCCGTTCCTGCACCCAAGGTGGATAACTTCGCACTTGTCCACATTATAGTGCATCTGCCATTTATCCGCCCAATCGCCCAGTCTGTCCAAATCGCTCTGGAGCTTCCTGGTCTCTTCCTCTGAGCCCACCCCACCTCCTAGTTTAGTGTCGTCTGCAAATTTGGAAATGCTGCATCCGACTCCCTGATCCAGGTCATTAATGTAAATTGTGAACAGCTGGGGGCCCAGGACAGATCCCTGTGGTACCCCACTTGTTACTGCCTGCCATTCAGAAAATGAGCCGTTTATTCCAACTCTCTGTTTTCTATCTGACAGCCAGTTCCCTATCCACGCCAAAACTTTCCCCTTTATCCCATGAGCCTCAATTTTCCATGCTAATCTTTTATGTGGGACCTTATCGAAGGCCTTTTGGAAGTCCAGGTACACCACATCTACTGGCTCTCCCCCATCTATTCTACCAGTTACTCCCTCAAAAAATTCCAATAGATTAGTCAAGCACGATTTACCCTTTGTAAATCCATGTTGACTCTGTCCTATCCTGTCCCCATTTGCTAAGTGCTCCGCTATTTCATCCTTAATGATGGACTCCAGCATTTTGCCCACAACTGATGTAAGGCTTACAGGTCTGTAATTACCTGCTTTTTCCCTACCCCCCTTTTTGAATAGTGGGGTAACGTTAGCTACCCTCCAATCCATCGGCACTGTTCCCGAGTCTAATGAATTCTGAAAAATCATCCTTAGTGCATCCGCTATCTCTAGGGCCACCTCCTTCAGTACCCTAGGATGCATGTTATCAGGCCCTGGGGATTTGTCCACCTTCAATCCCTTTAGCTTCCTTAACACCATATCCTTAGAGATATTGATTTGCGTCAGTTCCTCCTTTGCCAATGTCCCTATTTTTCCCGATATCCCAGGGAGGTTTTTTGTGTCTTCCTTCGTAAAGACTGACCCAAAGTATGCATTTAGTTGATCTGCCATTTCCTTATTTCCCATTATATATTCCCCCGTATCTGACTGCAATGGACCAACTTTGGTTTTCACCAGTCTTTTCCTTTTGATATACTTATAAAAGCTTTTGGAGTTAGTTTTTATATTTTCCGCCAGCTTGTTTTCGTAAGCTATTTTGCCCCTCTTGATTATGCCCTTTGCCCTCCTTTGCTCTATCTTAAACTGTTCCCAATCTTCCGCTCTGGCGCTTTTTTTGGCTATTTTATACGCCCTATCTTTGGATTTTATGCTGTCTCTAATTTCCCCTGTTATCCACGGTTGAGTCACCTTTTTAGATTTCCTTTTATGCCAGATTGGTATAAACAATTTTTGCAATTTTGTCATTCTATCTTTAAATGTTTGCCATTGTTTATCTACCTCCAGTCCTCCCAGGAACGTTGTCCAATCAGACCTACTCAGTTCCCGTCTCATGGCATCATAATTCCCCTTGTTTAAATTCAGGACCTTAGTCTCTGAGTCAATTTCTTCGCTCTCCATTTCGAGTGAGAAATCGATCATGTTATGATCGCTCTGACCCAAGGGTCCCCGTACAACAAGATTACTGATTAGTCCCTTCTCATTGCACAGTACCCAGTCCAATATAGCCTGTTCCCGAGTTGGTTCCTCGACATATTGATCCAGATAACCATCCCTCAAACACTCAAGGAATTCCTCCTCCTCATTATTTTTACTGATTAGGCTAGTCCAATCTATATGTAAGTTAAAGTCACCTATGATGACAGCTGTGCTCTTATTGCACGCTTCTCTAATTTCCCTCGTGATGCCCTCCCTAACCTCTATTTTACTATTTGGAGGCCTATATACCACTCCTATTAATGTTTTTCGCCCCTCGCTATTTCTTAGCTCCACCCATATAGATTCTGTATGCTGCATGTTCCAAAAAATAGTATTCCAAGTTGATCTGTTCCCCTTTAAATTCTCACTATTTTCAGAACAGGAACTAGCAACTGTGACAACAGGTTATATCATGGAAAGAAAGGCAGCAACCTTTCTTCCCTTGATGAGCAAAATTGGCTGAATTTGGGATTGACTTCAAGAACAGCTAATGAGGTTGTTAAAGCAATAAAAGAAGAGCAAAGCCAGTCCTGGTCAGCTTGTATTCTGATGCTAAGATTCCCAATGAGAGGATCATTAGAGCAATGGATTAGAACAGTCAACAGTTTATAAGTATTACTGCTGCTATCTTTCCATAGTGCTGCAAACTGCAAACATTTTTACAACCAGATTAGAAAGAAAGGAAGACTTGCATTTATATAGTGCCTTTCTTGACCACCGGACGACCCAAAGCGCTATACAGCCAATGAAGTACTTTTTGAAGTGTACTCACTGTTGTAATGTAGATGAGCAAAGCTTTCTCCTTTAAAACCTGTCCATTCTTGTTTCCTGCTGTTTGTTTTGTCAATGTAGCACCATGATAAATAAAAAAGAAATGATACAGAAGAAATATGGGAAAATTAGGAAAGGGTAGAGCAAAAGTAAGGTCTAATTCAGTCCCCTGAATTGATCATCGCCAGTTTAAACAAAGCAGGAAATGTAAGCCTACCAGTCTACAAATACTATGACTGTTCATATTTTTATTTAGAGATTTAAAACATTTATTTTTCCACAATTACATACTCTGTGGTGTAATTATTTTCCTGGACTTCAAATCTTCAAAAGTATTGCAGTTTGATTGAATAAATTCTTCAAATAACCTCTTTCCAATTGTTCTGTTATGGGGCATAAGTCATGGCAAACAACCCAAAGCTGTGTTTCAGTAATGTTTCCTTGTTAACCTGTATGACAGAGAGGGGAGAGAGAAGCTGTACAGGCTAAAAGGTCACAGACTTACAGGCATAAGCACAGATTCTGCTATTTGCATTAGACCTCACTTTACTATTTACGGTAGCGTAGGGCAGAAACCAGGAACTGGACCACTAGCAAACCTAGATCTATCTCAAAGGTAAGGCCATTACAGGGCTAGGGTAGATATTTGATCCACAGGCTAAACCAAAGTAAGAATGCAGCCAAGATCCAGGATTAAGACACTCAGGGCAATGCTGGAAGTGTGCTTACCTAGATGTCTCTGTGACTTGGCAGCCTGTTCAGTTCTCTCTGTGAAAATGCTGACTATTAGGGGTGCATTAATAAAACATGGCTGGAGACAGACTGGTTGTAATACATAAATATGGATAGGGGGAGTTCAGCATAGGGGTTAAGGCCATAAGATAGATCAGAGTCACGAGGCTAATTGGGCTCTATTTGTTTATGTGGCTTGAATAACTCAAATTACATTAGCTGGAATAAAGTATTTAAAACTGTATCATCATGCTTTTATTTAAGGATTGGAGGAGAGAGGTTTACATTGAATACCTAACGTTGTTCCAAGCATAATCAGATTGGAGGTTAATCTGTGCCTGGTTTTAAGCCCTTAAAGTTGGCTGTTATATGTCATGTTCTTTAAATTTGTTGCCTCTTTTGAAGAACAACCCATGAGTAGATGGTTTATTTTTGATTATTACAGTACACAGTAAAGAAGAACGAGACAGAAAAATCTGGGTATATATAGAATCTTCTTCTAATACAATTTGTAATTAAAGGGGTTGCTGTTTCTTTTTGAACTCAAGTAGGTGTTTGTAGTTTGCATTTAGGGACCGACAATACGATCAGAGGCATCTGAATTGTTCCACGCCAGAGCTGCATGTAAATACAACCTCGAAGCACCTGGAACCTGCACACACAATACTGTGCACAAGGATCGTTAAGACCTACGCACTGAATTTTGGTGGGATTCCCTTGTTCTCCTGCTGTAACTTTGGCAAGAGATTGATGGATCCCCCAGAGAAATTGCATAAATGGCTATTTTTAGCTGCATATTCCTGCTTGGATAGATCAGGGAAATGTTACAGTCTAGTCCAGTCCAGGTCTCTGAGATTATTGTAGCCTGCTGTGTCCCGCACAACACTGCCCTGCAAAAGCGCCTAATAACATCACAGGCAGAAGAAAGACAGCAGTCGTTCAGAAACCCTCAATTACACATTTCACGTTTAGATATAGAGCAGCAGTTCTCAACCTTATGCTTTGCTCTGGGATTGGACACTGCCGCATGATGCAGGTGGGAATTTGTGATCTTGTGATAATTTTTACTGGATCAAGCTTTTCCATCTGCAGCTCTTGGCAAAGATTGAAACAATAGTGTCAGGTAGAATTTGGATCTGAGACCATCAAATTCTGACACGAACACCAGATCCCCAAGACACTGATTGTCATTTGGAAATGCTGATGATTGGCATCTGTGGCCCATCTCTTCAACTGTTTGCCCCACCATCTTTCTTTTTCTCTTTCCCTCTCTGCTCATTGTCTACTTTTTATGCACTGCCATATAAAATGTTTTGCTATGTTCTCTGCATGTGGATTGCAAGTTGTGCTCTACTGATTTGGCAATGCAATTCAGCATTCTATTTCAGTTCTGACAAAGAGCTACAACCAACATCTGTTTTGGTAAAGGGTTTTGACCCGAAACGTCGACTCTAATTTCTCTCCACGGATGTTGCCTGGCCTGCTGAGTTTTTCCAGCATTTTCTGTTGTTATTTCGGATTTCCAGCATCTGCAGTATTTTGCTATCGTATTTGTTTACATGGATTCACTTTATAGATATGAATCTCCAGCGTTTACAGTTTTTTTAATCAGCAGTCTATTTGCTTTAATTGCTGCTTCACAGTGATTGGACATATTGGGGCAGTAATTCCTCCCCAAACGCGTGAGTACGGAAGGGGTACTCACGCGTCTGGCCGGAGGAAATGCCGGTTTTCAGCATGCACAGCGCATGCGCTGAAAACCGGCATTTCCTCTCCTCTAACCCAAGAGATGAAGAGGCTAGCGCGTGCACTGTAGGGGGCAGCGCGTGCGTCTTGGATTTCCTCTGTTTTGCGCATGTGTAAAGGCCTCCGGTCTTTACGCTTGTAAAAAGCACACGTAAGTATTTATTTTTACAGGTAAGTGGTGTTTTAGTGCAATTTAGAAAATTTTTTCCCACAAGTTTATTATTTTAAAGAATCTACAATAAGGTAAGTTTAGTTTTAGACCCTTTTTATTAAAAATTTATTTTTTTCAAAAAAAAAATTATTGTTTAAATTATTTTTTTTAACTTATTTATACTTAATTTAATGATTGGGATGTTTTTTAAAATTTTATTTAAAGTTTAAGTAGTGTTTTGGGGTGCAGTACTTCTCATGAGTTTGACAGTTCTTACTCTCAAACTTATGAATGAAGTTTCCCCTCCCCTGATTGGCTGAACAGTGCTCACCTGATCCCAGCCGGCACATCGCACTAACTACGCTGCTGGGTCAGGTTAGCACAGCGCGCCGACATCAGAACCGGGCCACTGACAGGAAATCCACTGCGGGCCAGGTTTCAGATGTCGGCGCGCCGGGTAAGTGCACATCGGGGGCTTGCACGCGCGGCAAGCCCCCGACACCAAGTTCTGGGCCATTGAGTGTCAAGTCTACTAAAACCCCTAGGTCTCTCAGCTTCATCCTCAGCTATCTGAATACTGTTCATGTAATATGTCATTTGTCTGTTACTCACTTTTTTCATGTGGTGTGCAATACTGATTCTGATTTGTCAGACTGCTTGTCCCTCATCCAGTACTGGAAGAGCAAAAATTTCCTCCAACTAAATATTGGGAAGATCAAAGCAATTGTCTTCAGTACTTGCCACAAACTCCGTTTCCTAGCCACTGACTCCATCCCTCTTGAGACTGAACCAGATGGTTCGCAACCTTACCATTCTATTTGGCTGAGGTAAGCTTCTGATCCCATATCCGCTCCATCACCAAGTCAGCCTACTTCCACCTCCTCAGCACATCTGCTGCTGAAACCCTCATCCATGCCTTTGTTACTTCTAGACTCGACTATTCTAACGCAATTCTGGCCGGCCTCCCGCTTTCTACCCTCCATAAACTTGAGCTCATCCAAAACTCTGCTGCCCGTGTCCTAACTCGCACCAAGTCCCATTCACCCATTAGCCTTCCTCATCCTTATTTTCAAATCCCTCCATGGCCATGCCACTTGGTATCTTTATTTTTAGCTGCTGGTTTCCTCCATTCAGCACCAGGAGGACCAAGTGTTGTTTGTGTTGATGGATGAGCTGACAATAGAGCAGGTTTACTTTTCTGCTTGAGCTGTTGTTCAAGACAATGCAGTATATAGTTCATTAACATCAGCCCTGTTGCAAAGAATCTTTCAGCATATTCAGAGTGGACCAACTAGCTAAAAAACAATAAATTACCCGATGGCAGAATAAGAAATGTGGCCCTGAGCTGCGCGTGGCAGCGGATTCGTGCAAATAGATCACGTGCAACATTTACTGCAAAACGAAACGAATCCGGTGTTGCTGGGCTGGAGCTTTAGAGCGGCCGGGCGCATTTACACTTATGCATCGGTGGTTCAGTGGTAGAATTCTCGCCTGCCACGCGGGAGGCCCGGGTTCGATTCCCGGCCGATGCAACATTTTTCTTTCCGTATTAATTAAAAAAAAATGTTACATACTCTGTTCCTGAGAATATTTCGGTTTTTATAAAAGTCGTTCGACTTTTTGCGTTGCTCCAGCTGGGACCGAGTCGGAGGAAACAAATTAAACAGCGAGTATCACTGACGCGTGCGAGTGTGAAGGATTCGCACTTCGCTGGTAACTGTCGCCCGATTCGCGAGCAAATTTTCAGTTGAACGAATAATACAACAGCAAATCTACGTGATGTGAAAAGATAATGCATCCCAACACTCGAGTGCAATCGATTTCAACCATTATTTAATGCCAACTTTCGGGCTTGGGGATGTAGCTCAGTGGTAGAGCGCGCGCTTCGCATGTGTGAGGTCCCGGGTTCAATCCCCGGCATCTCCAGAAAGCTAGATTTTATTTATGTTGTAAATTGAACTTTAAAGCATTCTTCCTGGTACGTGGAGATTTAAAGCATTCTTCACTGGTACATTCAGTCATCATAGTATATTTTTAAGAAATTATTTGCAGAGGAGAAGCACATAATGTTCTCAAAGTGAAAGGAATTAAAAAACCAGGAAGAGATTATTTTTGAGTTTGACACTGCTTGAGAACCAAACCAAATCACCAAGAAACGTAAGAGTAAAGTTTCAAGTTTCTGTTTGCCCAATATGAAGAGCAAACTCACCACAGAAGGACACTTACCTTAGTATACATAAACCACAATATAGAGGCCTCGAAGACAATGCTGCAGTTTAACCAGGTAAACGATACAGTTTACCAATTGTCATGTTCTGGGATTTTTGATAATTTTGTCTTCATGGAAAGGATTTTGGGATTGGGTTATGTTTGCAAACAAAGAGAATTTACTTAGGTTTAAAAAGAAAAGCCACAGGCTGCAGGCATTGGAGAATGTATATTAAACTCAGATGAGCTAGTTTGAGGAATAGTACAACTCACAGCCAGTTTCAAAATTGATACAAAGAGGATTAATACCAGCCCTATTAGCCAGGATTACAAGCGACATTAAGCAATTTGTAATCTTGTCCCACATGGCCAAACAAATGTTCACACCCCTTGTAGTGAGGACACTTCTGTTCACGTGGACCAGTGTTGCTTTAATGCATGGGCCTATGGGGCAGGTGCCCTAGATGTACAAGACTTTCAAGTCCAATTCTGTGATCCATGTTTACTGCTCACAAACTGCTTATTCCAGGTCTTCACTTAAGGGATTTTGGCAAAGAGTCGTGCACTCTACAAGGCTGACTCCTTCTACAGAGTGCTTTTGTTACCTCTAGACTATTCCAACGCACTTCTAGCTGGCGTCCCACGTTCTACAATACGTAAACTTGAAGTCATCCAAAACTTGGCTGCCTGTGTCCTAACTCGCACCAAGTCTCGTTCACCCATGACCCCTGTGCTCGCTGACCTACATTGGCTCCCGGTTAAGCAACGTCTCAATTTTAAAATTCTCATCCTTGTTTTCAAATCCCTCCATGGCCTCACCTTTCCCTATCTCTGTAATCTCCTCCAGCTCCACAACTCCCCGAGATATCTGCACTCCTCTAATTCTACCCTCTTTAACATCCCTGATTTTAATCGCTCAACCATTGGTGGCTGTGTCTTCAGCTGACTAGGCCCTAAGCTCTGGAATTCCCTCCCTAAACCCCCTGCCTCTCTACCTCTCTTTCCTCCTTTAAGATGCTCCTTAAAACCTACCTCTGCCCTAATTTCTCTTTCTGTTGCTCGGTGACAAATTTATTGTCTTATAACACTCCTGTGAAGCACCTTGGGACATTTTACTACATTAAAGGCGCTATATAAACACAAGTTGTTGTTGTTGTTGCTGAGTTGGGCAGTGCCCTCCTTCTTTGTAATTGTTTCCCTTTATGGCATAAATCCACCTCATTGATGAGAAAGATCAGAGTGGCCTTCATCACTTCTCAGTGTGGACCCAAAGAATTGTACCCAAACCAAAGTTGGCATCCATTAGAACTCTAGCACTGATATGAATCAACCAACAATTGGAACAGACATGCCTTGTGTTTTCCAATCAATGCCTTAGAAATACCGCCTTGAGCCACTATACTGGGGGTGCCCAGCACCATGTACATTAGCTATCCCATTGTTCAAAAGGGGACTGCAATATACAAAATCCATATGTGAATCTGCCAATAATACATCAGATATGATTTGATTCATTCATAAAGATCTCAAAACAAGACTGTAGACTAGAAATTCCATGACAAAACTATGGTACGATTCTGATGAGGTGGAGCAATTTGGCATGGAACTGGTATCTGCTTGGTTTCTGCTCCTCTTAAGTTGCCCACCAAATTCAATTCGGGAGGACTGGGATGGGGGCAGGCAGGTGCTTCTTAGGCCTGCCTCCACAATATCAAAGGACAGCTTTTGGGATATGTCTGGGGCATTGCTAGGTTGCCCTGGGCATTCCAGCCAACTTGCCTTGATAGGCCCAGCAGGACCTATGCCTGCTGACCACAAGTGTAGATC
Organism: Somniosus microcephalus; assembly: GCF_052327205.1. NCBI lineage: Eukaryota > Metazoa > Chordata > Chondrichthyes > Squaliformes > Somniosidae > Somniosus > Somniosus microcephalus. The sequence continues at coordinate 263,445,225 of NC_140990.1, read as the reverse complement.
CCATTCTGGGCCTTAAAAAGGCCCATGAATACAGGAAATAGAGGTAATCAATCCCAGAGGGTTACCTTTACAGCATTATCCCTCCATTCTCCAAGGAAATTAAGAAAGTAGTTTTTGCCATTTTCGAAAGGTTTCGAAAGGACTTGAAACATTAACTCTGTTTCTCTCTCCACAGATGCTGCTTGACCTGCTGAGTATTTCTAGAATTTTCTGTTTTTATTTCAGATTTCCAGCATCTGTAGAATTTTGCTTTTGTATTTGCCATTTTTTTGTTGGCCCAATTTGTATTTTCTGAGTGGCAGGGTGCTGCTCTGACTTCTGCCTCCACAATGGGGTTGGCACCTCTGTTGCCCATCCCAAATATTCTAATCATCACATTCCCAGGATTTATGATCCCATCATGACACAGCAAAGTAGCTTGCTGATGTTCTGCTATGCCACACTTCTGCTCCTTCAAAGAGTCTGTCAAATTTTTGGAAGTCTGAGACCAATTTCATCCAGCACATCATTGTCAAAGACATTGAATAGGATGAATGATAGTGAACAATTTTGCCTCCTAAGCCTCCTCTTTCATGAGAAATAGGTTCAGTGAGTCTCCCAGCTGTCTTTACTTGAGTCTTGGAGCTGGAGTACATATTTCAGATAAACTCCAAGATATGGCTAGTTACTCCCAAGGCTTCCAGGTTCATCCTAAGGGCTGTCAAAAGTCTTATAAGGATTTATTAATACAATTCATCTTATGGTGTTCCACCACCTCAAAGTAAACCACAATTTACCCAATCTTCATAAAATCTAGCTGTTTTTTTCTTGATTACACCACAGGCCTCCAAAGCAGCCAATAGATGTCCCACAAACATTTGAAGAACCACCTTAAGAGCCACTGATAACAGCAAGATTTTGTCTCAGTACAATTCCCCTTTCGTAGATAGTGGTCACAACTGTGCTATGGAACACTAAGGGTGTACACACCTTAAACAAAATCCTGTTCCCATGCCTCAGAAAGGCAGCGCCAAGGTGTGTTATTGGTTCTTGGCACTGATCCATTATCTAAATCCTTTATGGCTCTCCTCCCCCTCACCTAGAGCAGCGTTAAGAAATTTGCTATGAATACCATCCATGGCTGCCAATCTACGTATTAGCTATATCTGCGCAGTCAATTCCCCCGCCCCCCCCCAGTGAACTGCTTTATTGAGGCCTCCTATCTCACAGCGCATCTGCCCACCTTTCTGAGCTCCACACCGATGGGTCACTAGTACAACCCATTGGGTTCGATGAATACCCAGTTTAATGCACACTCTAGACCCTGAGAATATCCACACCATTCTTTTGAAGAGCACCAGAGTTTCTATGGCATTAGCCCATAGAAAACCTTCCAACCATGATTGATGACAAACATTAGCCAATAGAAAAATTATGTAGAATTATATTTGCGTAATTGCAAGGCTTTGCAGATGATGCAACCTTTTAATCCTGCTTCACCTCCCTAACACCCTTCCCGGCCTTATGAAGTGCAATATCATAATTTATCTTCACAGTTGCTCTTGTTTGTTCTGAAGAGGCTTCTGAAGAGGCTAACAGCTCTCTACTTTCACCTAACAGTTCTTCTTCCCTTCATAGTACCTTGAAAGGACCTGCTCAGTGAATGAGTAGCAGGTCCCAGCTTCAATTAGTTTTTCATTTTGACCACAGAGTCAAAAAGGAATTATTAGCCACATCACCTGCCATTGAGTCTGCTTTTACCACAATCAGCCTTATCTTTCTTGTAGTTCAGTGCCTTGGTGATATAATAAATTTGAAGTCTCTTTGGACTGTCCAATAATTCGAAGCTGACTCAATATTGGTAACAGTTATGATTTTATTTAAGCATAAGTGAGACTTAATATACTCAATATTCGAGCAGCAGAGTACAAAGTATAATTGAGAATTATATTACCCGTTATTGTCCTTTGGGTAGAAGGCATGGCCCATTCCTCATACCTTCTACTCACATATGCATCTACACCTGTCTGGTGTCCTTCCTGGCCCTGCTATACTGAGAATGACCCAAACTTCTAGGATGTACACCAAAAACTGGAACTGCGGAAAAATCCATCCAATCACAGGCATGGCAAGTTCTGTGTTCGGGCACAGGCCTTGGGCATCCCCTACATGTGTTTTAGCCTTAGCACAAGCTTTTTCTGTATTTGTTTTCTGTTTCTATGGTTGATGACACAACCCAGGATCTTGAGGACAAGAGTTATAACTGTAAATAAAACCTAGATTTTAACATACTTTTCCCTAATTCTAACAGATGCGAAATAAATCTAAAGTAATAAACCTATAGACTAGCAACCTTAATATTAAACTGTAATCTAGCAAAGCTTAATAATGAAAAGAGAAAAAGGGAATTATATTTGACTATATTTTAACAACTTACAAAAGTTTGCACATTCCCACAGACATAGAAAGAGATAGCCAGCTCGAAGTCTCACTTTGTTCTTTCCCCTCTCTTCTAGCAATAACAAAGCCACTTGTGATACTGCACCTGCCAGAAGTTAGCAGTCAGTCCAAAGCAGTGTATTTTTGCAGAACAGTACCTTTAGAGAAAAGCTTACGGTTATTTAACTCCTGCAATGCCTAATCTCTCAAAATACCCTCAAAAGCCCATATTCTTAGAGTGCCATCAACCACTCCAACTTGGTGGTTATCCCTTTTTGTGAGGCCAGCATCTGCTTCAAGACAGCTAAGAGCTACCCTACTGACAAAGCAGATAAGCAGCCCGAATTTTCTCAGCAACGTTAAACAGAACAATTTGAAAGCAAAGGATGTGCCAAGGTATTCCCTGCCACGCGATTGATTGCTGTGCTGCCAATACCACGTAATCGGTGAACCGCAGAAAGGAAAAAATCTACTACTGCCAAAAGGTTTACACCTGAGAAGTTAAACAATTTTACTCTTTTCAGATTCTGACAATCTTGCTGTATGTTTTCAGCATTTTCTATTTTTAAATTCAAGAGGAAGTTCTCAAGTTATATTTCCTAAAAAGAACTGGTGTATGTGACTGCTGCTCTTGTAGTGAGATACAGCAGATGCCAATGACATTTGTAATTTGAAAATCTGCCAATTCTTGTGAAATAGATGTTATTACATATAAACTATGTTACTATTTTACAAATACAGTATACGGAATTTTATTTCAGGTCATGTTTATTTAAAGCAATCTGATTAACTTATTAATGAATCATCAATAATATATTTTACAGTGATTTTTATGTATGATGTTGTGTCCAAACAATGTTAGTTCTTTACTGGGCAACTAGATACCGTTCCAAAAAAAAATCAGGTTGCAAACAAAACACAATGTTAAAGCTTATACACCCACCCACATAAAGTCTCTTATTTGCACATAAGCCAACTATATTTAATTATGCTAATACTTGTTTCAGTTTGCAGGAAATGCTCTCAGCTACATATTCTCATCATTCACTTGTTACAGGCGTGGGCAGACATACGTAATGTATACAATTGCGTACAATCATTTTCAGTGCCATCTCTGTAGCAGCAGCAGTTTGGTGTTTAAATAGTTGTTATGCTGGTGACGCTATTTGGGTCTTTATGCTAATAAGATAAGAAGTGGCACTTACTGTGGTGCCTACACTTGGTGTGACAAATCAGCTTTTGCAGTGTAAGCTCTCACTAGAGAGTCCATTCCCAGAGCAAAGTAACAGCATCAGGTAGGAGCTAGAGCTGGGATCAGCAGTGAGAAGTGTCAGGGACCCGAGAGTGGCCATTGAGGGAGGTGGGGTGGAAGGGTAACTTTATGAATAGAAGAGGTAAGCATGCCTCTGTAAAAGGGATGGCAGGGTGGCGGGGTGGGGGGGGGAGGGTGTGGTGGTTGAGTGTTTCCATGAAAGAGGGAAAGAGTGCCTCTGTGAAGAAGAGAGGGTTTTTGTGAAAGGGTCTCTCTATGAAAGAGATAACAGTTTCTCTGTGTAACAGTTTAGGCTTTCTCCAATAACTTTTTCCCATGTGTAAACAGCTGATATTAGTTTCCATAAGCAGACCTAATTGCTTATGAACTGATATATGTCCCTTTATACTTTTCCTTTATACTCTGTTGATTTTGAGTCGGTGTAGCTCAATTTATAAATGGGGCATAGAGTGAAAGAACAAAAAGATTAGGATTTATTTGTACAAGACAATGGTTAGGCCATAGCACTTAGGGTACTGTGTGCAGTTTTGGGTACCCCATTGTGGAAATTAAAGACATTAAAGCTGTAGAGAGCATATATTGTAGATTCACAAGGACGATAGTAGAGATGGGAGACTATAGGTATTAGGAGAGACTTGAGATACTAAGGCTATTTCAATGACATCAGTGAAGGCTAAGAGGAGATTTAATAGCGATTGTTAAAATTATGAAAGATTTTGATAAAGTGAATTGGGAAAGCTATTTCCTTTGGTTAGAGTGTGAGGAGGGGTCATCAATTGTCACTAAGAGATTGAGGAGAGAGGTTTGAAGACATTTCTTTACACAGAGCTTTGCTACAGGGAATAGTTGAGTCAGAGACTATTGGATCATTTTATAGGAAGAGCAGATAAATATTTGAAGCACAGGAAGATACAAGGTGGTAGATTTAAGTTTGGATGATTTACTAAAGATGCAAGCACAGTTTGCAGCTATGTCCTCAGGATTCAGTTAGTGGCGGTACTACAGAGCCACTCTTGGTGGTGAACATTGAAGGTCCCCTTGTAGAGTACATTCTATGCCCTTGCTTCCCTCAGTGCTTCCTCCAAGTAGTGTTCAACATGGAGGAGTACTGATTCTTCAGTTGAGGAAGTGGTAGATGGCCATCAACAGGAGATTTCGTTGATACTGTTTGACCTGAAGCCATGAGACTTTGTGGGATTGGAGTCAATAATGAGGGCTTTTCCACCCAATTGTATACCACCATGTCTCCACCTCTGATGGGTCTATTCTGCCGGTGGGATAGGACACAGCCAGGGATAGTGATGGAGGAGTCTGGGATGTTGGCTGATAGATATGGTTCTGTGAGTATAACAATGTCACACTGTTACTTGATAAGTCTGTGGGACAGCTCTGTTAACATGGGCATTAGCCCCCAGAAGTTAGTGAGGACTTTGCATGTTCAACTGGGCTGAGATTGCCTAAATCTTGTCCTCCTTAGGTCCAGTGATTTTTTTCTGCATATTTTTGAATTTGGTATTGATTGTTTACAACTGTGTGCCTTGCTAGGCCAATTCAAAGAGTATTAAGAGTCAACCATATAATGTGGGACTGGAAACATGTGTAGGCCAGTGGTGGCAGGCTCCCTTCCCTGAAGGACATTAAGGAACCATTTTGTTTTTAATTTTTTTTTTCTGGTGCTAGGCCAGAAATTTCTCAGTTCAATTTCACAACTGGTGGAATTCTAATGCACAACCTCTTGATTGCTAGTCCAATACCATAACCACTGTGGGGATTACAAAATCCTGCAAGAGAGGAGTTCTTAAAGGAATGTAGCTAGCCATAAAAGGGGAAATTGTAGTGGTGGGAGAGAAATGGATTAATTATTCACAATGGCAGAGCAGAGACATGTGGGCAACACTGCTCCTTTTGAGGCTGAAGAGTTATACATTCTACTCCAGACGAGCACTAAAGAAGTGTAGCCATATTTAGGGCTGAATAAAAGCACAGGTGGTAATTGTGTGGAAGGAGGTCACTGACTGAGTCAGTGAAGTTGCCTAACTTCCTTGTACCTGGCTGCAAGTGAAGAAGAAATGTGTTGGTGTCAGGAATAAAGTGAAGGATAGTGAGTTCCTTGTCCATGCACACATTTCTTGTGGGGCCCATTAAGCCGATACAAACTGCTGTACCCTCTGGGAGGTATCATTTTAAGCACTGTACACAACCATTGCCCATCTGCAAATACCTTTTTTCATTGTGCTTAACTTGCATGGGACACGTTTTGTGAAGGTGGAGGTAGCAGTTGAGAAACAGCAAGCAGATGCTGAGGTATCAAAGCGAAGATACTTCTCTGCAGAGTTAGCAGCTATGGATGCAGAGGATTGCCCTATTCCACTAAAGAGCCATCCACCCAATATTTATTTTCCTTCCAACAAACACGTTTTGGCTGGGAATGATCACAGAAGGCATTTAACATACCTTTTCCTTCAAAGACAACCTTTAACTTGACTAATTCTCAAACAAAACTTTCTGGAGCTCTGACTCCAAGCAGCTAAAATACACATGTACAAAATCTGCCTGTCTCAAGTGACAAAACTTATATTTTCATTGCACTCTATGAAGGGAGATGGAGTGACTTTTCAGGTTGTTTTTGAGAAACAGCTGGTCAACTGTTGAATCTAGATAAACTCAAACATATTATAAAGTTAACCAGAGTATTTTTAATGCACATTTCAAAAATCCCAGTGAGCCTGCCCCCTTCCTCCAATCTCCATAAGAAAATGTGAGTCAGTGCACAGTAGGTTGGGATTAACATTTGGAAGAAATGTGCGTAATTCTAAATTTGGCGCCTACATCACTGGACGTTTGGTAGATTTGGGAGGGGAGGGATCAATGGATCAGATGCTCTATGTGTGCAGGGTTCAAATTGCTACCTACAACCCCCTTGCTGTTCATAAATTATAAATATATGACAACTAGTTCTTCTGCGGAACTACAATGTTACCAATTACAATACGCTTAGAAACAAAAGTAACTTGGCACAGCAAAATGTCTAAATATACATCAATGTTAAATATAGCACACGTGTAGATTTTCAAGTTGTTGTTTGGATGGATCTTCGCCAAAGCGCTTGCAAGGCAGGAACCGCAGCACAAAACGAGAAATTGTCTCTTAAATGAAGAAAAACGAGTTTTTAATACTATTCAAACTTTGCAGCCGCATTCATCTGCTTCTAATTTCGGACAATGCTCGCCTGATAATATTCACTATTATCGTAATGCATCATCACACACGCAGTAAACGCTGTGTTTCCATTGTACAGCCACTCGCGAGGATCCCCTTTCGCTCCTTTTCCCACTGCATGCCGTCAATGGAAAAAGCCATCAGTCAGGCGCTGGGCTGTAATTGAAACAAATGGCTCTATTTATAGAATGACGCAGGCAGTGGACGCGTGCCGCCCGCGTCACTGAGCCGGGCTCCATTGACGTCAGGATGACGCGGGTGTGGGGTTTGTTAGGAGGGTCCGGGCGCGAGCGGCAGTGTGGACGGAATGGCGTTTTTGTCACAATGGAGCCTTTATCCGGAGAGTTCCACTGGAAACAAAGGAAGAGCGGCGCGGGCTCAGCACTGACACAGCGCGAGGCTGCAGCAGAGTCCGACCTACAGCGCGAGGCCGCCCGATGCAGTTCAGAGCAGAGCGGCTCGGTTCAGCTCAGCGCTCTACCCCGCGCCCGGCTCAGCGTTCTGCACGCAGTGAGTAGCCGCCAGCCCGGCCGTGGTGCCAGGCTTTGCTCTTACACACACACACACACACGGTTCAGCTCAGCGCTCTACCCCGCGCCCGGCTCAGCGTTCTGCACGCAGTGAGTAGCCGCTAGCCCGGCCGTGGTGCCAGGCTTTGCTCTTACACACACACACACACACACACACACACACGGCAGCCCCTCTGCCCGCTCGACATTACAGCCGATGCCGCACGTCCTCGGTGGGATCGGCGCTCTGCTCTTCCAGCGTGCCGCTCTCCCCACTCCCCCAGTCCCTGCTTTGGGCTCTTGCTGCAGAGGTGCGGACAGATGTGGTGCCTGGATATATGTTTTTTGTTTAAAATCAAAGCAAAGAGCAGGTTTGGTGCTCTCTATCCTGATTGCATTTAAAAATTCTATTCTTAGTTTGTCGACCTTGATTGGCAAGATTTCGCCGACAAACCAAAGGGAGTCCCTGTACTAAATTCTGTTTTTTGATAAGGCAAATGATTCTACCGAATATCTTAAAATAAGTTTTGCGCTGGCTGCATGGAATACGGTTATTGACTGTAAAAACGATGATCACTTTTTTTATTTTGAAAATTATTTTAAAATTTTTTAGTTAGTGTATTTTTCTATTCAGATAACTCGTGTATAACTAGCATCAGAGCCACTGGTTTTCTCGCCAGTTTCTAATACTGTATTTTTAATCGGGAATTTTATCAAAAATAATACCCATGGTATAACTGTTAAGTGCATGCCTCAAACTCATTAATTGTATATTATGGAAATAATTAGTTATGTGTCAGTAATGTAATACAGTTAAGTGACTAATAGAAGCACATATTTCGATTAGGTGAAGTAGGATCCACATGGGGTACAGATGTTGCTTAATAAATGGTTAAGCATGGATGGGCATGTAAACATATGGAAAGCAACATGTTGCCATATGGTCCATTTAGCCTCTAACCTTCAGTAGAATCAATCATATACAATCTGTGTGAAATGACAGTGGTATCTCAATGGCAAAGATGGATTTTGTGTCGCAGAATGATGTGTGGGAGTACTAGTTTGTACATTGCAAGGGATAATAAATAACCATATTAGTGCTTGTCTCATCTTTTGGGCCTTTGCACTGCAATGATAAGTCATTGCTAAATGCTTAAATATGTGCTCTTGTTGAGAATGAGCAGGATGAAGCAAAAGTCTTTTTTTAATGTGTTGCAGGCAAATTAGATTTTATTATGCTTAAGAATACAGAATGGGAAATTGGGATAAATGTTTAAAGTAATTTCATAAATTAGACAAACTTGTAATGTTTAACAAATAAAAACTTTGTTCAGTTTGAGTTGTATATAAAGTACTGCACTTAAACATTGGAGGTGAGAGGGAGAAATGCTTTGCTGTACTCTGTGCATGTTACTGTGGAGGTTAGGAGTAGATGAGTATAATAGCAAAAATTGAGGTAAAATTTAAATTCTATATATATTTAAGCTTATAATTCAAACCTCTTTTTCTACAGATTCAAACCAGCACTAAATCATGTGCTGACGACTGAAGATTGGTTTAAATTGGGTAAGTGTTATAAATATGGACTGTTGATGTTTTAAGTAGGGGATGATTCATTTGCTGCTGTAAACCTACACTGTGCTAATGAGTACTGTATGTTTGTATAAACCATATGCTATTCTTTTCCCACTGCTATTGCATCTCTGACATGGATTTTTTTTTATCCTGCATATTGCCCGACAGGTTAGGTGCATAGATGAATGTGAGTTTGTTCTAAGTGGGGTGGCATGGTTCTTTACTGAAATAGCTTATTAATTCACATTAGAACCACTGTTAGACAAATGATCCTCTGTATAGTCAATTTACTGTAGGTTAGTAGCTAGCTGATGAGCAAAGCTATGGGGAAAGAGCAGGGGAGTGGGACTAATTGAATAGCTCTACCAAAGAGCCGGCACAGGCATGATGGGCTGAATGGCCTCATTCTGGGCTGTATCATTCTATAATAATTCTAAGAATCTTTAGTGCATGGTGATTTCATAATTAACCTTGTACTGAAAAAAAATCTTTCAGAAACCTTTTGTATTTTCAATTCTATAGAGATTTTTTTTTTTTTAAGTCCTCTTAGAAATTGAATTTTTTTGACTGGTTGCATTGTCAGATGTTATATATTCAATGAGTAAAATGTTCTCTACATAAGAACATAAGAAATAGGAGCAAGACTAGGCCATTTGGCCCGTCAAGCCTGCTCCCCCATTCAATGAGATCATGGCTGATCTTCTACCTCAACTCCACTTTCCCACCCTATCCCCATATCGCTTAATTCCCTTGGTATCCAAATATCTAGCAATCTCTGTCTGGAATATACTCAATGACTGCGCATCCACAGCCCTCTGAGGTGGCAAATTCCAAATATTTACAACCCTTTCAGTGAAGCTATTTCTCCTCATCTCAGTCCTAAATGGCCAACCTCTTATTCTGGGGCTGTACCCCTAGTCCTAGACTCCCCAACCAAGGAAACATCGTCCCAGTATCTACCCTGTCAAGCCCCATAAAAATGTTATATGTTTCAATGAGATCACCTCTCATTCTTCTTAACTCTAGGGAATATTGGCCTAGTCTATGCAATCTCTCCTCATAGGACAATCCCCCCCATCCCAGGAACCAGTCTTGTGAACCTTTGTTGCACTCCCTCTAAGGCAAGTATATCCTTCCTTTGGTAAGGAGACCAAAACTGTACACGGTACTCCAGGTATGATCTCACCAAGGACCTACATTATTGCAGTAAGACTTCTTGATTCTTGTACTCCAATCCCTTTGTAATAAAGGCTAACATACCATTTACTTTCCTAATTGCTTGCTGTACCTGTATGTTAACTTTGTGATTCGTGTACAGGGACACATAGGTTCCTCTGAATACCAACATTTCCTAGTCTTTCACCTTTTAAAAAGTACAGGAAGCTTTGGTTTATCCGGAGGTTGTATGTCTGGAAACCTCGATCTAACGGCAGAAATCAGCAGCTGTTTTGGTTCGTTTTTTTTTTCTTCTCCTAGCATTTTTTTAAACAGTCAGGCTCTGGAAAACGCCTCTGTAGCTTAGCAACAGCTTCAGAGACGCTTCCAAGGTACGGGCTGAGTGTTTACAAGCTGTTGCTAAGCAACAGTGTTTGTTGTCAGATACGGAGATGAAAACCTCCATATCCTTCAACATTAGCGCTGGTCTATCCGGAAGTTTTGATAGATCGGCAGCAGCTCGGTCCCGTCGGTGCCGGATATCGCGAAGTTTCCTGTAATCTGCTTTTCTATTTTTCCTACTAAAGTGGATTAACTTCACATTATTTTCCATCTGCCACGTTCTTGCCCACTCACTTAACCTGTCTATGCCCCTTTGCAGCCTCTTTGCATCCTCCTCACAGCTTACTTTCCCACCTAGCTTTGCATTGTCAGCAAACCTGGATAGATTACACTCCGTCCCCTCCTCTAAGTCATTGATATAGATTGTAAATGGCTGAGGCCCAAGCACTGATCCTTGCGGTACTCCACTAGTTACAGCCTGCCAACCCTTTCTCAGTCCCTTTTCATCAGTTATCAGTTCTCTAGGGTAGGGGTTCTCAACCGGGTGGGGGTGGGGGAGGTGGTTCTTGGGACTGAGAAGATTTCAGGCGGTCCGCCAGTTGGTTTATGGCATAAACATCAGTAGTCTTCCCTGTAGTCTTAGCTATACAAAGACTGTGCATGCGCAGTCAATTCAGGTTCTTGCTGTTGGACACCATTTGAACGCTTAGACAAGTCCCTTTTACTGCAGTATTTATCTTGGTACGTTTTTTTTGATCCAGCCCTAATCGCTCCCACGTTCATAAATAACTCGCCGCTTTTAACTATTAAATAAAATAGTGGAAGTTATAACTTCTCTACTGGGGGAATTAAAACCCGAGTTAGGGGTGGGGAAATCCGTGAGTTAGTCCGGCGTTGCGTGGGCTGAGGTAGCACGAGCTTTTCTTTCCCCTCGTGCGGAGCCATCCTGTGTCACTTGGAAGCTGCTCGTGCATTTGAAAAGAACGCCGTCAATGGTGAGAGTGCATGCACGCCATGTGGCCTTGGAGGGGTGGTGAGTGGGTGCAGGGGCGGGGTGGTGGGAAGAAAGAAAGACAATTTCCAGTCTCTGGGCCTGCGGCAAGGCCATAATAATCGTGATCCGGTGTCACATTCTCCTTCACTTTCTTCAGTCTGAGTTAATAGAATAGATGAAGGCGTTATCACGATTTTCCTTGTACCTCAGACTCGGAGCTTTATGTTCATAGCCATGTGCTCCTCTGACGGATGTATAGGCCTAATCTGGGTGCTGGTGTCCTTTGAGATACTGCCGGCGATTTGTGAAAGTGTTCGGGAGGAGGAAAGGGGGGGGCCTGCCTTTGTCACTAAAGGATTTATGGTGCTGAGGTCAGGTAGGTAAATTCACTCAGGACCCTGATTATTTCTCCATTTCTCTCATGTGCCATCTGCCTCTGCCATTGCTGATGCGTTAATTCAAGTCACTGGCTTTCACCACCATGTTGGGGTTTGGTATCAAAATAAGAGGGAAGTCCTGTTTCTGAAATAGAGGACGTGGACCTGGAATTTTAGTCCAGTCTGACCGAGTGTGCACAAAAATAATGTCAACCACCAAACAATCAACTTCACACTTCAGTGCTAATGATCATAGTATTAAAACCTTAAACCAAGCTTTTGGTCCCAATATGTGGCTTTGTATCAAATATTGTCTGATAACGCTCCTGTGAAATGCCTTGGGATGTTTTACATGTTAAAGATGCTATATAAATACAAGTTGTTGTTGTATCAAAACCCTGAGAAGCACGAGCATTTTTAGAACTGTTTAGGTTTTACTCCAAGAAGTGGTTAGAGCTTGTGATCCTGATCTTGATTTCATCACCTCCCCCCACTAGAAGGTTGTGACTTGTATTGGGGTAAGTGGGCATTTTTCACATGTGAATCCAGACATTGAATGTTGGCAGGCTATTTAACCATGGGTGCCAACACAGTCAAGTCCAACCCTATTTTCACCCAAAGCACATACATGTGCAATTTCCAATCTGGGTCCCTGGATAGTGATCAAGAGCCAGAACTCTGGTTAATTGAATCTGGACAAATGAGCTCTGTGGCTCAGTAACATGGTATACATTACTCCGAGATATTGGGTGTGTTGTCTCTGATTTTAACCGTACTATGTTAAACTTCTATTTAAGATTTTTTAAATCCTAGCAGCTGATTTGTAACATTTTTTTATTTAATTGCAGCAATGGTGTCTCTTCCATTAACCCTGAAGGTTGCTGCGTTTAGTGCAGTGGAGTTTTTATCAGCACAGTATCTATGTGACTCCATTACAGATAAGTACAAAATGGTGGTAGGGCACTCTATGTATTTGTGAATTCATATATTAGATAATTTTATTTCTTTCAAAAGTATAACCCTTTAATGTAAACATCAAGTCTGTTGAATGCTGGATTATCCTTTAAAATAGCTGAATGTTCATCTACAAGCTATACACGACCAACTATGCACAGTAATGGGCTCTATGTTACAAGATCACAAATGGCAGAATTGTAATATAACAAAAAGTAAGATTTTGCTGGTGTAAAAACTGCATTAGGAATTCAACAAAGTTATTACACTCGGATGACAACCAACACACAGCTAAATGGTTGATAATGGGCAGACTTCAGCAGTGTGTCCTTAATTGTGGTAGTACTTTAATCTCGGTGTATTTAAAATGTCTGAGCATTTAGTTTAATGAACATGTCCTGATTTGATTGGTGAGAAAGTACTAATTCATGATAGATTCAATATTCTGAGAACTGAAGAATCTTTATTTTATTAGTGTTTTGTTTCGCTCTGGGTCTCTTTACATCATGCACCATTTTCCTGCTGAGCAGAGGGTAGATTACATTAATTGGATCACTAGAAGGTGCACAAGAGTGACCTAAGTAACCTTATCATTTGCTTTCCTTTCCTCTTTGTCGGGAAGTCCTTGGTATCTGCTCTCTGCCCTTATACTCTTGGCCCATGACACAATCAAAAACTTGCCATAAAGGGAATTTTGGGCGCAGACTTGCATCCTAACATCCTGTGGTGGGAGAAGCAGTGCTACACTGCCATGCTGTGAAGTTAGATTGTATTATGTATCAAAAGTACAATGCACAGGTTATTCTGGAGGACTTTGATCTAATTAACACTTGCCTTTCTTTTGTTATACGTTCTACCATAACACCTACGTTCATGTAGTGTAGCAAAATTGTACAAGAAAAAAATGAATAGGTTATGAGCATTCTATTACAGCCTACCATCTGTGATATAATGTAGCCTGGAACAATAAATGATTTTGGACAAATATCCAGTATTGCTGAAAAGGACAGATTGCATTCAACATCTCACTTAATGACTCCAAAAATGATGGGTAATATAAAGGTAATGTTCTCTCTCTTTTCCTCTCTTCCCTCCACCAATCAAGATTTTGCTGATTTCACAATTGTACTCTCTGATTGACCACATTGAGCTAGAAATGTATAAACACCAAGTCCAATCCAAATTTACCTCCTGTAGCTATATCTGCAGTTGCAAAATTTGTCAGCATGGATTAAATTTCAGATGTTTGAAGAGCTTTTTACAATGCTTTAGGGCTATGTTGCAATGCTTGTATCTATAAAGCTACACTAGTAGAAACCTGTTGGTGTAATAATCTTGCTGATGATGCATATGCAACTGAGTACTTCTGTGTTAAGGCAATTACGTGAAATACTTCTAAAATGTAAACTGCCACATTTTAAAACTCACTTGCAATAGTTTTGTTCATAAAATTATTTTTTCTCCTGTCTTCTTGCCCCCCCCCACCCCCCATGTTCGAATGCAATTTAATTCTCAACACAACTTTTAATCACTGATGGTTGTTTTTCTTGTTGTTTGCTATATTGACAATATAATACTGAGGCTCTGAAAGTTATGCTTAATTTTTTTTTTTAATAAACATTATGCCGGGGCATAATTCCTGGAATTATAAAATCTCTCATTAAGTTAATAACTAATTGCTTTTGCTGTTGTAAGATCATAGGCTGTAAACATGTGTGCTTTTATCAGGAAGATATTTGTCCCATGATTTTTGTTCTTGCTCTTTGCAAGAGTAATTCAATACTAATCCCACTGACTTTCTTTCTTTCTGTGGTGCTGTGTTTCCCATGCTTCAAGTATATAGAATAAGATGTAGTTTGTCTCTTTTTTTAAATGCATAAAAACAGCTAGTCAACAGAATTTCATGGCTCTAAAAATTATTGGAAAATGTCTTAAATTTGGTTTTAAACTAAATTTTCCAATCCCAAATTGACACCAAATATAGCTTGTTTATGCTTTGCTTTAGAAGAATCCAAAAAGTGATGTATGGAATCTTAATTTTTAATTTAAATATGGTACATAAACCCCTACTCGTTTTCCACAATCCTGTAATTAAATGGATTATTGTGCATATTCCAAATGTACAATTTACAGGGTGCTGAATTGAATCATACAAAATACACAGCAGATTACTCAGCATCTGGAAGATTAATGGGATTACAGGTTAATGTTACAGGTGAGAATCTGCAGTGAATCTACGTCCCACCTTGAACTGTTAACTTGTCTTTTTCACTTTTAGATCTTTACTGGCTCTTTTAAAATTGAGAAACCAAGGTGAATAGTGTTGGTTGTTCCCAAAGTTGGAAAGAGTAAAAGACAAGACCAAATAAATTGGGAAGTACTGATGTTAAATGTAATAAGCTTGGGTTTTAAAAGCCTGATGACTAGGAGGAAGGAAAATTTGAGGGAAGTAAGGAGTTGCATAGGATTGAAGTCTTGGGGAAGAACAAATTAAGAATGAGACACTCTGAGATAAGAGTTTATTTGAGTACATTGGGGATGTAGGGGAGGAGGAAAAACCTGTTTGGTGCTGTATTTAGAGAAAAAGCAAAAAGAGAAAAGTTCTGGCAATAGTATTGATCAATAGAGAGAAGAACAAGAAAGACTCTCAGACCGACAGGTTGGAAGCTAGAGGTACGAAAGGTGATCACCTATCAGCCTTTATTTATCCTGTCCAGTAGTGTGAACGAGATGGTAGCGATGTCTGTCTTGGAGATGGGACAAATATTCAAGTCTTGGTCAGACTTGGGCTTGATAAGAGAGTGAAGAATGGTTGGTTGACGGGGGTGGGGGGGGAGAAATACTATTTGGCATGAGAAAAGAAACTAAACTTGAAACCAGGTCCAGCAACGGAGAAGTGGCAGTGCCACAAAGTCAAAGATTGTGAAACCACCAATTTCGATTTAGATGAAGGAAGATTGTGAATATAGCCATCAAAGGTAAGATGTGATAGTTGTAGTGTTAGACTTGCTAGAGACATGAATAAACTGTCTGTCTTTGAAGAATGGAATGAAACAAGGTTTTCATTCACCCATTGACTGACGTGGATGTAATGATGATGTAGTTCAACCACTGCACTGAGAACATTACAGTTTGAGCACGAGGCTGTGCAATGTGACCTGATGTGTATTTCCATCATTTTCTGTTTAGATTTCACATTTCAACATTTTGATTTTTCTTTTTATCTTGATCTATGAGTTTGTTTTATCAGGACTCAGTTGATTTTTAATCTACATCATGCCCTTGGGGTGGAGGAGGATATATCATCTACACCATGCCCTTGGGGATGTGCCATTTTATTAAAAAAATCTTAGCACAAGCATGATGCAAATGTAAACGCAGTGAACTTTCTCTGCACCAACTGAAGGATTTGTTGAGCTATTTAATTCAATTTATTTGATAATTTCAGTCAACAGTATTTTTAAGAGTTAAATTCTTTTTTTGCCCATAAGTGGTTTCGGGGAATATTTTTACATCAGTTGGAAATTGACAACAGTCATTTTCAGACAAGATCGCATTTGTTACTATCCATGTTCAGTTTAAGAATTCAGCCATCATGTACTGGGGTTAGTTTAGGCAGTAGGCTTAATTAATATATATATAATAGCAGCATGTAAGTAACTTGCATTTGTTTTAATGTTTTAGAATTTACAACAATACATTCACTTAAAAGAACCATTTTGTAGTGTTAACATCACAAACCATAAACAATCTAAAACATGAGATTGAGATGTCTAATTCGTCCATTTGCACGTGAAGCAGATTGTTTACCTGAGTCTTTTTATCACAGCATCAGGGATTAGATTGTTACCTATGCCATTAAGAAGGATCTGTTTTATATCACATTGAGTGTTAGGATATAAAATGGCCTTTACCAGTGATTATTTCAACTTAATATTTATTCAGAATTTGAATTTTCTGAGAAGCTTATTAAAATTCAAAATGCATTTTCTCCACTTAACATCACAAGGAAGTTACTTTCATTTGACTCTTTGTAATTAATGAACTGTACTGTTTCTCTAACAATAAAATTTTTGTGCATATAATTTTTTTACTTTGTGTGGTGTGCCTCTACTTTCTCTCCATTTCCGCCCCCCCCCCCCCCACATACATACACACACACACAACACATGCGTCTAGAAGACATTTTAGCCGAGGAGGGAACAAGATCAGTCCCCATATCCTATTTACCATTGTAAAACATTGTCATTTTGCTCTTGTGCACTGAAACTGAATTGGATCAATAGGATAATAGTAAGTGATTAATGTTTCTGGCCAAGACTTAAATTATCCTGTAACAATTCCAGTAAATGTGCCATCTATTCTGCTGCTAGCTATCTAGCTGCTAAAAACTATTCTCAGTGCATCGTGAGAACTTGTAATTTAGCTAGTCTACTTTATATGTGAGGGAAAGCTAGACGTGCTGTTGGCCTGTTTGGTTTTATATGTAAATTTATTTTGGAAAAATAACGTATTTTTTGCTGGTATATGATTGAGGGCGAGTGCCTCTTCCTGGTCAAAACGCGCAACTGCAACAGTTCCGGTTATTTGAATGGCTCTGTTTCCAGACAAGTGAAGAACCTGAAAAGCGGTCAACCACTGGAAATGTACCATCTGCCAAGAACGTTTCCATTTAGGACCGTAATGGGCGTTTTCACCTAAATTGTTTTCCTTTTGTATTAATTGTACGTTTTTGTATACGGGAAAGCTCAGTATTACTCAGAAGACAAAGGGGGTGGGGGGGACTTCACTGGTACAAACACCGCTCATATAATGTTTATTTTCAACCAAAAAGTGTATTTTCATAGACCACGTTTGACAATATAATAAATTATATCCTAATATATTCTCGTATTGTTACCCTCAAATATGAAGAGTAGAGGAGACGGTCCCGGACGTGGTGGGCAAGTTTTAGTTCAAAGCTAACCTGCCGCTTTCCTCCCCGCTCGGGGTTATACTGAAAGTGGAAAAGTGCAGTATTGTAGCCGCACTTCACAGTTTTAACAGCACAACACTAACACAACCCATCAAACGTGGCAAAAAAAATAAACCAGTATAAAATCCACAAAACAGCATGTCCCTGCAAAAAAAACTTTTACTTTTCTATAAAGGTGTGTGTATATAGCAAACGTGACCCCTTCTACATAATCCCACGCCAAGCCAGTATCTCTAAAAATATCCGCAATGTCTTAATTTGGTGTTCTCGAGTTTCCGACGGAGTTTAAAATAGCCGGAGCAAGCCCTGCCCAGCAGTGCATCAGTTGCAGGCTGACAGTGCGCTCGCTGCCAGACCTGCTATTTTTGGCCCAGCCGGCTCTTTGCGTCAATGGCGGCGTTCCTGCGTCACGCGGCACTCTGCTGGCCCCGGCGCGCGCCCGATCACATTTTCCTTTCGTTCATTAAATGGCTTCGCCCACCAGCGCTGACGCTGCTCTGCAACAGCCCGTATTAATGAGCTCCCTCTGTCCTTCCAGCGCCTGTCATCATTAAAGGTGGCCACCAGACTTTCCCCGCTCTTTGCATTGTTATTATTTCCACCATTGCAGATATATACACATGCAGCATTGTGACTTTTATATCTAATCCTGCTGCAGAGCAACCGGATTCAATATTTAAATTCGCCAATTACCAGCGCAGCTCTTTCACACCGTGACACCGAAACTTACCCGAAATTATACCGGCTGCTTTTCTTTTTTGACATTCCACAAGCAGAACCTTTCCCCTGCATTCGACATTAATCAATGAGTGTATGCACGCTGGTTGTGTAAAGTCACTAATGTGCATAAATGTAGCTTACATCAAATAAAATGCGCGTGTTTTAAACAATACACAGGTACTTCCAATTGAACACAAACTGAATAAAGCAAAAAAAAGGAAATTTCTTTGAATGCCAAATAATGCACCCACCAGTTTCCCTTTCTGGCTCTTACGATTTACTAGTTTTTACAGTAGAAAATATTGAATCATGGAATAAATCTTTATACCGGAAATGAAAAATAATAAATGCGCAGTTTACCGTTCTAGAAATAAGTCCAAAACAAGTGATCAATACGATCGATAAGCTATAAACGGCGAATATTCCAACTACGTGTTGTTTTGGAAATGCTGAAAAAGGAGGTGAGAAGGTTGCCTCAAG
This sequence comes from Somniosus microcephalus, assembly GCF_052327205.1. NCBI lineage: Eukaryota > Metazoa > Chordata > Chondrichthyes > Squaliformes > Somniosidae > Somniosus > Somniosus microcephalus. Next base: position 263,426,234 of record NC_140990.1, on the reverse strand, counting down.
TCATGCCCCAACTACCTTAAAAATCCAGCGCGTTAACGTCACCTCGGAAATTTACCAAAGTGAGACTTAGCCAACCGTGTGGTGCGGCCCAGCCCTCGGGCGCTCATTGGGCTTGGGACGCTGACGCTCGCTGACGCTCGGAGACTTGGTTACACGCTGCCGGTGGAAGAGAGGAGCTCACATAAACAAAGGCACATTGGAGAGTAGGGCCAGTCCGAGTCTGATCGCCTGCTCAGAGTGCCGAGAACAGCAACCTGTACCACCGCTACTTAAATCAAACACTGCTGCACTTCAAAGTTCATTCCATGTTGAACCGACTTTCTACTCGCCCTGCGATCTGCAGTATCTAAATGATAAGTGGAAGTAAAAATTAAACAAGTAGGTATTGAATTGTTTGAGCAATTTCATGATGTGTGTTTATGCGAATATTTCCATTATATTGTTCACTGCTGCTGTTCTGATTGTCACGGCTTAGTTTTTCTGAGGATGTTGTGAATTAGCTGTAAAGCTTGTCAATTTTAGAACTGTGTCTACTTGACAACAGTTACAGGCTGGCAGCGTTTTCTGTTCCGGCCATCGTAGCTGTCATTAAGCAATTGAAAGACACATCTTAATAATAATTTTAAACAATGATTGAATATCTACTCTTCCTTTTAGAAGTTGTAGGTGGTGTCCAGGTTGATCCGCGTGGCTTTGTTTTTAATGTGGTCACCTGTACGTTCCACCTGGTGCCCTGCTCCAGCTGTTTGGGATGGGGGCGGTGATAGCGGGATCTCATCCACACGTGTATTTCTTGCGACCAGCAACATGATATATTTAAAAAACCCACAAAAATACCAAATTAATCACGGCCACCAAGACGCAACCCACGTTGCAATGTGTAAACGTCAGACTGCGGTCCAAAAGATTTACAGACCGATGTGAGACAGTTGACAGAAAGTTAGATGTACGCGGTTAGTTATGGTAAACACACTGGATCTTGGCGAGTATTATGGGGATTGTAAGTCTGAAATCTGCTTGATATTTTGTAATTATGACGGTCAGTAAATAATCAAATTGAGCTGCGCGGATAGGGTAAATTGTAAAGCATGCAGAGTTATGATTGTCATTTCGAAAAGTTATTTTGTTTTTTTAACGTTGCGGCATACTTTCCAGTTTAAGCTTCTAAGGGCGGTTTACGTAATATACATATTGCAGATGACTATTGCTAAAAAGTTATTTTTAAGCCAATGGTTATTACTTTTACTGTTTGGATTCCGGAGTCTTCCAGGGAACCACAGCACAAAACAACTGCTAAAATGGTTTACCAAAGGAACTTTCCATGTGTTTTTTGTGAACATTCGTGTTATTCGTATATTTTAAAAGATACGCATTTACATAGTCTGGTCTGTCTTCCTATATGTGCATTACAGAGCAATCATTTAAATTGAATCAATGCTGCACATTTCCCTTTCTATCTGTTTCTCTGTCTAGCTATCCATCCATCTATCTGTGTTTATATGTGTAATACTCGTGTAATACTCTGTATAACTATTTTATATATAATAATGGACAGAATATTGCATACAGATCTTTCCATAGCTGTAATTTAGCACTTGGGGTAATTTGTCCTGCTAATGCTGCATTGTTGAGAGCAAAACAGCCAACTTTCTATAACATTCTTTTCTAAGCAGACCTCTTCCAGAAATGATTTTTTTCCCTTGTATGTTTTGTCATAGTCTCCTTCTAGGCTTTAAATATATTGGATTGTCCAGTAAAATATGGTCCAGTGTATATAGAAAGGTTGAGGGCGTTATTAGTGTTGGTCAGATACTTACAATTAAATTCAGAGGGAATTCACAAATATACTTAAGCAAAGATGATGGTTTGCTCCAAAGGATGATGAGTGGAGCAGGACAAAAATCCGAGGGTTCGTGCGGGGGTTGTGCAAACCTGCTCCATTGAGGTACATCAGTGCGTATTTAAATAAACTTTTAAAATAAGGAATCACAAGGAAAATGTAACTTGAAAAGGGCAAAGATAACGTGTTATGTGTCCTATGAAAGTCACTGGAATATAATTCTTACAACATTCTGTTACAACTAACAGTTGGCGTGGTGTGGGTCAATGATTATTTGTTTCCATCTGTTTTCAGAAAAGGTTTCATTGTACTTTTATCTGAATTGCAATTAAGAAAAAACATTCCGAATTCTGCTCTTCAGGAACACAAACCACAACAGTGTCTACTTTCCATTTCTTTCACAGTCACTTGGCTGAAGGTACGTCAGTTTGAATGCGCTGTCATAGGTGTTAATTTATCAAATTATTTTAATTACATTATATTGCCATTTTTCTTTTTTTAAGTCAGCCACGAAGAAAATATTCCCTATGTATTCCATATTTTTTAAATTGTAGTTGCCACTTTGATAGGAAACTACACATTACAAATATTTTAGTTCACCTCGAATACTTACAGAACAAAAGGAAACTTGGCTGAACATTGAAATTAATCATTTTAAAGTATCAAGGAGTTATTTTACTAGGGAACCCGTAACAAGTGAATACGTTAAATCGCTTTAGCTCGTATCTCTGGCACACGCCCTGAAAGTATATCCATGAGTTTAAATGAAATGATTTCGAGACATTTAGTTCAGATTCCTACAGTGGGGCTCGGATGTGTGAAGCAAGGTGATTTAGAAGTAGTGGTCGTATGCATTTAAATGGTATGAGTACATGTTCAGAACTTTCATTTACAGCCATGCCCTGTGTTCAAGCTCAGTATGGGTCATCGCCACAAGGAGCCAGTCCTGCCTCTCAGAGCTACAGCTACCACAGTGGGGAATACAGCTCTGACTTCTTAACGCCAGAGTTCGTCAAGTTCAGCATGGATCTCACCAACACTGAAATTACAGCCACTACATCGCTGCCAAGCTTCAGCACCTTCATGGAGAATTACAGCACCAATTACGACGTGAAACCCCCTTGCTTGTACCAGATGCCACTATCCAACCAGCAGTCCGCCATCAAGATCGAAGACATCCAGATGCACGGCTACCACCAACAGAACCATCTACAGCACCCACCAGAGGAGATGATCCATTCTGGTTCCATGTATTACAAGCCATCTCCACCCCCTACCCCAACAACTCCAGGCTTCCAGGTCCAGCACAGCCCATTATGGGATGACCCCAGTTCTCTTCACAGCTTTTCCCAAAACTATGTAGCCACCACCCATATGATAGACCAGCGGAAGACCCCTGTCTCAAGACTATCTCTTTTCTCCTTCAAGCAGTCGCCCCCCGGTACCCCAGTGTCCAGCTGTCAAATGAGGTTTGATAACCCCCTACATATTTCCATGAACCCTGAGACGGGAGGTGGACATCACGTGGTGGACAGCCAGAACTTCGCTGTCCCCAATCCCGTCAGAAAACAAGCATCCGTGGGCTTCCCTGGTCTCCAGATTGGTCATGGGTCTCAGCTGATGGACAGCCAGGTACCATCACCTCCATCTCGAAACTCTCCATCAAACGAAGGCCTTTGCGCAGTGTGCGGGGACAACGCTGCCTGCCAGCACTATGGAGTCCGCACATGCGAGGGCTGTAAAGGCTTTTTCAAGGTGATTGTTTTATTTTAAATTTTGATTTAAGTTTCATGCTGTTGAGAAAATAAGTTAAAGGACTGTTTTTGTTCATTTTTCCTGTGTGTTTAATCGCTGTGTGTGTACTGGTTAAATGAAATTACCACCTAGATTAGTAAAAGGGTGCGATGTTATATCAGAGGTTACAAAGACCTACCGGTAAACTGTACTATGGGTGTAAGAATAGGTTTTGTTATGATAAGTAGTGTAATTTCTGATTGTACCAATTTATTACATTAGCAACTAGTAATTTTTGGTGTGATTGGCTCAAATACAGATAGCAGAGGGAACCTACCTAGCGTCTGTCACAAACTCAGACGACTCCTTGAGATTTAAATTGGTAACAACATTAAGCCGTGTCTAAGTTAACCAAGTGGAACATAATTCCCTATGGTAAAATTAAAGTGATCTCTTTATTTCAGCACCGTGATTGAATAATCTTATCATTTTAAATCGAGGGGTCTCGGAGGGATGTAAATAATATGAATGCCCACGAATTTGTATTTACCCAGTGTCTGCTTCTTCTCTTCCTCGCATATCAAATACAGCTAGAAGCTGGGAAAGAGGCAGACGGTTAAAGCTACTGTGAACACTGTAAATATCCACCCATTAAATATGGTGCAAAAAATCTTAGCTTAAAAATCATTGTCTGATTTCAATATATATATATTTATATACCAGACATTGCGGAAATAAATTTGGTAATTTTATTGATTAACGTTTTTTCATTGTTCTTTTACAGCGCACGGTGCAGAAAAACGCTAAATATGTTTGTTTGGCAAACAAGAACTGTCCAGTTGATAAGCGCCGCCGGAACAGGTGCCAATATTGTCGCTTTCAGAAGTGCCTTGTTGTTGGCATGGTGAAAGAAGGTAAGTTTTGACACGATGTGTGTCTGTGCTCCAACTTGTACTAGAAAGCAAATTGTAAGGTTTTTTTTTCTAGGAATGTCTCAGGTCACACAATTTTAAGTTTTTAAAAAATATTTATTTTCCAGTTGTTCGTACAGATAGCCTGAAGGGTCGCAGGGGACGTCTCCCGTCCAAGCCGAAGAGCCCCCAGGAGCCGTCTCCCCCGTCTCCTCCAGTCAGTCTCATCACAGCGCTGGTCAGAGCGCACGTCGACTCCAACCCTGCCATGTCCAACCTCGATTACTCCAGGGTGAGTCCCACAATTGCTTTCCCACCAGACAGCAGTCAGAGTTTTCAGTCTAAACAGTTTGAAAATGTATCTTTGGTCACTAATTCAGCTCCACCAGATTCATCAATACATTAGAAAATGCGCGTACATTGATTCCGATCTGTTCGGAGCTGCAGACACCAGCTTTCTGGACTACGATAAACAGCGAACATTACACCAACGTAATTTAAAAATAGTAACATTGGAATGCATGACTGCATTTGATTTGATTTGTTATAAGGCGATAGAATTGTTTGCGAGATGTTAAAAGGAATGTAAAAAAAAATAAACACCACCCCGAATGAATTCAGGTATTAACATCTCTTAATTGGTCAACACGAGATAGAATTGTTGGCAGAATTATCAAGGCCGTGTACAAAGGAGGTGCCATTTCACTCTTTATCAGTCTAATAGGACTTTATTGATCGTTTTTCTCTGTGACAATCTAGTTCCAGTCCAATCCCGAGTACCAGCTGAGCGGCGGGGATACAGAGCACATCCAGCAGTTCTATGACCTTCTAACAGGCTCCATGGAAATCATCCGCGGTTGGGCGGAAAAGATCCCCGGCTATACCGACCTACCGAAAGAGGACCAGGACCTGCTTTTTGAATCGGCTTTTCTGGAACTGTTCGTCCTGAGGCTGGCCTACCGGTACATATATACTTTTAAAGTGTCATCGACCCTTTCCCATACCCAACCCCTTTCAAGCTTCAGTGATCTAAGTTTTATTGCTCTCCGCTAATTAAATTCCGTTTATTACTGCAAAGCAATTAGTTGCGTTATTATTATTAATTTCAGGTCCAACCCTGTGGACGGCAAGCTAATATTTTGCAATGGGGTGGTGCTGCACAGGCTGCAGTGCGTTCGTGGCTTTGGGGAATGGATAGATTCAATCATTGACTTCTCCTCCAACCTCCACAGTATGAACATAGACATTTCAGCCTTCTCCTGCATTGCTGCCCTCGCCATGGTAACAGGTCAGCGCATTTATTTTAAGCCTATCTCCTTAAATCGTACGATAAAACCCTTTAACCCCTTCAGTGCCACATTGTAAGTGCCAAGCTCAAACTGGGAGCCTTTGGTAACGTTCGCATTTGGTTTTTTTTATTGTTGCAGAGCGACACGGGCTGAAGGAACCCAAGAAGGTGGAAGAATTTCAAAATAAAATTGTAAACTGTCTCAAAGACCACGTGACTTTCAACGGCGGAAACTTAAATCGTCCAAACTACTTGTCTAAACTTTTGGGGAAATTGCCGGAGCTCCGCACTCTCTGCACACAAGGTCTCCAGCGCATCTTCTATCTAAAACTCGAGGACCTCGTCCCACCCCCGACAATAATTGATAAGCTCTTCCTAGACACACTACCCTTTTGAAAGCAAACCTAAGCACTTAAGCTGAAAAACTATAATAATAAAGGATGTTAAACTGCTCCAGAAATCCAGCAGAGACATTTCTGCAGTGAAACGGAACTTTGGTGCCAAACGCATTTGCAAAAAGCCTGAGAACTTTTTGCACTTGCTAGAACTTTGTATTCACAGTCGTTTACTGACCAGGATTCACAGCAAATAAACTGCAAAACGTGGTATATACAGTTTTTAATTATCTATTTTATTTTTTTTATTGACGAGATGAAGCTTCCCTAAATGGGAATACACGCATTCCTGTCAAGCTCCGTTCAACTTTTGATAAAACTCATATTTGAAGTGTATAAAATGGATTGTAAACTCCGTCCTCGGCAAAGCTCGTGCTCTAAGCAGATATATGCCGCAGTATATATAATAAAGAATTGGCTTATATAAATACAGCAATTATATGATGATGTGATGCGTCCAAAGCGTCACTGAAAGCCGCAAACAGATGTAAATTATCAAATTAAGTTTTGCTCTGATTATTTTTCTGGTTGATTTGAAATGTAAGAGTGAAGAAAAAAGATGCAGATCTAATAGCGGTTAGTACAAAATAAAGCATGTGAATGCTGTTGCAGGACTAATCTTCATACTTGTATGTTGGAAATATTATAGGCACTTGGTATCTTCTTGATGGATTATGTCTACAGTATGAAAACCTAAGAAATAGTATTCCAGACACTATGTAGTCTGTTAGATTTTTTAAAGACAGATGTAGTGTTTGATATCTTGTTAGCAGATGTACAATTCTAGCATTTGGCTACAAGTATAAACCGACTGACATCTTAAAGAGATACATTGTGTTTGTAAAGACCGTTCAACAATCATCGTTTGTAAGTGTTGTATGTACTGTTGATGTTGATAAAAGTTTATATCTTTATTATTTTTGTCGTCTAACATGAATTTGCATGCTACTGCTTTCGACGGTTTTCAGAGTGCTTTTAGAGATAATCTCCTGCAATTTACTGAGCACTTTGTCTTACTTTCCAAACGTCTGCAAAAAGGTGACAGTTGTCATTTCATGTTTCAGTGGGATTTTTAAAAGAAAGTATTTACATACATGTAGGTTTTACTTTGTATATTAAAATATATATATGTATGCGGTACGTATACATTTTGACCTACAAATCACTGCCTTTTCTATTGTGTATCTTACATTTAGAAATGCTTAAAGTATGTTTTCTGAGAATTCTTTCTTTGAGAAAGAAACATTTAATGTTTACACAAATAAACAAGATGTCTTCAAATAGTTGTTTGATGGATTCCTGTGTATTCAATCCAAATTTCCATTACATTTGCATATACAGTCTTGTACTTTATCCAACCTACTATTTCAATTTTAATCATCCATAGCCCGTTTTATACAAACACAGATTCACCATAGTAATTTCATTTACTATAAAGCTTTTGGAATATCAAAGTAGCAAAGGGTATATGCGTATGAACTGATAATTTTCCTAGCTGATCATAAAGCTAATTTCAATGTGATGTGAAGTTTTTTTAAAATAAACTTTAGGCAAATATTTATTGTAGCGTGCAGATGCGCTTTTTAGCAAATGGTGCTGAATTTTATAGAAGCAGAAACTATGCTGATTTGAAAGTATTTCCCTAGTACATGCTATGTGTATGTGGTGCAAGTTTTTTCTTATTTCGTCAGAAATGTCCCATCAGTTTAAGTACCTTTCCTAATGAGAAATGCAATTAAGGTTTCCGACATCCTATCTGGATAGCATTTGGTTATCGGTTATTCATGTATTCTGTCTTGGGATTCAAATAAATTAAAGGAAATAGCTACCCAGAGAATTTCTCGATTTCATGAATGTCACAAGATTAGCTTCTCTTGTCTCCAGATAAGGAATTCAGATTAGTTTGCGCAGTGAAAAGATGCGACTTGTTCTGCGTGCACTGCTTCGGTGGTTGTGAATGCAGAAAGCGTTTTTTTTTATCATTACCTTGACACAATTAGTCATTTTACACTAAGATGTGCGCGGCTGAAAACCGCTGTTTCCGCTTATCGCCTTTTCAATTCCTCAAACCTATCATTTGAAATATGTACAGTGAGCGACACGCAGTATTTCCGACGTTGTTAGGTAGCCGTTTGAGTTCAGCCCGAATTCGTAATCGAATACAAGAAAGTTTGTCGCGGAGACAGAAGCTGGCAGCGAATGTGAGCCGAGTATTCAGGGGAAAAATCCAATCAAATGTAGGCAACAGAATTAATATCACTGTTGATACAGCGCTTTAGTCATAATAGTGAATTCTCTTTAATAGTTAGAGGTAGGAATCACAATTCGCAATAAGTGTGTAATATAATTCGCAATATATTGCTTATAGCTACATTTTCAAACTTGCCCAGGAACTTGTATGTCAGCCTTGGTGGGCTCTTGCTTTACACACAGCGCCAGGATTTACACAGGATTCCGCTTTTATTTGACGTGCTAAACATATATGAATTAAAACTTCTCGCATTGCAGCATCTGAATCGAAGTGGATTTCCTAAAAGTTCTCAGCCTGAAATATTTATGGGAGTGTCATTTGAATTTTTGAAAACGTAGAGCCAAAGTTTAAAATGATTTGCCATTTGTAATATAATATTCCAACTGGTGGTTTATTTCAGGACATGTTGATATCGACCAACCGTGGTTTTATTTTAAATTAATGTTGGCAATTTTAGGAAAAGAATGTTTGGAGTTTGCGGCTGTAAATGGTTGGAGAAGCGGGTGTCCTTTCGCTGCGTGGCTGTAGATGTTCTGTGGGATTCTTCCAGCTCTCACCAGTTTTTAACAGTACAGCATTATTTCACAGCACAATATTTATCAACAATTCTTGTATTCATTCGGTGTTTAACAGAAATCTGAATCGCCTCCACTCTATACATTGTCTTCATTCAGTGAATTACCCACAACACACGCCTCAATGCAAAATATTGTTCTGTATCTATTTTGAGAAGTATAAAGAAACAAGAAAATAATTTGATTATTTCAATGCAACTTATAAATGAGTTTGACAAGGCTGTATACATCTAGTGTCTGCTTCAACCCCGCATTTATATCATATGACAAGGTGTTGGTCCCCTATTTACTTTCTTACAATAACGCTGTTATTAACTTTATTTTTATATTTCTAATGGCGTTCAGATTTGATCACAAATAACGAAGCATTTCAATTATTTTTTATTAGGACTGAATGGACGGCGAATATTATTCAACAACATTGGACAGCCAGGAAAAAAATCATCGAAATTATATAAAGTCACTTTTCTGACTGTATAAGCCGATTTTAACCTATCATGCGCGGTACCGAAGTTCAAAAACGTAGTCAATAACTTTACCTTAATGATTGTCTTAGCATGTAACAATTCGATTGAGGATAATACAGACAGCCCTGAAAAACAGAAAATGTGAACCTTACTCCACGAGTTCTAGGTAAACAGCTAGAGTTCTCAAGGAAATCAACCATCCCACCAAAAGAAGCACAGTTGTCTTTTTACATGGTTTTGCTAAGGTGGATCTGTTTACTGGCAGCTTAAGATCTCAATGCGCTATCATATATAATTGGTAGTATTTGGAGACAGCCTGCGTGTCTGTGTGCATGTGTATGGACAGCCTTTTACAGAGGCTCCACAGAGAGTGATCGGCAGCTGGGGCCGCTGCAGAGCTGGAACCAGAGAGTTTCCACACTTGGAACACAGAGAGCATCCGCAATCGCAGGCAGATCAGCCCGCAAAGTAGGAGAAAGCCGAGGGCCGGTCAGACCATAAAGCAGCTGGCGGGAGGGGGATGAGGATGGGGTAGCTCCGTCCACAGCACGAGGTAAGATCGCGTGGAGTACAAATAGAACCGGGAGCTTCAACCAGGGAGAACACAGCCTGGAATACAGACAACACGGTCCCGGTCAAGTTTGGGGACAGAGTGTCCATGCCTTTGCAAATGCATTTGTGGCGTGCCTCGGTTTTGCATCTGGAGGACACAATAGATTCACATTACCCACATATATGCATATATATGCTCTCTACATGTTATTAAACAGGGTGACAAAGACGTGCAAATTACACGTTCAAACCGTGGGACATTTCTGTGCAGACGTGGTGCATCTCTATCCGTAAGTGCTTTTTCCAAATCAATAGCCCCCCACCCCCACCCCAGCAAATCTCAAAGCGACAACATGAGATGCGCACACAAGGGGCTTCCAGCGCCCGTGGGAGCAGCAATTGAGAAACAGAATCGCGCTCATTTCTAATGTTCGCAGGTGTTGTGAAAGTTGTCTCGCCATATTATTCAAATGTTCTACAAAGTAAACGTAGACATTCCTGATATACTCCAAATAATTTCACAATCATTTTTGGTAATGACACCACAAGTGTCAGCATGTCTGGAACCCAGTGACAGCTCGTGTCGGCAGAAACAGACCCACAACCATCCACATCGTCTATATTAAATGCAAGATACAGATCACATAGAGTAACTTCAAAGCAATAATTCTGGATGTAGATGATGGTTTTAATCCATTACAGGCTTGCTTTTGCAGTTTATGATGTCATCTGAGCCCATTAATCAGATTAGCGCCCTGTATTCCCCACAGGTATTCATTATTCTTTTCATAATTTACATTTGTTTCTGGGTATTTGCAGCGAGTTGGGTGGTTTCATCGCTCCCTTGGACTGTGGTGTGTTGACCAGGAATGACTCGGTGGTGTAATTCCTGCCCTCACCGACGATCGTATGACTCAGGGACACTACAATTAATATAAATCTACTTGACGGGGGTTGAAACCATCTGATTTATGCTGTCGTTACACTGCATTTTTGGTACTGAGGCAATGCCAAGATTTTCATTGTGCTGGTGCCAAAAGTATAGCATAATCCTGCCAGTACTAGCCTGATCTCAGAAGTTCCGATATAAGCAAGAGGACCTCCAAGAGATCATTTCACATTCGGTTTGCTTTGTTGTGATTGGTGTGAAGCCTGCCTTTTATTTACTGTTTTAAACAAGATATTGGCCGCACAGAAGGTTTGTTTTTGAGCGAAAAGAGATGACTATCCCATCAGTTCTATTCAATCAGTAGAAAATTCACCAGCAACACTGGAGGCTGGTAAATTATACTTCAGGCAAATGTTTGAGCACACATACTCAGCTGTACACAGCCTCTGCACAACAGTGTGAGCAGGCATTATAATCCCATATTCGGTACTCATGCCAATGCACAATTGGTGCCAGTCCTGCACTGACACTGCCAGTCTAATGAGAGCAGACAAGTACAACATCTGCAGAAACAATGGTTATATATAAACTTGCTTTCCATTTCCTGCTTTTTTCCAGTTCAGAGGAAAGGTCATCGACCTGAAACGTTAACTCTGTTTCTCTCTCCACGGATGCTGCCTGGCCTGCTGAGTTTTTTCAGCGTTTTCTGTTGTTATTTCGGATTTCCAGCATCCGCAGTATTTTGCTATCGTTATATATGAGGTCTTGTGTTTGTGTGAGACACCTATTGCCCAGGTATTGCATAAGAATGATCACTTGAATAATTATAATTCCATTTTTTAGTTACACTGATAGTTCATTTTCATTGTGCTTTTTGGTTGTAATATTATATTTCCAGTAACTGAACTGTTTTGCTTTCATGTTGATTTCAGCCAAATTCAAGGATGTTCTGGCCTCAAAAATGCAGTGAAATCTGAATGTTCTCTTTAACTTATCTGAGTGGTAGTGCAGTGGAATCACAGAGTGACGGGACATGTGATCCCCCACATGTTGACTTTCTGATTTCAGCCATGCTGATGTGAGGACATCTGGAGCACTGGACAAGTGGCAGCATGGTGGCATAGTGGTTAGCACTGTTGCCTCACAGTACCAGGGACCTGGGTTCGAATCCGGCCTCGGGTGACTGTCTGTGTGGAGTTTGCACATTCTCCCCGTGTTTGCGTGGGTTTCCTCCGGGTGCTCCAGTTTCCTCCCACAGTCCAAAGATGTGCGGGTTAGGATGATTGGCTATGATAAATTGACCCTTAGTGTTAGGGGGATTAAATACGTGGGGTTACGGGGATAGGGTGGGATATGTGTTGGTGTAGGGGTTACGGGGATCGGGTGGGATATGTGTCGGTGCAGGCTCAATGGGCTGAAATGGCCTCTATCTGCATTGTGGGGTTTCTGTGATTTCTGTGACTTCTGTGAAGTGGTTCTCTAAGGCAGGGAGGGATAATGGAGCAAGAGTCACCTTGGGTCCCTGTCATACAGATGCTAGTGGATGACTTCATATTGGTATTGTGAGAGGCTTGGAAGCAGGTTGTACATTTAACATATGGCCAGGGATAACATTTGGCCAGGGATAATGCATGTAGAGGGGTCAAAAAAAGAGGAAGGAAGAAAACACCTTAAAATCGGGGATTGTGTCCTCTGTGTGACCCTGATGGCTCATTTGGTTAATACACTGCTCAATGTAGAACTGAGCTATGTGGACCAAGAAGGTGTCAGCTGTGATCCCCAGTCTGCGCTGAGTTAACGGATCTGAACCAGGATGATGATGGGAGTGCTACAATTGGTCTCAGCATGTCAGGAATCCTACACTTGATCATTATCTAATGACACTGGACAGGACTGGTGTCATTTGTAATGTCTACATGGTGACATGCCTGTTGACATTCACTGCTTAGGCTAACACAAAAAGAAGGGTGAAGTACAGGAGATTGGCGAGGACCCATGCAACCATACTGTAGCATAACTCAATGCCTTCAGAAGAGATGGGGAGAGAACTGGAGGGAGTTAAAACGAGAAGTCTTACCTTCAACAAAAATAAATAAGGATTGAGCTTCCACTTGTTTCCATTATATCAGCACAATCAGGGTGGAATCGGCCAAACCAGTGCTGGAATCAGGCCCTGCCCACAAAATTGGCCATGCCTCCAGGTCAAAATTACGAGTTTGTGCTCGTTTGGGAAGGTTCTTCAAATTGCATTCATTTTCTTAGGTGCACAGGCACTAGTAGGCATGTTTTAAAAGTTCTTTCATATCAAAAATACTTAATTTATTAAGAAATTGACTAGTGTACACCAATGAAACTATTAAATGGTTCAGTATATATATTTTTAAGTCATTTTCATGATTTAACAGCAGATTAGTCACAGGTGGAGGACTGGACACCCTTATTAAAAATGCTTATTTTTGCTGATAATCCCATTTTCAGCTGTATTAATAAAACTGAACTAGGTTTCCACTCTTAAATACATCAAGGAATACTTTTTAATGGAAAGAAAAAAGAAACAATGATGTTCTATTACGTTGCCAAATTGCACTGGTTCATGGAAGATTTTACATTTGTGATTATGCAAATGAATTTTGTGGGAACTTGAAGCCTAACATAACCAGCACAATTTCAAGTGCATTTTGGCCGCAATATCACGATTTGGTAATTTATTTAAAATAAAATCTTTGCTGAACAGGGTTAATATGGAAACAGCCGCTTTCACTGTGCAGTCATGGATAAGAAAACATCCACAAACTCTCATTTGTTCCTGGACAAAGGGAGAAAAATCAAGATTCAGAAATAAGGGGAATCAATGCTTAGAAAATGTCCATAACATATACACATGTGCATTGCATCTAGTAAAACGAGGGTGCATTATTTATCAGTAATATGGTCTATTCCTGTCACTTGAATGTTGTTACAATCCTGGTTGAACATGAACCCGGCTCCACCCGGTCTACTAAGGTACACTGATCAGGAAGGTGTCAGGTTTGATTCATGGTCTGGTTTGAATTAGCTGATCTCAGCTGGGGTGGTGGTGAAGGTGCTATTGTTGGCCGCAGTTTTTGCCATGATAGTGGAAAAAGCCTTTGTACAACATTAACAACCTCTAAGCTATGAAAACAAGCAGCCAGTCTAACATTTGAAATGCAGTGGTTTGACAAATGTCTCAATAGCATGGACAACTGTGAATTCTGAGCTCTGTCATATCATAGAGTACACATCACAGGAAACACAACATGGATCACAAAGAACACAGGCTGGATGGACCACTCAGAATACAGCACGGATTGCAGGGGACACACACAAAACAGTCCACATCACAGTGAACACAGCCTGAAATAGAAGGAGCGCAGCATGGACCACAATGAAAATGCACAGGTTACATAAAACACAGCTCAGAACACAAGAATATATAGCTGGGAATGTTCAATTAACACAGGCACCAGGCAACAGCACAGAGAATACCATCAAAATATAAGGAAATGGCCTGAAATATAGAGATACTACTTGGAATATAAAGAATATAGACTGGAAGACTATTAACTAGTTTTAATGACAATGAAAATGGCTAGGAACAAACTAGCCTAGAATATAGAAGTATAATTCCAAACACAGGGGAAGAAAAACAGACCACAAATAACAAGACAGAAAATAGCTTAAAATATAAAGATTACAACCTGGAATACAAGGGGAACGGAATTAAACCCAGAACAGATAGAATGATGGTCAAAATGCACACACAAAAAATGAAACACGGGAAGATATTCTTTGTTTCCAGTCCCAACTCCAGTATCATTCCTTGGCAACAAAGTTGCCTAAGCCTGAATCCTGGTGACTAGGTGGTAGACACTGCCTTCTGTGTTTGAATTTAGTTGTGACTGATGGAAAGAAAACCTCTCTTTGCTGGCTGATATGAGTTCATAATAGGGGTGAGTTCATAGCACAAACCTACCCATTATGTAGGAATATTCGGCACAAAATGCTCATTGAGCGAGGCCTCAAGGATTGTCATTGTGGAAAAAGAAAAATGTCACAGTGTTGCAGTATTTTTTTCCTTTGGTCAGCTGGGTGTTTGACATGTGTGAAAACCCATCACTGTTTTTTAGGCATCTCCAACTATTGAGAAATCTACATATGTAGAATATTTGTTTGCCTGGCATGGAGTGAGCACTTTCTCTGCATGGGGACATAGCTCACTTACCTAAATCTAGAGAGCTTAGGTGCAGGTTGACAGGGACCCCTAACTATGTGTAGGTGTACTGCTGGAGTTTAGCCAGCTACAACCACACATCTTTTCAGGATGAAGCACTAATAATCTTCCTGCTGCTTGTCCAGCTAGCACTACCCTATCCATTAGAGAACTGGTTTGCAGAATTATGGAGAACTGTGTGGGAAAGATCCCATCTCCCGAGAGAGGTCTACCCCTCCAGGTTCTGTTAGTGTCCTGCAGTACTGCGGATCTGGTTTCTTCAGGTACTGGACTACCAAATCTGCCACAGAGTATTGGCTTGGTTCTGAGCTTCTGTCACTAGAGGTGTCATGATGGAGCCACCTTAACCTGATAGAGACCCCACTTACCTTCCTCCCAAAGGAGAATATTCACGAATTGGTAATTAGTAAGATTGAACAGGCTTGTGCAGTTTTCTCTAGAAAAGAGAAGGCTGAGGGGTGACCTGATAGAGGCCTTTAAGATTATGAAAGGGTTTGATAGGGGAGAGGTAGAGAAGATGTTTCACATATTGTCCGGCGATAGGTCAGGGGGCACAAGGGAAGTTTGCGGGCGGGGCACAGCGCATGACGATGATGTCAGCACTGGCAGCGCAGCGCCACGGGGTGCTACTGGCTAGTGCCGCCGCTAACCTCCCTTTGAATTTTACAGGAAGTGTTAGCGGCGCCGCACCCTAGGGGATTTGCGCCCCGTTAACATCCCCCAGGGGTGCTAACAAGAGGTGCAAACCAACCCAATTTTCCCCCCAATGTCTTTAAGCTGCTGTTGTCCTTAGCCTCAGAGTTTCCTCTTCAATAGGAACAACCACTTACATTTTGTAGAAAAATGTCCTATGTGTAATCAGTCACAAATGCTTGACAAACCAAAGATAGAGATATTAGGAGGGTTGACGAAAGACGTGGAAAGACGGAGGTGTTTCGGGAGGGAACTTCTGAGTGTGGGGCCTGGATGGCTGAAGGCATGGGCATCAATGGTGGGGTTGATGCCCAGCGGTCAACTCTCAGATGAGGACATATTTCTATCAAAATTGTGTTAAACTCAAGTTGATCTGTTCAGGATCTTATTTATAGGGACATATACTGAATAAACTGATTCCACATAAGGTTAGAAATATTAGAATTTATTTATTACTTTTTGCACATTTAAACAAGTAAAGAGCATTGTTGTATTAGAGACCAAGTGATGAGAACAATGTCTATAAGATCTTATAAGGTCTATAAGAAATGGGAGACTCTTATGAAGAACAACTAATTTTACAAATAATGCAAATATTGAAAGCATTTTTTCTCTCTTTATGTGGGAGAGGGTTCTTGTGGCTAAGATTTTGCAAATTTTCAAAAGTATCTTGTAGGTCCCCACTGTTATCCCAAATTCCTGATAGTACAACAAACAGGGATGTCTCTCAGTCGTATGAAGATTTGCTGGTTTGCAGTATGACTGAGACAGTGGCCTGTTTTCGAGTCCAGACTCGGCACTGTACGATTTGTAAGCGCCCAAAGCAAGAAGCCGGAGGATCGACAGGATACTCGGGGCGGGCTGCAGGCTGTGGGCGTTGCTCGCACTTCCACAGACAGCTCCCTCGACACGAGAATACAATTTAGTGCCGCCTGCATCGCTGCCAGTAGCAGCCCTCAGTTAAGTTCTAGCAGGGGAGGTTGGAGTGGGCTACGGCGCGGGGCGGGGGGGGGTGGCGGTGGTTGGTGATTGCCGTGCCTGTGGAGTTGGTGGAACACCCGTGCTCCTCCTGGGTCCAAAGGAAGGGTTTAAAAAAAATCCATACTTTTAGTTGGTGGCTCTGGGGGTTGCGGCCACTGAAGAATTCATTAGGAATTAATTTTGCAAAGGGATCCTCAACAAGGGGTCCACCCAGGGCGCCTAAAATGGGCCTCACCAAGCTAGCAGCGGGACCACTTTAGCATTGTCTCCCTGCTAAATTAGTAAGATTTGCACCCGTTTATGCCTGAAAAACAGGAGCAACACGTACCAATTTCTACCCTAGTGCCTCAATATTGCTGTTGTAAGAGTAGATGGAACACAAAACATTTTTAATGTCTGTCGAATTCAGCCTGTCCCTTGTCCTCAAGATCACTGCTGTTTTTGTTTTATTGTTAGGCGTGTTAACAATCTATTAGTCTTTTTCATGAATTGTGTGGGTGTATACGTACATTCAGAATTGTGCCCGTGCAGAGGAGTTTCACAAGCCTGCAGGTGCCACATATTTATACCCTGCCAGGGCTGCATCCTGTCCTATCCCCTAACAGGGACATTAAATTTACAAATAGCGAAAAAGAAATAACACAGTAGACACAATTGATTGCATAATCCAGTTGTTAATGATTAATAATTAGATTATACTACAGAAAAGCATAGTCCCAAAGTTCCTTGGGACATGCGACGGAATGTTGGTGTAAAAGAGATGGAAGATAACAGGCAGTGACAGGAAATTGGTCAGGTGCTGGTCATCCCAGTTCTCTATCCCAAAGATCATTTCCTGGGAATTCTTGCTGTGGGCGAGCGAATTCCATCTGTCCCATTGAAGACCTCATGTATTGCGGCAGTGTCAGGAGCACAAGGCACAGGCGGATAGTGATTCTTGCTCTGCTGCAGTCATGGCAGTGGAGTGAGATTATTTCATCTCTTATATCGATATGCTGCTAAGAATTAACAAATTGCAATAATCTCTATTAATATATTAAAAGTCTTCCCTATGCGCACACCTATAAGTATCACACTTACTTTCTGTAATAATTCAACTTTATTGTCATTGCACAAGTACATGAACAACGAAATGTGATCTTGCAAGCTCCCATGACTGGGAGAAGCAAAGCCGCTGCGTCGGTGCGCACCGCCATTCCATTTCCACCATTCCTCCTGTCCGACAATCTTCAGCCCAACGCCCGGGCCTGATCACCAGCTGCTCCTCCTTCCGTGACCTTCTCACCAACCGCCCCTCCTCGGGGCTCCTTCCGTGACCTTCTGCACCTGGTCTTCCCTGATGGTCACCCCTCCAGGTACTAACCAGACATACTTCTGTCATGTTATTCTGTCACAATTAAACTTACCTATTTATTTATCCTCCACTTTTGGTCTACAAGGGATGTAGCACCAATGTATGCTTACCTCTGAGACTTTTAGCTTTATCTCCAAGACCAGTGGTGACATGGCACCATTGTTCACCGAAGCATCTTTCTTGGAGCAGCTAAAATCAGACCTTTGACCCGATGATTCCTTTCCCTTGCCTATTTCTACCTCTGCTGTCACCTCACCATAACTAGTCCCTTTACCTGATGCTGACAACAATTCATTTCTCCATTGGCGATGCCCCCTCCCCTGCTACAATCAGCCAGCAAGCCCAAATCCTTTGAATCACAAGGATCCCACCCAAAGTTGGATTCAAAATCATGCCAAGAAACTGGCTTAAAATTCCTTTAGCACATTTTCAATGTTTTTAAAATATTAAAGTAATAAAAATGTTGAAACATGCCATGGGAATTTTTTGTACCTTAAAGGCACGATATAAATGCAAGTTGTTGTTGAAAATGTGATTGAGGAACTTTAACATGGTCCTGACAGTGGCTGAGAAAGCAACTTTTAGAGCTACAGACAGGAGTCTCGGGCCTTGGGACTCAAACACAAAGTCAAGGCTTGCAGTCTGGTAATAGTGACGGGGGCATGACCCAGTTGTTTCTCCAGGTCAATGCTGGATAACTCTTGTAAGAAATCTTCCCTGTCATGAATGAACACTTCCCTCCACCACTACACACCCATTGTCTCAAACAGATGCTGAACCATGACACATGGCCTCGAGGCTGGCTTGGGGTCCAATCACGGTGGTGATTTTATTAGCAGCATTCCACAAACCTTCTCCCAGTACTTCCATATAAGCAACTCCCTCCCAGTACTTTTAAACCCAGCAACACCGCTCCCCAATGCTTGCACATTCCATTACCACTATCTCAGTGCTGCCATACCCCATATTCCTCCTCCCACTACCACTGCACACCTGAAGACCCTTCTCTTACTTCTATAAAATTCTGGTAACCCCTTCCCATTGTTCCCAAACACCATTACTGTCCCCCCATGTACCCTCACATCCCAAAAACCCTCTAGGTGCTCTCAGACCCTTACACCCCCCAATGCTCCCACACCCTATGAACCCTGCTCCCAAACCGAAGGGCCATCCTCCTAACAATACAACCCATGGAGCCCCTTCAATTTACCCCGACTGCGACATGCAGTTCCTAGGACCTACCTTCTACCTTGTTGCAACCTGAAACATCTTCTTCTTCTCCTAGATTAAAAAAAATATAAGAGATAAAACAGAGTGCATAATTAAATAAACTTTTAATAGTTTCCATGCAAATATGCACATAATCATAGAATACCACTAACACTCAATAATACCCAGGAATAAAAATGCAATTTGTCATGTTCAATCTGTGTAAGTCAGTAGTCCCAATAATATATTGTACATAACATTGCATAAAACAGCATATTCTCTAATTCACTATGAGCAACGCCATAGAAGATTGGCTAATAAAGTATATATTTACAGAGCGATTCAAAATACATGAAACCGCATTAAATAAGTCAAATCTTCTAGCTGCTGAACATTAGTTGATGAACGAAGTTTGAAATTGGCATATGCTTCCCTGGGGAAAGATTTTGTTTTTATATTAGACACGGCCTTCAGGCAAGTAGACCTTGTTCTCTGATACAAACGCCTCAGGCAATGCAATATAATATCTTCCAAATGAAATAAAGAAGTACTTTTGAAGGTAGTCACAACCAAAATATATATAGGGGTATCAATGGTTAGTTAGGGTTTCCCAGCCATTCTTCAGCTCAATATCTAACAAATTATCATTGTAGTTGGAGGATTATGTTGGCTTAGAATTCATCAACATTCAGTATAATGGATAAATTGTAGCCTGTACAGAGATTCACTTACAACAATTGTTATTATCAGCGAGGAATGGGGGACCAATTTTTCCTCGGACACCATTCCAAATAATTTAATTTTTCACCTGATTGTGCTTAATATTAGATGCGTGTTAATTTGTGATGATGCAGTTAATAGGTTTCCAATTAATTTGAGATGTTCTGAGATTGTGAAAAGTGCTATATAAATGCAAATTCTTTCTTTCTTTCTAAATGTAAAGACATTATTTACTTCGTGAAAATGATCAAAGTCACATTTTGTTTCAGAAATTCTACACTCCAAGTCACAAAACAAATTATTTTACCAGTGCACACAATGAAAACCAGAGCAGTTGTGATGTCTGTACCACTCTAAGCTGAAAAGGAAAAGTCATATGAAAGTCATATTCCATTATCAAATGAAAATCAGTTTAGATAACTTGGGAAGAAGGAGGTGACTAATGCTACAAATGGTTAACTAATGTAAATAGGATAATAGATGGTTGACGGTGAAATCTAAATTAACAATTAGATCAACAAAGTGCTAATTATGACATAACAAAGCTTGGGCAGTTTTCCATGTCATGTGATAAAAGGAGCAGCCCGAGGCAGCGAGGCCCAGAGCCCCGAGAGCGGAGAGGCGGCGGACCTGCGAGGGAGCACCAGAGGCGGCTTACCAATCCAGGTTCAGGGAGAGGGAAGCAAAAAGTAATCGAAGTGTGACGTCACCAAGAAGCAGGTAAGTGATTGGTTGGTGAGTATGTTCTTTCTAAATTTTTCTAAACTTAAATTTTGTGGTTTCTAAGGTCTCTGTTGTGTAGCAGGGACTACTGTTAAGCAAGGGCCCTTGAGTATATCATTTAATTGAAGTGAAATTGGTGGGATTCATTTAATTTTAATTAATTAATTAAAGGGTAAGTCATGGCAGGACAGCCCAGCCCCATGGTATGCTCCTCCTGCTCTATGTGGGAAATCAGGGATGCTTCCTGCATCCCTGACGACCATGTGTGCGGGAAGTGTGTCCAGCTGCAGCTACTGACAGACCGCATTGCAGCACTGGAGCTGCGGATGGATTCATTTTGGAGCATTCGCGATGCTGAGGATGTCATGAATATCACATTTAGCGAGTTGGTCACACTGCAGGTAAAGGGTGTACAGGCAGGAAGGGAATGGGTGACCAGCAGGCAGAGTAAGAGGCACAGGCAGGTAGTGCAGGAATCCCCTGTGGCCATCCCCCTCTCAAACAGATATACCACTTTGAATACTGTTGGGGGGGATGACTCATCAGGGGAAGGCAGCAGCAGCCAACTTCCCGGCACCATGGGTGGCTCTGCTGCACAGGACGGGAGGAAAAAGAGTGGATGAGCTATAGTGATAGGGGGCTCAATTGTAAGGGGAATAGATAGGCGTTTTTGCGGCCGCAATTGAGACTCCAGGATGGTGTGTTGCCTCCCTGGTGCAAGGGTCAAGGACGTCTCGGAGCGGCTGCAGAACATTTTGGAGGGGGAGGGCGAACAGCCAGTTGTCGTGGTGCACATGGCACCAACGATATAGGTAAAAAACGGGATGAGGTCCTAAAAGCAGAATATAGGGAGTTAGGAGGTAAATTAAAAAATAGGACCTCAAAGGTAGTAATCTCAGGATTGCTACCAGTGCCACGTGCTAGTCAGAGTAGAAATAGGAGGATATTTCAAATGAATACGTGGCTAGAGGAATGGTGCAAGGAGGAGGGATTCAAATTCCTTGGACATTGGAACCGGTTCTGGGAGAGGTGGGACCAGTACAAACGGGACGGTTTGCACCTGGGCAGGGCCGGGACCGATGTCCTAGGGGGAGTGTTTGCTAGTGCTGTTGGGGAGGGTTTAAACTAAAGTGGCAGGGGGTTGGGAACCTGAGCAGGGAGACAGAGGAAAGGGAAACAAGGAAAAAAGCAAAAGACAGGAAGGAGAAAAACAAAATTAGAAGGCAAAGAACTCAACGGTTTAAATCAAACATGGTCACAGTAAATAATAATTCATATAGGTCTGAGAGCATTAAAAAAACAAGCCTGAAGGCTTTGTGTCTTAATGCAAGGAGCATTCGGAACAAAGTGGATGAATTAGCTGCACAAATAGAGGTAAACGAATATGATTTGATTGGGATTACAGAAACATGGCTCCAGGGTGGCCAAGGCTGGGAACTCAACATCCAGGGGTATTCAATATTTAGGAAGGATGGGCAAAAAGAAAGGGAGGTGGGGTAGCATTGCTGGTTAAAGAGGGGATTAACATAATTGAAAGGAAGGATATTAACTCTGATGATGCAGAATCTGAATGGGTAGAACTGAGAAATATCAAGGGGCAGAAAACGTTAGTGGGAGTGGTATATAGACCTCCAAACATGAATACGGAGGTTGGGGATGGCATTAAAAGGGAAATTAGAGAAGCATGCAGTAAGGGCACAGCAGTCATCATGGGTGACTTTAATTTACATATAGATTGGGGTAACCAAATTAGTAAAAATACTGTGGAGGAGGAATTCCTAGAATGTTTACGGGATGGTTTTCTGGAACAATATGTCGAGGAACCAACCAGAGATCAGGCCATCTTAGACTGGGTATCATGTAATGAGAGAGGATTAATTAGCAATCTTTTTGTATGAGGCCCCTTGGGTCAGAGCGATCATAATATGATAGAATTCTTCATTAGGATGGAGAGTGAAGTAGTTGACTCGGAGACTAGGGTCCTGAATTTAAATAAAGGAAACTACGATGGTATGAGGTGCGAATTGGGTAGGATTGATTGGGGAATGTCACACAAAGGGTTGACGGTGGATAGGCAATGGCAAACATTCAAAGACCACATGGATGAACTACAGAAGTTGTTCATCCCAGTTTGGGATAAGAATAAAACAAAAAGGCTGCCTCAACCGTGGCTAACAAGGGAAATTAGGGATAGCATAAGATCCAAGGAGAGGGCATATAAATTTGGCCAGAAAAAGCGGTAACCCTGAGGATTGGGAGCAGTTTAGGATTCAACAAAGGAGGACAAAGGGATTAATTAAGAAGGGGAAAATAGAATATGAAAGTAAGCTTGCAGGGAACATAAAAAGTGACTGTAAGAGCTTTTATAGATATTGTGAAGAGAAAAAGATTAGTGAAATCAAGTGTAGGTCCCTTGCAGTCAGAAGCAGGGGAAGTTATAATGGGGAACAAAGAAATGGCAGACCAATTAAATGCATATTTTGGTTTTGTCTTCACAAAGGAGAACATAAATAACCTCCCAGAGATGTCGGGGAACATAAGGTCTGATGAGAGGGAGGAACTGAAAGAAATCAGTATTTGTAGGGAAATGGTGTTAGGGAAATTGACGGGATTGAAGGCCGATAAATCCCCAGGGCCTGATAATCTACATCCTAGGGTATTTAAGGAGGTGGCCCTAGAAATAGTAGATGCATTGCTGATCATCTTCCAAAATTCGCTGGAATCTGGAACAGTACCCATGGATTGGAGGGTAGCTAATGTTACCACACTTTTCAAAAAGGGAGGTAGAGAGCAAGCAGGGAATTACAGACCGGTAAGCCTGACATCGGTAGTGGGGAAAATGCTAGAGTCCATTATAAAGGATGTAATAGCTGAGCACTTGGAAAACAGTGACAGGATCGGACAAAGTCAACATGGATTTACAAAAGGTAAATCGTGCTTGACTAATCAACTGGAATTTTTTGAGGATGTAACTGGGAAAATAGATAAGGGAGAACCAGTAGATGTGGTGTATTTGGACTTTCAAAAGGCTTTCGATAAGATCCCGCGTAAGAGATTAGCATGTAAAGTTAAGGCACATGGGATTGGGGGCAAGGTATTGACTTGGATAGAGAATTGGTTGGCGGACAGAAAGCAGAGAGTAGGAATTAACAAGTCTTTTTCCGAGTGGCAGGCAGTGACTAGTGGGGTACCGCAGGGATCGGTCCTTGGACCCCAGCTACTCACAATATGCATTAATGATCTAGACGAGGGAACTAGATGTAATATCTCCAAGTTTGCAGACGACACAAAGCTGGGTGGGCGTGTGTGCTGCGAGGAGGATACTGAGAAACTCCAGGATGATTTGGACAGGTTGGGTGATTGGGCAGAAGCGTGGCAGATGCAATATAACGTGGATAAATGCGAGCTTATCCACTTTGGTGTCAAAAACAGAAAGGCAGACTATTATCTGAATGGCAATAGATTGGGAGAAGGGGAAGTGCAACGAGACCTGGGTGTCCTTGTGCACCAGTCGCTGAAGGTAAGCATGCAGGTGCAGCAGGCGGTGAAGAAGGCAAATGGTATGTTGGCCTTCATAGCGAAAAGGTTTGAGTACAGGAGCAAGGATGTCCTGCTGCAGTTGTACAGGGCCTTGGTGAGACCACACCTTGAGTACTGTGTGCAGTTTTGGTCGCCTTATCTGAGGAAGGATGTTCTTGCCATGGAAGGAGTTCAGCGAAGATTCACAAGGCTGATCCCTGGGATGGCAGGAATGACGTATGAGGAGAGATTGGGTCGATTGGGCTTATACTCGCTGGAGTTTAGAAGAATGAGAGGGGATCTCATTGAAACTTATAAAATTCTGACAGGTCTGGACAAACTTAGATGCAGATAGAATTTTCCCGATGGTCGGAAAGTCCAGAACCAGGGGTCATAGTCTAAGGATAAGGGGTAAGCCATTTAGGACAGAGATGAGGAAGAATTTCTTCACCCAGAGAGTGGTGAACCTGTGGAATTCTCTACCACAGAAGGCAGTTGAGGCCAAGTCTTTAAATATATTCAAGAAGGAGTTAGATATATTTCTTAGAGCTAAAGGTATCAAGGGATATGGGGAGAAGGCAGGTACGGGGTACTGAGTTTGGATGATCAGCCATGATCTCATCGAATGGCGGAGCAGGCTCGAGGGGCCGAATGGCCTACTCCTGCTCCTATCTTCTATGTTTCTATGTTTCTATGTGAATACCTTAATTCACTGTGCTCCCTATACCTTTGTCAGACATGCTTAGTCTTTGCAATATGAAATAGGTAGCATTTATGTTTATTTCTAAAGCTTGTTTGAGCTTCATAGTGTTTGGTGGTATTGTTCTTGGGATGTAGATAAGTGGAGTTTGTGAAAATATAATGTAGCCTTTATTATTTAGCAGATACGCATCGAGGATTGGTGATTTGGAAGAAGTAAACTACAGCGTGATATTGGTTATATAACAAGTGAGTAATGTCAACTGTGAGATGAGCAGTTTATTCTCTATAAACCACTTGTCATAAATTGTGCAATTTGTGCTGGTTTATTTGAAGACAAATGTACCAGTCTAGGCAAGGGTTAGTGGTAGATTCAGAATTTTAAGATCACGGTCTATACCTGAGAGGTGTTCAAATACCCCATCATAAAATTTATCATTCAGAGTATAAAACACCAGAATCTTTCAGAGATCAATAGCTCTGGCTTAGCTGTTAATATCCTTTCAAATGCATAGAACTCTGTGACATTGGGGGTTCACATATTCCATGCGGGGGGGAGTACAGAACCAGGGGTCACAGGCTAAGGATAAGGGGTAAGCCATTGAGGACAGAGATGAGGAGGAATTCCTTCACCCAGAGAGTGGTGAACCTGTGGAATTCTCTACCACACAAAGCAGTTGAGGCCAATTCATTAAATATATTCAAGAAAGAGTTGGATATATTTCTTAAGGCTAAAGGGATCAAGGGATATGGGGAGAAGGCAGGGACCGGGTACTGAATTTGGATGATCAGCCATGATCTCATTGAATGGCGGAGCAGGCTCGAGGGGCCGAATGGCCTACTCCTGCTCCTATCTCTATGTTTCTATGTGGAACACCTATAACTGAAGGATCTAATCTATTTGCCAAGGGACAGGAGGAAACTCATCTATTTCATCCTAAGAAACTATTCCATTCTAAAAAGAAACTGTAAGGATTGTTTATTTTAACCTAGAGAAAGCCTGATGCTTAATAATGGTAATGAGCCTCTTCTGGCCTGCTTCTTGAGGGGCAATTTTAACCCACCCCACCCAGCAGAATGGGGCGGACGGTTAAAATCGCTTCAGAGAACTTACCACTCCGTGATGGTGCTTGGGAGTGATGCGGCGCATGAAGGTGCATCCTCAGGAGGATTGTCTTCCTCACAGGTGTGTTGTCCCTGCAGAAGAAAACACCTTGGGGGAGGGCAATCCTTCAGGGCACCTGCTAATCTCCAACCCCTCAGTGCCATCCTAACTCTTGCCCAGACCTAGAGGAAAGAGTAAAGGGAGAAGAGTTAGAATGGCACTGAAAGGCTGGACATTAGCAGATGACAGTCTTCAGAATGCAGTTTGAAGTTGTCAAGTTTTCTGAATATTTGCTGAGGTGAATGAAAGGTGACAAGTAATATGTAGACACCCTGCCCAAATAAGTCGCCCTTTCCCAATGCTCATGGCTTGACCTGGGCCACTAATCTCCAGGGCTTTGTGCTCTGTTTGGGTGAGGGCTATGATGTCACATACTCCTCCCCTGATCTTGTTCCTGCCTTGCATTATGTGCTGTTTTGTCCTGCAGAAAGAGAGGGTGTGAGTTAGTGAGTGGCTTTTAAAAAGTAAAGTGGAGATGTGTAGGGTTTGTGCATACAGTACATGTGCTGGAGAAGAAGCAAGATGGAATGAGGATGGGGAGGTAATGAATGCAAATCCAAGTGTGTGGAATGTGAAGTGAGTTAGGAGTGCTGGGAGGAGGTTATAGTTCTGCAAGTACTAGGATGTGAGATTAGAATGCTGTTAGTGTGTGGTGTGAAGAGAGCAAAGGAGGAGGTCAATGTGTTTGGAATGAGAAAGAGAGGTGTATTCTGAAGAATGTGATGGGGAAAGGGAATTGTTGAAAGTGCTGGGGAGGGGGTGAAATGAGTGTTGACAGGTGTTGTTGAGAGAGATGGACAGATGAAGAGCTGTACTTATCCTTGCTGCTCTTGCCAGGTCATTGAAGCTCTTTCTACATTAAACCCAGGTCCTGGAGGTAATGCTGCTGGCACTCACCCTCTCAGGCTTGCTGGTTAGTCACCCTGGGTATGCTCCTGTGGGTGCTAGGGAACAGTACATCCCTCCTTGCCCTAACTTCCTCCCCCAATACTTCCAGGGAGGCATCAGAAAACCTAGGAGCAGCCCTCCGATTCATTACTTAAATGACCACCCTGACAGCAAATTATGAAAGCAGGGAATGCAAACTCACTTTAAGAGATGCACTCCCACTTCAACTAGGCCTCAGGTGGCTTGCCAGACACTTTGCCATGAAAGTGGGCGGGCTGTCCATTTCCCGAGGTGATTGGGTGGCCAGCCTCTCAATCATATTAAAATTAGGCCCTGAGTTAAAATCATGTTGGGGGATTTGCTGCTTATCCCACATGTTCGATTCCCGCCCCAGGTTAATATCTTGATCTTGCATCTGGTTACTGTACTATATAATATTTGTCTATTATCTCTGCATTTCTGAATTGTTTCAGTGTATATACACTGATTAGGAGCTAATTTTCGAGAGACAGGAGAAGCAGTGAGAACATTGTACACAATTTTAGTGCTCCGTGTTACAGCTAGATAGGGTAACTGTTAGCAAAAATGTCACAGTCCAGGACATACACTACTTGATCATGGCGGGCATGTACTGCTCATGCAAAGCCTGCTTTACCCATTAGAACTGAAACATAGAAACATAGAGATAGGAACAGGAGTAGGCCATTCGGCCCTTCGAGCCTGCTCCGCCATTCAATGAGATCATGGCTGATCTTCGTCTGAGATCATAGCTGATCTTACCAGTTCAGTACCCCGTCCCCGCCTTTTCTCCGTAACCCTTAATCCCCTTAGCCTTCAGAAATATATCCAATTCTCTCTTGAAAATATTTATTGAATTAGCCTTCACAGCCCTCTGTGGCAGGGAATTCCACAGGCTCACCACTCTTTGAGTGAAGAAATTCTTCCTCATCTCTGTTTTAAATGATTTGCCCGCTATTTTTAGACTGTGGCCCCTGGTTCTGTGCTCCCCGGCCATTGGAAACATTCTCTCTGAATTCAGCCTGTCCAGGCCTGCCATAATTTTATATGTTTCGATGAGATCCCCTCTCAATCTTCTAAACTCCAGTGAGTACAAGCCCAAACTATTTAATCTCTCTTCGTAGGTCATTCCTGCCATTCCAGGTATCAGCCTGGTGAATCGCCGTTGCACTCTTTCCATGGCAAGAACATCCTTCCGCAGATGGGGCGACCAAAACTGTACACAATACTCCAGATGCGGTCTCACCAGCACCTTGTACAGCTGTAGTAAGGTATCCCTATTCCTATACTCGAACCCCCTTGATATGAAGGCCAACATACCATTTGCCTTCTTAATCGCCTGTTGCACCTGCATGCTCTCCTTCAGTGACTGGTGCACAAGAACACCCAGGTCCCTCTGCACTTCCCCATCTCCCAATCTATTGCCATTTAGATAATAATCTACCCTCCTGTTTTTACCCCCAAAGTGGATAACCTCGCATTTATCCACATTATAGTGCATCTGCCACGTATCCGCCCATTCCCCCAACCTGTCCAAATCGCACTGTAGCCTCCTGACATCCTCATCAGAGCCCACCCCTCCTCCTAGTTTAGTGTCGTCAGCGAATTTGGAAATATTGCATCCAATTCCCTGATCCAGATCATTTATATATATTGTGAACAGCTGGGGTCCCAGGACAGATCCTTGCGGCACCCCGCTGGTCACTGCCTGCCACTCCGAAAACGAGCCGTTTATTCCAACTCTCTGTTTTCTATCCGCCAGCCAGTTCTCTATCCACGTTAATACTTTGCCCCCAATCCCATGAGCCTTAATTTTGCATGATAATCTTTTGTGTGGAACCTTATCGAAGGCTTTCTGGAAGTCAAGGTACACCACATCCACTGGCTCTCCCCCATCTATTTTACCAGTTACTTCCTCAAAAAATTCCAGCAGATTAGTCAAACACGATTTACCCTTTGTAAATCCATGTTGACTCTGTCCGATCCTTTCCCCATTTGTCAAGTGCTCCGCTATTTTATCCTTAATAATGGACTCTAGCATTTTGCCCACAACCGATGTAAGGCTTACTGGTCTATAATTCCCTGCTTTCTCTCTACCCCCCTTTTTAAATATTGGGGTAACATTAGCTACCCCCCAATCCACGGGTACTGTTCCCGAGTCAATGGAGTTCCGGAAGATGATCCTTAGAGCATCTGCTATCTCCAGGGCCACCTCCTTAAGTACCCTAGGATGTAGTTTATCAGGCCCCGGGGATTTGTCGGCCTTCAGTCCCCTCAACTTACCCAACACCATATCCCTAGAGATACTAATTTCTGTCAGCTCCTCCCTCTCATTAGTCCCTATGTTTGCCGATATTCCTGGGAGGTTATTTGTGTCCTCCTTTGTGAATACAGAACCAAAGTATGAGTTTAATTGGTCTGCCATTTCCTTATTCTCCATTATATATTCTCCCGAATCGGACTGCAAGGGACCGACTTGGGATTTTACCAGTCTTTTCCTCCTGATATACCGATAAAAGCTTTTGCAGTCTGTCTTTATGTTTGCTGCAAGTTTACTTTCGTATTCTATTTTCCCCTTCCTGATTAATCCCTTTGTCCTCTTTTGCTGTATCCTGTACTGCCCCCAATCTTCCGGTCTGGTGCTTTTTTTTGCCAGTTGATATGCCCTTTTTTTTGATTTTATGCTGTCCCTAATTTCCCTCGTTATCCACGGTTGAGTCACCTTTTTAGGTTTATTTTTATGCCAAACCGGTATAAACATGTTCTGGAATTCTTCCATTCTATCTTTGAATGCTTGCCATTGTCTATCCACTGTCAATCCCCCCAGAAACACCACCCAATCAATCTTACCCAATTCCCGTCTCATACCCTCGTAATTCCCTTTATTTAAGTTCTGGACCTTAGTCTCTGATTCAATTTCCTCACTCTCCATCTCGACTGAGAGCTCGATCATATTATGATCGCTCTGACCCAAGGGGCCTCGTACAAGAAGATTGCTGATAAGTCCCTTCTCATTGCACAATACCCAGTCTAAAATGGCCTGATCTCGAGTCGGCTCCTCGACATATTGGTCCAGATAACCGTCCCGAAAACATTCCAGGAATTCCTCCTCCTCAGAATTTTTACTAATTTGGGTAGTCCAATCAATATGTAAATTAAAGTCACCCATGGTGACAGCTGTGCTCTTATCGCACGCTTCTCTAATTTCCCTTTTTATGCCTTCCCTCACCTCCATATTACTATTTGGAGGCCTATATATCACACCCACTAACGTTTTCCTCCCCTTGCTATTTCTCATTTCTACCCATACAGATTCCGTTTCATCCGAGTTAATATCCTTCCTTTCCATTGCATTAATCCCCTCCTTTACCAGCAATGCTACCCCACCTCCCCTACCTTTTTGCCGATCCTTCCTAAATATTGTATATCCCTGGATGTTAAGTTCCCAGCCTTGCCCACCCTGCAGCCACGTTTCTGTAATCCCAATCAAATCATACTTGTTTACCTCTATTTCCACAACTAATTCATCCACCTTGTTCCTAATGCTTCTAGCATTAAGATACAAAGCCTTCAGGCTTGCTTTTTTCACACTCTCATTATGAATTAGTTTGGCCCTTTGTGTTTCTCTCCTTTGCTTATTGCTTCTCACCTTTCTACCATCTATTTCTGACTTCATATGACTTCCCTCTTTTCCACTACCTAGGTTCCCATCCCCCTGCCAAATTAGTTTAAATCCTCCCGAACCGCCCTAGAAAATATTACCCCGAGGACATCGGCTCCCTCACAGTTCAGGTGTAGACCGTCCCCTTGGTACAGGTCACTCCTCCCCAAGAACTGGTTCCAATGCCTCAAGAATTTAAATCCCTCTCCCTTGCACCACTGCTCAAGCCATGTATTTAGCTTATCTATCTTACTCTCTCTAAACTTATTAGCTCGTGGCACTGGTAGCAATCCAGAGATTACTACCTTTGAGGTCCTACTTTTCAATTTAGCTCCTAACTCCCTAAATTCAGCTTGTAGGACCTCCTCCCTCTTTTTACCTACATCGTTGGTACCTACATGTACCACGACAACTGGCTGATCCCCCTCCCCCTTCAGAATGCTCTGCACCCGCTCCGAGACATCCTTGACCCTTGCACCAGGGAGGCAACATACCATCTTGGAGTCTCGGTCTCGGCCACAGAAACTCCTATCTATCCCCCTTACAATTGAATCCCCTATCACTATAGCCCTATCCCTCTTTTTCCCGCCCTTCTGTGCAGCAGAGCCAGTCATGGTGGAGGTATATTTTAAAATTTTCTGTCCGAGTGTAAAACTGGCATTGCAGATTGGCTGTCGGGTATAGAAAGCACCCAATTTTTATTTCAATGAAATCAATGGCATTGAAAATCAGGCAGTTTCTATAACGGGCAATGCCATTTTTATGCTCAGGCAGCAAGTTGAAAATCTACCCTATGATGTTTAAAAAGCCCAAACTCTTTAATACCACTTGTCCCCAACATTTCTTCTATTTATTTAAGGTGATTAGTTGAAAAGCAAAAATTTAAAATGTAAGTTATGTTTTATCTTTTACATTATTTTTAGTTGAATTTACTGCTGGATTTAGTGAGAGACAACAGAATAAAACTCATGGCAACATTATCGGTAGTGGTTCTAATAGGCAAAAAAGTTTAAAAATTGCTTTATTTCAGCAAGAAGCATGTTGAAAAAAGAAATATACACATGGATCAGCATTGTTCACAAAAACAAAGTCAATTTAATCCTTTTAAAAATAAAATTAGCTTGGTAGAATCAGAAACCACTGAGCATAGACCATTGGTCTGCATGCTACATGTATTGTATAAAGGGATAAGAGAAAATAACACAAACAAAGCAACCAAATATAAAGAAGAAAGAAAGATGACTGTAGGACTTTACAGCCAATGAAGTACTTTTGATGTGTAGTCACTGTTGTAATGTAAGAAAACAATTTGTGCACAGCAAGGTCCCACAAACAGTAACGAGATAAATGACCAGATAAACTAATTTTTGAATGATGTTGGTTGAGGAATAAATATTAGCCAGGACATTGGGGGAACTCCACTGATCATCTTCAAATAGTGCCATGGGATCTTTTACGCCCACCTGAGAGCAGGCAAGGCCTCGGTTTAACATTTCATCCGAAAGACGGCACTTCCAGCAGACCAGCACCCCCACAATACTGCACTGAAATGTCAGCCAACTTATGTGCTCAAGTCTCTGATGTATGTCTTGAACCCACGACTTTCTGAGTCACAGGTGAAAGTGCTACCACTGAGCCAATGGTGCAGTATTTCTTTTTATCCCTCTTTTCTTACCATTTTTCACCATTCCCCCCTCTTGTGAAGACATTGACCACAGTTTGACATACAGTTCCACAGGTGGTTGGCGTCCTCTGGCACCTTGTCCAAGTTGTCATTATTCATTCGTAAGCCTAAACAGTGAATGTGGCCAAGCTGTTTGACTGCAGGGAGCATCACAATTGAGCCAGTCCTGTTCTCACCAAAACCTACATACACACACTTCAGGCAGGGGTTGTTGTATAGTGATCAAGTGTGGGTTTAAGAGTGGTGGATTTTCTTCTTTCTAACCCATGGGGATGGAGTCCAGTTGTAGCATCCCTTCCACCACCCTGGCTAAGATCAGCGGATTCAACATGATCAGGAACCAAACCTTCTTAGTCTATTTTGCTTGGAGACTGGCTGAATAAACACACTTCATTATCAGGGGAGAGCCTAAGTTTTGTGATTTCACCAGAACCCAGATATTATAGTACTGGCTTTAACCCCATCCTAGGAATGAAAAAAAAACTATAATCATAAACTTAATTTGTAGGAGCAAACCTTCAAAATCTCTTTAGCTATGGGCCTCGGAACATCCTCAGTTTATCGTGAAGTTAGTAAGTAGTGTTACAAGAGTTTTTGACATACTGAAATAAATGAACTTTATTATGTTTACTAATCTCCAAGTTCCCTCAGTTTATTGCAGAATGACATTAAATAATGCCTGTTGCATGTACCCATATTGTAACTGGACACAAAATACTTTATCACATGACTAATAGAAGAATACTGTGAGACTTTCTCTTTCAGTGAGATGCCAGTCAAAGTCACTAGGGTCATCATCATCATCATTGTATATATAGCAATGTAAACGATTGGCCCTTTGGCATGAGGTGCTAAAAGTGTACTGAAAATTTGTCATATATAAGAATATAGCTTTCATTACTGTCTGGTAACTGACATCATATAGTAATAGTCTCCAATGAGTGGTGTCAATGGGCAGTAGAACAAGGAATGTTGGCTACTGACATCACAAAGAACAAGAGGTGAAAATGTTTGTTGTTTTTAAAATAAATTGATCTCAAGGGCATAATAAAGCAAATATTGATGGCAGTTTTTGGGCTGTAATTGGTAAACTATTGCCCCTCTGGTTGCAGAAGTGACCTTAAGTGTGAATAATGCCTTCAAAATCTTTGGCTTCAGGCATCATAACACAATGTCATCACTTCTGTAATCTTTGGGTCAATAGTTTTCAGCTTTGGTCCTAAACTGCAGTCAATATTTAATCATACTGTCCCACAGTACAGGATCAAAGTTATACAGCACATTATTAAAGAGGCACTGTACTTGTCACTGGGGAGAGAGAAGAGACAAAACGACTGCTTGTTGTTTTCATTGTTTTCACAACACAATGAGACATTTTGACAGGCATCACATCATCATGTCAAGTGTCTGCCAAATCTTTTTTCTTCATTTGGCAAACATTCTTTGACAAAGATGGGGTCCCTTTCCCCTTAATAGGTTTTGTGTCTTTAGTTTTCAGAGGATCCTTTAAGCAGACATGCAGTAACAGTAGGACAGTAGCAGCATGCACTACCTGAATTGCTGCAGGGCTAGCCTATTTAAGGTTCAACAGTCTCTTAATTATTGTCTCAGCTTTTAATGTGAAAGACGTAGTTACATGATAATTTTTCTTCAAAGAAAACTAAGATCACAAGGCTTGCTAGCTGAAACAGGATATAAATTAAGCAGCAGAATCTTAAAGGGTATAAGACTAAGCATAAACAATGGATTATGTTAGGGAAATGTTGGTGACAGTGTCCTAGCATCGTTCCCGTAGTTTTTTTTTAATACTTTCGCTCATCTCTTTAGAGATTCCCATTAAATCAGCCACTAGAAGTTCTGCCAGACTGGTTGTGAGTGACTTTTCCTCCAGCTCTCCCTCTTTCTTTGTGTGAAAGCGCCTGACCTCTGTTAAGTGCCACTGCCTGATGGCACACTGAGAAATGGAACTCAGTATGAAGATATGAGAGCAAATCTTGTCCCATCACCCTGTTGCACAATGCATTGGAGCACTGCATTTTTAAGATCCTTAAAAAAATTCCTTTTTACAATATTGTGGCCAGATTTTTATCTGGATACTTTTCACTTCAGCACTTTTAGATGTGTCACATGTAGGAACATAGGAACAGGAATAGGCCATTCAGCCCCCCGAGCCTGTTCTGCCATTCAGTGAGATCATGGCTGATCAGTGTCTTAACTCCATCCACCTGCCTTGGCTCCATAGCCTTTTATATGCTTGGCTAGAAAAAAATCTATCGATATCAGATTTAAAATTATTAATTCAGCTAGTATCTACTGGTTTTTATGAGAGAGAGTTCCACACTTCTATCACCCTTTGCAGGAAGAAGTGTTTCCTAACTTCTCTCCTGAATGGCTTGGCTCTGATTTTAAGATTATGTTCACTTGTCCCAGACTCCCCCACCAGTGGAAAAAGTATCTAACTACCCTATCAATTCCTTTCAAAATCTTAAAAACCTCAATCAAATCACTCCTTAACTTTCTATATTCCAGGGAATACAAGCCTAGTTTATGCAATCTCTCCCCATAATCTGCCCTTTGGACCCTTGGTAGCAGTTGTAGATTGTTTGACTCTCAAAAGGTATATGTCAGGCAATAGTTTTGCAAAAGCACAGAGCTTGAGCACGGAGCTGGGAGAACGCAAATGGAGTGGTTCGCAAGCACAGTGGAGGAATTTGGTGAGCACAGGAATTCGGTGGAGAGAAGGAAGGCGGGTGAGACATCTAACTGAAAAGAAGGCGTGGAACCACAGAACCCAAGGTCTCTAAATTAATAGACACGGGAGCGGACCTGTGGGAGAGCGAGAGGAGCGGCCGCAGACAGAGGTAGGCCCAAGAGCCCGGACAGTGCGCAAGCATCGGGGAGTAAGGTAAGTGACGTCAGCACAAGGGAAGGAGCTGATTGGTGAGTAGCTGGTGATGGTTTTTTCTTTAAGTCTTAAGTTTATTTCTGTTAAGTTACTTCATAGTCTTGGTTAGGATCTGGAATGCACTGCCTGAAAGGGTGGTGGAGGCAGATTCAGTTGTGGCTTTCAAAAGGGAATTGGATAAGTACCTGAAGGAAAAAAAATTGCAGTGCTACGGGGAAAGGGCGGGTGAGTTGGGACTAGCTGAAGTGCTCTTGCAGAGAGCCGGCACGGGCGCGACGGGCCGAATGGCCTCCTTCTGTGCTGTAACTATTCTATGATTCTGGTGAATCTGCATTATACTCCTTCCAGGGCCAATATATCCTTTCTAAGGTGCGGTGCCCAGAATGGTGCATAGTACTCCAGATGTGATCTAACCAGGGCTTTATATAGCTGTAGTAAAACTTCCTCCCCTTTATATTCTAACCCTCGAGTTATAAAGGCTAACATTCCATTAGCCTTTTGGATTTTTTTTTGTAGCTGACTACTACCTTTTAGTGATCTGTGTACATTGATCCCAAATCTCTTTGGACCTCCACTGTTCGTAGCTTTTCCCCATTTAAATAATACTCGGATCTATCCTTTTTGGTCCAAAGTGGATGACTTCACACTTACCTGCGTTGAAATCCATCTGCCACTGTTTCGACCACTCACTTAATCTATCAATATTTCTTTGCAATTTTATGCACCTGTCTACACTACTTACTTTTTTTTTACTATACCAGCAATCTCTGTGTCATTGGCAAACTTGGATATATGGCTCTCTATTGTGTTATCTAAATCATTAATAAATATAGTGAATAGTTGAGGCCCCAGCACAGATCCTTGTGTGACACCACTAATCACTTCCTTCCAATTCGAGTACATACCCGTTATGTCCTGCCTTTATTAGGAACATGGGTAAGTCAGGTGCTCTATAGAATCTCCAACACCTTTGCTGTACCACACTCATGTAATTGGATGCATTGACAGATATGCACAATGGCTATGCCCAGCCTCACTTCCTCCTAGGTAACGCACAGTTTTGGTGAGCAGCTTATGAGAACTAATAAAGCCTATTGCACATGGGATATATTGGGACATCAGCCTGCAAATACAAATGCATACAAATAAATGCTCTTAATTCCACGACTGTTGCTGTGCTGTTTGACTGTTTGTCTGATACCAAAAACTTCCTGAAGCTCAACATTGGTAAGACCAAAATGTCATCCATCTCCATCTCTACCTCATCCCCATTGCCGCGCTCATAATATGCATTTGTCACTTCCAGACTCAACTTTCTGAATGCACTTTTTACCTTGTGTACAACTATCAGTCATATCCTATCTTACACAAAACTCTGCTCATCTATCACCCATATCTTTGCGCCTTCCTTGGTTCCCCAAGCCTCAGTGCATCAATTTCAAACCTCATCAAACATAAGAACATAAGAACATAAGAAATAGGAGCAGGAGTAGGCCAATCGGCCCCTCGAGCCTGCTCCGCCATTCAATAAGATCATGGCTGATCTGATGCTAACTGCCAATCCACTATCACAGAACCATCTCCTGCATCCAACAGAATTAGACACACGAAATAGGAGCAGGATCAGGCTACACGGCCCCTGGGCCCGCTCCGTTACCCACAGGGCCATGACCGATCCGAACCTAGACTCATGTCCAAATTCCTGCCCGCTCCCCGTAACCCTTAATTCCCTTTACTTCTAGGAAACTGTCTATTTCTGTTTTAAATTTATGTAATGATGTAGCTTCTACAGCTTTTTGGGGCAGCATATTCCATGGACCTACCACCCTCTGAGTGAAGTAGTTCCTCCTCATCTCAGTTTTGAAAGAGCAGCCCCTTATTCTAAGACTGTGCCCCCTAGTTCTAGTTTCACCCATCATCGGGAACATCCTCCCCGCATCCACCTGATCCAACCCCTTCACAATCTTATATGTTTCAATAAGATCACCTCTCATTCTTCTGAACTCCAATGAGTAGAGTCCCAATCTACTCAACCTCTCCTCATATGTCCATCCCCTCATCCCCGGGATTAACCGAGTGAACCTTCTTTGTACTGACTCGAGAGCAAGTATGTTCTTTCTTAAGTATGGACACCAAAACTGTACGCAGTATTCCAGGTGCGGTCTCACCAATACCTTGTACAACCGAAGCAATACCTCCCTATTTTTATATTCTATCCCCCTAGCAATGAAAGCCAACATTCCATTGGCCTTCTTAATCACTTGCTGCACCTGCATACTAACCTTTTGAGTTTCGTGCACCAGGACCCCCAGATCCCTTTGTACTTCAGTACTTTCCAGTTTCTTGCCATTAAGATAATAACTTGCTCTACGATTTTTCCTGCCAAAGTGCATAACCTCACACTTTCCAGTATTGTATTCCATCTGCCAAATCTCTGCCCACTTACTTAGCCTGTCTATGTCCCCTTGAAGGTTTTTTATGTCCTCCTCACTCACTACTTTCCCCCCCATCTTAGTATCATCTGCAAACTTTGATATGTTACACTCGGTCCCCTCCTCCAAATCGTTAATATAGATTGTAAAGAGTTGGGGACCCAGCACTGACCCCTGCAGAATACCACTAGTTACTGATTACCAGTCTGAGAATGAACCATTTATCCCAACTCTCTGCCTTCTGTTAGATAGCCAATCCTCTATCCATGCCAGAATACAGGTAGACTACCCTTTATCCGAACTTCCGAAAACCGAAACCCTCTAAAAACCGAAGGTTTTTTCGGTCAGCGTAAGTCGTGCGCATGACATGACCAGAGTGGCGCACGACTTACAGGCCTAGCCGGATAAGGGATAGTGTAGCATTTTTCCGCACTTCTGAAAACCGAAATCGCTCAGCGTAAGTGTACCATCCTTTATCCGCACATCCGAAACCAGAAAACCTCTGAAAGCCGAAAGTGGCGCAAAGCATGACTTCTGAAAACCGAAATCGCTCAGCGTAAGTCATGCGCACGACCCCGACCCCCGCCGACCCCCACCCCCGACCCCCCCGCCGAACCCGACCCCCGCCGACCCCGACCCCCACCCCCGACCCCCCCGCCGACCCCGACCCCCCGCCGACCCCCACCCTTTCGGATAAGGGATAGTGTATCCTTTATCCGCACTCCCGCAAACCGAATTACTCTGAAAACCGAAGTGTTTTCGCTCACTTTCCGAAATCCGAAATTTTCCGAAAACCGAAACACGGCTGGTCCCGAGGTTTTCCGATAAAGGATAGTCTACCTGTATTACCCCCAATCCCGTGATTTTTTATCTTAAGCAATAATCTTTTGTGTGGCACCTTGTCAAATGCCTTTTGGAAGTCTAAATACACTACGTCCACTGGTTCCCCTTTATCCACCCTATATGTTACTTCCTCAAAGAACTCCAGCAAATTTGTCAAACATGACTTCCCCTTCATAAAACCATGCTGACTTTGTCCTATTAAATTATGATTATCCAAATGTCCTGTTACTGTCTCCTTAATAATGGACTCCAATATTTTACCTACCACAGATGTTAGGCTAACCGGTCTATAGTTTCCAGCCTTCTGTCTACTGCCCTTTTTAAATAAGGGTGTTACATTAGCAGTTTTCCAGTCTGCCGGGACCATTGCCGAGTCCAGGGAGTTTTGGAAAATTATTACCAATGCATCCACAATCCCTACCGCCACTTCCCTCAAGACCCTAGGATGTAAGCCATCAGGTCCAGGTGATTTATCTGCCTTGAGTCCCATTATTTTACCGAGTACCACTTCCTTAGTGATTTTGATCGTGTTTAGCTCCTCCCCCCCTTTAGCCCCCTGTTTGTCCAGTGTTGGGATATTCTTAGTGTCTTCTACTGTAAAGACTGATGTAAAATATTCATTCAGTGTTTTTGCCATCTCCATATTTCCCACCATTAATTTCCCGGTCTCATCCTCTAAGGGACCAACATTTACTTTAGCCACCCTTTTTCTTTTTATATAACTATAAAAACACTTACTATCTGTTTTTATATTTTTTGCTAATTTACTTTCATAATCTATCTTCCCTTTCTTAATCAATCTTTTTGTTATTTTTTGCTGTCTTTTAAAGTTTTCCCAATCCTCTATCCTCCCACTAGATTTGGCTACCTTATATGCCCTTGTTTTTAGTCGAATACTATCCTTAATTTCTTTACTTAGCCATGGATGGCTGTCTTTTCTTTTACACCCTTTTCTTCTCAGTGGAATATATATTTTTTGGAAGTTGTAAAATAACTCCTTAAATGTACACCACTGATCATGTATCGTCTTACCCTTTAATCTATTTTCCCAATCCACTCAATTCCGCTCTCATACCTTCATAGTCTCCTTTATTCAAGCTTAGCACGCTTGTTTGAGATCCAACCTTCTCACCCTCTAATTGAATATGGAATTCAACCATGTTATGGTCACTCATTCCAAGGGGATCCTTTACTAGGACATTTTTAATTAATCCTGTCTCGTTACACAGGACCAGATCTAAGGTTGCCTGCCCCCTGGTCGGTTCAGTTACATACTGCTCAAGAAACCCATCCCTAATACACTCAATGAACTCATCCTCAAGGCAGCCCTGCCCAATTTGATTTGTCCAATTAATATGATAGTTAAAATCCCCCATAATTATAGATGTTCCCTTATTACAAGCCTCAACTATTTCCTGATTGATACTCCATCCAACAGAGTTGCCACAGTTCGGAGGCCTATAGACTACGCCCACTAGTGTTTTTTTCCCCTTATTATTCCTTACCTCCACCCAAACTGTTTCATTGTCCTGATCTTTTGACCCAATATCATTTCTCTGTATTACAGTGATTCCTTCCTTTATTAACATAGCCACCCCACCTCCCCTTCCTTCCTGCCTGTCCTTCCTGATCGTTAAATAACCTGGTATGTTTAATTCCCAGGCATTGTCACCCTGCAGCCATGTTTCTGTAATGGCCACAAGATCATACCCATATGTAGTTATTTGTGCCATTAACTCGTCTATTTTGTTACGAATGCTACGTGCATTCAGATAGAGAACTTTCAAAGATGTTTTGTGACACTTAGTTCCTGCTTTTGCCCTTTTTATTACTTTACCTTTACCTTTTACTCCATACCTTCTGCCGCTTCCTGACATGCTCTGGTTTTTAATTTCCCCACTGCTACCTAAGTCTATGACCTTCTCTACTGTGCACTCCTCTGCTCTACCGCTGGTAGCAGAGCTTTCAACCCTCTTACCCCCACATCTTGGAACTCTTCCCTCAAACCCCCCTGCTTTGCTTTATCCCTCCACACTTTCAAAAGCAACTTTAAAACCTACCTCTTTGACCATGCTTTTGTTCACCTACCCTAATTCCTTTCCTTCTCCTGACCCCCAATTGTGAAGCTACATTAAAGATGATATACAAATGTAAATTGTTGTTGTATGAAAAAAACATTGCAACTGCTTCACTGCTCGGATTTTTTGTAGTACCTTTTCTTCTGACCAATTGTATATGTCTTTATCTTCAGACTGTTTAAAAAAAAACTTGCAATGTAAGGCCCCATCAGTTTTAGAAAGCTAACAATGCCTGTATTAATAGGTCTGTTTGTTAGGCACATATGTAGGATTGTAGCAGTCGCACTTTATCAAACACTGTGACATCCCAATATGTAACAGCCATTAATAATACACACCTTCATGCTCATTATTGCTTTAGTTGAACAATTCTTGTAATTACCTTAGTGATTTGCTTATGTAACTACTAATTTACTATTAATTTTCAATGAAAGTGAGATGTATCTTTCTGGACACCTCTTTGTCTTGCAAGGGGCGGTTAATTCTGGTTGAATATTGAAAAGCTCAATGATGCAATTACTTGCATACACTGAAGCTAGTAAAATATTTAATATGCATATTCTTTCAGAATAGTAGAAAATAATACCTGCAAGGTTAATTGAAAGCAAAAAACGGTGCTAAAATTGTGGAATGGCAACAGTTTTATTTCAATTATCTTGAAGCAATGTAATACAGGGTAAAAATTCCAGGAGGTGAACGTGATTTCATCAGTGGGAGCTGGGCAAACAGAAGCCATAAAATAGCGAGTTCTGAAACTTGCTGCCCCCATTTGTTTTGCACACCGTGCAGCTGTCTGTATCTGGTTTTCTACCGATATTGCTTGCCAGAGCATTATTAGACATTGACATTCAGTTCAAATGAGGATACTATGATGCACACCTTAATTTATTGGGTTTCCTACCCAGGTAAAATCTGGCCAATTAAAATGGGGGTTAAACATAAGAACATAAGAAACAGGAGCAGGAGTGGGCCAATCGGCACCTCGAGCCTGTTCTGCCATTCAATAGGATCATGGCTGATCCAATCTTGGCCTTAACACCACTTTCCCGCTCTCTCCCCATACCCCTTGACTCCCTTGTAGTTCAAATGTCTGTCAATCTCTGCCTTGAATATATTCAGTGACTCTGCCTCCACAACTCTCTGGGGTAGAGAATTCCAAAGATTCACGACCCTCTGAGAGAAGAAATTCCTCCTCATCTCCGTCTTAAATGGGCGACCCCTTATTCTGAAACTATGCCCCCTAGTTCTAGATACCCCCACTAGGGGAAACATCCTCTCAGCATTCACGCTGTCAATCCCCCTCAAAATCTTATATGTTTCAATAAGATCACCTCTCATTCTTCTAAACTCCAATGAGTATAGGCCTAACCTGCTCAACCTTTTGTCAGACGTCAACCCCTTCATCCCAGGAATCAACCTAGTGAACCTCCTCTGCACTGCCTCCAATGCAAGTATATCCCTCCTTAAATATGGAGACCAAAACTGTACACAGTACTCCAGGTGCAGTCTCACCAGCGCCCTGTAAAGTTGCATCAAAACTTCCCTACTTTTATACTCCATACCCCTTGCAATAAAGGCCAACATTCCATTAGCCTTCCTAATTACTTGCTGTACCTGCATGCTAACTTTTTATGTTTCATGCACTAGGACCCCCAGATCCCTTTGTACCACAGCATTTTGTAGTCTCACTCCATTTAAATAATAATTTGTTTTTTCATTCTTCCTTCCAAAGTGGATAACCTCACATTTTCCCACATTATACTCCATCTGCCAAATTTTTGCCCACTCACTTAGCCTGTCTATATCCCTTTGCAGACTCTTTGGGGTCGATTTTCAGTGTGCTGTGGAGTCGGGATTGGAGGCATGTGGGGGGTTAAATTCCCGAATTCGGGGGTCCCGACACCATCCCGCCCTAAGTTTCAAAGGAGGCGGGTACCCGCCCCGCACTGGGACCCGCCGACCCGAGGCGGGAAGGGATTAGTGCCAATTAACTGCCTGTTAACAGTTAGTTAACAGGCAGCTTTTAGCCTAATCCCTATTTTGAAGGTTGTCGTGTGCGATTCCCGACGGCTCCAAACCACGCCAAGTTAGAGGAGTCGGGCCGTTGGGTTGAAGGACTTGGAGGGGTCGAGATGTCAGTGTTCAGGTGAGTGATGGGTGCATGAGTGCAAAGGTAAGTGTGTTTGGTGTGTCTAAAGTGTGTAAAGAAGTTTAAATTACCTGTACTTACCTTTACAGCCTTCCTTCCTCTAGGTTTCGGGAGTCCGTTATTCAGCCGGCACAGAAAGCAGAATGGCTGCGATCTGTCAAAAGTGACAGCCTGCAGCTTTCAGTGCCGGCGAGATTTCTAACTGAGTCTGCGTAGAAGGACTCAGGTTAGAAGTAAGACTGTCAGTGTTTGACAGCTTCAAACTGTGACGGTGCCAGTCAGTCCCTTTCCTAACTTCTAGATGGCACCTTCACTTGTTAGTTTCCTGTGTTAATTGTTCCTAGCTCTGTGTTAATTCTTAATGGCCTGTTAGCTGTTCATGGGTTTCACCTGGTTTTCTTGGTATATAAGTTCTATGGTTGTTTCACTCAGTGCTCAGTCCTCACTAGGGTGAACCAGGGAGTTAGTCTTGACAATGTTCCTTGTCTTGACTAGGTGCTCTGTGTGACTAGCCTTTTCTCTATGGCAGCTTGCCTTCACAAGCTGGCTGCCATAGTTCTCTCGAGTTATGTATTTAAGTCTGTGTTCTTGTTTCTGGATTTAAGATGTTCTTAAGTCTGTTGTTCTGTTAAGTTGCTTGTCTTGGTAAGGTGCTGTTTGGACAAGCGTGTTGCTATGTGGGAGCCGTTGGGATCTTGTCTTGAGCTTTGCATTGATAAGCCGATTACCCTTGGGGTAGCTTGTCTGGAGTTGTGCCTCAGCAAGCCGTTGGCCCCTTGTGGTAGCTTGTCGCAAGCTCAGTATAGACAAGTGGGCTTCCTCATGGAAGCTGTCCGGAGTTCCTATCTTGACTAGCTGTCTCGTAACTTGTCTTTAGTTCTTATGTATGCTTGTTGTGTTTTTGTCTCGAGTTCTCTTGTCTCTAGTTTTTATGTATATTACTGTGTCCCTTGTGTTAATCTAGTTATGTGTAAATCTAGTAAAGTTCAAACAAAGTACGGTATGCGTCTCTTGTCTGGTTTCTGCACTTGGGTCCAGAACCTACCTCGCCCGGAGAGCACGGCCTCGTATTTATACGGCTCCGTGGCTCCCCAACCCTGACACAAACAGCTGTGAAACACTGATATTTCATCTGTCAACACGTCTTGACAGATGAAATTTCAGTCTGTGATGTCACCTGTTGCCGGGTGGCCCTTAATTGGCCTGCTGAGCCTGCTGGGCGGGTTCAACAAGGT
The DNA here is from genome assembly GCF_052327205.1 of Somniosus microcephalus. NCBI lineage: Eukaryota > Metazoa > Chordata > Chondrichthyes > Squaliformes > Somniosidae > Somniosus > Somniosus microcephalus. The sequence goes on along the minus strand of NC_140990.1, from coordinate 263,382,124 downwards.
CAATCTAGTGAAAATCGCGTGGATTGGCCGCATCTCGATGGAGGCGGGACTACAACCCGAAAGTTGTAGTCCCGACTTCTGAATGAAAATCCCCACCTTTGTATCCTCCTCACAACTTGCTAACCCACCTATCTTTGTATCATCAGCAAATTTAGCTATAGTACACTCGGTCCCCTTTCATTAATATAGATTGTAAATAGTTGAGGCCCCAGCACTGATCCCTCTGGCACCCCACTAGTTACTGATTGCCAACCGGAAAATGACCCATTTATCTCGACTCTCTGTTTTCTGTTCGTTAGCCAATCCCCTATCCATGCCAATATATTACCCCCAACCCCGTGCGCTCTTATCCTGTGCAGTAACCTTATGTGTGGCACCTTATCGAATGCCTTCTGGAAATCCAAATACGCTACATCTACTGGTTCCCCTTTATCCACCCTGTTTGTTACATCCTCAAAGAACTCAAGCTAATTTGTCAAACACGATTTCCCTTTCATAAAACCATGTTGACTCTGCTTGATTGTCTTATGATTTTCTAAATGTCCTGCTATTACCTCCTTAATAATGGATTCCAGCATTTTCCCAATGACAGATGTTAGGCTAACTGGCCTATAGTTTCCTGCTTTCTGTCTTCCTCCTTTCTTGAATAGTGGCATTACATTTGCTGTTTTCCAATCCGCTGGGACCTCTCCAGAATCCAGGGAATTTTGGTAGATTACAACCACCGCATCCACTCTCTCTGCAGCCACTTCTTTTAAGACCCTAGGATGCAGGCCATCAGGTCCAGGGGACTTGTCGGCCTTTAGCCCCATTAGTAGGCCAGCAAGGTTATTACCTGTCAGGAAGGGAACTCTTAAAAAGACGCTGTAATTTAAAAAAAAAAAAAAATGGCCATTCTAGTGCAAATTCGAAGTGGCCCATCAATGGATTTCATAAAAGAGGAGAAAGAAGATCCAGGAAGGCATGAAGGCATGCCAGGGGATCAGATGACACCAGTGGAAAACGCTTGTACCTAGCGATGACTGATTGGAAATGCCTCTCCAGGCTCCAGTTCAGTACAGTGGCAATTGAAGAGCTGAAACTACAGCTGAAAGGACACCTTCTCTGTCACAGGGACAGCACTACCAATGCAGTAAAGGTAATTTTCACCTTCAACTTTCCTGTCTTTACCTCCTTCCAGGCCAGCACAGGGATGATTTGCAATAGCAGCCAATTTGCTTCCCACAGACATATCATTGGAGTGATGCATTGTTGAGAATAGATTGCATTTTCATCTCCTTTCCTTCAGAAAAAAATAGGAGTACAACACAGATGCTCAATTTCACCATACTGCTTTATTTCCCAAAGTATATAGGGTCACTGATGGCGTCCATGTAGCCATTGGACAACAGATTCCCTCCTGTTCCTCCTCCTGTTTTATGTGTGGGTCAGTAAATGAGAAAGGCAAAGAAGACCAATAAGAGGCAGGTGACACCCTGAGCCCAGCTTTCATCTTCACCGTTGTCTACTCCCTCAACGCACTTATAGACAAAGATGTCCAGGCTGGCCTCAGAGGAAGTCAAGAGCACGTAATTTCTGGCTACTCTTCCAGTTCTAGTCTGCTTCCTATTACTATGTGCCATTTTGTTCTGCAAGTAGAGAAGTAATATTGAAGTGTTTTAAGTTTAAGAAGCACATACATTGACAGACATGTGCCCAACCTTCAGCCCATCTTGCGTCAGTAGCTGGCCATGTATCATGCAGTTACAATGTATTATAAGGATTTGCTCTATAAAGCCCTTTTAAGATTTCAATCTGACTACAGTTTCAACCTGTTCATATGGTTATATGACCATATACACTAAGCACTGAGAGAGCTGCAAGGTTGCATGAAAGCTTTGGAGGGGTGAGCTGCAATAGGACTTCTGTTATTCTTACTTGCTCTAGAGGTGACACTAATCTCTCTCAGCCTGTTATCACAGCTAAATACTTTCTTCTGATGGTGAGAGTTACTAGTATATTACATTTTAAAAATGAAAATCAAATCTTTTAACATAATGGGCTATATTTTCAGTCTATTGCCTATGAATGGGCAGAATAGAGAATATTGGGCAATAATCTTATTACAGGATTCAGTTAACATTGTAAACTGTTAAAAAGAAACTTGGGTAGTTCCAAACAACACCTAAACCCTAACAGAAGATTATAGATTGAATTGACTTCAGGGTATTTCTTATTTCTTATAATATATTTATTGTGGGATGATTTTATTCCATTTTTGGGATAAATTTTCTTACTGACATGCTGACACAGTGAACATCAACAGTCAGTACAGTTCGTGCCATCTATGTATGATGATGTTCCCAGTGGAACAATGAATGACTGTAACATAACCACTGTAAATTGATTACTGGGAAATAATATGAACAGTACATAATAATACAGAATGTACAACAAAAAGTTTACATCAATTAGAAAAATCACTATAACTTCCAAAAAGGTAAATCCAAAAAAATACATTAGTCTGGAGATGTTTTCTGAATATAAAGGTTTCTGACAAGTTTGAATGCATGAGGTGAGACTGGAAGGAGGCTGGGAGAGGGGTATAAGGAGGTCATTGGCCAAAGGAAAACATGAGCCTTGGGTTATAGTTGTCCTCCAGGATGATCCTGGAGTGATCTTTGCTTTTTACTGAGGAGAGCATCATCTGATGATGGGTGGCCAGTTGTGCCCTTCACTTGAGGGAGTGAAAATGGATGCTGTACCAGAAGGAACAATAAAGGTGTGAAACAATGTTAGCTTTTCTTGGACTAAGATCATGGCAGATAGAGGTGATGAAGCGGTCAAGCAAGTCAACAACAGTGGAGGCATCATGATGAGGAAAGGGCCAAAGGCATGGGATTTGGAACTTTAACTGACGTAAGGGGTAGGTTAACAGCGCTGTATCAATAAAATAATACTTAATGCTGCTGTAACTTAGCCACAAATGAGCATGACCCATGAATTTGTAGCTTTGGTGTAAATAGGACTTAAGTAGCTGAGTGCTGCTATTTTAATGCCACCAGATGCAGTTCAACGGAAATGTCTAGGTTCTGCCAAAAGTGGTTTGTACAATTCATGGTAGTTATTGTACTTACAAGTAGCAAACTCACTTCAAATGGCTTCTTTCTGAAAAGTATACTCCCAAAAGCACTTCTGGGGCCTGCAACACTATAATGATGTCACACTTAATGATGCCATTATTTTGAGGCACTTAGATCTGATGTTTTTGTCTAGGTATTTAAATGTCATGTCTGTGAAGATTTTATGTTGACGGTTTACTTTCATAAAATCAGCAGCCCATCAGAAAGGCACAAAAATGTGCACCTGTGTTGAGAAATTGGGGAGCAGTTATATTGTAAACAGTTTCAAAATTGGGGCTGAAAATCTGTGAAGAGAGAATATCCTTGTACAAGTGCAGGGATGTGCCTGTCTAAGACCTCTGCTGCTGACCCTGCAAAAGTTTGTGTGGTCAGGAGGAAGTCCCTTTATTTGTATGGTTGTATTAAGGGTACATCTCAGGCACTTGGCTACCCCAGGAGGAGACAACCCCCAGAAATTTAAATGGTCCCGCCCATTGGCCCCTTTTTAAGGAGGCCCAAAGTCTGCTCAAAATGTCTGTCATCTTCATGGGTCCATGCTGCATCCCAGGCTGGATGTCTTGGTGGGGACCACAATCATCACTTGGTGATCTGCCAGGCATTCCGCTGCCAAGGTTCCACTGGTCCTCTAAGAGGCCAAGGACATGGGATCTCTGGGCTTTGGGCATTCCTGTGCCCAGCCACAGATTGTACATTAATGGCCTTGATTATTATAGTATATTTGTTCACTTATATATTCAGTTTCATGTCTTGCTTGTTTTTTGAAGTGCAGGATACATAAGAAGACAGTAAGAAAGATATTTGAAGGTACAAGTAGGTAAAAGGTGTGCAGCAGAATGGTGGAAGTTGTTATTTGGCAGGGTTGGAGATTGGTCGAGAGGCCTAGAAGTGGCGGGGGGGGCGGGGTGGCGGAATAGCATGGTATGGAAGGGTATTGGGGTCTGATGTTTATTTTGAAAGTGAGTCTTTGGGTGGGAATAATGAGAGGAATCAGGGCTTGGGAGTACTGGGAATGGTGTGTTGGGAGTGTGAAAGGAAGTGGGCTGCTGGGGTGTGGTAATAGTCAGTGGGAGATCTTGGAATGTGGAACTGGTGTGTCAGAGGTCGTAATGGGAGGTGGGTGGTGGGGAACACTTTATGACATGAAGTCTTGGGCCATCTACCTAGTACATCCTAGGGTTTTGAAAGAGGTGGCTATAGAGATAGTGGATGCATTGGTTGTCATTTTCCAAAATTCCATAGATTCTGGAATGGTTCCCGCGGATTGGAAGGCAGCAAATGTAACCCCACTATTTAAGAAAGGAGGGAGAGAGAAAACGGGGAACTACAGACCAGTTAGCCCGATATCAATAGTAGGGAAAATGCTAGAATCTATTGTTAAGGACGTGGTAACAGGGCACTTAGAAAATAATAATAGGATTGACAGAGTCAACACGGATTTATGAAAGGGAAATCCTGTTTGATGAATCTGTTAGAGTTTTTTGAGGTTGTAACTAGCAGAAAAGATAAGGGGAACCAGTGGATGTGGTGTATTTGGATTTTCAGAAGGCACTTGATAAGGTGCCACTCAAGAGATTATTAAACAAAATTAGGGCTCATGGGATTGGGGGTAGGTGGCAGGTAACATTTGTGCCACAGAAGTGCCAGGCAATGACTATCTCCAACAAGCGAGAGTCTAACCACCGCCCCCTGACATTCAATGGCATTACCATCACTGAATCCCCCACCATCAACATCCTTGGGGTCACCATTGACCAGAAACTTAACTGGACCAGCCAAATAAATACTGTGGCAACAAGAGCAGGTCAGAGGCTAGGTATTCTGCGGCGAGTGTCTCACCTCCTGACTCCTCAAATCCTTTCTACCATCTACAAGGCACAAGTAAGTGATGGAATACTCTCCACTTGCCTGGATGAGTGCAGCTCCAACAACACTCAAGAAGCTCGACATCATCCAGGACAAAGCAGCCCGATTGATTGGCACAGCATCTACCAGCTTAAACATTCATTCTCTCCACCACCGGCGTACCGTGGCTGCAGTGTGCACTATATACAAGATGCACTGCAGCAACTCGCCAAGGCTTCTTCGGCAGCATCTCCCAAACCTGCGACATCTTCCACCTAGAAGGACAAGGGCAGCAGACGCATGGGAACACCACCACCTCCAAGTTCCCCTCCAAGTCACAAAATATCCTGACTTAGAAGTATATCGCCAATCCTTCATCGTCACTGGGTCAAAATCGTGGAATTCCCTACCTAACAGCACTGTGGGAGTACCTTCACCACACGGACTGCAGCGGTTCAAGAAAGCGGCTCACCACCACCTTCTCAAGGGCAATTAGGAATGGGCAATAAAGGCTGGCCTTGCCAGCGACGCCCACATCCCATAAACGAATAAAAAAAATATATATATATACTAGCATGGATTGAGGATTGGTTAACGGACAGAAAACAGAGAGTAGGAATAAACGGGTCATTTTCGGGTTGGCAGGCTGTAACTAGTGGGGTACCACAAGGTTCAGTGCTTGGGCCTCAGCTATTCACAATCTATATCATTGATTTGGATGAGAGGACCAAATGTAATATATCCAAGTTTGCTGATGATACAAAGCTGGGTGGAAATGTAAGTTGTGAGGAGGATGCAAAGAGGCTTCAAGGGGATATAGGCAAGCTAAGTGATTGGGCATGAACATGGCAAATGGCATATAATATGGAGAAATGTGAAGTTACTCACTTTGGTAGGAAAAATAGAAAAGCAGAGTATTTTTTAAATGGTGAGAGATTGGAAAATGTTGGTGTTCAGAGGGACCTGGGTGTCCTTGTAGACAAATCACTGAAAGTTAACATGCAGGTACAGCAAGCAATTAGGAAAGCAAATGGTATATTGGTCTTTATTACAAGAGGACTTGAGTATAAGAGTAAAGACTGCAATTATATTGGTCCCTGGTGAGACCACACCTGGAGTATTGTGTACAGTTTTGGTCTCCTTACCTAAGGAAGGATATACTTGCCATAGAGGGAGTGCAATGAAGGTTCACCAGACTGGTTCCTGGGATGGGGGGATTGTCCTATGAGGAGAGATTGAGTAGACTAGGCCTATACTCTCTGGAGTTTAGAAGAATGAGAGGTGATCTCATTGAAACATACAAAATTCTTACAGGTTTGACAGAGTAGATGCAAGGAGGATGTTTCCCCTGGCTGGGGAGTTTAGAACCAAGGGTCACAGTCTCAGAATAAGGGGTCGGCCATTTAGGACTGAGATGAAGAGAAATTTCTTCACTCAGATGGTGGTGAAGCTTTAGAATTCTCTACCCCAGACGGCTGTGGAGGCTCAGTCGTTGAGTATATTCACGATAGAGATCGATAGATTTTTGAATATTAAGGGAATCAAGGGACATGGGGATAGTGCAGGAAAGTGGAGATGAGGTAGAAGATCAGCCATGATCTTATTGAATGGCGGAGCAGGCTCAAAGTGCCAAATGGCCTACTCCTGCTGCTATTCCTTATGTTCTTAAACTGTTCCCAATGACAGAAGGGTTGGTAACCAGAGGACATGGATTTAAGGTGATTGGCAAAAGAACCAGAGGCGACATGAGGAAATATTTCTTTATTCAATTCAATTTTATTTGTCATATGCAGCAGACGTGTGTACTGCACAATGAAATGTTGATTTTTACGAGTCCTCCCAACATTGGAATAAATATGGCATAACAATGATAAAATACTAATAGAAATACAGTAATAATAAATAAAACAACAATAATAAATTATACGTTCATGAGTCTTATGGCCTGGGGGTAGAAGCTGTTTTGAAACCTGCTGGTACGAGACCGTATGCTTCGGTATCTCTTACCGGACGGGAGCAGGGCGAAGAGGTTGTGGCTGGGGTGGCTTGCGTCTTTAATGATTCTCAGGGCCTTCCCCCAGCACCTCTCGGGGTAGATATTCTGGACAGCAGGTAGTTTAATTCCTATAGTATGTTGTGCAGCTTTTACCACCATCTGTAGAGCCTTGCGGTCTATGGCGGTGCAGTTGCCATACCAGGTAGTGATGCAGCCGGACAGGATACTCTCGATGGTGCACCAGTAGAAGTTGGTGAGAATCTTGGGGGCCATTCCAAATTTCTTCAGTCTCCTGAGGAAGAACAGGCATTGGCATGCCTTCTTCATTACGACGTCGATGTGATGTGACCACGTTAAGTCCTCCGTAATGAATACACCCAGGAATTTGAAGCTGCTGACCCTCTCCACCTCAGCCCCTTGGATGTAGATTGGGGTGTGTCCCTCCCCCTGCCACTTCCTGTAGTCCACGATTATCTCCTTTGTTTTGCTGATGTTGAGGGAGAGGTTGTTGTACTTGCACCATTCTGCTAGAGCTCTTACCTCCTCCCTGTAGCCTGTCTCGTCACCATCTGTGATCAGGCCTACAACGGTAGTGTCATCAGCAAATTTGATGATGGAGTTGGAGTTGTGCGTGGCCACGCAATCGTGAGTAAACAGGGAGTACAGAAGGGGGCTGAGCACACAACTCTGGGGAGCTCCCGTGTTCAGGATCAGTGTTGAGGAGGTGTTACTGCCTATTTTCACCACCTGGGGTCTGCCCGTCAGGAAGTCCAGGATCCAGTTGCATAGGGAGGTGTTAAGTCCTAGCTCACTGAGCTTGTTGACAAGCTTGGAGGGGATAATGGTATTGAATGCTGAACTATAATCAATGAACAACATTCTCACATAGATGTTCCTTTTATGCAGGTGTGATAAGGCAGTGTGCAGTACAGTGGTGATGGCATCATCCCTAGATCTCTTTGGGCGGTAAGCAAATTGGAGTGGGTCCAGTGTGTCAGTTAGTAAGGAGTTGATGTGGGTTTTGACCAGCCTCTCAAAGCACTTCATGATGACAGAAGTGAGTGCTATGGGGCGGTAGTCGTTTAAACAGGTTACTTTTGTTTTTTTGGGGACTGGAATAACTGATGTCATCTTGAAGCAGGTGGGGACTACAGACTGGTACAGTGAATGGTTGAATATACAACCATGATCTGGAATGCACTGTCTGAAAGGCTGGTGGAAACAGAACCAATAGTAATTTTAAAAAGGGAATTGGATAAATATTTGAAGGGAAAAAATTGGCAGGGCTATGGGGAAGGAACGAGGGAGTGGGACTAGTTGTATAGTTCTACCAAAGAGCCAGTACAGGCACAATGGGCCGAATGGCCTCCTATTTGAGGAAGTAACATGTGCTGTGGATAAAGGGGAACTGGTGGATGTACTGTACTTAGATTTCCAGAAGGCATTTGATAAGGTGCCACATCAAAGGTTATTGTGGAAACTAAAAGCTCATGGTGTAGGGGGTAACATATTGGCATGGATAGAAGATTGGCTAGCTAACAGGAAACAGAGTAGGCATAAATGGGTCATTTTCTGATTGGCAAGATGTAACGAGTGGTGTGCCACAGGGATCCGTGCTGGGGCGTAAACTTTTTAAAATTTATATAAATGACTTGGATGAAGGGACCGAAGGTATGGTTGCTAAATTTGCTTATGACACAAAGATAGGTAGGAAAGTAAATTGTGAAGAGGACATAAGGAGGCTACAAAGGGATATAGATATGTTAAGTGAGTGGGCAAAGATCTGGCAAATGGAGTATAATGTGGGAAAATGTGAAGTTGTCCATTTAAGCAGAAAGAATAAAAAAGAAGCATATTATCTAAATGGTGAGAGATTGCAGGGCTCTGAGATGCAGAGGGATCTGGGTGTCCTAGTGCATGAATCGCAAAAGGTTACTATGCCGGTACAGCAAGTAATTAGGAAAGCTAATAGAATGTTATTCACAGAATCACAGAATCACAGAATCCCCACAGTGCAGATAGAGGCCATTTCGGCCCATCGAGCCTGCACCGACACATATCCCACCCTATCCCCGTAACCCCACGTATTTAATCCCCCTAACACACTAAGGGTCAATTTATCACAGCCAATCAACCTAACCCGCACATCTTTGGACTGTGGGAGGAAACCGGAGCACCCGGAGGAAACCCACGCAAACACGGGGAGAATGTGCAAACTCCACACAGACAGTCACCCGAGGCCGGATTCGAACCCGGGTCCCTGGCGCTGTGAGGCAACAGTGCTAACCACTATGCCACCGTGTTTATTGCGAGGGGAATTGAATACAAAAGCAGGGAGGTTATGCTTCAGTTATACAGGGCATTGGTGAGACCACATCTGGAGTACTGTGTACAGTATTGGTCTCCTTATTTAAGGAAGGATGTAAATGCGCTGGAAGCAATTTAGAGAAGGTTTACTAGACTAATACCTGGAATGGGTGAGTTGTCTTATGAGGAAAGGTTGGACAGGCTAGGCTTGTATCCGCTGGAGTTTAGAAGAGTAAGAGGTGACTTGATTGAAACATATAAGGTCCTGAGGGGTCAGGACAGGGTGGATGTGGAGAGGATGTTTCCTCTTGTGGGAGAATCTAAAACTAGGGGTCCCTGTTTAAAAATAAGGGGCCGCCCATTTAAGACAGAGATGAGGAGAAATTTTTTCTCACAGTGGGTTGTGGGTCTTTGGAACTCTCTTCCTCAGAGGGCGGTGGAAGCAGAGTCTTTGAATATTTTTAAGGTAGAGGTAGATAGATTCTTGGTAAGCAAGGGGGTGAATAGTTATCGGGGGTAGGCGGGAATGTGGAGTAATCGGATCAGCCACGATCTTATTGAATGACGGAGCAGGCTCGAAGGGCCGAATGGCCTACTTTTGCTCCTAATTTGTATGTTCTGTGCTTTATCATTTTATGACTCTATGGCCCCCAATATTGACAAGGGCGGATTGCGTATGCGTGCATCTTTTTTTTTCAATAGGTTCCTCACCTGGAAGCTGGCCTGATTGACAGGCTTGGCTCCCTGGCGGGCGGGGAACGCTGCAGGTGGCTGCAGGAGCAGCTAAGGAACCTGTGTTAGTGGGAGTGTGGGGGGGTGGTGGCCAGACCTTGGGGGGTGGGTCCAATCCCTGATCTAGAGGTGGGGGCGGTGTCCGATCCCTGAACCTGGGGAGTAGCATCGGATCCGGGGGACAGAGCGGATTCCCTAACGGGTGGAGGGGGTCGGATCCCAGGGGGTTCCGATGGTGGGGTGGGGGGGGGAAAGTGTCCGATCCCTGAACCCGGGTTGGGGGGGATCGGATCTGGGGTGGCAGGGAAGATTCCGTAACACGGGTGGAGGGTGGTCGGATCCCAGGGGGGTCCAATCTCCCGATTCGGGAGGGTTCTTTGGATTGGGGGGAGTGTCCGATGGCGGGGTGGGAGCGGGATCCGATGGTGGGGAAGAAGGCAGCTTGGTGGGCTGGGAGGAAGCACTCCTGCTCCTCCTGGCCCACAAGCAGTTCTGTAAGAACTCTTACCTTTTTCCCGAAACTGTCCTCGCCTCCCTTGAGCTGCTAGGTTTCCTGAGGCCTGGGAAACCCGGCTGGTCAGGGTTAAACCTGTAAGACAGATTAAATGTGAGGCTCCCATCCTCATTAAAATATTTAAATGGACAATCTGCCTCCTGGGAACCCGACCCCTGTCCTGCCTCCATTAAACGCGGAAGTGGGCAAGTTGGGGTCGGGTTGGAGATTTAACATTTTTTACATCTCACCCGACCCAAATCCAGTCATTTTTGGAGGTTATAATTACCCCCTATCATTCTATGAAGGCGCTATGTAAATGCAAGTTTGTGTTTTCTTTGTATCTGTTCCTATGTCCTGAAGGAAATGTAAAGAGTGCTGATCCTTGTTGACAACTCCTGCCAGGTGCGGTGCACTGCTGTTCCTTGGGGTGGGGGTGCCTTGGAGTACCAAATAACACCCATCTCATATAGCACCATGTCCACTTATTCCAGACTGTACAACCTTTTGTTTTCATGGGCTGCATAAGCTCTTGTCTTCGTAAGCCACATAGCACTGGACCGTAGAGCCCCAGGATGCCACATATAAAGTTTAAACCCACGTTCCCATTAATTTGCATGTACTTCAAGTTGCTGATATGAGCAGATTTAGGTATTTTGATATAGGATTTATCCACCATTATTATGCCGATGAAATTTAAACAGAACAAACCAGCAAGTAAGAAATATAAGTGCAAATAGAACTGAGTTGCCTGGACTTCGAGAGCCAGATTGCCAGAGTTTAGGGGCTACAGGTTTTACACTCCTGCTTTAAGTGACTGAATTTCCTTCAAATTGAAGCTGCTGTTTTTAAGGGTTGCAAGCTTCTGTGATTTCCCAGTCTGCCCACATAGCGATGTATAAGACACCAGTGATACAGGGTGCTTGTTTAAATAATTTGCCTAGGCTCATAATATCCAGTTACCATAACTCCTCACTACCTTTGGGTGCAGCCGCCTTTACAATGTGATCCATGAGGCACTTACTCTCTGATTATAATATTGGCAGTATTGGCCTGGAATTTGCAGTCCTGATGACAGCGAACTAGCAGCATTCGTCATCATCTCGCCTTTGAAACTGACCGCAGCCTCAGGATTTAGAGCACACGCAGCCTAATGTGGAAATGCTGAAGTTGCGGTCTGTCATTCACTGCTCCGACACTGGCTGCACAGTGCCCCCGCACCCCCCACCCCCACAGAGTTGGCAATCAGTGAAATCTCTCAAATCAGGGAAACTGACGAAAACTTCGGCTCTTCCTCAGTAATTACACTGTCGCCTTCCAAATCTGTGCCCATCTTTCCCGCAATTCCATGTTTGCATCCCTCCAATCAGGTTTTCGCCCTTGCCACAGTACGAAACGGCTCTCATCAAAGCCACAAATGACATCCTTTGTGACTGTGACAAAGGTAAACTATCCCTCCTCGTCCTTCTTGACTTATCTGCAGCCTTTGACATGGTTGACCACTCCATCCTTCTCCAACATCGTCCAGTTGGGTGGGACTGCACTCGCCTGGTTCCATTCTTATCTATCTAATCGTAACCAGAGAATCACCTGCAACGGCTTCTCTTCCCACTCCCACATCGTTACCTCAGGTGTCCCCCAAGGATCTATCCTTGGCCCCCTCCTATTTCTCATCTACATGCTACCCCTCGGTGACATCATCCGAAAACACAGCATCAGTTTCCACATATACGCTGACGACACCCAGCTCTACCTCACTACCTGTTCTCTCGACCCCTCCACGGTGTCTAAATTGTCAGACTGCTTGTCCGACATACAGTTCTGGATGAGCAAAAATGTTCTCCTATTAAATATTGGAAAGACCGAAGCCATTGTTTTTGGTCCCCGCCACAAACTCCGTTCCCTAGTCATTGACTCCATCCCTCTCCGTAACATCTGTCTGAGGCTGAACCACACTGTGCGCAACCTTGGTGTCATATTTGACCCTGAAATGTGCTTTCGACCACATATCTGCAGCATAACAAAGACCGCCTACTTCCACCTCCGTAACATCGCCCGTCTCCGCCCTTGCCTCACCTCATCTGCTGCTGAAACCCTCATCCATGCCTTTGTTACCTCTAGACTTGACTATGCCAATGCATTCCTGGCTGGTCTCCCACATTCTACCCTACGTAAATTTGAGGTCATCCAAAACTTGACTGCCCGTGTCCTAACTTGCACCAAGTCCCGTTCGCCCATCTCCCCTGTGCTCGCTGACCTAAATTGGCTCCCGGTTAAGCAGCGTCTTGATTTCAAAATTCTCATCCTTGTTTTCAAATCCCTCCATGGCCTCGCCCCTTCCTATCTCTGTAACCTCCTTCAGCCCCACAACCCCCTGAGATATCTGCGCTCCTCTAATTCTGCCCTCTTGAGCATCCCTGATTATCATCGCTCAACCATTGGTGGCCGTGCCTTCAGCTGCCTAGGCCCTAAGCTCTGGAATTCCCTGCCTAAACCTGTCTGCCTCGTTACCTCTTTCCTCCTTTAAGACGCTCCTTAAAACCTACCTCTTTGACCAAGCTTTTCGTCATCTGCCCTAATTTCTTGTTATGTGGCTCGGTGTCAATATTTTTTGTTTTAAAATAATCCTGTGCAGTGCCTTGGGAAGTTTTACTACGCTAAAGGCGCTATATAAATACAAGTTGTTGTTGTTGTTGTTAAATACGCCATTAAAAGTCAGACCCTATTGGATTAGGTGTAACTGGGGTTTTAACAGCGTATTGACTGCTAAACAAAGGTTATGGCCCTGAAAAACTAATTTTAATTTTGCGCAGTGTTAAATTTATCCATTTTAATAAAAATTAAACATTTTAAGAAACTTTGAAAAAAAATGTTTTACATTTTAAAAAAAAGTTTGTTCATCTTTATTTCAGGTTTGCCTTTTCCCATGTGAGAGCCCCAATCATTTGTTTTGCTCTCTCTAACATTTTTAAAAAGTTAGAATTTTAGGAGCTTACCCACTTTCCTGGTTTGCTGTATGTGAGAATTCTGCGTTTTGATTGGCTGCTTAGACAGCTTGCTGACGTCACAGCAGCTCTTCGTTGGGAATTCCCATTAACTTCCGTTGATTTCATTTACGTGTCAGAAAACCTGAAAATCTCCCACAGAGATCGCAAGATCTTTGTGCGAAGCTTATTTCAGGGCCAGTGGCGAATGTAGAAACATAGAAGATAGGAGCAGGAATGGGCCACTCGGCCCCTCGAGCCTGTTCTGCCATTTAATGAGATCATGGCTGATCATCCAAATTCAGTACCCTGTCCCTGCTTTCTCCCCGTATCCCTTGATCCCTTTAGCCTTAAGAAATATATCCAACTCCTTCTTGAATATATTTAATGAATTGGCCTCAACTGCCTTATGTGGTAGAGAATTCCACAGGTTCACCACTCTCTGGGTGAAGAAATTCCTCCTCATCTCAGTCCTAAATGGCTTACCCCTTATCCTTAGACTGTGACCCCTGGTTCTGGACTCCCCGCCATCGGGAACATCCTCCCTGCATCTAGTCTGTCTAGTCCTGTCAGAATTTTATAAATTTCAATGAGATCCCCTCTCATTCTTCTAAACTCTAGCGAATATAAGCCTAATCGACCCAATCTCTCATACGTCATTCCTGCCATCCCAGGTATCAGTCTGGTGAATCTTCGCTGCACTCCCTCCATGGCAAGAACATCCATCCTCAGATAAGGCGACCAAAACTGCACACAATACTCAAGGGGAAGGTCTCACCAAGGCCCTGTACAACTGCAGCAAGACATCCTTGCTCCTGTACTCGAATCCTCTCGCTATGAAGGCCAACATACCATTTGCCTTCTTAACCGCCTGCTGCACCTGCATGCTTACCTTCAGCAACTGGTGCACAAGGACACCCAGGCCTCGTTGCACTTCCCCTTTTCCCAATCTATTGCCGTTCAGATAATAATCTGTCTTCCTGTTTTTGCCACCAAAGTGGATAACCTCGCATTTATCCACATTATACTGCATTTGCCATGCATCTGCCCAATCACCCAACCTGTCCAAATCATACTGGAGTTTCTCGGCATCCTCCTCACAGCACACACGCCCACCCAGCTTTGTGTCGTCTGCAAACATGGAGATATTACATCTAGTTCCCTAGAATGCCTTTGCTTCGCCGCTGACTGCAAATTCCAGGCCATTATCTCTTTAGCACACAAATTGAATCTTTTAAATTGATGACCATCATTTTTTAAGAAAGAAAACTGTTTGCATTTACAATTGATATCTTTTTAAATAATTCTCAAAAAGAGAAAAACTTGGGATAGAAATTTGTCTTGGTCAGTGGTGCAAAGCGGATCGGCCGCCCGTTATATGCAGCGCCCGATATTCAGTTCTATCGCAGTCAACAGAACTGAATATCAAGTGCTGCGTATAACTGGCGGCCCATCCGATAGCACCCGTTTTTCACCACTGCCCGAGATGAATTTTTGGTCTCAGCATTTAAATGGCAATGACGTAATTATAATCCAATTCAAACGTTAGTTGAGCATGGGTACACACTTAGATTATTGTTGGACATGCAATACATTTAGTACAAGAAATATGGTACTCTTTGAAAATAAATTTTACATCAAGCATAAAAAATATTGACTGGAACAGTGCAGATTTGGAAAGCATTTGTGGTTTTTCAAAGGTAGTCAAACCAATACCATGGAGCCAGTTATAGCTCCAATTGAAATTTATATTGGCACCAAGAGTTAAGACAGGATTGCAAAATTATCCACAAATCAACAAATCCAGTTCCTGGAGATAAGCCCTTCTTCAGTTTCGGAAGACACACTAGTGTGATGCCTCTTCTCTGATTTGGGAGCAAGTTTTGCAGTGCTGAGTACATTAGCATTCACATTACTAATAGTGTGCAGGATTGTGAGAAATTATATTGTTGGTTCCAATTAATGTAATGAAAGAGCAAACATTCTACAAGAGGAAGCTATTATGGAGCCAAACAATAACTACAGTTGGCTCCGTAGTTAATTCTGGAGCCAAAAACTGGTTCCAGCTTCGCTTGAGATAGTTGTATTTGTCAACCACAGCTTTACAATTCCTACCTTTGTACCCATGTGTTTACCAAAGCACAGCAATGCTCCAATCACAGTTACTCGTCAGCTAAAGACAGAATACACGTCAATATCATGATACTAATTTTTATATTATAGGAGTTCCAATTATCCAGAACTTTTATTAAATTATATTAAGATGGTATAAATTACTAAGAAGTATCTTATCCTAATTTCTAAAAAATTCCAAACTGTACAAAGGCATTTGTTGTTCCTTTTTTATTGTTGCTGGAAGCCATTTTTCAGTTCTTGGACTTTTAATTTTGATTTATTTAGATTTAAAATTAGTGGTAGGCCAGATGATTGGGAAATTTTTAGAAACCAGCAAAGGATGACTAAAAAAATAATAAAGCGAGAGAAGATAGATTATGAGAGTAAATTAGCAAGAAATATAAAAACAGACAGTAAGAGCTTCTACAGGTATATAAAAAGGAAGAGAGTAGCTAAAGTAAATGTTGGTCCCTTAGAGGATGAGACTGGGGAATTAATAATGGGAAACAGGTAAGTAGCAGAGACTTTGAACAAATATTTTGTATCGGTCTTCACAGTAGAAGACAATAAAAGCATCCCAATCTTCTTCTCCTTCTTAGTCCCTCGGAACTGAGGATGACTTGCTTCCACATTAAAAATGAGTTCTCAGGTGACTGATGAGTCCAATGCGGGACCTACAGTTTCTGTCACAGGTGGGGCAGACGGTGGTTGAAGGGGTGGGTGGGTGGGGTGCTTGGGTTGACGTGCGCTCCTTGCGCTGCTTGCGCTTGGCTTCCGCTTGCTCCCGGCGAAGAAAGTTGAGGTGTTCGGCGCCTTCCCGGATGCTTCTTCTCCACTTTGTGCAGTCTTGGGCCAGGGATTCCCAAGTGTCAGTGGGGATGTTGCACTTTTTCAAGGAGGCGTTGAGGGTGTCCTTGAAGCGTTTCCTCTGCTCACCTGGGGCTCTCTTGCTGTGCCGGAGCTCCGAGTAGAGCGCTTGTTTTGGGAATCTCGTATCGGGCATGCGGACAATGTGACCCGTCCATCGGAGCTGATCGAGCATGGTCAAAGCTTTGATGCTGGGGATGTTGGCCTGAGCGAGAACACTGACGTTGGTGTGCCTATCCTGCCAATGAATTTGCAGTATCTTGCGGAGGCAGCATTGGTGGTACCTCTCCAGTGTTTTGAGGTGCGTGCTGTACATGGTCCATGTTTCTGAGGCATACAGGAGGGCGGGTATCACTGCTGCTCTGTAGACCATGAGCTTAGTGCCGGGTTTGAGGTCCTGGTCTTCAAACACTCTCTTCCTCAGGCAGCTGAAAGCTGCATTGGCACACTGAAGGCGGTGTTGGACTTCGTCGTCGATGTCTGCTCTTGTTGACAGTAGGCCCCCGAGGTATGGAAAGTGGTCCACGTTTTCCAAGGCCTTGTCATGGATTTTGATAATCGGGGGGCAGTACTGTGTGGTGGGGGCAGGTTGGTAGAGGACCTTTGTCTTACGAATGTTTAGTGTAAGGCCCATGCTCTTGTATGCTTCGGTGAAGGTGTTGACGATGGTTTGGAGTTCAACCTTCGAGTGTGCGCAGACACAAGCGTTGTCTGCATACTGTAATTTGACAACAGAGGATGGGACGACCTTGGATCTGGACTGGAGGCGATGGAGGTTGAACAGCTTCCCATTTGTTCTGTAAATTAGCTCCACTCCAGCGGGGAGCTTACTGAGGGTGAGATGGAGCATTGCAGCAAGGAAGATCGAGAAGAGCGTTGGTGCAATGACACAGCCTTGCTTGACCTGGGCTCGTATGTGAATTGGGTCTGTGGTGGAATCGCTGGTCAGGATCACGGCTTGCATGTCATCGTATGTAGTGAAATAGAGGAAAGTGAAAGGCAGACAGAAATAAATGGTAAAAGGGTGAGGAACAAAAAACAAAGGGCCAAACTAATTCATAAAAAATGTGAGCATAAAAAAAGCCTGAGGGTTTTATACCTTAATGCGAGAAGCATCAGGAACAAGGTAGATGAATTAGCTGTGGAAATAGAGGTTAATAATTATGATCTAATTGGGATTACGGAAACATGGTTGCAGGGTGAGCAGGGCTGGGAGCTTAACATACAGGGGTATTCAGTATTTAGGAAGGATCGACAAAAAAGAAAGGGAGGAGGGGTAGCATTGCTAGTAAAAAAGGGGATAAATGCAATTGAAAGGAAGGATATTAACTCAGTTAATACAGAATCTATATGGGTGGAGCTAAGAAATAGCGAGGGGCGAAAAACATTAATAGGAGTGGTATATAGGCCTCCAAATAGTAAAATAGAGGTTAGGGAGGGCATCACGAGGGAAATTAGAGAAGCGTGCAATAAGAGCACAGCTGTCATCATAGGTGACTTTAACTTACATATAGATTGGACTAGCCTAATCAGTAAAAATAATGAGGAGGAGGAATTCCTTGAGTGTTTAAGGGATGGTTATCTGGATCAATATGTCGAGGAACCAACTCGGGAACAGGCTATATTGGACTGGGTACTGTGCAATGAGAAGGGACTAATCAGTAATCTTGTTGTACGGGGACCCTTGGGTCAGAGCGATCATAACATGATCGATTTCTCACTCGAAATGGAGAGTGAAGAAATTGACTCAGAGACTAAGGTCCTGAATTTAAACAAGGGGAATTATGATGCCATGAGACGGGAACTGAGTAGGTCTGATTGGACAACGTTCCTGGGAGGACTGGAGGTAGATAAACAATGGCAAACATTTAAAGATAGAATGACAAAATTGCAAAAATTGTTTATACCAATCTGGCATAAAAGGAAATCTAAAAAGGTGACTCAACCGTGGATAACAGGGGAAATTAGAGACAGCATAAAATCCAAAGATAGGGCGTATAAAATAGCCAAAAAAAGCGCCAGAGTGGAAGATTGGGAACAGTTTAAGATAGAGCAAAGGAGGGCAAAGGGCATAATCAAGAGGGGCAAAATAGCTTACGAAAACAAGCTGGCGGAAAATATAAAAACTAACTCCAAAAGCTTTTATAAGTATATCAAAAGGAAAAGACTGGTGAAAACCAAAGTTGGTCCATTGCAGTCAGATACGGGGGAATATATAATGGGAAATAAGGAAATGGCAGATCAACTAAATGCATACTTTGGGTCAGTCTTTACGAAGGAAGACACAAAAAACCTCCCTGGGATATCGGGAAAAATAGGGACATTGGCAAAGGAGGAACTGACGCAAATCAATATCTCTAAGGATATGGTGTTAAGGAAGCTAAAGGGATTGAAGGTGGACAAATCCCCAGGGCCTGATAACATGCATCCTAGGGTACTGAAGGAGGTGGCCCTAGAGATAGCGGATGCACTAAGGATGATTTTTCAGAATTCATTAGACTCGGGAACAGTGCCCATGGATTGGAGGGTAGCTAACGTTACCCCACTATTCAAAAAGGGGGGTAGGGAAAAAGCAGGTAATTACAGACCTGTAAGCCTTACATCAGTTGTGGGCAAAATGCTGGAGTCCATCATTAAGGATGAAATAGCGGAGCACTTAGCAAATGGGGACAGGATAGGACAGAGTCAACATGGATTTACAAAGGGTAAATCGTGCTTGACTAATCTATTGGAATTTTTTGAGGGAGTAACTGGTAGAATAGATGGGGGAGAGCCAGTAGATGTGGTGTACCTGGACTTCCAAAAGGCCTTCGATAAGGTCCCACATAAAAGATTAGCATGGAAAATTGAGGCTCATGGGATAAAGGGGAAAGTATTGGCGTGGATAGGGAACTGGCTGTCAGATAGAAAACAGAGAGTTGGAATAAACGGCTCATTTTCTGAATGGCAGGCAGTAACAAGTGGGGTACCACAGGGATCTGTCCTGGGCCCCCAGCTGTTCACAATTTACATTAATGACCTGGATCAGGGAGTCGGATGCAGCATTTCCAAATTTGCAGACGACACTAAACTAGGAGGGGGGGTGGGCTCAGAGGAAGAGACCAGGAAGCTCCAGAGCGATTTGGACAGACTGGGCGATTGGGCGGATAAATGGCAGATGCACTATAATGTGGACAAGTGCGAAGTTATCCACCTTGGGTGCAGGAACGGGAGGGCAAATTATTATTTAAATGGCAATAGATTGGGAGAGGGGGAAGTACAGAGAGACCTGGGTGTTCTTGTACACCAGTCACTGAAGGCGAGCATGCAGGTGCAACAGGCGGTCAAGAAGGCAAACGGTATGCTGGCCTTCATAGCAAAAGGGTTAGAATACAGGAACAGGGATACCTTGCTGCAGCTGTACAGGGCACTGGTGAGACCACACCTCGAGTACTGTGTACAGTTTTGGTCGCCTCATCTGAGGAAGGATGTTCTTGCCATGGAGGGGGTGCAGCGGCGATTCACCAGGCTGATACCAGGAATGGCGGGAATGACCTATGAGGAGAGACTATGTAGTTTAGGGATGTACATGCTGGAGTTTAGAAGATTGAGAGGGGACCTCATAGAAGTGTATAAAATTCTGACAGGTCTAGACAGACTGGATGCAGAAGGAATGTTTCCCTTGGCGGGTGAGAACAGAACTAGAGGACATAATTTAAGGATAAGGGCTAAACCATTTAGGACAGAGATGAGGGGGAATTTCTTCACTCAGAGAGTGGTGAACCTGTGGAACTCATTGCCACAGAGGGCAGTGTACGCCAGCTCATTAAATATATTTAAGAGGGAATTAGATATATTTCTACGGGCAAAAGGGGTTAAGGGTTACGGAGAGAAGGCGGGGACGGGATACTGAATTAAAGGATCAGCCATGATCTCATTGAATGGCGGAGCAGGCACGAAGGGCCGAATGGCCTACTCCTGCTCCTATCTTCTATGTATCTATGTATCTATGTATCGTGAAGCAGGCGGAGGATGGTGACAAACTTTTGAGGACAGCCGAATTTGAGGAGGACACTCCATAATCCCTCACGGTTGACAGTGTCAAAGGCCTTTGTGAGGTCAAAGAAGGCCATGTACAGTGGTTGGTGCTGCATTTCTCTTGTAATTGACGTGCGGTGAAGATCTTGTCCATTGTGCCCCTTAGTGGGCAGAATCCACATTGCGACTCTGGGAGGAGCTCTTCGGATAATAGATAATCAAGGGGCTATAGGGAGGGGGGAATTAAAATAATCACTATCACTAGAGAAAAAGTACTCGGTAAAATAATGGGACTAAAGGTGGACAAGTCCCCTGAACCTGATGGCCTGCATCCTAGGGTCTTAAAAGAAGTGGCTGCAGAGATTGTGGATGCATTGGTTGCAATCTACCAAAATTCCCTAGATTCGGGGCATCCCAGTGGATTGGAAAACTGTAAATGTAACGCCCCTATTTAAGAAAGGAGGGAGACAGAAAGCAGGAAACTATAGACCAGTTAGCCTAACATCTGTCATTGGAAAAATGCTGGAGTACATTATTAAGGAGGTAATAGTAGGACATTTAGAAAATCATAATACAGTCAAGCAGAGTCAGCATGGTTTTATGAAAGTGAAATCATGTTTGACAAATTGGCTGGAGTTCTTTGAGGATGTAACGAGCAGGGTGGATAAAGGGGAACCAGTAGATGTCGTGTATTTGGATTTCCAGAAGGCATTCGATAAGGTGCCACATAAAAGGTTACTACACAAGATAAGAGCTCACGGGGCTGGGGGTAATATATTAGCATGGATAGAGGATTGGCTAACTAACAGAAAACAGAGAGTCAGGATAAATGGGTCATTTTCCGGTTGACAAACTGTAACTAATAGGGTGCCACAGGGATCAGTTCTAGGGCCTCAAATATTTACAATCTATATTAATGACTTGGATGAAGGGACCGAGTGTAATGTAGCCAAATTTGCTGATGATACAAAGATAGGTGGTGTAAGAGCCATGAAAGTTTAAGAAAATACTTTAAAATATTGGTTAAATAGCATAATACAGTTAATTTACCTGACTGACTTATTGTATTAAGAAACCCCCTATTTTCTTGCTCCAGTAGTATAGTCCGAGATACCCCCTTCATTCTTGCCACAATGGTACAGTCCTTAAGATCGTCACATAGCCAGCAGCCATTTTACAGTTTAAACTCCACGTGGCTGAAGGAGGCAGAAGTTGTGAGGGCTGGAGCAATACAGTTTTTGACCGTGTTCGTTTATATGTGTTTGCTTTGTAATTCTGTTCGTAAAGTGTTATAGTAAACAGTTTAAAAGACAAAGCTACGTTTGGGAATGTTTTATTTTGACACGCGTCTACTCGTTGTTAAAAGCCCCACAGCTCAGTGGCTGCCTGTTTGGAAACTAAGAAGCGCCACTACAGGTGGGAAAGCAAGTTTTGAAGAGGACACAAAGAATCTGCAAAGGGATATAGACAGGCTAAGTGAGTGGGCAATAATTTGGCAGATGGAGTATAATGTGGGAAAATGTGAGGTTATCCACCTTGGTAGGAAAAATAAAAAAGCAAATTATTATTTAAATGGAGAGAGATTACAAAATGCTGCAGTACAGAGGGATCTGGGGGTCCTTGTACATGAAACACAAAAAGTTAGCATGCAGGTACAGCAAGTAATTAGGAAGGCA
The DNA here is from genome assembly GCF_052327205.1 of Somniosus microcephalus. Classification (NCBI taxonomy): domain Eukaryota; kingdom Metazoa; phylum Chordata; class Chondrichthyes; order Squaliformes; family Somniosidae; genus Somniosus; species Somniosus microcephalus. The sequence goes on along the minus strand of NC_140990.1, from coordinate 263,359,973 downwards.
AATGGAATATTGGCCTTTATTGCAAAGGGGATCGAGTATAAATGTAGGGAAGTCCTGCTACAACTGAACAGGGTATTGACGAAACCACACCTGGAGTACTGCGTACAGTTTTGGTCTCCTTATTTAAGGAAGGATATACTTGCATTGGAGGCAGTTCAGAGAAGGTTCACTAGGTTGATTCCGGAGATAAAAGGGTTGTCTTATGAAGAAAGGTTGAGCAGGTTGTGCCTATACTCACTGGAGATTAAAAAAATGAGAGGTGATCTTATTGAAACATATAAGATGCTGAGGGGGCTCGACAAGGTAGATGCAGAGAGGATGTTTCCCCTTGTGGGGAATCTAGAACTAGTGGGCATAGTTTCAGAATAATGGCTCGCCCATTTAAAACGGAGATGAGGAGGAATTTCTTCTCTCAGAGGGTCGTGAATCTTTGGAATTCTCCACCCCGGAGAGCTGTGGAGGCAGAGTCACTGAATATATTCAAGGCGGAGATTGACAGACATTTGAACTACAAGGGAGTCAAGGGGTACGGGGAGAGAGCGGGAAAGTGGTGTTGAGGCCAAGATTGAGGCCATTTAATGAGCTCAATTGTCTCCCCCGCCGCTTGGTGTCCGTTCAATTCCCCACTGACAGACCCAACACCTGGGAGACTTGTGTGGAGGTGGGATGATAGCAGGTTTCCTATCTGCTGTCAATCTTTGCTATTTTGACAGCAGACCTGCCTCCAAACCTGGCAGGAAACTATAGACCAGTTAGCCTAACATCTGTCATTGGAAAAATGCTGGAGTACATTATTAAGGAAGTAATAGCAGGAGCGCTGGCAAAATTCCGGTCATTGAATCAGACAGCATAGAAGGAGGCCATTCAGCCCATTGTGCCTGTGTCGGCTCTTTAAAAGAACTATCTAATAGTCCCACTCCCTTGTTTTTTACTCACAGCCCTGCAAATTTTTCCTTTTCAAGTATTTATCCAATTCCATTTTGAAAGTTACTATTGAATCTGCTTCCACCACCCTTTCAGGCAGTGCATTCCAGATCACAACTCACTGTGTAAAAATTTTGATCACCTCTATTAAATCTCCCCATAACCTGCCCTGCTCTAAGGAGAACAACCTCAGCTTCTCTAGTCTCTCCATACAACTGAAGTCCTGTATCCGTGGGAAGGAGCAGGTGAGCACTAGAAACCCGTAGGGACACTTCCTGGCAAAGGTAAGTCTGGAGGGGGGGGGGGGTGGGATCTGGAGCCGATCAAGGGGGGCGGGGGAGGGGTCTGCAAGGGAGGCCCTAGGTTTCGTAGTTTTGTCCAGAGGAGCACTCTGCACATTCTGACAAAAAAATGTTTCCATGTACCTTCTCAGCCTTCTCCTGGGCCTGCTGCTCTTGGTGCCGAGTTCCCCCTGTGTGGCCAGCATCAGGCACTGACCTCTCAACAGTTAAAATAGCAGAAGGGTCTTATTGATGTTATCAGACCCTGATTTATGAATCCTTTGTGCTTACATGCACATACAAAGTTTTATTTCCATGGCACCTTTCTTTAATGTTCGGAGATCACAGGTGGAACGTCTCCTTTTTTCCTAACAATGGGCCGTATTTTTCGATTGGAGGCTTCCTGCATGCGGAGGCCTCCGATCTGGAAAAAATCTACGGACTTACCTGAGGGCTCCCGAGGTCCGGGCACTTCTGCTCCTGGGCCTCTCCAACTCGAAATGTGCAGGGCCCACGTATCCCAGAGGCGCATGCAGTTTGCAAGCGTCCCTGGGATCACGTGGGCCATGGGGAGGGCAAGCAAAGAAGAGAATCTCCCTTCATACACTTGACAGATAGACCTGTCAAATATATGAATGGAGATCACCCCAAAGACACTGTAAAACATTAAATATTTTTTTTTTTAAATCACATTTTAAAAATTAGTTGAAATTACAATAAATTCAATATTTTAAATATTTTAAGCAAAAATTAAATTTTTTGAAAAAATAATTAAAGTTTTTTACGGGGCTAAAAATAAACTTACCATTTTTAAAAGTATTTTTAAATGATAAATGAGTGAAAACATTTTTTAAAAACTTTTTTCAAATCTTATGCTTTTACCAGGCGTAAGATTTCTAAGGGCTTTCTGCGGGCGGAGGTTCTCCAGAAAGCGGAACTCTCCCCCCGCAGAGGCCCTTCTCCAGGACAGGCGCCGATCTGTCAAGAGCATTCTTGACAGATCGGAAATGCCGGTTTTTCAGCGCATGCGCTGTGTATGCCTGAAACCAGCATTTCTGATGTCCCTACGGGTGTGTACACAGCGCGTACACACCCGTAGGGATCGGAATATACAGCCCATTAAGTTTATAAAGTGCCCAGGAAAACCAATGGACTCCCTGAGCACATTTTAAAAACCGACTTCAATCGTAGGATGTCTTACATCACTTGACTTTAGTGAATTTGAGAGTTATATCAGAATCAGAAGCCTGAATTATGCTGCCACTTTTCCATTAATATAAAATTATTTTGGATTCACAGCTATGCAAATGTGGCAGTGTAACTGCAGCCTTACTGATTGTGAAAAAATAGAAATATTCCAATTAACTTATCGTGTAACTAAATTCAATAACAGAACTGGACCCTGAAAATCTGTAATGGAGTGTATCTCAGCAGAAATTCCAAACTGCATTCCCCAGGAACCTCCGGAGCTGACCCTGGCAGACTTTCCAAGGCCAAGGAGAGGCTCCCTAGTTTGCCTGCCAGTGGGCGGCTGTGCCACGAGAGGCATATCTAGGACGCCCACCTGGTGAAAAGATGGGAAAGCCTAGCTGAACTGTTCCTAGATAGGAGGGGGGCGGGGGGTGGTTGTGTGGGTGGGGAAATGCTGGGCCTCCCAGGAAAAATAAATTGTTATGCCCTCAGCATTCCTTTTAGTGGGGCTACTTTAAATAAAAAATAAAACATTCTGCTCTTTTCCTTCAGGGTCTAGGCCATCATCTCTGCTGGAAATATTCCAAATGTAGGGAATCCCTGTCCCTGGCCCAACCCTGCCCCTCTTATGGTGATGGCTATGTTTGGGGTGCACAGGAGCTCTGTCGCCAACAAGCCATCCTGGAAAGCTCAGTAACAGTTCAGAGCTGGTGTATTCAGGTTCTAGCCTAATTCCTGCCTTTCCGTTGGGCTCCCGATTAAGTTATGATGGGTGTATGCATGAAAGGCTGTGGATTTTCAAGGCCCTGTTACTTAAAAAAAATACTACCTATCCTGGCCAATATTTGTCCTTCAACCAACACTACCAACAACAGATGAACAGTCATTCATCTTAATGCTATTTGTGGGATCTTGCTGTGCACAAATTGGTGGCCTTGTTTATGTATAAAACAAAGGTGGCTGCTCTTCAAAAGTATTTAATTAGCTGTTAAGCACTGTGGAATGTCCTGAGGATGAGAAAGGTGCTATATAAATGTAAGTTCTTTTCACAAAAAGAAACTGAGCATTATTCTGTAATTGTTTAACACATAGGGAGCAATGAAATGCAAATCATTTTCTACTGGAAAGCAATGCTTCTGTCATAAAGCATTTCATTTCTCTATGCATGATGTTAGAATCTGTTTATTTTTTTTGCCAGGGCTATTTCTCAGTCTGGTATGATACTTTAACAAGGGAGGAAGCACCAATCTGATTCTGGTTAATGAAGTGGAGTAGGTAGGTGATGTAAAAGTAGAGGAATATTTGGGGAACAATGACCGCAATATAATTCTGTGTAGTGCAAGAATAGAAAAGGAAAAAGTTGAGGCCACGGATCATTGACTGGATGATAGTGAGATAAATAGGAACCTCATTCAGATTAAATGAAATGAAAAATTGCCAAATAGAACCTTAAATCATCGACAAGAACTATTTAAAAGGAGATGGAACGGGTGCAAATGAAATCTATCTCTGTAAGGAAAATGATAGTATATCACAGTTTTGGATCCATGGATGTATAGAGAGATTAAAGGGAGGGGGCAACTAGATGAGTGGGATTAGGCACCACTGCAGACTTGATGAGCTGAACAGTCTGTTTCTGTGCTGTAGCATTCTATAATTCTATACTAATATTCTATATTTTTAAAATATATTTTCCATTTCAGTTCAGCTACAAGAAATAGACTGTCTCTGAATCATTTTTTTTACAGACTATGCAATTGATTAATTCATAGAAGCACAGAAAGAAAGAAAGACTTGCATTTATATAGCGCCTTTCATGACCGCCGGACGTCCCAAAGCGCTTTACAGTTAATGAAGTACTTTTGAAGTGGAGTAACTGTTGTAATGTGGGAAATGTAATGTAAGAATGCAGAACTCTGCTTTGAAATAGATTCTCTCTCTTTTAAGTTAATGTTGCGAATACATTCACTTCTAGTTGAGGCAATGTTTTACTATAATTGAATTTCACCTTTCACCATTTTTTTTTATCAAACTGCCAGTAAAACTCCCTTTATATTGAAAAATTCAAATGATCCAATTCATTTACAGTGTAACCAAATGGAATTCGTTGTGTTACAGTGAAATCACAATCCACTTGCAGTTAAGATCAGTTACAATATCTGTGATATTCTATTGATCAGCTATAAGTGGAGGTTGAGCTGGGTAGAAAACGATAGCTTGAGCTGTTGATAATAAATGATAGAATTGACAAGGGTGGGGGGGGGGAACATCACCATTAGGAAGGTCAGCACCAATACTCTGCAAAGCCATGTACGTGCTGAGCACGGATATGTGCCAGTGGTGATGATAGGCTGTTTACTGGAGCAAGCTTAAGGGTTGCTATCTGAAAAAGATTTGTGGCATGGCCTGAATAACAATTAAGCTGGGGCCTGGCAGAGTGGTTTGGGGAAGTGGGGATATAATGATGATAATTGTGCTCATTAATTGTTGAACACTGCACTCTTGGGAATCTTGCATTAGGACCATTAAGAAATAGTCCCAGCAGAGATATCATTTCATTGATAATGCATCAATTTTAAGATACCTTCATATCAGGCAAAACTGAAATATTCAGTCCTTGTAAGGCCCAGTTATTAGCTGGTAGTGTAATTTTTAAGGCAGTATCTTCAAACTAATATGGTTTTGTGACTAAGTACTCATAGAAGTCGACAATCATTTCCACTCAGTGTAATGAGTTTGCAGGTTCGCCGTCTGGGCGCTGGATGGAGAGTCAGAAAGGAAATTCTCACACGTTGCCCCATTAAAATGCACCTCCTCTCATGTATTGCTTGGCAAAACATTAGCATGAGTCTCTGTGGAGGCATTTGATGGCTGCTCTTTCATTCCCACTGCTAAATGGGGATAGATCATACATGAGCAACTGTGAAGGGCAAAAATAGAAAGAATCCCAGTGAAAAGAAGTGCCAAATAGTTTTTAAATTCAGAACCTCACGGCTTCCTGTAAATATGGAAGGCTGAATGATTCATGTTCAATTTTAGCAAGTCTTGCTGATGGACAGCAAGTTTTCACAAGTACTTACAAAAGAGATAACTAGAAAGTCCAATTTGTATCCCATTTTGATCTCAAAACTTTACTTAGGCTTGGAAATTAGTCTTAGCACATGAAAAATGGGCCAGCTCTGTTACTAAGTGAAATGATTACTTGTGATTATAACCTTGTAGTTGTTTCCTATTTTTTGTGTAGCAAGTCCGATGCAATCAGTTGAATTACAGGTCACTAACTTTCTTCAATCATTGTGTATGCAGCTGTACCAAATTCCCTAAACCAGGGGGATCCGAACTGAGTCCCACAGGTCACATGCAGCCCCCAAGCCCTAGCAACCCAGTCCACAAAGTTCAGGTAATTCCTGAATTATTTCTAATTCACTCATCTGTCCTGTTTGAATTTTTTTGGGCTTGGAGGTCTGGAAAAGGCCATCCTTAGCACTGCTCCTCAATAGTGGCTAAATCCTAAATCAGAACACCAAGATTTGTTAGTATCCACAGCTTGAGATATATGCAGATTAATGGGATCATGAATTTAAATGTGATATGTGGCCCTAGAAACTCTACCACCCTATATGGCCATGAAGACCAAAAGTTCTAAATAACAGTTGAAGTAATTAACAGGCATATAACTGGTACTTAAGGACTGAAAGTTCATTGCAACAATTGAAGAATGAGCAATATTTGTTGGCAATGAGAGATGAGCAACATAACAAAGCTAAGTTGATAGATGAAGGCCTGCATGCATTTGTAGCCTCAGTAAGGAAGCACAGAATAGCCAGTCAGATATATTTGACTTAGCACTTCTGAGTCAGTGATGAGGGCATACCTTTGTGATTTATTTCAAGTCAAAAGATTTTTTCTGCAAGGCAATTGAGGTACCTTTCCACAGTACTGATGGCAGGTGGAGAGGCAGTTACTAATAGTGTGATTGCATTGTCCAGAACCTGGCGTACCTGAATTGACATGTTAAAACATCCTTGAAACAGAGAACCAAGGAAAGCCCCTACCATTGATTTAAAGGAGTAAGCCTGAGATATATACCATCTGTTGTGGGCCATTCCAGTTGTTAAAGGGACAGGACTAACGTCCTACAAGGAGATAAAGTAACTAGCACAGGAAACAGCTCAGGAACCTTTGTCAGGGCTGATGACAACCCAAGCTGTAGATGTTTAGGTAAATTTAAGCAAAACTGTTTGCTCTGTAAACTATTAAGGTGCAGCACATGCAACCGTCAATGGTCATTATATGCTTCTTTCAGGGGCGCAAGGTGCATTCTGACTTTCAGAATGAAGAGGAACTGCTTGGTAGAAGGAGCCACATGCAAATGTGATTGTAAAGATAAGTGCATCAGGGCAGATCTGTGGGCATGGGTGTGACAAAGTGAATGGCACTTGAAATGTTGTCACTTTTGTTTATCTTGTAATGCATTCTGAGTGTTCATAGCAATTGCATTTTTAATTTATGTGTAGCTAAGACAGAATACCAAAAAAATGCTGAAAACTTAAAAGAGGTAAATCCTGGAATTATTCAGTTTTAAAGGGGGGGGGTTCTGAATAAAATCCCTGAATCAAATCATATTATACAAATAGAACCTTTTTAGTAACACTAAGTACTATTACAGTGATATTTGGTAAAGAAGGAGATTAGTCTTTTAATTTCATAATTTTTGCTCTTTCTCTTAGAAATAGCCTGCTGAATTCAATTTCCCTCTGTAATAAACTTTGAAAGGAATCATAATTTGTATTTTTGCTCAAAATATTATATTTTATACTTTTAACCATGAACTAAACGTAGAGGAATTGTAAGAAGCAATATTAATGTTTAAGGTTGTGTCTAGAATTGAACAAAAATCCGTTTAACTAATTAGCCATAAACTGGCTACTTTAGTATATTGTGTTTATACATGAATTCAAGTCATGTAACTTTAATTTTTATATTATACAAACACTCAGAATTACATAGATTATACCACATGGAAACAGGCCATTCGGCCCACCAGTCCATGCCGGCGTTTATGCTCCACTCATGTATATATACTTATAACAACTATGCCTGAAAAAGTTCTAAACCGTCTGCTTTTGGCGATTGTGGCTGGTTGTACCTATCCAGCTGACTCTCATTCTTGAAGTGTGTTTGTGTGTGTAAAAGAGAGAGAGAACATAGAACATAAGAACATAAGAAATAGGAGCAGGAATAGGCCACTTGGCCCCTCGAGCCTGCTCCGCCATTCAATAAGATCATGGCTGATCTTGGGCTCAAAGCCACTTCCCAGCCCGCTTCCCATAACCCTTCACTCCCTTATCTTGCAAAAATTTGTCTCTCTCCACTTTAAATGTATTTAATGAACCAGTCTCCACAGCTCTCTGGGGCAGAGAATTCCACAAATTTACGACCCTCTGAGAGAAGAAGTTTCTCCTCATCTCAGTTCTAAAAGGGCGACCCTTTATTCTGAGACTGTGCCCTCGAGTTCTAGATTTCCCCATGAGGGGAAACATCCTCTCTGCATCTACCCTGTCAAGCCCCCTCAGTATCTTATATGTTTTGATAAGATCACCTCTCATTCTTCTAAATTCCAATGAGTATAGGCCCAGCCTGCTCAACCTTTCCTCATAAGTCAAACCCCTCGGCCTCGATTTTCCTGGAGCCGTCAGGCGGGGTTTCAGGCGGGCGGGGGTGGAAAAATCGCTGAAATAGGGGGTCGTGACCCCCCTGCCCGATTCCCCGCCCCGTTTGACTCACCCCGGCATTTCAAAGCGACCCGAATCATTCCCGCCCGCAGCAGGCGGGACTGGTCATCGGGAGCCTAATCACCAATAATTGGCATCTATAATTCCATTTTAAGGGGCCCTTGCAATTTTCAGCCTTTCCCCACGTAAACCACGCCTGGTGGGAACACCGCTGATGAAACCTGGCGTGAACAATGTCGGCTTGCTTACTTTCAGCTGCAGGTCAATCAGGAAAGAAGAGCTTTAATCAGACAGCATTTGTAGGTTGCAGGACCTTGTTGTTTCAGGCTTGGGGCAACTTGTTCAAGGCTTTGGCACAGCTGTGGAAGGTTGGAGCCTCACACACTTCTCCAGTGTGAGCTCCTGGGAAGCCCCTCTCACCACCCTCACTTAGCGCTTCCTCAACGGAGGCATCTGCCAGAAGCATGGGAGGCCTTTTTTTCCTTCCCTTCTTGGCATTAGAGGATCTCCAACAGCAGAAGAGGCTGCAGCAGATCCAGCAACAACAGCAGCACCAGCAACAGCAGCACCAGCAACAGCAGCAGCAGCAGGAGCGATAGGCTGCGGCTCAGCCACTTGAGGCAGCACAGGCCAGAAGGGGCCAGCGCATGGGAGGCCGTCGGCGCAGGAGATACCCACCAAACAGGGTCTACAGACACAGGGTGAGCTACCTCAACATGACTGAGCAGCAGTGCCAAAGGTGGCTCCGACTTTCGCGAGAGGTAGTGACTGACATCTGCGCAATCCTGCAGCAAGACCTGGAGCCCAGAGCACCAGGTCGACACTCCTTACCAGTGGCCATCAAAGTCACCACCGCACTCAACTTTTTTGCCTCAGGCTCCTTTCAGGGATCAGCAGCAGACACCAGTGGCATCTCCCAGGCGGCCGCACACACTTGCATCACTCAGGTGACCGATGCCCTCTTTGCCCTCGCGCACAGTCACATCCATTTCACCAGGGATCACGCAAGTGTGAGGGCGTGAGTGCTTGGATTAGCTCAGCTGGCAGACTTTCCAAGGGTGCAGGGCGTCATTGACTGCACACGTGGCCCTTAGGGCACCCCATCGCAATCCAGGAGTTTTTGTCAACCGCAAGGGCTTCCACTCCCTTAACGTTCAGCTGGTATGTGACCACAAGAAGATTTTGCATGTTTGTGCCAAGTACCCTGGCAGCTGCCATGACTCCCTCATACTGCGTCAGTCTACTGTGCCTCCACTATTCAGTCCGCCAAATGAACTTCAGGGATGGCTACTTGGAGACAAGAGATATCCCCTGTGGACTTGGCTAATGACGCCGTTGAGGAGACCAGCCAACGAAGCTGAGGAGCGCTACAACTCCAGCCACATTTCCACCAGATGCATTATCGAGCAAACCATTGGATTGCTAAAGATGCGCTTCAGATGCCTCGATAGATCAGGTGGAGCCCTACAGTACTCAGCAGCCAGGGTCTCCAAAATTGTCGTGGTTTGCTGTGTGCTTCACAACATGGCACAGCGTCGTGGCTTGCCCATTCTGCAGGTCCAAGAGGCTCCTCACAGAGCCGCCTCGGATGAGGATGATGCTGAGGATGATGCTGAGGAGGAGGAGGAGGAGGAGGCCGGAAACGAGCATCCTGCAGTGGCCCATCAACCAGCGGCACCATTACGCGAGAACATTGCTGGCTGGAATGCAAGGAACGCACTCATCCTGGCCAGATTTGCATAGCCTGGTACATCAAACACTGTAGCCTCGCTGCTTCTTAACTGACCATCCCTGCACATTTCTACCTATTTGACCAGCTTGCTGACATCTGCAAGTAATCCTGAGGCTTCAATGTGAAATCCCCATTCGCCAAATGACAGACGCCACAACTGCAGCAGTTGCCAGCAGATTTTTATGTACAAGGAACTGATGGCATTAAAACTATATACAGAACTTTTCATCCAAGTGCCTACCCTTGTGATTAGTGGTGCTTTATTTTTCTCTTACGCATGCTCCTACGTAGTGGTACCCTTGTGGCTTCAGCAGATGTGGAGGCCCCTTGCTCACTTTCCTGCTGCTCTTGTCTCGACACCTTTGGCGGGCGTCCTCTGGGGTGGCGAGCCTGTGATGGCTCGCCAGCAGTCTGCTGCTCCTGCGGCTGTGCAGGGGTTGAGACGCCTGTCTCACTTGGGTGTGGACTCCGGCAGGGCTCTGACCGAGGGCTCTGAAGTGGCATGGAAGTGTGAGCGCGTGGAGAGGAGCCCCCACTTCCTTGAGGTGTGCCAACAACCTCCCTCTCATGGGTCAGCTGCCCCTCAGCACCTGCAAGTGGCTGGAGAGCACCTTGCTGCACATCAGGGGGGCCATGGGGACCCGTATCTGCACTGGAAGTCCTGCTCAGAAGGACTTCCATGAAGGTCTGGTTTTGGTGCTCAATAGATGCCCATCGCTCCTCAAGAGATGTCATTCTATTCTGAGCACTCACCATGTTTTCCATACCCTGGCGACTAAGCTCCTCCATGGCCGTAGCCCTCCTCTCCTCGGCCGCAGCCCTCCTCGGCCGCAGCCCTCCTCTCCTCGGCCGCAGCCAGCCTTACCACGGAGGTAGCCATCCTTTCCGTGGTGATGCTTTCATGCGCCAATGACTCCAATAATGCTCTGCTCATGTTCGCCAAGGACTCCTCCATTCGCTCCACACTTGCAGCGACCCTGGAGACAAAACCTGCCAGAGACTCCTGCATCTGTGCATGGAGATCCATCACCTCCTCTCTTGCGGATGGACCCAGAGGCATAGGGTCGACATGCAGCTGCGCTAAATGGCAGAGGCCTGCGCCCTCCGATGAGGACTCTCCACTGCTGTCCCTGTCTCCACAATCTGCTGATGCTCACTTGTGAGCTGTGAAACACCAGGTGACAACACTACTCTATGTCCCAAAGGTCCCCCCGAGGTGTGAGTGCCTGCGCTGGTGCTGGGTGCGCTTACTTCTGCTGACGCTGCGCCCTCAGAGGTTGGAGCTTCCTCTGAGGAGTCTGGCTGCACAGCTTCTTCCTCCTCGACAGTAGGGACGGGGGCTCTGGATGGTCCTGTGGGGGGAGTAAAGGAAAGAGTTAGAGATGTGATGCCAAGGCTACTTGCACATTGGATTTTGCAGATGCTCATAAGTCCAAATGATGTAGCTTCAGAATCATTACAGCGACTCATGCTATGTCAATGAGAGAGATGGAAAACTATTCTGTCACCAGCTTGCGGGCTTGCTCCTGTCTCTCCTTCCCCAGCATCCGCAGCCACGTCAGCCCCGACAATCTCCATTACTCCTTCCTCCCAGGGGGGTCAGGTGGGCGATTGAGGGTGGGCCTCCTCCAGTTCTGGCTCGCTCTCTCCTGTTGTGAGCTCTCTTTTCCTGCAATGAGGGAGACAAGTGGAGTTTGAGTGAGAGTGCAGGAGTGAGTGTAGAGATTGCATAGCATAGATACTTAGAAGGAGACAAAGATGGTGTGAGGCTGCAAGACCAAGGGCCCTCCCTGTGTGTTGTCAGTTGTGTTCCAAGCATCAGAGTGAGAGGCAGTGTGAGGGCTGCATGGTGGAATAGTTATGTGAATGTGAGCATAGAGAGAGTGGGAATGGGTAAGGGTGCATGGATGTGACTATGAAGTGGGATGTGGAGGAAGAGAGTGCTGAAGCTGAGTGCTGCTGGGGAAAGGCAATGGGGATCAGGTTGAAGGTGATGGAAACTTCATACTTTTCCTGTACAGTGAAGGTCATGGAATCGCTTCCTGCACTGCATCCAGGTCCTTCTGGTGACTCCCTGAGAGTTCACCTCTGCTGCCACCTCCATCCAAGCAGCCCTGGTCTCATTGGGAGGCCTCTTCCTCCCTGAGCTAGGGAAGAGGACCTCCCTGTGGGCCCTAACCCCATCCACTAATGTCTGTAGTGAGGTTTCGTCAAATTTGGCGGCAGCTCGGCCTCTGCCACTGGCAACAGCTGCTGCAGGCTCCTCTGTCATACTGGACGGCTCGTTGGGAAGCCTGCAGAGGTTGAAAAGCTTGCTGCAGACTTTAAAAGCACCACGAATTATGACATCATGCTGTGGGGCTTTCTGACTGGAAATAGACAATTAGCAAGGGTGCCCACACGCTGGAAATTAATTGCCCAATTGTGCGAAAATTGCATCCAGTTGGCAGACCCATTTAGATTTGTGTCGGAACCCGACATTCGGGGAACCTGACAATTCCCCGCACCTGCGGGAAAATCGGCCCCATCATCTCTGGAATTAACCTAGTGAATCATCTCTGAACTGCCTCCAATGCAAGTATATCCTTCTTTAAATAAGGAGAGAGAGAGTCTGTGTACTAAATCAAGAATGATAGTAAAACAACTGAAGAAACATATTGCAGAATATCTATGTGGAAACATCTGGTTTTGTAGTACAAAGTACAATTCCTTCTCCGCTCCCCCATGACACAGGAATTTGACTGGAACCATGCTTGGCTGTGTTATGATGCATAAATTCTTCTCTTCCACCTTCTGTTGGAGATGCTAGGCAAAGGCTACAATGTACTGGGAGTGATGTGGCTAACAGTGTTCATTAACATGTTAAAAAGTTGATCAGAAGGGCAAAGAGAGACCTGGAAAAAAGCATAGCTGTAGGTGCAAAGTATAACTAAGACATTCTTTCAGTATTTCAATAATAAGAGGGCAAGACAGAGAGGAGATGAGAAGCATAAAAGATGTAAACAGACTTGAAACAGAGGACAAGCACAGGATAGTAAACAGCGCAAAAGTATTCACAAAGGACCGCATGAGCAACATGCCCTCCACAGAGTTATCCCAGGCAAAATTAATGACTTTGATAAAACTGAGATGGATGTCCTACATAGACTAAAAGGGCTCAAACACTGTAATAAATCCCTAGGGATAGATGGTATTTATTCCAGAGTGCTAATTGTTGAATTTTGTCCAAATAATAAGCAGCTTTGAACCAATTCATAAAAGTGTTAAACAGATTATAATCAGTTGTCTCCTTTATTTGCAGACTTTGCAAGCAAAAGATATACAAAATAATTTCAAGGGCGTTATCGCCCATTCTCTACCAGTTACATTCTTTGTTGCAATTATGTAGATCTTTTGCTTCTGCATCTGTTGTGGCCAGTGTTCAATTTCATTTACGATAATATTCCTTGGTGTTGCGCACTATCTTGCCTTACAGAGGGTGAGAGTTAGTGAGTGTCTTCTATAAAGGAGAGTGCAGATGTGTAGGGTTTCTGCTTGTTGTGCAGATGCTGAGAGGGAGAAGAAGCAGGAGGCAATCATAGGGAGAGAGGAAATATTAAGGGGTTTAGTATCTTTGAAAGTAGATAAATCACCAGGCCCAGATGAAATGTATCCCAGGCAATTAAGAGAAGCAAGGGAGGAAATAGCAGAGGCTCTGATCATCATTTTCCAACCCTCTCTGGCTACAGGTGTGGTGTTGGAGGACTGCTAATGTTGTACCATTGTTTAAAAAGGGAGAAAGGGATAGACCAAGTAATTACAGGCCAGTCAGCCTAACCTCGGTGGTGGGCAAATTATTGGACAAAATTCTGAGGGACAGTATTAATCATCACTTAGCACAGATTAATCAAGGATTGTCAGCATGGATTTGTTAAGGGAAGATCATGTCTGACTAACTTAATTGAACTTTTTGAGGAGGTAACGGGGAGGGTCGATGAGGGTAATGCATTTGATGTAGTCTACATGGATTTTAGCAAGGCTTTTGACAAGGTCCCACATGGCAGACTGGTCAGAAAAGTTAAAGCCCATGGAATCCAAGGGAAAGTGGCAAGTTGGATCCAAATTTGGCTCAGTGGCAGGAAGCAAAGGGTAATGGTCAACAGGTGTTTTTGTGACTGGAGTCCGCAGGGCTCAGTACTAGGCCCCTTGCTTTTTGTGGTATATAGCAATGATTTAGACTTCAATGTAGGAGGCATGATTAAGAAGTTTGCAGATGATACAAAAATTGAACATGTGGTTGATAGTGAGGACGAAAGCTGTAGACTGCAGGAAGATATCAATAGACTGGTCAGGTGGGCAGAAAGTGGCAAATAGAATTCAATTCAGGGAAGTGTAAGATAATGCATTTGGGAGGGCTAACAAGGCAAGGGAATACACAATAAATGGCAGGACACTGAGAAGTGTCGAGGAACAGAGGGACCTTGGAGTGCATGTCCACAGATCCCTGAAGGTAGCAGGACAGGTAGATAAGGTGGTTAAGAAGGCATACTTTCCTTTATTAGCCAAAGCATAGAATATCAGAGCATACAGGAAAGATGTGATTGCACTAGAGAGGGTACAGAGGAGATTTACGAGGATGTTGCCAGGACTGGAGAATTTAAGCTATGAGAAAAGATTGGATAGGCTGGGGTTGTTTTCTTTGGACAGAGGAAGTTGAGGGGAGACCTAACTGAGTTGTATAAAATTATGAGGGGTCTAGATAGAGTGGATAGGGATCTATTTCCCTTTGCAGAGATGTTAATAACCAGGGTGGATAGATTTAAAGTAATTGGTGGAAGGATTAGAGGGAAGTTGAGGAGAACCTTTTTCACCCAGAGGGTTGTGGGGGTCTGGAATTCACTGCCTGAAAGGGTGGCAGAGGCAGAAACCCTCATCACATTTAAAAAGTACTTGGATATGCACTTGAAGTACCGTAACCTACAGGGCTATGGACATGAGCTGGAAAGTGGGATTAGGCTCGTTATCTCTTTTTCGGCTGGCACAGACACGATGGGCCGAATGGTCTCCTTCTGTGCCGTAAATTTCTATGATTCTATGATTCACTCAGGATGGGGATGTGTTGAACGGAAAGTAGGTGTATGGACCGCGAAAGAGCCAGGAGAGAAGTTGGTGATTGTGCAAAGGCTAGCACGTGAGAAGAGAATGCTGCTAGTGGCTGCTGTGAAGGAAACAAGAAAGAGGTGAGTGTGTGTTTGTAATATGAATGAGAAGTGGCATAGTGTGGCCTTGTGTTGAATGACGTGATGGAGGGGAGGTCATTGTTGAAAATGGTGGGGGAGGCCATGTGTTGTTGAGAGAGATGGGGAAATGAAGAGCTATACACACCCTTACTACTCTTGTGAGGTCATTGAAGTGTTTCCTGCACTGGAGCGAAGTCCTGGGGGTGATGATCCTGGAACTGACAATTTCAGCCATCTCTCTCCATGTTTGGGGCACTTAGTTCTTGGGAAGTCTCTCGGCACTGGCAGGGAAGAGAATTTCTCTCTTTGTCCTGACCTCTTCCAGCAGGACCTCTAGGGAGGCCTCAGAAAACCTGGGATTTTGCCTGCAGCTTGTGCTGCCTTAGGTTTTTGCTGCTCCACTCCAACAATGAAGGCTTGCAGAAGGGAATGCAACCTTGCTTGAAGAGGTGCATTCCCACTTTAACTAAGCTTCTGGCTGATGCGCCAGAAATTGCATTCTGGAAGTGAGCAGAGTTCTCGGCGGGTCAGCGAATCAGGTAGGAAACATGCCCATGAGATTATATTGATGCCCGGGAGTTGAAACACCCTGGACTTATTTTTGGCTGCAGTGGGTTTGTTTTGAACTGACACCATGGCCGAGATTTTGCAAATGGATGCGGCTTGGGAGCGGGTCAGCTGGTCTCCGGGTTCCAGTCCCGCCCCCAAATGCATCCGGCCAACGGACGTGATTTTACGTCGATTGGCCTTGTTAAGCCCGCCCTGCAGGCTTGCCGGCCAATTAAAGGACATAAAAAACCTGCAAGGGGACATAGACAGGCTAAGTAAGTGGGCAGAGATTTGGCAGATGGAATACAATACTGGAAAGTGTGAGGTTATGCACTTTGGCAGGAAAAATCACAGAGCAAGTTATTATCTTAATGGCAAGAAACTGGAAAGTACTGAAGTACAAAGGGATCTGGGGGTCCTGGTGCACGAAACTCAAAAGGTTAGTATGCAGGTGCAGCAAGTGATTAAGAAGGCCAATGGAATGTTGGCTTTCATTGCTAGGGGGATAGAATATAAAAATAGGGAGGTATTGCTTCAGTTGTACAAGGTATTGGTGAGACCGCACCTGGAATACTGCATACAGTTTTGGTGTCCATACTTAAGAAAAGACATACTTGCTCTCGAGTCAGTACAAAGAAGGTTCACTCGGTTAATCCTGGGGATGAGGGGATGGACATATGAGGAGAGGTTGAGTAGATTGGGACTCTACTCATTGGAGTTCAGAAGAATGAGAGGCGATCTTATTGAAACATATAAGATTGTGAAGGGGTTGGATCGGGTGGATGCGGGGAGGATGTTCCCGATGATGGGTGAAACGAGAACTAGGGGGCATAGTCTTAGAATAAGGGGCTGCTCTTTCAAAACTGAGATGAGGAGGAACTACTTCACTCAGAGGGTGGTAGGTCCATGGAATATGCTGCCCCAAAAAGCTGTGGAAGCTACATCATTACATAAATTTAAAACAGAAATAGACAGTTTCCTAGAAGTAAAGGGAATTAAGGGTTACGGGGAGCGGGCAGGAATTTGGACATGAGTCTAGGTTCGGATCAGTCATGGCCCTGTGGGTAGCGGAGCGGGCCCAGGGGCCGTGTAGCCTGATCCTGCTCCTATTTCGTGTGTCTAATTCTGTTAGATTCAGGAGATGGTTCTGTGATAGTGGATTGGCGGTTAGGATCAGATCAGCCATGATCTTATTGAATGGCGGAGCAGGCTCGAGGGGCCGATTGGCCTACTCCTGCTCCTATTTCTGATGTTCTTATGTTCTTAAGAAGAAGCAGGTCAGATGACATGATTTGATGACGCGTCATCTGCCGGTTTTCTTAAAGGGACCACGCACAATTTTTCTTTGACAGCTCATTTTTCAGTGTTTGACAGCACTGAGGTGCTGCAAACACTGACAATGACTGTTCACAGGTGAGCCCTTGCACCCAGGCTCTCCAGTGACTCCCTCCTTAGGCTAGAACAGATGGCAGCTGCAGGTGAGGTTAAGGAAGCGATCTGTCACTGGTGAGAGAGGTTCTCCCAATGAGGTGGGGCTAGACAGCCAATTCAAAACTTGTTACCTGCAGAAAAGAGTAAATACATTAAAAATGATTTCCCCAACATTTTCTTACCTCTGCAGCTGTCATCAATGCAGAAACATTACAGCAGACTCACAACACGCCACACTTACCTGGTGTGGTGTCTGGACGTCGGGAACCCGAGGCAGAAGTGGCAAAATTGAAAAAGAGCCTGCTAACAAGTATCAAGTACCTGTTAACAGCCAGGTAAGTGGCTATAATCCTCTTCCTGGCGCTAGGTGTTGGGTCCATGTGCAAATTGGGGACCCAACACTTGGGAAGTTTGATTGGCGGTGGGTTGACAGCGGGTTTCCTGCCCGCTGTCAATCTTTGCGATTTTGACAGGGGTCCCGCCTCCAAACCCGCAATCTGAGGACCGGCAAAATTCCGGCCCAAAACTCAGCCGATGAAAACTGGCTTGGAATGAAATGTACCAAGTTTATCAAAATAGATAACAATGAAAGCTTGTGCTTAAAAAGGCAAATAAAATCGGATTGACACATTCTCCTAAAAGCAGGAGTGGTGTTTGGCTGTCAAATTTACAGACATGAAAAGGCATGTTTTCAATAGTTAATATAAAAATAGTTGGCAGGTTGATTAGGGATCAGCTATTACCGTTGCGTAGGTGTCTTTTCACTGGATCCGCTTGGGGCTCCTGAGCTGTTTAGCACCTCCTGCAATCGCACGGTTCTGACGCCAGCCACTCCCAAATGTGTCTTTCAAAGGGCTCAGACAGAAGTATTACAGCACAGTAAACACCTACATCTCTGGCATGTGCTCAGCTGTCATTGTTCAATTGTTGCATCACAACTGAATTGATCTCTCTGTTACGATAATAGTGAACATTACAACGTGTGCCTTGCTGGAATAAAGGAGGCTGACGATCAACTGTCTTTTTCTCGGTTCCAGCAGGAATACAATGAAA
This sequence comes from Somniosus microcephalus, assembly GCF_052327205.1. Lineage (NCBI taxonomy): Eukaryota > Metazoa > Chordata > Chondrichthyes > Squaliformes > Somniosidae > Somniosus > Somniosus microcephalus. The sequence goes on along the minus strand of NC_140990.1, from coordinate 263,341,858 downwards.
GACAAAATTAGAAAATCAAATGCTTCAACCTTGAATCTGTTGTCAAAAAGCTTTTCATTTGATATTTCTTTAAACACAATTTCTGGAAATAAATGTAAGTGTACAATGAACATAATCGCAGGTACCTGATAATGAAATATATTAGTACACTGAAGCACCTTCCCAAAAGTAAATTCGGAGAGATTTCTTTCTATACCAAACCAGAGCACATTATTTCTACAAGCTATTTGATATTCATGGGTTTTAGGGATCTTGCTAACATCAAAGAATCCCAAAATCCTTTGGTGCAATGCTATTTCCATCTGTCAACACAACATAATGCAATAACTACTTAATAATTTATTTCCAAAGACTAAGTAAGTTTCCTAACATTTTTATGGAAGCAATCTTTTCTCACAGCTATCTTATAGTTATTTATTTTTCATCAAAGTTGAACCATAATAGAACATTATGCCAATTGTTGAACTAACATTACGCTGATTTGGTGTTAAATTATTTTCTCTTATATGTATTCCAGCAAACATTATGCCATGTCATTTTGTTTTGCAGCAGGAATTTAAATCAGTTAAATTAATTCAAAAGGCAGCTTTAATTGAGACCACTAGTAATTGAGGCCTGCATCCATTCTCACCTATACGCTGATGATCCGTTGAAGAACCTTTTATTTTATCATGTTTATAGGCTTTATTAAGAATTTAACATCATTTTGACCAATATCACTGTCCAAGTATGTAATCTTTTAAAAATAACTAAATAAAGTGATAACATTTCAGGTAGTAGTTGAATTAGAGACTTGCCCTCCTTAGAAATTAATGGATGCTTTCAATCTTGTTGGCAGAGCTACTTTATCATTCATATGACTAAACAGACAATCAATTTAGCAGGCCATGTACAGAGAATGAATGGAATGAACAAATAAGGTATGAATGATGAGAACTGGGAAAGGCCTTAACTAGAATCCCCCTCCTTTTTCCCCTCTTGTAATGGCCATTACCAACAGGGACAACACCAGTAAAGGGAGGTTAATGACTTGCAAAGATCCTTTAAAATGTGATTGACTGATATTGAAGCTCAATCAAATCAGTCATAAATATTTACTTTCATTTGCAGCTGAGAAATGCCTATTATAGTGCATTGATTTGTTAAGGCCAGCAACAAGCTAAGTCTGTGACTATCACAAGTGTTTTGCTTTAGGATCAATATTTTAAACTTTGCCCTATATCTTAATTTCAAAGGCACAAAAAGATTTCTTGAAGAGGGTCACAAAGAGTTAACATTTCCCAGGGCAGACATGTTTCCAATTCAATTAGTTTTAATGAACCTTCTGCTCACTGGTTACTGAACTAGAAAGAACAGCAATAAATGCCCAGAGGTAAAAAGTAGATATTAAAGGAAGGCTTAGTGTACAGTATATAAATTTTCAACTGGAAAAAAGGCCTTGTTTTGCTTCAAATTTTGAAATTCAAACCTGGGAGACCTCTGATTGTTCTATAGTCCATGAATGATGGGCCCATGACTTTAGGGTGACTGGACTGTGGCTAATATAACTTTGCTGTAGAGGTTTCATGTCATCTTTTAAACAAGTATTTTGTACTCCCTCAGTAGTTATTTGGGTTGTGTAAAATACACTGGAGAACAAGTGGTGCTGCAGAACTGCAAGAGTTTTGTCCTGAGATTTATCTTGAAAAGTTGGCCATTAGACTAGATTTTCCAATCGGTATTATTTTAATATTGGTGATAAGCTGTTTAAAATGAATGGTCACTGCCAGTCTGGAAAGTCAAGGTGTCAAAGCAGAAATTAGTTCTAAAGCTGTCTTTTAAATAATTTGACACACAGACTACCAGATCTATCTGTAGCCCAAAACAACTACAGTAGCATAAAGCAATTTTATTTGTGTTACAGTGCTGTGTTACAGTATAGCACCTTGCCTCCCAGTGTTCTGCATTACTCATGAAACAATAGATTTCAAAATCCCAGACACTTATTTTAGGTTAGTTTAGCTATGGCTGTAGATTACACTTGATATTTAACAGCACTATACATTTGTAATGAATTCTTGGAATTTAACTTATTGAAAATTGAGACACTACATTACAAAACCATTGAAGCTTCATATGCAGGAGGTTTTTAAGTGGAGTGTAGAATGGGTTTGTACGTAAAGTACAACAGGCTAGCAATCATATTTTAAAACACACGAAAAAAAAGTAGGATCAGAATCATACGTTAAGTCAGATGAGAACCTGTGTGCTAATTTACATGAATCCACACTAGTTAAAATGGAACACACAGAGATGGAAGTTCATATCCTGCTGGTTGAATTGCCTATATACAAATATCCATTTAAGTACTTTTGACTACCATTTTACTAGCAGGCAAAGTCTACAAAAACGCTATTCATTATGATTAAGAAGAAATGTTAAATGATGGTGATCTCTTATACTACTAGGCAATGTCAAATTAGGATCTGTACAGTTAGACTGTAGGGTCATGCATTAGGGTCAGATATTAACCATGGTCGCGTAGGGGTGGAATTACTCTGCGTATGTTGTGCAACAAGATTATAAATTGGTTCTCAATAAATGAGTTTCTTATTTTGTTGTACATAGTAACATGAATCAATCATTCATGAAAGAAAGACTTATGAAATAATACTGAGCGGCCTGCGGGTGGCGCTGTCCAGGGAGAGTATAAATACTCGGGCATGGGCCCAGCTTGCGCAGGACATTCTTAACAGGAACTAGTGAAGGACACAACTAGACCTCCATGTTGTAACACAGTTGATTAAAGCTTTGTTTAACGCTTAGACCAAGTGCCTAGTAGTTTTCTTACGTCACATAGCGCATAAAGAAAATCTTCCCTCAAAGTAGTGAATTTAAATTCATCAGTGGGTGAATTTTAGGGTTTGTTTATATGATGCTACTTGTCTGAGATGGGTAGCTACATGATCAACTTGCAGCCCAGCAGTGGTTGATTCATACGCCGGGTTTCCGGCAGGAAACCACATTGGCGAGTTAACTTCCCATCCACCCAGAATGTTGACCCGACCGATTTTAACTCTCACTCCTCCTGGCCCTACAAACATAGTAAAATAATATTTTAAAACTTACCTTTTTGGGCCTCTTCTGGCCCAGATCCAGTTCCACCTCTGTTGGCCTAGTGGGGAACTCATGGCCGCTTTCCACTCAGACCACCTAGTAAAAATTGCAGCCACTTTACGATGATGTCATTGGGACCAGACATACATGTGTAAAGAAAGATCCGGCCGGCTTAGTGTAAACGTTAATGCCGACTGCTCAGTTGAGCTGGTTAAAATTGTGATCGGTTCGTTCCTGGCGACTTCAGGGCAGGTCAGTAACTTGGACGATTAGGGTAAGGTTAAAGTCGCACCAATAGAATCTAGTTGGAATTCGAGTTTCAAGGTTTACATGCTTAAATGCCAGCACTTTGCTCTGCTCTCCATTTTAAATTACGGGATTACACACAATGGGCTGGATTTTGATTGAGGAGGCATGTAGGAGGCGAGACTACAACTTTCGGGGTTGTAGTCCCGCCGCCATCGAGTTGTGGCCAACCCACACGATTTTCACTTGATTGACCTTGTTGAGCCTGCCCAGCTCAGGTGATGTCACAGATTGACATTTCATCTGTCAAAAGCTTTTGACAGATGAAATATCAGCATTTGACAGCTGTTTGAAGCTGTCAAACACTGACAATCTGTACACCAAGTTAATTCCTTCCTCTCAGGCTGATTTAGAGATCTCCCCGGAACAGAAAGCTGAATGCAGCAACTTTTGACAGCTCGTGGCCATTCTGCTTTCTGTGCTGGTGAGATGAGGGACTCCTGAGACCTGAAGGAAGGAAGGCCGTAAAGGTAAGTAAAGGTTAGTAGAACTTCTTTAAACACTTTACACACACCAAACACACTTACCTCTGAACTCATGTACCCATCACTCACCTGAACACCGGACATCTTGAACCCTCCAAGCCCTTCAGCCCGATGGTCCGCCTTGCTAACTTGGCGTGGTTTGGCGCCGTCGGGAACCCCACACTTCAGCAATAAAAATAGGGATTAGGCTAAAAGCTGCCTGTTAACGACCTGTTAACAGGCAGTTAATTGACACTAATCCCCTTCCCACCTCGGGGAGGCAGGTCCCAGCACAAGTCGGGTATCCGCCTCCTTTGAAACTGGCATGGAGGCGGGTTGGGGGACGGGATGGATTCGTGCCCCCCAATTTTGAGATTTTAACCCCCCACATGCCTCCAATCCTGCCTCCACGGCCCAATGAAAATCCTGCCCAATATGTTTCCTCAAAAGGTTTTTTAGAAAGAATCTCTATGACTTTATAAAGTGACCAGGAAATCCAAAGGGATCCTGAGTACTTTTTAAACCCAGTTTGTCATGGCGCTGGATTATACTACATGCAGTGTCAAGCCCAAACAATGTATGACAGCTTGCCCCAGGCAATTTACACCTTAGTGTCAGATCAGCACCTGACTCTTGAGTTGTACGGGGAAGCGGAAACTGCTTTGCAACGATGCAGTAGTGGCAGTTTAACTGCACTTTACGCTCTCAGGCCGACAAATTCTGTTATATTGTGCAACAAAAACTGTAACATATGACTTCACAGTTCTTACTTATTAAATACAGCAAAAGCAAGTATGGATAGGGGAAGGGCACTTTGCCCTCTGATGTGTAAGATAGGATTTTAAAGAAGGCCCCTGATGTACAATATTTATTTAATGCATGTTTTAATCTGTGTTTTTATGATAAAAGGTGTAGCCAACAAATTTAACGGCAGGCCCTGTTTTAAGTTTTTTCAACAGGTTTTCGGCCAAACACCCAGTCAGATTGACAGGCTGCCGGGCTGGAAAGCTGCCGGGGAATGGATATCAGGTAAGTCCGACATCGCAGGAGTGGGGTGGGGGAAGTCGGATATCATGGGGGGGTGGGGGAATGGGACATCGCGGGGGGGGGGGGAATGGGACATCGCGGGGGGGTAATGGCATTCATGGGGGGAATGGGACATCATGGGGGAATGGGACATCGCGGGGGGGGAATGGGACATCGCGGGGTGAATGGGACATCACGGGGGGAATGGGACATAGTGGGGGGAATGGGACATCGCGGGGTGAATGGGACATCACGGGGGGAATGGGACATCGCGGGGTGAATGGGACATCACGGGGGGAATGGGACATAGTGGGGGGAATGGGACATCGCGGGGTGAATGGGACATCACGGGGGGAATGGGACATCGCGGGGTGAATGGGACAACGCGGGGGTGAATGGGACATCGCGGGGTGAATGGGACATCGCGGGGGGAATGGGACATCGCGGGGTGAATGGGACATCGCGGGGGGAATGGGACATCGCGGGGTGAATGGGACAACGCGGGGGTGAATGGGACATCGCGGGGTGAATGGGACATCACGGGGGGAATGGGACATCGCGGGGGGAATGGGACATCGCGGGGTGAATGGGACATCACGGGGGGAATGGGACATCGTGGGGGGAATGGGACATCGTGGGGGCGAATGGGACATCGCAGGGGGGGAATGGGACATAGTGGGGGGAATGGGACATCGCGGAGGGGAATGAGACATCGCGGGGGGTGAATGGGACATCGTGGGGGGGAATGGGACATCGCTGCGGAGGAATGGGACATCGCGGGGGGAATGGGACATCGCTGCGGGGGAATGGGACATCGCGGGGGGAATGGGACATCGCGGAGGGGAATGGGACATCGCGGGGGGGAATGGGACATCGCGGGGGGGAATGGGACATCGCGGGGGGAATGGGACATCGCGGGGGGAATGGGACATCGCGGGGGGAATGGGACATCGCGGGGGGAATGGGACATCGCGGGGGGAATGGGACATCGCGGGGGGAATGGGACATCGCGGGGGGAATGGGACATCGCGGGGGGAATGGGACATCGCGGAGGGGAATGGGACATCGTGGGGGAAATGGGACATCGCGGAGGAAATGGGACATCGCGGAGGGGAATGGGACATCGTGGGGGAAATGGGACATCGCGGGGGAAATGGGACATCGCGGGGGCGAATGGGACATCGTGGGGGCGAATGGGACATCGCAGGGGGTGAATGGGACATCGTGGGGGGAATGGGACATCGCTGCGGGGGAATGGGACATCGCGGAGGGGAATGGGACATCGCGGGGGAAATGGGACATCGCGGGGGAATGGGACATCGCGGGGGAATGGGACATCGCGGAGGGAAATGGGACATCGCGGGGGAAATGGGACATTGTGGGGGGTGAATGGGACATCGTGGGGGGAATGGGACATCGCTGCGGGGGAATGGGACATCGCGGAGGGGAATGGGACATCGCGGGGGAAATGGGACATCGCGGGGGAATGGGACATCGCGGGGGAATGGGACATCGCGGAGGGGAATGGGACATCGCGGGGGAAATGGGACATCGCGGGGGAATGGGACATCGCGGGGGAATGGGACATCGCGGAGGGAAATGGGACATCGCGGGGGAAATGGGACATTGTGGGGGGTGAATGGGACATCGTGGGGGGAATGGGACATCGCTGCGGGGGAATGGGACATCGCGGAGGGGAATGGGACATCGCGGGGGAAATGGGACATCGCGGGGGAATGGGACATCGCGGGGGAATGGGACATCGCGGAGGGAAATGGGACATCGCGGGGGAAATGGGACATTGTGGGGGGGGAATGGGACATCGCGGGGGAATGGGACATCGCGGGGGAAATGGGACATTGTGGGGGGGAATGGGACATCGCGGGGGAATGGGACATCGCGGGGGGCGAATGGGACATCGCGGGGGGGAATGGGACATCGCGGGGGAATGGAACATCGCGGGGGGCGAATGGGACATCGCAGGGGAATGGGACATCGCGGGGGGAATGGGACATCGCGGGGGGAATGGGACATCGCGGGGGAATGGGACATCGCGGGGGGGAATGGGACATCGCGGGGGGGAATGGGACATCGCGGGGGGGAATGGGACATCGCAGGGGGGAATGGGACATCGCGAGGGGAATGGGACATCGCGGGGGGAATGGGACATCGCAGGGGGGAATGGGACATCGCGGGGGGGGAATGGGACATCGCGGGGGGAATGGGACATCGTGGGGGGGAATGGGACATCGCGGGGGAAATGGGACATCGCGGGGGGAATGAGACATCGCGGGCGGCGAATGGGACATCGCAGGGGGAATGGGACATCGCGGGGGAATGGGACATCGTGGGGGGCGAATGGGACATCGCGGGGGAATGGGACATCGTGGGGGGGAATGGGACATCGCGGGGGAAATGGGACATCGCGGGGGGAATGGGACATCGCAGGGGGGAATGGGACATCGCGGGGGGGGAATGGGACATCGCGGGGGGGGAATGGGACATCGCGGGGGGAATGGGACATTGTGGGGGGGAATGGGACATTGTGGGGGGGAATGGGACATCGCGGGGGGGAATGAGACATCGCGGGCGGCGAATGGGACATCGCAGGGGGAATGGGACATCGCGGGGGAATGGGACATCGTGGGGGGCGAATGGGACATCGCGGGGGAATGGGACATCGTGGGGGGGAATGGGACATCGCGGGGGAAATGGGACATCGCGGGGGAATTGGGACATCGCGGGGGAAATGGGACATCGTGGGGGGAATGGGACATCGTGGGGGGGAATGGGACATCGCGGGGGAATGGGACATCGCGGGGGGCGAATGGGACATCGCGGGGGGGAATGGGACATCGAGGGGGGGAATGGGACATCGCGGGGGTGAATGGGACAACGCGGGGGTGAATGGGACATCGCAGGGGGGAATGGGACATCGCGGGGGGGAATGGGACAACGCGGGGGGGAATGGGACATCGCGGGGGGGAATGGGACATCGCGGGGGGGAATGGGACATCGCGGGGGGAATGGGACATCGCGGGGGGAATGGGACATCGTGGGGGGAATGGGACATCGCGGGGGGGAATGGGACATCGCGGGGGGAATGGGACATCGCGGGGGGGAATGGGACATCGCGGGGGGAATGGGACATCACGCGGGGGTAATGGGACATCGCGGGGGTGAATGGGACATCGCGGGGGTGAATGGGACATCGTGGGGGGGAATGGGACATCGCGGGGGGAATGGGACATCGCGGAGGGGAATGGGACATCGCGGGGGGGAATGGGACATCGCGGGGGGGGAATGGGACATCGCGGGGGGAATGGGATATCGCGGGGGGGAATAGGACATCGTGGGGGGGAATGGGACATTGTGGGGGGGAATGGGACATTGTGGGGGGGAATGGGACATCGCGGGGGGGAATGAGACATCGCGCGGGGGGGAATGGGACATCGCGGGGGGGGGAATGGGACATCGCGGGGGGAATGGGACATTGTGGGGGGGAATGGGACATTGTGGGGGGGAATGGGACATTGTGGGGGGGAATGGGACATCGCGGGGGTAATGGGACATCGCGGGGGGGAATGGGACATCGCGGGGGTGAATGGGACATCACGTGGAGGGGAATGGGACATCGCGGGGGGGAATGGGACATCGCGGAGGGGAATGGGACATCGCGGGGGGAATGGGACATCGTGGGGGGGAATGGGACATCGCGGGGGAAATGGGACATCGCGGGGGGAATGAGACATCGCGGGCGGCGAATGGGACATCGCAGGGGGAATGGGACATCGCGGGGGAATGGGACATCGTGGGGGGCGAATGGGACATCGCGGGGGAATGGGACATCGTGGGGGGGAATGGGACATCGCGGGGGAAATGGGACATCGCGGGTGGAATGGGACATCGCAGGGGGGAATGGGACATCGCGGGGGGGGAATGGGACATCGCGGGGGGGGAATGGGACATCGCGGGGGGAATGGGACATTGTGGGGGGGAATGGGACATCGCGGGGGGGAATGAGACATCGCGGGCGGCGAATGGGACATCGCAGGGGGAATGGGACATCGCGGGGGAATGGGACATCGTGGGGGGCGAATGGGACATCGCGGGGGAATGGGACATCGTGGGGGGGAATGGGACATCGCGGGGGAAATGGGACATCGCGGGGGGAATGGGACATCGCAGGGGGGAATGGGACATCGCGGGGGGGGAATGGGACATCGCGGGGGGGGAATGGGACATCGCGGGGGGAATGGGACATTGTGGGGGGGAATGGGACATCGCGGGGGGGAATGAGACATCGCGGGCGGCGAATGGGACATCGCAGGGGGAATGGGACATCGCGGGGGAATGGGACATCGTGGGGGGCGAATGGGACATCGCGGGGGAATGGGACATCGTGGGGGGGAATGGGACATCGCGGGGGAAATGGGACATCGCGGGGGAATTGGGACATCGCGGGGGAAATGGGACATCGTGGGGGGAATGGGACATCGTGGGGGGGAATGGGACATCGCGGGGGAATGGGACATCGCGGGGGGCGAATGGGACATCGCGGGGGGGAATGGGACATCGAGGGGGGGAATGGGACATCGCGGGGGTGAATGGGACAACGCGGGGGTGAATGGGACATCGCGGGGGGGAATGGGACATCGCGGGGGGGAATGGGACAACGCGGGGGGGAATGGGACATCGCGGGGGGAATGGGACATCGTGGGGGGAATGGGACATCGCGGGGGGGAATGGGACATCGCGGGGGGGAATGGGACATCGCGGGGGGAATGGGACATCGCGGGGGGGAATGGGACATCGCGGGGGGAATGGGACATCACGCGGGGGTAATGGGACATCGCGGGGGTGAATGGGACATCGCGGGGGGGAATGGGACATCGCGGGGGGAATGGGACATCGCGGAGGGGAATGGGACATCGCGGGGGGGAATGGGACATCGCGGGGGGAATGGGACATCGCGGGGGGGAATGGGACATCGCGATCGCGGGGGGGAATGGGACATCGCGGGGGGAATGGGACATCGCGGGGGGGAATAGGACATCGTGGGGGGGAATGGGACATTGTGGGGGGGAATGGGACATCGCGGGGGGAATGGGACATCGCGGAGGGGAATGGGACATCGCGGGGGGGAATGGGACATCGCGGGGGGAATGGGACATCGCGGGGGGGAATAGGACATCGTGGGGGGGAATGGGACATTGTGGGGGGGAATGGGACATCGCGGGAGGAATGGGACATCGCGGGGGGGAATGAGACATCGCGGGGGGGGGAATGGGACATCGCGGGGGGAATGGGACATTGTGGGGGGGAATGGGACATTGTGGGGGGGAATGGGACATCGCGGGGGGAATGGGACATCGCGGGGGGGAATGGGACATCGCGGGGGTGAATGGGACATCACGTGGAGAGGAATGGGACATCGCGGGGGGGAATGGGACATCGCGGAGGGGAATGGGACATCGCGGGGGGAATGGGACATCGTGGGAGGTGCGGGGAGTTGAACATCATTGGGGGGCAGTGGTGGTGGAGGGGGTCGACCGATCACGGGGATCCCATCGCGGGGTGTTTCAAATGTCGGCTTAGTGGGCCAGATGAAGCACTCCTGCTCCTCCTGGCCCACAAACAGAGCAATAAAGGCACTTACCTCGTGGATCCAACCCTTCTCACCTCTTTTCATCTGCCGGGTTAAAATTACCCCCAAAATGTCAGCATGGATTATGTGCGCAAGTCTCTGGAGTGAAGCCTGAAACCACAACTTTCTGACTCAGAGGTGGGCGTGCTACCTCTGGGCCAAGGCTGACACCTATGAAAGAAACAATGCTCTGGCCTTCTCGTTTCTGATATAAAAAATTAGCCACCTGAAAAAAGGAGCTCCACGGACATGCACTGCAATCCTCTGTTGGTGAGCTCACTGCAACTGACAATGTAGTGCAAGTCTGCCAGCTGTGTATTTCACTCGAAAGATACCACCTCAGACCTGTAGCTGTAGTATAAAAGTATCTTAAAACAAATTCACACAGTTACTTACAACAACGTGCATTCTTATAGCACCCTTCCCATACACAAAGACGTCTGAGCACTTTACAGGGCAGGGGGCAAAACTCAGCAAATTAGCACCGAGTTGGGGCGGGGGATGGAACGTGGAAAGATTGGTGGGGTGGGCTGAAAGAAAAAAAGGGTGTTTAGGTAAATTTTTTCAAAGCAGTGTGGGAGATGGGGAGATGAAGGGGCTGAAATTCTAATTGTCCCAATCCAGTGGTGGAGCAGACTATAAATGTGCCCATTCCCAAAGCCATCGACCCCATCTCAAATTGTGGAACTGGGACATTTGCCGTGTTGCCAGCAAGAGTGAGCTTCAGGCATGCCCATCCTGATCCACTTTTGTAAGGGTGGAGTGTTCCACTAGAGGTCCAACCTGGGGCCCTTCCGGGTCTAAGATAAAACAAGTAAAAGTAATTTTTAGTTCCAATGGGAGCCAGGATTTGTTTAAAATCCTCCAGGATTGATTACTTTTGGCTGGAAAAGTTTTGTGGCCTCTCCTGGAGCCTCAGTGGGGGTAATGGCAGGACTCAGCTGGCAAGAGTTCCGCTGAGGCTTTTCAAGAGTATACTGGGCAGAATTTCTGGGGAAATCTGGGAACTCCCCCAGACATGACCCCTTATCGTTGGGGGTGTGAGCAGATAAATTTGCTCGTGCACCCCCCCCGCCCCCCCCGCGCCGGAATAGAGGGCACAAAAGAATCCTGATGGATGTGTTCCACCCGATTTTCTGGTCTACTGACCCGAGATCCGCCCCACTTACGCCTTAGCCTCAATCAGGGGCCAAAGGGTTTTAACTTCTTATCAACTGCTGAAAAATACATATTCGCTTTTTAATTTCTAAACTGTTGATTTGCATGTAAATTGGCAAAGCTTCTCCTTTCACTGAACTACGTTTTTTATTTATATTTGTTCTCATTGGAATTCTAACAGAAACATGGTGAAAAACAGCAGGGTGACTAGCAGTTACTGCTGCTGCTGTCTTACTATTCAGCAACACAAACAAAAGTGAAAGATAAACTGTTAACCATCTCATTCGTGGTCCAAGTGACCCATTTGTAACTGAGGGAAAGTTTTGCATATATTGACACCTGGTACGGTGACATTATGGGGTCGTCTGAAAATAGGCTTTCAAAATGAGAGACAGAATACCCAGAGGGTGGAAACTCTTTACAGAGCATGCGTTCAGTCTGACGACGATGGCTGGAATTTTCCCTTCTGAGTTGGGTCGGGTGCATGCAGGCCGCATAGTGGGTTGGGAACGCGATGTCGGGGAGTCCAGAACCAGGGGACACAGTCTAAGGATAAAGGGTAGGCCATTTAGGACAGAAATGAGGAGGAATTTCTTCACCCAGAGAGTGGTGAACCTGTGGAACTCTCTACCACAGAAGGCGGTGGAGGCCAGTTCATTAAATATATTCAAGAAGGAGTTGGATATATTTCTTAAGGCTAAAGGGATCAAGGGGTATGGGGAGAAAGCAGGGACCGGGTACTGAATTTGGATGATCAGCCATGATCGCATTGAATGGCGGAGCAGGCTCGAGGGGCCGAATGGCCTACTCCTGCTCCTATCTTCTATGTATCTATGTATCTATGTCTTGATCAGCCTGCTCCTCAGAGCGACTTTAAAATAATGGCCCCAATTGAACCAGCCATGCGCGTTTCCTGGCCCTATTATAGGGTGCAGGGTCTGATGATGTCATCGTTGACTCATTTCCAAGGCCTATGTTTAAAGCAACCTTGCACACAACTAATTTGAAGGTTGGTAAAGGAGTGTGGAAGAAGCATTGGAAAGGTGGAGTTATTGAGCAAAGTGAAAAATATGAATATCCAAAGGCAGAGGGCTGCACCCCACTTTACTGGTCGAGGCAGTAAGAGCACGCAGGGAGGTCCTCTTCCCAGAAGATGGGCGCAGGAGACCTCCCCAACAGACCAAAAAGAGCCTGGCTGGAAATAGCAGAGGAGGTCAGCAGCAGGGAGTTCGTGAGGAGGACCTGGATCCAGTGCAGGAAGAGATTGAATGATCTGATAAGGTCAGGAAAGGTGAGTGCAATGCCACACTCACCTTCATCCTGATGTTACCACATCCCCATCACTCTGCCTTCCCAAGCCTGCTCCTGCACATCATTCCTCACACCAACATATCTTGTACATCCACCCATCGCTCTCTTTCTATACATACTCACATCCCCATCTGACTAACCACCCCTGACATTCACCCTCATCCTAATGCAATCATAGCAAGTAACACCACAGAAGGAGGCCATCTGGCATTGGCGCCCCACTCCCTCAAAATCACCCTCTACAGATGTAACCCATCCATTCCTTACACTCATTCCATCACTCTCACTCAAACTTCTCTTCTTTCCCTCCTTGCAGGAGAAAAGAGCCCAGAACACACGGGAGGGACAGAGAACTAGAGGTGGGTCTCCAGTCTACACCCAATGACACCAGCAGGGGAGGGGGCTCTGGAGATATCGGGAGTTGCAGAGCTGCTGGAGGTGGGAGATGGAGAGAGGGGGACGTCCCAGCAACCTGGTGACAGAATCACATCTCATAAAGTCACATGGCATACAGCAGTCACTCATATGGGGACTGATGTCAGCAGCCAGTGAAATGTCATCAGGTGCACAATGGTAATCTTACCCATTCTTATTATAACACTTCTAATTCATTACTTTACTCCCCCACATGTCCATCAACTGTCCCCCCCCCCCCCAGTGTTCAGCCGGAGGAGAAAGATGACTCCTCAGAGGAACCTCCAACCTCTGAGGGTGCACTGTCAGCAGACCCAAGCGCACCCAGCACCAGCGCAGATATGCACACCTCAGTGGGTCCTTTGCCCCATAGAGTAGTGGTGTCTCACAATTCACAAGTGAGCAAGAGGAGATGATATCAACAGGGACAGCAGTGGAGACTCCTCACCAGAGAGCGCAGGATGCTCAAGCTCTGCTCAGCCTGGGGGGTCATCGAGAAAGAGGGTGATCTTGGAGGGGCAGCAATGGTGATGATGTGTCCTTCCATGGAAAGGATGGCCACCTGCAAGGAGCAGCTAATGCACCAGTCACAGGAGCATATGCTCGCTGTGGACAACACATGGCAGGCGCTCATAGACCTCCCCTCAAGGAGGGATATAAACGTAGACCTGAGCGTTCATGGCCCCCCTTGCTAGCAGGGAAGTGCGGGTGGCCCATGAGAGGGATGACGGTGAGAGGGGACATGGAAGTGAGGGCTCCTCTCAAAGCACTCACACTTCTCCCCCATTGCCTCCCCCTCAGGCAGAGCCCCACATGCTTTCTCGGATCCCGATGGCCGAGTCTGCCCCGGCATAGTCGCAGGAGGAGCAGACTTTGGCGGGGCCAACACAGGCTCCAAAACTCAGAGGACGTCTGCAAAAAATGTCTAACCAGTCGCAGCAGGGAAGCCACAGGGATTGCACCTCATAGAAGCACACGGAAAAGAAAAATGACACAAAAATAGATGCACCAGTGTATGCACATGGGTGTATTAAAAAATGTTGGTGGTAAGTTTCAGTTATTTTGATGACACACATAAATGGTTTTCTTTGCACCACTTTTGGGACTTGTCCATTTTTGCCTCAAAGATTGGAAGTGGCTTTATCACTTGGAGTGAATGGTGACAAATTATTTAACCTGGAGCATTGGGGCTTTGGGCGAGAGGAATGGATTGGTCATTGTAGGGATGCTTTATGGTGTTGTTGGTGGTGGGGCGGGGGGAACTTAGTACAGCATGTTGCAGGCATGTGGCTGCATTGGAGCAATTTAAGTAAATCTGGCCATGATGAGGCCATCCTGGGCCTCCCAGGCAACAATATGCGCCGCTGCTGGTGCCATCTGCACCTAAGGTTCCTCCTCATCCTCCTCCTTGTCTCCCTCCTCCTCCTCTGAAGAGGCTGTGTGCTGTGCACTATGCTCCTCCTGCAGATCCAATCCTCGCTGCTGTACTATGTTGTGCAGCGCGCAGCAGACAATGATGAGTTGGGAGACCCTGGCTGGTGCGCACTGAAAGGCTCCTCCAGATCTGTCAAGACATCTGAAGCGCATCTTCAGCATGCCTAGTGCTTGCTCTATGACACATCTGGTGGAAATATGGTTCTTATTATATTGTTCCTCGGCCTCAGTACTTGGCGTCCTCAGGGGTGTCATGAGCACGTCTTCAGTGGACAGCCCTTGTCTCCAAGCAGCTAGCCAGTAAGCCTGTTTGGAGGTGCAAAGAGCTGAGGGAGGGTGGACTGGTGCAGAACGAAAGAGTCATGACAGCTGCCAGGGAATCTGGTGTACACATGCATGATGATCTTTTTATGGTTGCAGATGAGCTGCACATTGAGGGAGTGGAAGCCCTTGCGGTTCACAAAGACTCCTGGGTGATGTGGGGGTGCCTTCATGGCCACATGTGTGCAGTCGATGATGCCCTGCAACTGTGGGAAGTCAGCCAGAGCTTGTGAAACATGGCATCGGTCACCTGGGTGATGCATCTCTAGGCAGCCGACTGCGAGATATCACAAATGTCTGCTGCATATCCCTGGAAGGAGCCTGAGGCGAAGAAGTCGAGGGTAATGGTGACTTTGACAGCCATTGGTCAGGAGTGTCCACCAGGACCTCTGGGCAGCAGGTCTTGTCACAGCAAGCTACAAATGTTTGTGATGATCTGGCACGATAGCCTGAGCCTCCTAATGCACTGCTGCTCAGTCATATTGAGGAAACTCATCCTCTGCCTGTATATCCTGTGTTGGGGGTATTGCCTCCGGTGTGCTGCACCCTGTGGTGCCCCCCTCTCCTGTGGAGCATCAGGTTGTTGAGGAGGAGGCTGCTATTGTGGTTGTTGCTGCTGGTGTGGCTGGTGTTGTTGGTGGTGGGGCTCATCTTGGTCCGATTCTGAGGTCCAAGGTGAGACAGTATTAGCGGCACCCATGCTGATGTAATAGAAGTCAGGTAAAGCGGAGATCATGTTGTGATGGTGAGTAGCAATGTGGTGAGAGTAGCTTCCGAGGTTTCAGAAATGACCTGCAAACTGCTGACACCGAAATCTATGGACAAAATGGAGTCAGCAAGAGCCTTTCCTTGAGGCAAGTAATGAGGTGTAATGTTGAAGTATTTATGTGCTTTTTTTAGCTCTCGATGAATGAATGTGTCAATGGCCACTGAGCTTCCGCCTCCCCTTCACAGGCGAGGTACCCGACCTCCGTGAATCCCGTGCTCTTGCAGTAAAACTCAGAAGCTGGCATTAAAATCACTCTTAAACAAGCATTTAATGATTTCACTGAGGTTGCCCGCTTCAGCGGATTGGGTCTGTGTCGTGCCTTCAAAGCTATCCGAGTTAAATGCTCGAGGCGGCTGGATGATGGCGGGCTCCTGACATGCTTGCTATTTCCGGCATTTTTACTGCTGACCCGCCCCCAAACCTGCATGCGCAGCAACGGCAAAATTCAGGCTGATATCTTTCACAGTCAGAGCCCATTGATTCTCAGTGACAAGGCTCACTATGTGTCAGCCATGGCTCAGTGGGTAGCACTCTCACCTTTGAGTCAGAAGGTTGTGGGTTCAAGTCCTACTCCATGGGACTTGAGCACATAAAGCTAGGCTGACACGCCAGTGCTGCACTGTCGGAGGTGCTGTCTTTCGGCTGCGACGTCAAAACAGAGCCTGCTCTCTCAGGTGGACATAAAAAATCACATGGTACTTGATGTAATAAAACTCACTACGCACTTGGTTTGAGCATAAAGCAAGGCTTTAATCAACTTGTTTCAGAACATGGAGGTCTAGTTGTACTTCACTAGTTCCTTGTCTTACAAAATGTCCCTGGCAAGCTGGGGCCCATGCCTGAGTATTTATACTCCTTGGACAGCGCCACCAGCTGGCCGTCCAGTGTTATTTCATAAGTAGTTTCTTGATGATGAGATTTATAACATTCTTCCTGCCTAAAAGATTTGGAAGTCCGACGACTTCCTCTTAACGGATTAGGCGGACCACGCATAGCCACAGTCTTTTAGATTTTTGTTTATGGCCAGAAGGCACGTCTCCCCGGACCGTGTCTTGGTCCCTAGGCCGCTTGATCCGTACCGGTGGATTGACAGGGCCCGTGTTGCTCTGATCGACCCGAGGGAGTCTGGGGAGATTGTGACTCCGGGTGCGGGTCCCCACATGCGCAGAACTGGCTTCATCCCGTTGGTTAGCCGGGGATTGACCACCGTCCTGGCCTGGGGTGGCCATCCCACGGGGAGCGCTCGGCTCCCCGAGCGGATCTGGTGAGGCAGTCGGCAGATCCCTTGATGTCCCAGGTAGGGCGTCATCCTCGGGGGAGCGCAGAGTGTCGGCAGCATCCCCACGGGTCCCTCCATCAGTTGGGGCCGCGGAACCGGCCGGACAGGGAGCCAGGTCCCGGAGCGAAACGGTGGACTCACAGCCATCCGGGTACCGCATGTGTGCGTACGCGGGGTTGACGTCCGTAAGTTCTACCTTGTCGACTAGAGGATTGGTTTTCGACGATCGAACGAATCTTCGGAGCAGCATGGGGCCAGGAGCTGCCAACCATGACGGTAGAGACGTCCCATGGGTGGAGCGACGCTGGAAGCTGAAGAATCGCTCGTGAGGTGTGACATTGGTAGAAGTAGAAAGGAGAGACCTGATGGAATGCAACGCGTCAGGGAGCATAGTTTCCCACTGCTGGTCTGGTAGATTGCGTGACCTCAGCGCAAGACGAACAGCATTCCAAATGATAGCGTTGTATCGCTCAACCTGTCCGTTACCAATGGGATGGTACGGTGTTGTTTTACTTGTGGCGATTCCCCGTTGGGAGAGATAACTTTTGAGTTCTCTTGACATGAAGGAGGGACCCCGATCAGAGTGGATGAAATTGGCCGTACCGCAAAGGGAAAAGACTTGATCAAGGCATTTGATCACTGTGGAAGTAAGCATATTGGGACAGGGGAAAGCAAAGGGAAAGCGTGAATATTCATCCACCATAGTCAGTAAGTAGGTGTTCCACGTTGAGGAAGGCAATGGCCCTTTAAAGTCAATGCTGAGTCACTGCATAGGCTGCATAGCGTGTATGAGCGAGCCATCCGATGGACGGAAGAATTGCGGTTTTAACTCCGCACAAATTTTACAGGAGGAGCACATTCTTTTCACATCTTCCGTAGAAAATGGGAGATTTTTAGATCGCACAAAGTGCAACATACGGGTAACGCCAGGATGGCATAAGTCAGTATGAAGATCCGCCAGAGTCGAAGTTGACATAGAAGAGCAGAATGCCTGCGTGGGGTATCCGGGGCCACATTCTCTTTGCCGGGTCGATAATGTATGGTGTATCCAAAGACAGCCAATTCCATCCTCCAGAGTTGTATTTTGTTATTCTTGATCTTAGTGTGTTTCCGGTTGTCCAGCATAAAGGCCACGGAGCGCTGATCGGTTATAAGTGTGAAATGGCGACGAGCGAAAAAATGACTCCATTTACGTACCGCTTTGATGATGGCCGTAGCCTCCTTCTCGATAGAAGGATAATGGAGCTCGCTACCCTGCAAAGTTCTGGACAGAAATGCAACGGGTCGACCACCTTGATTCAAGGTAGCAGAGATCGCCACATCCGATGCATCGCACTCAACCACGAAAGAAAGATTTTCATCAATGGAACGAAGCGTGGCTTTTTCCAGTTGTCGCTTGAGGAGGTTGAAAGCTGAAATAGCCGTTGCCTCCAATGGAAATGACTTAGCGTGAAGCAGGGGCTGGATCTTGTCGGAGAAGTGGGGTATTCATTTCGCATAATAGGCGAACATGCCGAGTGCCCGACGAAGAGAGCCGAGATTCGTAGGGGGTGGGAGCTCCTGAAGTGGACGAAGTCGCTCTGGATCCAGTTTGATGACACCGTTGCCCACCCAGTAGCCAAGGATGTTGACTGATGGTACTGATTTAACAGATTTGGACTCATTTAAGGTTAAGTTGCGACGATGGAGAACGTCAAAAAATTTCTGGAGGTTGGCATCATGCTCCTTCTGGTCATGATCAGCAATGGCGATATTTTCCAGATATGGAAAAGTGTCCATTAAGTTCTCCTGTTTGACTAGGCTATCCATTGCCCATTGAAAGATGGCCACCCCATTGGTGACCCCAAATGGAAGGCGACAAAACTGGTAAAGCCGACCATTGGCCTCAAAGACTGTATACTTTTTGTCAGAGTCCTTTAACGGTACTTGATGATATGCGCTCTTTAAATCAAAAGTTGAAAATACCTTGTAGTTGGCAAGGTTATTGACCATGTCATCGATGCGTGGTAGTGGGTAGGCATCCAGGTTGGTATACTGGTTAATAGTTTGCGAGTAATCGATGCAAAGACGTTTCTTGTGTTGCTTCAGAGGATTTTTAACAATGACGACTTGAGCCCGCCAGGAAGATGAACATGGCTCAATGATACCGTCAGCTAGAAGGCGAGAGATTTCCGCTTTGATAAAGGCTCGATCATCTTGGCTGAAACATCGTGATTTAATGACTATGGGCTTACATCGGGGGGAAAGATTGGCAAACAAGGAGGGCTCATCGAGTGAAGCCGCCGAAAGCGCACAAAACAGTACTTTGGAAATAGTAAGCTCTGGCTTTGACCCTCCAAACTCGAAAGTGAGTCTTTTGTGTTGTTTCTGGAAATCCTGTCCCAGGAGCACATCACTGCATAGGTTCATGAGCACCCCGAGCCGGGTGGAGAAATAAGTGCAGCCATTGAGGATAAGGTCGACAAGACAAAAGCCAGAAGAATTGGTGGTCAGTGTCATCGGAGCCATTTCAATTTCCCTGTCCGAGGGGTAAATATGCAGTTTTAACTTACTGACAGCCCGCTCACTAATGAAGCTGTCAGAGCTGCATGAGTCGATTAGTGCACTCAAAATGTGTCCATTTACTGAAACCTTCGTGGCTGCATGGGACAGACTTTGGGGAAAAACAGCTGTGATGGGAGGAGGGGCAGTTTTACCCTTGACAGCTGTAACCTTAGTAGTGGTTCTTGGGGGAGGAGCAGTTTTATAGATTGCAGCTGTAACCTTAGTAGTGGCTTTTGGGGGAGGAGCAGTTTTATAGATAGTAGCTGCAAAACTAACAGGAGCTCTCGACCGGTATACCTTAGAAAAGTGGCCTTTCTTACTAGCAGCAGCTCTTGACTGGCATACCTTAGAAAAGTGACCTTTCTTGCTGCAATGATTGTAGGTTGTGTTACGAGCAGGACAAAATTTCCTATAATGGAACGCACCTCCACAGAAGAAACACTTCCTTCCAGATTGCCAAGATGCCGCTAGGGCGGGGTCGTCATCAGTGTAGGCTTCTAGGGTGGGGTTGCCATCAGCTGGGTTGGAGTCATCATCCGTGAGGGCTTCCGCCCGAGGCCTATCGAAGGAGTCACTAAAAGTGATAGCAGCAGCCCGTCCACATGGTAAAAGATAGGTATCTGCATTCCTCTTTGCTAAGTTCAGAGAACATGCCTGGTCATAGGCAGCCTGTAACTTGAGGGTTTTATTCTCCAACAGACGCTGACGTATGAAGGGAGACGCAATCCCATTAATAAAGGAATCACGAATTAACTCCTCCTGGTACTGCTCAGCTGTAACAGCTTTAAGATTACAATCCTTGCTGAACCTGCGAAGCTTCTGAAGGAATTCATCAAGTGATTCCCCGGGTTGTTGTCGAGTTGTGGCCAGTAGATGCCGAGCAAAAATTTCATTTGGGGACTTGACATATAGCTGCTGTAGTATTTGGATAGCGGCGTCATAGTCTACACAGTCTTCGATATAATCAAACACATGAGGGGATACATAATTAGCAAGTATCTCTAATTTATCAGGAACGTTTTCACCACACACCCTGAGGAAGTTGCTGAAAGTACGATACCAGTGTTTCCATACCTTAGCAGCTGTAAGTGAATTCGGGTCCAGGTCGAGACGGGCGGGGCTGAGTAGTTTCTCCATGATGGATCGATTACTTGTCTGAGTTCCCTTCTATGGTTCGAGTCGTAGCTGGCTGTTCCTGAATCACCCAAAGCATGGAGTCGATATCAAGTTGATTAAATTGACGTAATAAAACTCACTACGCACTTGGTTTGAGCATAAAGCAAGGCTTTAATCAACTTGTTTCAGAACATGGAGGTCTAGTTGTACTTCACTAGTTCCTTGTCTTACAAAATGTCCCTGGCAAGCTGGGGCCCATGCCTGAGTATTTATACTCCTTGGACAGCGCCACCAGCTGGCCGTCCAGTGTTATTTCCTAAGTAGTTTCTTGATGATGAGATTTGTAACAGTACTATTTCGAAGAAGACCAGGGGGTGTTGTCCCTGGTGCCCTGGCCAATATTTATCTCTCAATCAATATCACTAAAACAAATTACCTGGTTATTATCACTTTGCTGTGTACAAATTGGCTGCTGCATTTCCTAAATTACAACAGTGACAACATTTCTAAGATACTTCATTAGCTGTAAAGTGCTTTGGGATGCCCTGAGGTTATGAAAGATGCTATATAAAGGTAAGTCTTTCTTTCACTTACGAAAAAATGTCAGCTTATTTGAAGTACTGGAGAGCCCCATCAGCTGTGAAACCATGCCTAGTATTAGTTACAACTTTCAGAAGAGTCTGGGCTGGGAGGGGGTGGGGGAACCAAGCCATTCTCTTTCTCCCAAAAAGAGCATGGAATTTAGGCTGAATCCAATGCATGGTACTTCAAAGTGATGAGACTTGGCTTTGTGCCTATAGTTTGTCTTGCGCTGAGTGGCCAGTCTCTGACACACTGCTATTGGGAGGCCCACACACTAGGGGCTTGGTCAGGATTTAATTGGGAGAGGTGATCGTTGGATCTTTTTTGCGCTCTGCTTATTGACTGACTTCATTGGCAGAAGCATTCGAGTTGGCTGCCAGCCCGCTCAGTGTCAGTTCAGCTCAGGGAATGAAGAAATATAACCTTAAAAATAAAGGGGTGACCACCCTTGCAAAACAAAACCCATTGTGATGATACAAAATGATTTGTAATACTATAAAGCCTTATGCCACCATGCGGTTGTTTACTCAGTGCAGGGTTGACTGTATTCTTCTTATTGTTGTCAGTTGCTAAGGTGGTGGGATCAGGGGCTGGGAGATGGCACTTGCTGCGCTAGCAGAGCAGTTAGAGTTCGGTCACTGCGTCCCTCTGGTCCTTTGCTGGGATCAGTCAGTCTGTACTTGTGCTCTGCACATGTGGTGCGTTAGGCTTGATTCATTGGGGCTGGTGCCATCCCTGGAACTCGCACTATTTGGGCTCCTAGATGGTCCAGATTTAAATCCCCTGATTTGAGTGGTAATACCACTGGCATTTAATGCTTCAAAAGAGAGAATTCATTTGTTATTACAAGCAGGTGCATTGGATTCAAATCAGGGCATGTCAACCTCTTCATTATAAGGTGGCGTTCCTGTAAGCGAGAACCATGGTATTATATAATGTGATCTTATCACAGTACTCGACAAGCCTTGTACAGTGATTGGAACTGACTGCACTCCTAATCTTGAGAATTAAAACTGGACTCTT
This sequence comes from Somniosus microcephalus, assembly GCF_052327205.1. NCBI lineage: Eukaryota > Metazoa > Chordata > Chondrichthyes > Squaliformes > Somniosidae > Somniosus > Somniosus microcephalus. The sequence continues at coordinate 263,319,368 of NC_140990.1, read as the reverse complement.
TCTTTCCTAAATGCAATCATAATACAATACTACATATATATTCCTGCTGATGTGACCTGCACACAAAATCAGAAAGAAAAGTTTTTTTTTGTTTTATTGATTATTTAATTGCCTATTTGCTGTTCCTTCATATTTTTTAATGTTAATATGACCTTTGTTATTTCTTGCATTTTTTCCTGGGTTCCCTAGGCAGCATTGAATCATTTCCACATTACCATTGCCTTACTGATCTCTTATTAGTTATTCCTTGTCAAGACCAGCGCCTCTAATGTCAGTAGCAGCCAGTGGTACTCTGACCATTTACAGCTGTTTCACTCCCAACTAGCTGGTGCTACAGTTCCAGAAATAATTTACTCTTCTGTAAATATGATCATTACTTAATTGTGCAACAAATACTTAGATTGAACTATCTCCAGCTTTTACATTTTTTTTGCACATAATTCTCAGCCAGAGTACCGGAAAAGTGGAAAAATCCGACTAGCTGCCATTAAGCCACCTAGTGGCTGAACTTTTATTACATTCTTGTTAAGTTTATAAATACAGTTAAGTTTACAGGGTTTTATTAGTTATAGCAGGAACCTTTTGCATAGTCAAACAAGCACTGTTGTTAAAATAGTGTTGGGCATGAAGGAGCCTTGACTATGCATATAACCCTGTCAGAATGTTTGCATGTAAGAAGGTCAATATTACTAGTGTTTGTGTATTTAATTCTACTGGTAAAGTTTCACGACTAATTTATTGCTGGAAGTACTAAAACACACCTGGGAAGATTTTCTATGTGCACTGTGCAATAAAAATATAAGCCTGTTTTATAAAGAGAACATTTATAATGTTGCCAAACATTGCACACATTGTACATCGTTCCCCCTGAAGTTCAAGGTAATTCACGTGAAATAATCACATACTGGTCCACAGACGCATGGATTATTCCACAATTCATTTAAAGAGCTGCCTACAATTATAGCAGGAATGGCGCACCCAAGGAATAAACAGGATTTCTCAGCAGTGACAAAGAGTTACAGCCATTGCTTCATCTGCGAAAGATTGTCAAAACTGCTCAGTTTACCCATCACCACATAGATATCATTTATTTCATGCACACGCATATCTATATATCAATTATATGATGGAAATTCAGTGTTATTGTTCCAATCTGTAAATATCATAAAATGAATGGCACTGATAGTATCAGATTGGTAATTTTCTGTAAAAGGTAAAGGAGACCAATTTTCTGTTTCTGCGCAGATTCTCTTTGTTACTCAACTCCTTCACACTCACTGTACTAGTAAGTTACTGCCTTTCTCACAAAAAATCAGATTACCATGTTGTTTTGTGCCCTTAACAAAATATATTCAACAAATATATTTTTAACACCAGATGTGTTTTGTCTTGATTCTGAAATGTAATATCTTGGATGAATCATACGTTCAACAGATATTCCCCTCTGCTTATTCTGCAATCCATCATGATTAAATAATATAAAATTGCTTTTACTAAATGAAAATGTCATTGGGTGGATTTCTTTTCGATTTAATTTGACTTGAACATGCTCTTACAAATATCAGTCCAAATTCTACTCATTAAGAAGTATCTGTAGTCCTGACAAATAAAGAGCTGCTGCTAATTTCGAAGTTCAGGAATGTACATTAGGGACAATTTGACAATATGATCTATTTTTATTTGAAAAATGTACTAGAACAGTTTGCAATGAACCACTTTCAAGTACAGTTTATGCATTTAGGATATGAGCCATATATTTGGAAAATTGATTGTAGCAAATTTAAAGTGTGAGCTGCACTATATTTGAACTGTTAGCCAACTAAGGTACAAGATGTTACGGGTTTGGTTGTAATTTTGCAACCACTATCTTCTTAACATACTCCAGTACAGGCAGCTTGGAAGTTGCAAACCCAGCAATCTGAAGCTTGCTTGTTTCTATGTGGAGATACTTCCTGAAAACATGTTTCAAATGGTAGCAATGGAAGGGATATTATAACACACAAGTGTTCTTTAGCTCAGTCCCAGGACACAATGAGCTAGTAGTGACAGAATGAAAAACAGAAAATGCTGAGAAAACAAAGCAGGTTGGTTGGCATCTCAAAAGAGAAAATAGGTTAATGTTTCAGTTAAAATTCTTCATCCAAGCCATTACAAAAATAGTCAGATTAAAGATAGGAAGAAGAATTGTACAAAAATACACATTTTTACAACTTGCAGGAACATTTGACTCTTCTAAAGTGTACAAAGCTCATGAGGAAAGATTAAATAATATTGTTTGTTGTAACCACACATAAATCAATCAAAATTCACTTAGAAATGGGTTTTTATATTAATGGAGAACAGAAGGAATGGGGAAATAAATATAACAGATGTTTTATATATCATTAGGTCATGGTTCCTGTATTATTATTATAGACAGAAATAATGCATTACTTGCCTTTAAGATATTACATCAACAACTTTGTCAAACAAGTGACACATCAGAAAATAAGGCCCACAGCTAAATTTTGAGGAAAAATCTTGATGGAATTTTGACATAACAGTTTTTTAAAAGTTCAAGCAGAAAACCAATTAAAGTGAGCACTGGAAACCCTGAAGCCTTGCTGTTTACCACAAAAAAAACGAGGCTACGGAAGTATAAAAGGCTGGTTTGTGGTAAGTAACTCCAACACCTGTACCACTGCCTATAGAATGATTACATAAATAGTCCCTTATAAGCTGCTGAAGTATTGCTGCGCCAATTGACTACATAAAAGTACAAATCAAATGAAGTCTGGATTAGAAACTAAAAGAGCGTGCTTTAATGTAATCTATCCCCAAGGAACTGTGCAGAGATTCATCAAACAGAGCTTAATGCACACTATCTGATACGCTTGTGTTTTCAGACCAGATTTGATGTTAGAGTTTATGCTAAGACCAAACTATTCTTTTTATGCTTAATCTGTCCTTGTGAGTCTGCCTTGGTGCAGTAAATGGTTTGCAAAAAACACTCAACCGATTTCTATGCTCAACATTATTGTTTGTCTTAGTTTGGAGAATCAAGTTGATTTCAACAGCATGTTAAAACTATGAATGAAACTTCATTCTCTGCTCACCATGAACTTATAACCTCGAATGTGTTCAATTTTTGGGAAATTTCTAGATTTGTTTTTTTTAAATCATGAACTTACAATTGAAGCCTTGACTTAAAAAAAATTAATACTGAGTTATACAAATGTTTAAATCCTCTACTTAACATACTTCTTTCCACAGTGGTGTGGCTTAAAATAAATTCCAAACTTCCAGGGGTCTTATGGACTTAAAAAAATAATAGAAACAAGCCTTTTAGAATTGCTTCCAACTTGCATTAAAATGCTGTCTTACATAAGAACATAACATAAGACGTAGGAGCAGGAGTAGGTCATTTGGCCCCTTGAGCCTGCTCCGCCATTCAATAAGATCATGGCTGATCTGATCTTGGCCTCAACTCCACTTCCCTGCCCGCTCCCCGTAACCCTTGACTCCCTTATCATTTAAAGATCTGTCTATCGCCACCTTAAATATATTCAATGACCCAGCCTCCACAGCTCTCTGGGGAAGGGAATTCCAAAGATTCACAACCCTCTGAGAGAAGAAATTCCTCCTCATTTCCATTTTAAATGGGTGCCCCCTTATTCTGAAATTATGCCCCCTAGTTCTAGATTCCCCCTCGAGGGGAAACATCCTCTCTGCAAGCCCCTTCAGAATCTTATATGTTTCAATAAGATCCCCTCTCATTCTTCTAAACTGCAATGAATATAGGCCCAACCTGCTCAACCTTTCTTCATAAGACAACCCTTTCATCTCAGGAATTAACCTAGTGAACCTTCTCTGAACTGCCTCCAATGCAAGTATATCCTTCCTTAAATAAGGAGACCAAAACTGTACGCAGTACTCCAGGGCCTAGAAATTCAGTTGCGTTCGCCAGCCGTTAACGCCATAAGAGGGGTAGATTTCCAGCGCTAGGCACTTAGCGCCCGGGCGCAGGCCGATCTGCGCCGACGCCCAACTTCAGTTGACATTTAGCGCCGGCGCAAAGTGTTTGCGCCCGCTCAGCTGCACGCGCAGCTTATGACGTCATTTCGTCGTGCAACGCTGTTTGTGCGCCCCAAACCGGAAATTCAGTGGCGCCCGCCCAATGTGGGCGTGGCGCTGTTAAGAACTGTGAAGTGGAACGCAGCAGAGGCCCTGCGGGCCTCGGGGAGCGCTAATTAAAGGGCACTTACACTGAACTATAAAGGCCAGCCATTTTGCTGCAATGACTTTAGTGCTTTGGATTTCTGGACAGAGACCAAGGAACAGACCTTACTGATTTGGGACAACATAGGAGAGGTATTTTTGGCTTCTGGCCAGAGCTTTGAAATTTGACTCATTGTGATTTCACTGTTTGCAAGTTTATTATGGGGGCTGCATGGGGTTCCAACCCTCAGTTCCAGCATTATATGCGAAGGGCTCGCAGACGCTGTGTGAGAGGGCCAGCCATGCCTAGACGCAGAGGGGCCATCAGGCGTCGGCAACGTAGGCCTTACCCACTCAGGGAATACCGGCAGCAGGTGTCCTATCTCACCATGACTGCCGCGCATTGTGTTAAGAGGCTGCGCTTCAGAAGGGAGGTGGTTGCAGAGATCTGCCAGCTGCTTCACAGAGATCTGCATCCACAGCTGATGTGCAGGACGTCTCTGTCGGTGGAAGTGAAGGTCACGGTGGCTCTGAACTTTTATGCAAGCGGCTCCTTCCAAGCCGCTGCTGGGGACATAGCGAACATCTCCCAGTTCGCCGTGCATCGCTGCATCCGGCAGGTCACCGATGCCCTTTTCGCAAGGAGACACCAATTCATCTCCTTCCCCATGACCCTAGAGAGGCAGGAGCAGCGTGCAGTCAGATTTGCCAGGCTCGCCGACTTCCCCATGGTGCAGGGCGCCATTGACTGCACGCATGTGGCTATGCGGGCACCTATCGACAATGCCGAGGATTACCGCAACCGGAAGGGCTACCATTCCCTCAATGTACAGCTGCTGTGTGACCACCGGCAGCGCATCCTAGCTGTCAATGCCCGCTTTCCAGGAAGCAGCCACGATGCATTTATCCTGCGCCAGACTACTGTGGCTGACATGTTCGAGGCACAGCCTCCACCAAGGGGATGGCTTATTGGGGACAAGGGCTACCCTTTGTGTACATGGCTCATGACCCCGCTCCGCGCGCCCAGGACCCCTGTGGAGGAGGCATACAACGAAAGCCATCAAGCCACAAGGAACATCATAGAGCAAACGATTGGCATCCTCAAGCAATGGTTCCGCTGCCTGGATCGTTCCGGCGGATCTCTACAGTATTCGCCAGATAGAGTCTCCCAGTTCGTCGTCGTTTGCTGCATGCTGCACAACCTGGCTATCCGCAGGACTCAGGCACTGCCACCTCGCGTTGGACCACCACCTCAGGAGGACGAGCAGGAGGACCATGAGGAGGAGGAGGAGGAGGAGGAGTACCAGCCCAGGAGGGAGCCACAAGGTCCAAGGGCCGTCCGCCGGCGGCTTATTGAACGACACTTCTAGGCCCCCTGTCAGGGAATGGCTTGTGGCAATGAACGCATCTGAATGCAGCCGCTCCGCAAGCCCTCAGCCGGTTAACACAACAACCACTTGAAACATGACACCTGGACAAGCTGAATAAATAAAAAGCTTTATTTAACAAACTCAGGGCCCTTCCCACATGAAACAGAAAAACAGACAAGACCCCCAAAAGACAGTCAAAAACATATCTCACTCCCACAACCTGGGGAGGAATAACAAAAATCGTCCATCCAATTGGCCTTCATCTTCGGCCTTACCAAAATAAGCCCCCCCCCTCCAGAACACAAACACCCCCATATAAGAAAACATTTGCCTTCATCTTCGGCCTTACCAAAATAAGCCCCCCGCCTCCAGAACACAAACACCCCCATATAAAAAAAACAGTTGGCAACACACTCTACTTGGTGTGCTGAGAGGGCGAGACCTTGTGCAGGCTTCTCCGGCCCCTGCCTGACCTGTTGCTCCGCCTCAACCTGGGCCCTGTGGGTGTTGCAAGGCTGGGGGAAGGCTCCTGAGGGGCACAATGCGTGACGGCAGATGCCCTTGGGGGTCGGCCTAGATGAGGTCCGGCCCTGGAGGGGCCGGCTGCTGACTGCTGCAGCTGTGGCTGGCCAGCATCAGTCTCTCCAGCAGCTCGTCGCACCTTGGCTGGGGGAGTGGCAGTGGCAGCTGCAGCAATGGGGGCAAGCTGGCTGATGCCAGGCGCTCGCTGGTCGCCAGAGACACTGGCACTCGGCCGGGCTGGCACTGCAGCAAGCGCAGCAATCTGGTGAAGGCCAGACCGCTGTGCTGCAGCAGGGCGGCGGGTGCCCTGGCGATGCTTCTGTGACACAGCGAGTGTGGCAGAAGTGAGTGCGCGAACTGCCCTGGTCAGTGCCCGCATCAGATCAGCCAGTGTCTGGACGGCACCACTCATGAACTCGCGACTCGCGTCCTGTGCTGCCGCGAGTTGGTCGACACCCCTGGCCTGTGCTGCCGCGAGTTGCTCGACACCCCTGGCCCGTGAGTCCCCGAAATTGGCCACACTATGAGCCAGGGACTCAATGGCCTGAGGCAACTGTCCCACAACCCCCATGAACTCGTTGTGGCGCCGGTCCGAGGCCGCGGACATTTCATCAAGGAGGCGCACCTCCTGGGCGAGGACCGTCTCCGGACTGGAGGGCGGACTCTCCCTCTGGGGAGAAGGCCGCCGAGCTGCCCGACCCTTCCCGCGTGGCTGGACGCCACTGGGCCCAGCAACTGCCCTCCCCTGCAACACTTCCCCCCTCTGGGGAGAAGGCAGCCGTGCTGCCCGACCCTTCCCGCGTGCCTGGACGCCACTGGGCCCAGGAACTGCCCTCCCCTGCAACACTTCCCCCCTCTGGGGAGAAGGCAGCCGTGCTGCCCGACCCTTCCCGCGTGCCTGGACGCCACTGGGCCCAGGAACTGCCCTCCCCTGCAACACTTCCCCCCTCTGGGGAGAAGGCAGCCGTGCTGCCCGACCCTTCCCGCGTGCCTGGACGCCACTGGGCCCAGGAGCTACACCCCCCTGAAACACTTCCCCCTGGCTCTCCTCCAGGCAAGACGTGTCCCCTCCATTGCCATCCCCTGGCGCGGATGAGGGTTCCCCCGATGTGCCGCCTTCCTCTTGGTCCTCGTCGTCCTCCTCTTCCGAGGGACTGGCACTCTCAGCTTCAGGGACCTCCTCCTCACCAGCTGAAAGCAGGAAGGCACAAGAGTAGCTTTAGAGTGAGGACAGGGCATCAGCGAGGGAGGCATGAGTGGTGCCATTATGCGCATTGGTGGGACAGTGGCAAAGGATGTAGATCTGAAGCGCAAGGGGAACCAGAGAGGTCCAAACGGTCATGTCCTTACCATTGGGTCCCAGCACAGGGTCGGCATCTCCAATAGCAACGGGGCCAGTCACCCGGCCACACATGAGTCGAGCCACGCTCTCCTCCAGCTGACTGAGCTCCTGGAACTGGGCACGGCCTCCCCCGGTGACAGTCTGGCTCTTCAAATTCCGCGCCAGCTTGGCCTGCAAGAGAAAGGACGGCCTCTAAGTACAGTGTGGTGCCCTGTTGTTGTGTGCACTGCCTCCCATGGTCGAATAGCTTGGCCAGTGTGTTAAGTGCAGAGAGTGCTATTGATGATCATGCCAGTGCCATAGCTGCGGGAGGAGGGCTGGCCATTAGGCCTTTGAGGTCCCTTTACCCATAATGTGAGGTGCACATGCAAGGATGAGGAGGACACTGGAAAGGGTACTCACCCTGACCAACCGACTGAGGTCGTTGTACTTCTTGCGGCATTGGTCACCAGTCCTGGGGACATCGCTGTTGGCTGACACCCTCTGGGCGATTTCCCTCCAGGCTCTCCTGTACTGCCTCCTGGGAGCCTTCTTGCCACTGTCCGGGCACAAGATCTCTCTGTTCTTTTCCAACCCCCTAAGCAGCACCCTCAAAGCATGCTCTGAGAAGTGCTGCGCTCGTTCACGGGCCTTCTGCATGGCTTCAGGTGCTATTTGGGTCCACCAGCAGTGTTCAGGCCTAGCTGCAGGGCTCCACTATCCAGGGCGTGGCTGCAGACAAAGTCGACCCTTCCCCCTTTAAGAGCTGGCTGGCGTCAGGGTGTCTGCTGTCAATCAAAACATGACCGCACCTGCGCTGCGCCCGGCCTCGGCGTTATCAGTCCGCACCGCCGGCTTAGCGCCTAAAGATAGGAGTGCAACACCAGTTTCAGCGCTTGCCCAAACTCCTTGGCCAAAGCTACTGAATTTCGGCGAAGTGGCCTCCACTTTCCGGCGGGCGCTAACTTTAGCGCCCGCCCGACTTTACCGCCTCAAAAGTGGCTATACTGAATTTCTAGGCCCAGGTGTGGTCTCACCAACGCCCTGTACAGTTGTAACAGGACTTCCCTACTTTTATATTCCATTTCCTTTGCAATAAAGGCCAACACTCCATTTGCCTTCCTAATTACTTGCTGTGCCTGCATGCTAACTTTTTGTGATTCAGACCCCCAGATCCCTCTGCACCTCAGCCTTTCGTAGTCTCTCCCCATTTAAATAATAATTTGCTTTTTTATTTTTCCTACCAAAGTGGATAACCACGCATTTTCCCACATTATACTCCATCTGCCAGATTTTTGCCCACTCACTTAGCCTATCTATATCCCTTTGGAGATTCTTCGCGTCCTCCACACAACTTGCTTTCCCGCCTATCTTTGTATTATCATCAAATTGGGCTACATTACACTCGGTCCCTTCATTCAAGTCATTAATATAGATTGTAAATAGTTGAGGCCCCAGCACTGATCCTGCAGCACCCCACTAGTTACCATTTGCCAACCTGAAAATGACCCATTTATCTTGACTCTCTGTTTTCTGTTAGTTAGCCAATCCTCTATCTTACCCCCAACCCCGTGAGCTCTTATCTTGTGCAGTAACCTTTTATGTGGCACCTTATCGAATGCTTTCTGGAAATCCAAATACACGACTGGTTCCTCTTTATCCACCCTGCTCATTACATCTTCAAAGAACTCCAGCAAATTTGTCAAAAATGATTTCCCTTTCATAAAACCATGCTGACTCTGCTTGACTATATTATGATTTTCTAAATGTCCTGCTACCACTTCCTTAATGATAGACTCCAGCATTTTCCCAATGACAGATGTTAGGCTAACTGGTCTATAGTTTCCTGCTTTCTGTCTCCCTGCTTTCTTAAATAGGGATGTTACCTTTGCTTCATAATCATTTCTTCACAAAGTTTTGCTTTGTTTCTTTTCAGACCTACAAGTCTGTATATTTTAAATTTCACCTCTTCCTCTCTTCCTTTATTCCTTCCAGCTCCAAATTGTAGCAAAGTTAAAACTAAGCCTCAAAAAGACAGTGGGGGCTAAATTGGATAGCCCCTGAAGATGGGCGCAGGCATCGCGATGCGCAATTACCCCACCCCCATTCAATGTAATGCAGGCAGCACGTCGACCAATGTTTAATCTAATATTTTTGGGGCCGCGTGACCCCTTTAATAATGGATGGATTGGTTGTCATTTTCCAAAATTCCATAGACTCTTGAACGGTTCCCGTGGATTGGGAGGTAGCAAAAGTAACCCCACTATTTAAGAAAAGAGGGAGAGAGAAAACGAGAAACTACAGACCAGTTAGCCTGACATCAGTAGTAGGGAAAATGCTAGAATCTATTATTAAGGATGTGTTAACAGGGCACTTAGAAAATAATAATAGGATTGGCCAGAGTCTACACCGATTTATGAAAGGGAAATTGTGTTGGACAAGTCTGTTACAGTTTTTGAGGTTGTAACTAGCAGAATAGATAAGGGGGAACCAGTGGATGTGATGCATTTGGATTTTCAGAAGGCATTCGATAAGGTGCCACACAAGAGGTTATCAATCAAAATTAGGGCTCATGGGATTGGGGGCAATATGGGCATGGATTGAGGATTGGTTAATGGACAGAAAACAGAGAGTAGGAATAAACGAGTCATTTTTGGGTTGGCAGGCTGTAACTAATGGGGTACTACAAGGATCAGTGCTTGGGCCTCAGCTATTCACAATCTACATCAAAGATTTGGATGAGGGGACCAAATGTAATATATCCAAGTTTGCTGATGATACAAAGCTGGGTGGAAATGTAAGTTGTAAGGAGGATGCAAGGAGGCTTCAAGGGGATATAGACAGGCTTAGTGAGTGGGCAAGAACATGGCAAATGGAAAATAATGTGAAGAAATGTGACGTTATCCACTTACCTAACATCCACTTTTGTAGGAAAAATAGAAAAGCAGAATATTTGTAAATGGTGAGAGATTGGGAAATGTTGGTGTTCAGAGGGACCTGGGTGTCCTTGTACATGAATCACTGAAAGTTAACATGCAGGTACAGCAAGCAATTAGGAAAGCAAATGGCATATCAGCCTTTATTACAAGAGGATTTGAGTAAAAGAGTAAAGACATCTTACTGCAATTATATAGGGCCCTGGTGAGACCACACCTGGAGTATTGTGTACAGTTTTGGTCTCCTCACCTAAGGAAGGATATACTTGCCATAGAGGGAGTGCAATGAAGGTTCACTAGACTGGTTCCTGGGATAGGGGGATTGTCCTATGAGGAGAGATTGAGTAGACTAGGCCTATATTCTCTGGAGTTTAGAAGAATGAGAGGTGATCTCATTGAAACATGCAAAATTCTTACAGGGCTTGACAGGGTAGATGCAGGGAGGATGTTTCCCCTGGCTGGGGAGTTTAGATCCAGGGGACACCGTCTCAGAATAAGGGGTCGGCCGTTTAGGACTGAGCTGAGGAGAAATTTCTTCACTCAGATGGTGGTGAAGCTTTGGAATTCTCTACCCCAGAGATCTGTGGAGGCTCAGTCATTGAGTATATTTGGATATTGAGGGAATCAAGGGATATGAGGATAGTGCAGGAAAGTGGAGATGAAGTAGAAGATCAGCCATGATCTTAATGGCGGAGCAGGCTCGAGGGGCCAAATGGCCGACTCCTGCTCCTATTTCTTATGTTCTTATGCTTTATGTTTAAGGGCATGCGCGGCCCATTCAAAAATCTGCGCATGCACGGTTTTTGCATTTAAAGCTGGTTCACCGGCTGCACAGCTTAAAGGGAACATTGACGCCAACTTCATGCTGCCTCCTCATTTCAATGATTTCAGTGTGCAGCCAGCGCTAACCACACTGTTAATTGGCTGCCACATCAGCAGGGGGCCCAAAATCATGAGAGGTTAGCACCAGTTAAAGCTAGCCTACACTGCTTAAAGCTAGCCTGCATCTCTTAAAATGGATGTGCATTGTGACTGGAGCAGGTGCGGGAAGTCATTCAGGAATTGAATCCAGCCTAGGAAACAGTGAAGAATTGCACAACATGGGAGAAAGCGGGCTCCAAGGTTTTCCGACGCTGCACTGGAGGCCTTGGTGGAGGAGGTGGAAAGGAAATGAGATGGGGGGCCAGGAGGTCCTCCAGACACATGTATCTGCAGGGGGCCAGGAGATCCTCCAGACACATGCTCAGAATGTAGTGACAGCAGGTAACCATGGAGGTCAATGCCAGGAGTCAAGGCACAAGGACCTGGATGCAGCGCTGCAAGAAGTTCAATGACCTCACATGAGTGGCTAAGGTCAGTGAATGCATCTTCAAATGCCATATCCTACCGACTGCAGCATTGGCTCAATTACAGCTCAATGCACCACACCCCCTCACCTACCAACAATCTCTATCAATCAGGACTCATACCTAACATTCATAGCTTCACCTCACCCTCACACACTTAGCACTCACACCCACATCTCACAGCATGCACACACTGCTGGCTATTCAGCCATGACAGTCACATCACCCAAACAGATTGTACCACACTCACTGACATTCTTCCCTCTCTCTTGCAGGACAAGGCTTCACAACCGGAGGGGCTAACTGATGGGAGACAGATGCAGTTGCATGTCCTAACCCCCATGGAGGAGACAGTGCTAGAGATTATTGGAACGGCCATAGCTTAGCCCGTGGCCAGTAGCGGGGCTGAAACCATCGAAGATGACGGTATCCTCATACCTAATCCTCCTTCTCACATCCCAATTCCCCCGCATCCCACAATCTCTTCTGATTTACAAGCTGCAGATGATGTAAGCATGCACCTCTTGCTTCCCCCCCCCCGCCTCCCCTCAGCACAACCCTACCCTTGTGCCTTTCTCCTTTCAGATAGCCAAGAACAGCCACCTGGCCAGGGATTGGCGGAAGAGCAACAAGACCTTATCTGAGGAAGGATGTTCTTGCCATGGAAAGAGTTCAGCAAAGATTCACCAGGCTGATACCTGGGATGGCAGGAATGACATATGAGGAGAGATTGGGTCAATTGGGCTTATACTCGCTGGAGTTTAGAAGAATGAGAGGGGATCTCATTGAAACTTATAAAATTCTGACAGGACTGGACAGACTAGATGCAGGAAGGATGTTCCCAATGGTCGGGGAGTCCAGAACCAGGGGCCACAGTCTAAGGATAAGGGGTAAGCCATTTAGGACAAAAATGAGGAGGAATTTCTTCACCCAGGGAGTGGTGAACCTGTGGAATTCTCTACCACAGAAGGCAGTAGAGGCCAATTCATTAAATATATTCAAGAAGGAGTTGGATATATTTCTTAAGGCTAAAGGGATCAAGGGATATGGGGAGAAAGCAGGGACCGGGTACTGAATTTGGATGATCAGCCATGATCGCATTGAATGGCGGACCAGGCTTGAGGGGCCGAATGGCCTACTGCTCCTATCTTCTATGTTTCTATGTAAGACAGTGATGATGAAGACACACCATCACTTGATTTAACACTCAGCCACCAGCTCAGATAGCGACACTGCACGTAATTTAGAGGATAGCATAAAGGTGGAATCTGCATATGGTGAGACACTGGGCACGAGTGGCCTGCAGCCAGGGCAGGGAGCAAGGATAGCGTTGTGGTGGCTCAGATGCAAATGGCAAAGCGGACTGCTGCAGAATGAAGGCATCATAACTGCTGCCAAGATACCGGGCATTGACCTGCATGATTTGCTGCCTATGGTCGCACACCAGCTGGACGTTGAGAGTGTGGAATCCCTTTCTGGTATAAGGCAGTTTTGACATGCGGCACCCGCGAAGCGATGTGCGTGCAGTCAATGGCACCCTGCACCATGGGGAAGCCTGCAATCCTAGCGAAGCTGCATGCTTGCTCTGCCTGCTATTCTCTGGCAAGAGAGAATTAAATGTAGCCAGCTCTCTTTGAATAGAGAGCCTCAGTGACCTCCCTAACGCAACAGTGGATGGCAAACTGCGAGATGTTGCTCCAACCTGGAAGGAGTCCGACACATAAAAGTTCATCGACATGGTCACTTTCACAGCCACTGGCAATGTGGTCCTCACCCTGCTCTGAGGTTGCAGTTGTGGCTGCAGCAGGTGGCAGATTTCAGAGAAGCCACAGTTACTGAAGCACAGACGTCTCACACATTGGTCCTCACTGAGGGTCACATAGGAGAATTGCTCCCTGAACACCCTGGGTGGATTTTGACTCCTGCTGAGAGCCCTTCTCCCCACCCCCCCTCCCTCTTCCAGCAGCTTGTCCTGCTCTGCATGCCCTCTGTTCATTCTCTAAGTCATGCCGTATTCCAAGGGGAATTTCTACTAGTACACCCATATTTGGGAGCAATTGGTTGGCACAGAAGGCTTGAAGTCAGGCAAAAGTCCTTCAGCTCCTGCACACCACTCCTTGTAGACTTTTGCAACTTGGAACAACTGTAGAAAGCATCAAACACTTGTAAATCATACCAACAGCCAGACAAAATCAACCGGCAACTAACCTGTAAGTAGTTGATGATCCCTTTAAATAGCACTGGTGGGGGGGGTGGGTGCCTTCCTGCTGCTGAATGCGTGTTCAGCTGTGTGAGGTGAAGAGAGGGCATTAGCTCTAGCATTGAGCTCCAAAATGGCAGCGCTGGCGTCAAATCAGCGCTGTTCGCTTATTGACATCATGATCTGCCTGCTCGGCATACTTCCGGTGGACGTTCACTACGCGTGCCCTAACGCCCTCACCAATATGGTGTCTTGCGCGATTCACCCCACAAGTGTATGTGTGTGTGTGTGCCGTGGATGCCATTTTGGGGCTCTAAGGGCACTCGCAGCACCCAAAAAACTGGTGTTATGGATCCGAATTTTGTGTTGAGTGAATTTGTGAGCTTATACTTATTATTGTAAATAAGTAGAGGATATCTTTTGGCCAAATATTTGGACACCTAAGCAGGCATATTGAGGTATGTAGCTTTGTTCACTGCAGTGCAGACAATAGCTACATTGCACCTTTAAAATAGTGAAATGTCTCAAGGTGCTAAGTCGGGTGAGGAAGGAATTAGGGAAGAGTACGGGTACCTAAGTTAGGAGAAAAGTTAGGGGAGGTGAACAATGACAAGGTTGATGGGGGAGGTTTAGAGGAGGATTTTGGAGGTGACAAAAGATGGAGCAAGGCAAAGGGGTTTACGATATGAATTCTAGAATACTGTTGGATGACAGTTGGATCATCTGCCTTCGATGGTATGATAATATGTATAAAAATTATTACATTAAAACTTCAAAGTTGAGGATTGGAATTATATTAAAATAAATTCTGGAGCTTTTGATCTGAATCCAAATCAGTCACCATGTGGACCAGTTCCAATGCACCCCAGTATGGAAGAACAATAGGATCCTTCACTCCAGTAAGACCCTTTAAAATATTCTATATCAGTCTAAACAAATGTATTACCTTATTTGCAACTCCTACACTAAGATCACAATTTATATACTCTTGAACAGAACAGGAAGAAATGATTATGCACAAAATATGAAACTACAGTCCTAGTTCTATTTCAGGAACTCCTCTATAGAACATCATTTAGAATTTCCTACTGGTACAAAGGACCCCTATTGTTCACCACGCTGGAGAGTGTACTCAGGACTGTTTTACATTTCAGCCTGTATGAGGTGACCTAATTCCACTGATTTCAATAAAAATACACTCACATGCCTCGATGTGGCATTAGATTTGCCCAAATGCTTACCTGAAAAAAAAATCGGTTTTGTGCAAGGAGATTCTAATATATGAAAAAATTCATGAAGGAGAATTGTTAGGGTGTTCAAATAGTAAAGCAGACAACTATTGGCCCAAGATAGTGAAAGTGCACAACATTTTACTTTAAGTGTAATCTTGGTTGATCAGGAGTATTAAAAACAATTGACACCTAAAGGGGAAAATCCTTTAGCGAATTCCTTATTTATACCTTGACATAGCACTACTTTAAATTTAGAGTAAGGAAGTTACAAAAGTTATTGTATCTTCTTGATTGACCAACATTATATTATGAAATTTCTAAAATAGCACTTGCTCCTCGGGCTTGGAACCAGCCTAAACCGTGCCATGAAAGACTCTTTGGCCGCGATTTTGCCAGCGGTGTCAGGATCGCGGCAGGAGAGGTGGGTGGCGGGTCCCGGTCCCACTCTCACCAAGTGATTTTACGTTGATTGGGCTTGTTAAGCCCGCCCTGCGTGTTTCCCAGCCAATTAAAAGGAAGCAGGTCTGATGATGTCATTTGATGATGCGTCATCAGCCAGTTTCCTTAAAGGGGCCATGTCCACATTCATTCTGACAGTTGTTCTGTCAGTGTTCTGCAGCATTAAGGTGCAGCACTGCACAAAGGTGGACGGTTGCACCCAGGCTCTCGCGTGACTCCCTCCATAAGTATGGACGGAAGAGACCTCCCCAGGACACCAACGCAGCCTGGTTGCACATTGCACAGGAGGATAAAATGAGGGATGTCATCAGGAGGACCAGGCTGCAGTGGCGTAAGCCTTTCAATGATCTGAGCAGATCACGAAATGTTACTGCCAAGCCACACTCAACCTCATCCTGCTGTGCCGCGCATCACATCCACATCACTCTGCCTTCCCTACCCTACTCCTGCACATCCTTACTCACACCAACTAACCTTGCACCTCCACCATCCCTCTCTATCAACATTTTCACTTCCCCATCTCACTAGCCACCCCTCACACTCACCCTCATCCTACTGCAAGCATACCAACTAACAACACACAAAGGTAGGCTACCTGTGTGGTTTAGCCAATGTTCATGTGAAGTTTCTGTTAATGTGTTGTCAAACATTGAAATCTATATTTTCAACACTTTACCTTATTGGACAGATCTGTGCTCACCTTTAGAAGTGACTTAGTGAGTTCCAGTAAATGTTGAGACATAATTCCTCCCCCCCCCTCCCCCTGTCAACTGTGATGAGTGTGAAAGGAATGGCTTGGTCATTGTAGGGATGCTTTATGGTGCTGGTGTGGGATGGTGTCAACCTGGCGCATCATGTGGCAGCAGGGTTTACAGCGTCAAGTGAAGTAAATCTGGCCATGGTGATGCCATTGCTGGCCTCCTGGGCAGCAACGTTGTCGGGTGCTGATGTCCTGTGTCCTGTGCAGCATCAGATGATTGCGGAGAAGGTTGGTGATGTTGTTGGTGATGTTGGTGTGCTTGGTGATGTTGGTGTTGGGGATGATCGTGGAGGGATTTAGGGGACCAAGGTGAAATTTTTTCAAGGGCACCGATGTTGCTGGAATACATGGCAGCTGAAGTTGAGATGACAGAAGCGATCTGTCAATGGTGAGAGAGCTTGCTCCAAGGAGGTGATAGTGGATAGAGAGTTTACTCCATACACTCCCAAACTGCATACAGCTCAAAAGTATCTTCCAAGTCCTGAAGGCTCAAGCGTCTGACATTGGAAAGTGACCAGCTGTGAAATGGTAGCTTTCATACCACTTTTGCAGCTGACACCTATTCACAGCAATGGGGAGACAGAGAACCTGACCTACTTACCTGATGAGATCCCCGAATGATGGGAACCTCGTAAAAAAAGTGGTAAAATAGAAAAAGGCTGGCAAAATTGTTGTTAACAAGCACTTAACAAGCAGTTAACTATCTTAAATGCCTCCTCCGCCGCTTGGTGTCAAGTCTGTTCTGAAATCACAGACTGACACTTTGGAAACTTACATGGAGGCGGGTTCGCAGCGGGTTCCCAACCCGCTGTCAATCATTTCAATTTTGACAGCAGACCCACCTCCAAACCCATACTCTGAGCGCCGGCAAAATTCAGCCCTTTGACTGTAAGTCTTAATCTAGTTTCTAGTGGAAATGAGCTAGTAGCACAAACTGTCCATAATTTAACAACTGGCATTAACACAGCTATCTCTCATCACTCAGAAAGGCTAGAAGGATGGCTGGCATGGAGATTGGAAGTATTGTTGCTGCAGGAGTGCTCTTTTGAAGTGTGAGGTTGTGCAGGGTGGGCTTTACCCTGGTTTTTAAACAATGCCTTACCTATTCGGGGTGTACTTGGCGGACATAGATACATAGATACATAGAAGATAGGAGCAGGAGTAGGCCATTCGGCCCTTCGTGCCTGCTCCGCCATTCGATGAGATCATGGCTGATCCTTTAATTCAGTATCCCGTCCCCGCCTTCTCTCCGTAACCCTTAACCCCTTTTGCCCGTAGAAATATATCTAATTCCCTCTTAAATATATTTAATGAGCTGGCGTACACTGCCCTCTGTGGCAATGAGTTCCACAGGTTCACCACTCTCTGAGTGAAGAAATTCCCCCTCATCTCTGTCCTAAATGGTTTAGCCCTTATCCTTAAATTATGTCCTCTAGTTCTGTTCTCACCCGCCAAGGGAAACATTCCTTCTGCATCCAGTCTGTCTAGACCTGTCAGAATTTTATACACTTCTATGAGGTCCCCTCTCAATCTTCTAAACTCCAGTGTGTACATCCCTAAACTACATAGTCTCTCCTCATAGGTCATTCCCGCCATTCCTGGTATCAGCCTGGTGAATCGCCGCTGCACCCCCTCCATGGCAAGAACATCCTTCCTCAGATGAGGCGACCAAAACTGTACACAGTACTCGAGGTGTGGTCTCACCAGTGCCCTGTACAGCTGCAGCAAGGTATCCCTGTTCCTGTATTCTAACCCTTTTGCTATGAAGGCCAGCATACCGTTTGCCTTCTTGACCGCCTGTTGCACCTGCATGCTCGCCTTCAGTGACTGGTGTACAAGAACACCCAGGTCTCTCTGTACTTCCCCCTCTCCCAATCTATTGCCATTTAAATAATAATTTGCCCTCCCGTTCCTGCACCCAAGGTGGATAACTTCGCACTTGTCCACATTATAGTGCATCTGCCATTTATCCGCCCAATCGCCCAGTCTGTCCAAATCGCTCTGGAGCTTCCTGGTCTCTTCCTCTGAGCCCACCCCCCCTCCTAGTTTAGTGTCGTCTGCAAATTTGGAAATGCTGCATCCGACTCCCTGATCCAGGTCATTAATGTAAATTGTGAACAGCTGGGGGCCCAGGACAGATCCCTGTGGTACCCCACTTGTTACTGCCTGCCATTCAGAAAATGAGCCGTTTATTCCAACTCTCTGTTTTCTATCTGACAGCCAGTTCCCTATCCACGCCAAAACTTTCCCCTTTATCCCATGAGCCTCAATTTTCCATGCTAATCTTTTATGTGGGACCTTATCGAAGGCCTTTTGGAAGTCCAGGTACACCACATCTACTGGCTCTCCCCCATCTATTCTACCAGTTACTCCCTCAAAAAATTCCAATAGATTAGTCAAGCACGATTTACCCTTTGTAAATCCATGTTGACTCTGTCCTATCCTGTCCCCATTTGCTAAGTGCTCCGCTATTTCATCCTTAATGATGGACTCCAGCATTTTGCCCACAACTGATGTAAGGCTTACAGGTCTGTAATTACCTGCTTTTTCCCTACCCCCCTTTTTGAATAGTGGGGTAACATTAGCTACCCTCCAATCCATCGGCACTGTTCCCGAGTCTAATGAATTCTGAAAAATCATCCTTAGTGCATCCGCTATCTCTAGGGCCACCTCCTTCAGTACCCTAGGATGCATGTTATCAGGCCCTGGGGATTTGTCCACCTTCAATCCCTTTAGCTTCCTTAACACCATATCCTTAGAGATATTGATTTGCGTCAGTTCCTCCTTTGCCAATGTCCCTATTTTTCCCGATATCCCAGGGAGGTTTTTTGTGTCTTCCTTCGTAAAGACTGACCCAAAGTATGCATTTAGTTGATCTGCCATTTCCTTATTTCCCATTATATATTCCCCCGTATCTGACTGCAATGGACCAACTTTGGTTTTCACCAGTCTTTTCCTTTTGATATATTTATAAAAGCTTTTGGAGTTAGTTTTTATATTTTCCGCCAGCTTGTTTTCGTAAGCTATTTTGCCCCTCTTGATCATGCCCTTTGCCCTCCTTTGCTCTATCTTAAACTGTTCCCAATCTTCCGCTCTGGCGCTTTTTTTGGCTATTTTATACGCCCTATCTTTGGATTTTATGCTGTCTCTAATTTCCCCTGTTATCCACGGTTGAGTCACCTTTTTAGATTTCCTTTTATGCCAGATTGGTATAAACAATTTTTGCAATTTTGTCATTCTATCTTTAAATGTTTGCCATTGTTTATCTACCTCCAGTCCTCCCAGGAACGTTGTCCAATCAGACCTACTCAGTTCCCGTCTCATGGCATCATAATTCCCCTTGTTTAAATTCAGGACCTTAGTCTCGGAGTCAATTTCTTCGCTCTCCATTTCGAGTGAGAAATCGATCATGTTATGATCGCTCTGACCCAAGGGTCCCCGTACAACAAGATTACTGATTAGTCCCTTCTCATTGCACAGTACCCAGTCCAATATAGCCTGTTCCCGAGTTGGTTCCTCGACATATTGATCCAGATAACCATCCCTTAAACACTCAAGGAATTCCTCCTCCTCATTATTTTTACTGATTAGGCTAGTCCAATCTATATGTAAGTTAAAGTCACCTATGATGACAGCTGTGCTCTTATTGCACGCTTCTCTAATTTCCCTCGTGATGCCCTCCCTAACCTCTATTTTACTATTTGGAGGCCTATATACCACTCCTATTAATGTTTTTCGCCCCTCGCTATTTCTTAGCTCCACCCATATAGATTCTGTATTAACTGAGTTAATATCCTTCTTTTCAATTGCATTTATCCCCTCTTTTACTAGCAATGCTACCCCTCCTCCCTTTCTTTTTTGTCGATCCTTCCTAAATACTGAATACCCCTGTATGTTAAGCTCCCAGCCCTGCTCACCCTGCAACCATGTTTCCGTAATCCCAATTAGATCATAATTATTAACCTCTATTTCCACAGCTAATTCATCTACCTTGTTCCTGATGCTTCTCGCATTAAGGTATAAAACCCTCAGGCTTTTTTTATGCTCACATTTTTTATGAATTAGTTTGGCCCTTTGTTTTTTGTTCCTCACCCTTTTACCATTTATTTCTGTCTGCCTTTCACTTTCCTCTATTTCACTACATAGGTTTCTAGCCCCCTGCCATACTAGTTTAAATGCTCCCGAACTGCTTTATCAAAAATTACCCCGAGAACATCAGTTCCATCTCTGCACAGGTGTAGACCGTCCCTTTTGTATAGGTCACACCTACCACAAAACTGGTTCCAATGCCTCAAAAATTTAAAACCCTCCCTCTTACACCACTGCTCAAGCCACGTATTTAGCCTAACTATCCTGTTCTCTGTACTCTTACTAGCACGTGGCACTGGTAGTAATCCAGAGATTACTACCTTCGAGGTCCTACTTTTTAGCTTGGCTCCTAACTCCCTAAATTCTACTTGTAGGACCTCTTCCCTTTTTTTAGCTACGTCGTTGGTACCAACATGTATCACGACAACTGGCTGTTCCCCCTCCCCCTCCAGAATGTTCTGCACCCGCGCCGAGACATCCTTGACCCTTGCACCAGGGAGGCAACATACCATCCTGGAGTCTCGGTCGCGACCACAGAAACCCCTATCTATTCCCCTTACAATCGAATCCCCTATTACTATAGCCCTGCCACTCTTTTTCCCTCCCTTCTTTGCAACAGAGCCAGTCATGGTGCCATGAGCCTGGCTGCTGGTGCCTTCCCCCGATGCGTCACCCCCCCCGACAACAGTACCTAAGACGGTGAACCTGTTGCTAAGGGAGACAACCCCAGGGGATTTCTGCACTACCTTCCTGCCCTTGCTCTGCCTTTTGGTCACCCATGTACTGTCTACGCTGGCCTTAACCTGCGGTGTGACCAACTCACTAAATGTGCTATCCACACCCCTCTCAGAATCGTGGATGCTCCAAAGTGAGTCCATCTGCAGCTCAAGGGCCGTCATGCGGTCCCACATGAGCTGCAGCTGGACACACTTCCCGCACACATAGTCGTCAGGGACACAGGAAGCGTCCCTGATTTCCCACATGTTACAGGAGGAGCATGACACAGGTCCGAGCTCTACTGCCATGACTTAACCCTTATATTACATGAAAGTGGAACTATTTCAGTTACCAGCACTGTCATGTGCTACTGGGCTGATTTACCCATTTAAAAAAAAACAACAATCTGTTACTAAACATAAAAATACTTTTCATTTGTTTTAAATAAAGATTTCCACACCTACTTACTGAAGAAAGCAGTGTTTTCTTTTAACATCATAGGATGTTTTTATGCAATTTTTTTCTATTTCAAATAGTTAGATCATTACTGTATTTCTGAGTGTGAGTGTGAATGAAAACAGGTTCTCTGGTTTTGATAGAAAACTTTAGTTTAGATTTTCTGGAGTTTTGAAGTTCAGCCTATGGAGGCAAACAAAAATTAATCTTGTTGTTTTGAAGATCATGGGGGCTTTCTAAACATAAATCTTCCAAATATTCTTCACCTCGGAGTGATGAAACAAACTGGTGGGTAGTGACACTTTCCAAAGGATCACCTTTAAATATTTCAATCACTTTAGTGATTATACTTTTTGAATTACATTTTCACAGATGTATTTTATGAATATTATAATCTCCAATTACTGTGCTGAGTAAATGAATGATTTAAGGGAGAAAAGTTATGAAGCTGATATATGTAATACTGTAAATAAGGTTCTGACAGATTTATGAAAGATTGGGAGCAGACAATGTGTGGTAAAGTGTGCAAGTCAGTGTAAAAATGAACATTTCAAAAGGTATTCATTTTACTGGCACATCAAAGTATAAAAATAAGAAAGATGTTTATGAAAAGAACACCCACAAATTGTCTAGTAGTTGACAAGATATTTACACAGGATTGGAATTGTGGTTCAATCTTTATGTGTATCATCCATTTTGTACTGTGAGAAAAACAATATTTAACAAATTTAGCTTAGCTCTCAAGCCATAAATAAAAGATTTTTTTCCTCTTTTAATCTCTATTTCTCGCATAGCTTCTCGCAGTGATTAAAATGACTCCAAAGGCAGAACTGTTGATTTTGCTGCCTTGTGTGCGGCAAAAGTTCAAACATCTTGGACATTATAGAACCCCCTGACTACATCTCCTAAAATATTCCACGGTATAAAAAGATTTTAGTCTGATAAGTCGAAGCCAGTGACATCCATGAAATTGCCCTTCCCAGATTCTGCATGGGGAAACAAACGGATCAGTGTTAATTTCAAACTTCCCTTTGATTGGGTGAACCTGCCTCCACTTTGTGTGACATGCTGCCACAGGTCACTGCTTGATGCCGTGTACCATGAAACAAACAAATAGAAAAAGGCACCTTCTGGCACTGCAACTTTCACCGACATGCAACTGCATCCCCAGTGCCTCAGCATGATGAAGCCATTCCTTGGAGAAAAAAAACTCACTATGGTTATATTGGGAAAAATTGAGTATTATTATCACATATCGGCATGGCAGGCCATAGATCTGCAGTCAATTCAGAACCCAGAAGATAAAGGAGATAAGAGGTCGCAATCACGTTCCAGTATCGCTCTCTCTTTCACTGAGATATCATGTATGCGGTTTGTTCTGGTGTGGTACTGAGGGAAGCGCTAATTAAAGGAAGAAAGAATTTTGACACATGTGAAGCAGAGATCAATATTTAGCACTATAATCAGCAATTCCAGAAGGTTTGACAATGTCATCGTACACATTGTAACTATCCATTATTCTTCCAAAAGAGTGAAACCAGGCTAACAGCCTTACTGGAAGGTATCATGAATCACAGAAAGCTGTGCCGGTTTTGCTTCTATTTGTCTTTCTTTTCATCTTCATTCATCCTTGGAAAGAAGACAGTGCTGCCACCAGCCTTGAAAGTGGAGCTATACAGCAGACCCTCTCCAAAAAAAAAAATCAGACAGCAGATGAAGGCTCCTACTTCATGGAAAACAATTATTAGTGACTGAAATAAAATGTATAACTCTGGTCTCAGAAAAGCTGGAAAAGATTTATCCATTGTGGTCTACTAAACTTTAACCCTTTGTCACCTCCAGGCTATTTTTATTTGCAATACCACAAATGGACCAGGGTTTCATTGCAACCATTAAGAAACTAGTGACAAATCATGACCATTTATTTTAGAAATCTTTCACATTCAGAAGAAAATATTAATTTGCAGTCAACACAAACTGAATTGTTATAGCATCAAAAAGCTGTACAACCTCCTCTTCCTCAGAGAAATCACACAAAGTTACAGGTAATGTAAATTGACCCATAACATCGTCATAACAGCAATTTATTTTTTAAATATTAAACCATTTCCCAGCTTTTGCCTTCACTTTAAAGAAACCAAATTTTTTTTACTGAATGATTGTGCACTTTTAATTTTTTAATGTTGACGGTTGTGAAATACAACCTCTATAAACCAACGGAAAGGAAAACTGGCTACCGAAGACAAATGGATTCATTAGGAAAATGATGTCATGTGTTTCTCATTTAGGAGTACTTTATTACTGAGATCCTTAAGGTTCACCCCATAATGATTATTGGTAGCAATGCTAAGAATGTTAGCTGTTTAAAATGAAAAAAAGAAATCAGTGTAAAATTTCAAGAGCTAGTGTTCTACCTGCCTGCAAGATTCTCAGCGCTAGTGCCAGCGCAGTGAGACACTGACACAGGCGCTGGTACTGACTTTCCCAAGTAGCACTAATTAACAGCAGTCCAACTGTGCTGTCCGTTGAGTGGTTGGCTCTGTCGGGTGGCAGGAAATGGTCGAGGATCTGTCGGCAGAATGACATAACAAAGGCACTAAGAAAAAAAATAGAAAAGAAAAAGAGGAGCAGTTAGACTGTACACCACAATGGGCAAAATAAAGGTAGCCAATGAAGAATAAAAATGAATAGCAGAATATAATGAATATGAAATTATATAATTACACACTGCAATTTATCTAAGTCACTGTTTTTTTTATTTGATTTATTATAATCTTTCAAGGCTTTAACAGCACCAGTTAATTACTCACCTCCATTATAATGTGAAGAATTTGAAGTGATACAGTTTTAACAAAAAAAATAAAAATTTTCATCAGGACCAATCCTGTTTAATCATTAAAATATCAGAGATGTTTAATACATCAGGCATTAACCCTTCAATGACTAGTAGCAGCATGCCTTCACTAATTCAGCCATTAAACTTATAGCCTTTGCAGTTTTTAAAATATAAACTAATTAAGAGAAATCTTTCTGTTATCCTAATTTTAAACATTAGATTTTCTCTGTATGTATAAGGTGACAAAATTAATCTTGTCAAAGATGTAAAGTTCACAAGCCCTGAAATGGTTACTGGCACAGTGTAATATATTCTGGGCATGTCATAGCCAGACATCATGCCTCTCAATAATGGTCTTTGTGGTTAAAAAGTAGCACTATGAAGGTGAAAACTAAATGAAAGAGCTGTTTGTACTGAAACGTGTTCATTACTACACACGAGCTGGGCTTGCAGTTTGTTAATAGTTACATGTAGTGGGTGAAAAATAAATATAAATTGGGGTAGTTTAATTAGAGGTTTCTTGAATAATAGTGCTTTTCTTGGCCTTTTGGAAGATTGCCTTTACTCAGCATTGTGTAATCGTAATGCAAACCTGCACCAATTTGAAATGATGCTGGATATCAAACTATACAAGTCAGTTTTGTTGTTCTTTTAACTCAGTACATAATTGATTAAGACGTTATTAAAGTTTTGAAGTTTTACAGAAGATACTAAGAATCATGCATTTATGATTGGAAAGTTATCTGATCTGACATTAATAACTGCATTCTGTAAATAATGTAACAATTTTCACAGTTTTGTTATTTTACATCCTTCAATATCATATTGAGTTCAATATTACAATATGATTCATTTTATAAATATAGATGTTGGACCAAATGACCATTTTCTATTTCTAAAATTGTTCACGTTTCATAATTGAGAAAAATAATTTAGTCCATTACTTTTCCCTGAACCCTAAGAAGCCAACATAGGGAATGGACAATGAGTGCATAAGTTTAATAAATAATTATTAACTATTATTGGGAATATATACAATATGCCTTTATATGGCTTACACCAGAATGTTCTATAAGTTGCCATTCAAACCCCACTTACATCTATGCAAAAAAATCAGTTTCTTTAAATTACTCAACTACATTTTTGCATGTATAACCGTTAGACATTAGAACATTGCTTAATCTAATACATGCAAATGAAAACAGATGTGTGTTTTTTCAGTTCCCAAACATTTGTAAACAACAGGATCTACCATCTCTATTCAGTGATAATGTATGTGTGCTTAAAGTAGAAGTGAATTAAACTCGAAAGTACTGTATCTAGCAAACACGGCTGGGATAATGCCCTGAGTATGATGAGCTATTTCATTACCATAGTGGAGATGGTATTGTTTGTATTCCAAGTAATGTATTAAAACTCCAGTTGTACTATAGTACTGGTCTATGACTGGAGTGCAAAGTCATAGTCATTTTTATGCCAATGCACCTAACACCAGTTTGCATTAATGTAAAAGTGCTGATCTAACTGCATTCCTATCAAAACCACATAGAGGACACAACAAAATGATATCAACATGCAGACTGAGGTTTCAGTAATACTTCCTCTATGACAATCTGCATTTGTAAAATGTATACCATTACTCCAGATTGGGAAAGGTCTGGTACTTGTTGCTAAATTGAGACAATCATCTAGTTGTTCCCAAGATATAATGATGTAAATCAGGCTCTGATTGGATATTGCTCCTGTGATTCAAGAAAGTTGGTATATGCCAGTGATAACATGTTTAAGTGTTTAATCTGATTTTTGCTACAGTCAGAATTCTGTGAGATTTTAATCTGACTTTTTGTTTCGATTAACCTAACACTTTGCCAAATGTCATTGATGTAGGTGAGATGTTGCAGCTGTCATCAGTCTCTATTACAGACACCGTCAGAGGGACAGAGGCAGTGTCGGCATTATTCCTTTTATGCTTCACTAAAAAGAGACACATTTTCAGGATGAAATACATCCTTGATAAACAAGTAGATTTAAACTCCAGCACTTCCATCATAACGACACACAATCAGATTTTTGCAAATACAGCCTGAGTATGTCGACAGCCACGAATTGCTGTTGCAATATCAGTTTTCCATTGAACTGTAGGAGAATCTCTTTATTAAAAAGTCACAATAATGATAGCATTGCTATATCAGAATGTTTCTGGTGTAGCATTTTAGAAAATGAAGAATTATAGAAAACATCTTAATTACCAAGGAAATAAATAATTTTATAATATTGTCATAGATATAAGAGATAATATGTAGTCAGCCTGTCTGAGCAATAAAACAACCTTGTTTTTCCCATCAGAATTTATTTTTGACAGATGTGATCAGATTACTGAGTCACCCCCTCTAAATGGTTTAGGAGTCAGACTGGAACCAGAAATTATCCATAACAGGACTAAGCTGTGTTGAAGAATTGCGACAAGAGGTAAAGCTTCATCCTTTTCTTTATTTTTGTACATAAAATGATTTTTTGTACCAATGTACTATGCCTGTTTTGTGTTCTTATGGGTTCACTAGAATTTTCTACCTGAAGATTTTGATGTAAATAACTTCAACATAAAAATATATCAGGTACATGGTGAGCCTACCCTTTTTCTTTAGTTTTTCTAGTTACTTTTATTTGAATAGCCACCAGCTGAAATGAAGGCTTATGTAAGAACAATATTTGAAAAGACCAAATTGTAGATTGTGCATTTCAATGAATTAACCAATGTATTATTATGATGAATGAACATAACACTTATAGTTGGCTATCTGAAAAATAAAACTTTGAGATGTGTTATGTACAGGTGGGGAAGCTTCATTGATAAACAGAAGTAACATGATATGGTTCCTATTCCCAAAACATGAGGTTGCACACTTCCAGCAGAGAACTTAATATTCCTTACAAAAAGATAGGAAATATTTGAAAACTTGTACTATAGAAAAATGCAGCCATGGACACAGTGACATTAAACATTTTGTCTGTTAAACCATTTTTAAGAGAAACTTCTATGGTACAGAGTCCAGAATATTATTTAAATTTGCACAATTCCTGATAACATTCCTTTATATTTGCAGTTGATTTCTGTAAACAGTGCAAAAATGTACAACAGCGCTCTTTCCACACAGAGAAACAATTTTCTTGCACAGCAAAAATCTAATACATGTCTTTAACTCTTTAACTGATGTCTTGTGTATGCCAAATTGAATTGATATCATCCTCCCAGAAGGGGACATTACAATAAATGGGCTTTGATTCAATTTTAATGAAAAAACACAATTTTCAGATTATTTATTTAAGAGAATAAAAATGGTGCCCTTGTCTGTATCACTTTTTCCAAAATACATTATGACATTGAGTACTAAAGTCAAATTGAATCTTGCAAAACCACACATTTCATTAATGCTTTACTATTAAATATTTCCCTCTATGTCCTTAACATTAGACTGTCATTAAAACAATCAGATCAGTGGAATTTGAATCAAAACATTGACCAATATTTTAAAAAATATGTAATTTATTGCAGTATTAGATTAGCCAAGCGATACTAATTGAATTTTAGATTCTAAATTATTAAACGCAACAAGAGATTCCAATTTAAAAGTTATGTTTTTGGTTTAGAGGAGCATGGTTTGATGATTTAAAAATATGATGCATGCAATATGCTTTACATTTAAACAGTTTTTCATAATTGTGAGGTCACTAATGCTTTACTTTCAAAAAAAGTTACTTGCCTTGAACTCATAGACAAATATCACAGATGAGAACAGGCCAAGCTAGTCTCCCACTAACAGTATTGTTATGTGAATGCTTCTGTTTATCCTGTTCATTGTTCATCACACACACATTTTTGGGGGATGTTCTTTATCTGGGGTTATTGTTGGGTAAGTTTCCATGTTTTTCTTGTAATCTTATCGCATCCCATGTCCACCTGGCTTGACACATCTGTGGCTGAGCAGTTGGCACATGGTTTGCTCTTGGCTGGCACGAATGGCCACTGTAGATGCCCATCACCAGGGCGTGATCCTCCTCTCTGTGTTTTTCACTTCCTTGCTGAGATGCCACATGCCTCTGCTCAGTGCCTAGCCACTTGACACAGTTCAAATAAGGGCTGAGGGAGGAGGACTGTAATCTGAGTCCATCGATGTTTCGTAACCCCGAGCTGCTAATAGATGTGTTCTTAAACTTCTAAAGTATAGCACCTGCTATAGTAAGAGTAGATTGAGATGTGTATAGAACCTATAGACAATTTGGACTTAGCATTCTGGGGGTCCCAAAATACTTTAAAATGAAAATGAAAATCATTACAGTAGAACAGCAAAGATGAAGATGACATTGCTGCTGACTGCAGAATCTCACGATGCAATATGGAGATAGGTTGGGCACCTAATCTATTGCTTATCCTGTCCATGGCTATTTGTATGGTTCCAATTCATTGCAGGCCTGACCCCTGGCTGGGTCTTGTGCCTAAACATCATGGAAGAAATTAGAGTTCAGCCATGGGCTTGAAGAGCCTGCAGCTGCACTCCTAGCTACTGCTATTGGGATCTTACCAGAAGGCCCTGAGACATTTAGATCATCTTAGGGGGAATATTATAACAAAAAAAAATCACAAACTTGCCTGCTTCATCCGAGGATCCCTACATAGTCTCCAGTCCTCAGGGTCCTGGGGCAGGCTTTTGTGTCAGGTATCTTCAGAATTCCCTACGCTGCGGTGTCCACTGGTCACAGGCATCGGAAAATGAGGCTGGGAATGCTTCCTCATACCTCATTATAACGGGAACACTGTGCCTACTACAGGTGCAGGCTCAGTTGCGTCAGCTGGGATTTCTCCTAGAATTACCAGGGCAGCACAGTAGGGGTGGAGACCTAACGTTATGGCTCCCCACACCTTTTCTTGTCTTCACTGTGCCCTGTGTAACATTGTTTCCTCAGGCCCAGTGAACAGTAAATCTATGCTTTGGTCTCTGTTGAATAATGAACATTAAATTTATCCACTTGCACAGAAATTTTGGGCAGAATTTTTACTTTGCAGAGTGTGCAGGTTTGCGAGCGGGTGGGCAGTTAAAAGCTTCCACCTTTAACTCGGGCGTATTAGTCAGCACGCCAGAGACCTGCTCAGGAGAGGTGGGTGAGCTCATTAAAGCAATTGAGAGCTCGTTAAGGGGCTATTAACAGCCTTTTTTACCCAATGTTGCAGCTTTTACTGGCTGTTCACGGGATTCCCAGGCTTGGTGAACCTCGCCAATGAAAGCAAGGTGAAAGCAGAGCGGCCATTGTGGGAATTGAACAATTTACAGTTTAAAAAAAAAATCACATACTCACACCTCACACCTGCTTCTTTGCCTAAGGGAAAGGCTCTTGCTGACACCATTTGTGCTGAGAGTTTGCTTTCAAGAGTTTGCAGGTGATTTCTACAACTTCGGAAGTTACTCTCACTACATTGGAGGATTGTGCCTCTGATCACCACTTTACCTGGCATATATCAGATCAGCATGGGTGCTGATTATGCTGTTTCACCTTGGACCTCAGATTCGGACCAAGATGAGCACCAGCAGCACCAGCAGCAACCACACCAGCAGGAGCAGCAGCACCATTCCCCTCACCGACCTGCCGATCCACAGGAGAGAGAGAATGAGCACAGGGGTGCACCTTGCAGGAGGCGATACACCCAACACAGGGTATATAGGCAGAGGATCAGCTTCCTGGATATGACTGAACTCCAGTGCCTCAGGAGGCTCAGGCTATCACGTCAGGTTGTGGCAGACATTTGTAGCCTGCTGGAAGAGGACCTGCTGCCAAGCGGACCTGGTGGACATGCGTTACCAGTGGCTGTCAAAGTCATCACCGCCCTCAACTTCTTCACCTCAGGCTCCTTCCAGGGATCTGCAGGAGACATTGACAGGATCTCACAGTCGGCCGCCCACATATGCATTGCCCAGGTGACCGATGCCATGTTTGACAAGTCAGGCACTTATATACATTTTGCCACTGATGAAGCCAGTCAGACTGAGCGGGCGCTCCTCTTTGCAGCTCTGGCTGGCTTCCCACAGGTGCAGGGCAACATCAACTGCACACATGTGCCCATCAAGGCACCCACAGATCACCCAGGAGTGTCCGTGAACTGTAAGGGCTTCCACTCCATCAATGTGCAACTCGTCTGCAACCACAAAAAGAACATCATGCATGTCTGTGCCAGATTCCCAGGGATATGTCATGATTTATTCATCCTGCGCCAGTCCACCCTCCCTCAGCTCTTAGCACATCCGACCAGACTTATCGACTGGTTGCATGGAGGCAAGGGCTATCCACTGAAGACGTGGTTGATGACATCCTTGAGGAGGCCAAACAATGAGGCCGAAGAGCACTACAATCAAAGCCAGATGACAACGAGATGTGTAATAGAGCAACCAATCAAATCAGAGCACAGCAGCGAGGATTGGAGGTGCAGGAGGAGCAAGGCGCAGAGCACAAAGCCTCTTTGGAGGAGGTTGAGGAGGAGGAGCAGGGGGAACACAAGGAGGAGGAGGAGGAACCTGAAGTGGACATGGGACCAGCAGCGGCACACATTGCTGCCCGGGAGGCCCGAATGGCCTCATAATGGCACGATTTAGTTAAGTCGCACCAGTGCACCCATATGGCACACAGATGCTGAACCAACTCTCCCCCCCCCACCCCCCCCCCACCACCCCCCCCAACCACAACAAAGCAGTCCTAAAATGACCAAACCATTTCTGTCACACATTGCGCGAGATTTAGTAATGTCTTACCATTCACTTCAACTGACTAGGCCACTTCCTGGGTAGCAGGCAAAAATGGACAAGACGGGAAAGTGGTGCAAAGAAATAATTTTATGTGGCTCATATCTTCAACAGAAACTTAACCCTCTAACATTTTATAACACACCCTTGTGCATCTACAGTTGTGTATTTTTTCACTTTCTGCTACGCCTACAACATGCAAACCCTGTGGCTTCAGCAGAGGTAGAGGCAGGCTGCTCACTCCCCTGCTCTGACTGCTTAGACACTTTTGGCGGACATCCTCTGAGTTTTGGAACCTACGAGGACCCCACCAAAGACTGCTCCTGCTGCACCTGTGCAGGGGCAGACTCGGCACAGAGTGGAATTAAATGGAGTGCATTTAAGCAGAGTGTTTCATTTGGGAATTTGGAAAGAGTGGGAATTCGAAAGAGTGGGAAGGAGTTGCTGCTTTTTACACTACTTGTAGTGCTTTGTGTTACAGGTAGATATTTAATTTCATTACCCATAACTTAATCTAGATCAAGTAAGTGGTCAAGAAACTAAACTGTAAACTAAGTTACTTAAATACAAATGTATTTAAATTTAATTAAATAGAACAAGGCCATATAGGGATGGTAGTGCAGGTGGCGTGCCGCAACTGCAGCATGTGGGAGTTTGTGGAGAGCATTGTGATCCCGGACAACCACATTTACAGTAAGTGCCTGCATCTTGAGGAACTTCAGCTCAGAGTTGTTGAGCTGGAGTCTGAGGTGCAGACATTGCGGGGCACCAGGGATGGGGAGAGTTACCTGGACACTTTGAGCCAGGAGGCAGTCACACCCTTTAGGTTAGGTAGTGGTACAGGTCTGGTTAGTGGTCAGGGACAGGAGGGTGTGACTGCAACTCAGGCCGGTAAGGTGACCCCAGGTTCAGTGCTGGAGGAGCCTCGGCCTTTGTCGTTACCCAACAGGTATGAGGTTCTTGCTGCCTGTGTGGATGAGGGAAAAGCCTGCAGGATGGATAATCAAGCTGACCATGGCACCATGGTGCAGGAGGCCATTCAAGTAGGGGGAGTGAAAGGGAATGTAGTTGTGATAGGGGACAGTATAGTCAGAGGGATAGATACTGTTTTCTGCAGCCGCGACCGGGAGTTCCAAAGGTTGTGTTGCCTCACCGGTGACAGGGTTAAAGACATCTCCTCGCGGCTGGAGAAGAATTTGGAGTGGGAAGGGGAGGGTCCAGTTGTTGTGGTCCACATAGGAACCAATGACATAGGTAGAACTAAGAATGAGGTTCTGCTGAGGGAGTTTGAGGAGCTAGGATACAAATTAAAAAGCAGAACCTCAAAGGTAATAATCTCTGGATTGTTACCTGAGCCACTCGCCAATTGGCATAGGGATAAGCAGATTAGAAGTTTAAATGAATGGCTCAAAGAGTGATGTAGGAGGCAGGGGTTTTGCTTTATGAGGCAGTGGCACCAGTACTGGGGAAAGAGGGAGCTGTTCTGTTGGGACAGACTCCACTTAAACCGGGCTGGGACCAGTGTCCTGGCGAACTGAATAACTAGGGCAGTAGACAGGGCTTTAAACTAATGCAGGTGGGCGGTGGGAGGATTCAGGAAAGAGTAAAGTTAAAAGCAGTGAGAAAATGTCAAGGCTCTGGAGCAGAGCAAAGTTTTGGGTGAAAATAAGCAGAGTGGGTCAGGAAGGGACAGCGAGAGTAACAAATGTAATAGGACATCAGTGACTAAGGTGACACCAGGGAAAAATAGAAAAAGTCAAAGTTAAAGGCACGATATCCGAATACACAAAGCATTTGCAACAAAATAGATGAATTAATAGCGGAGATAGAAATGAATAGGTTTGATCTAATAGCCATTACAGAGACGTGGTTGCAAAGTGACCAGGGTTGGGAACTAAATATTCCAGGATACTTAACTTTTAGAAGAGACAGGCAAAATGGAAAAGAAGGAGGGGTAGCCCTGATAATAAAGGATGGGATAAAGACAGTAGGGAGAAAGGATCTTAGCTCCAAAAATCAAGAAGTAGAATCAGTTTGGGTGGAGTTAAGAAACAGCAAGGGGCAGAAAACATTGGTGTGAGTTGTTTATAGGCCCCCAAATAATAGTTGCAATGTAGGGCAGAGTATAAATCAGGAAATTAGAGGCGCATGTAACAAGGGTAATACAATAATCATGGGGGACTTTAATCTACATATAGACTGGGCAAACCAAATTTGCAGTAATAGTGTGAAGGATGAATTCATGGAATGTATACAAGATAGTTTTCTAGATCAGTATGTTGAAGAACCAACTGGGGAACAGGCTATTTTATATCTAATAGTGTGCAATGAGAAAGGGTTAATTAATAACCTTGTAGTAAAAGGGCCCATAGGGAAGAGTGACCATAATATGATAGAATTTTATATTAAGCTTGAAAGTGATTTCATTAAATCCAAAACTAGGGTCTTAAATCTGAACAAAGCAAACTACATAGGTATGAAGGGAGAGTTGGCTAAGGTAGATTGGGAAATTACATTAAAAGGTATGACAATAGACAAGCAATGGCTAGCATTTAAAGAATTAATACATAATTTACAACAAATATACATTCCTTTAAGGCACAAAAACCCCACAGGAAAAGTGGTCTAACTGTGGCTAACAAGAGAAGTTAAAGATAGTATTAGATCAAAGGAAGAGGCTTATAATGTTGCTAAAAAGAGCAGTAAGCCTGAGGATTGGGAGGATTTTAGAATTCAGCAAAGGAGCACCAGGAAATTGATAAAGAAAGGGAAAATAGAATAGGAGAATAAACTAGCGAGAGACATAAAAACAGACTGTAAACGCTTCTAAAGGTATGTAAATAGGAAAAGATTAGCAAAAGTAAATGTGGGTTCCTTACAGGCTGAGACAGGAGAAATTATAATGGGGAATAAGGAAATGGCAGAGAAATTAAACAAACATTTGTGTCTGTCTTCACGGAAGAAGATGCAAAAAACTTCCTGGAAATAGTGGAGAACCAAGGGTCAAGCGAGTATGAGGAACTGAAAGAAATTAATATTAGTGGAGAAATTAATGGGACTGAAAGCCGATAAATCCCCTGGACCTGATGGCCTACATTCTAGGGTTTTGAAAGAGGTGGCTGATGTGCCTCAATAAATCCGAGACTCAATGTTAGCGGAACAAAACAAGGCTTTTATTAACTTAGAAGGTAACACACAGTGGAGAGGTGTCTTCCATCCAGAGGTCTGCAGTACTGGATGTGAGGCACGCTGAGCCTGCTTACATAGGGGCCAGGTATGGGCGGAGCCCTACACACAATACAATAGAAGGTGAGGAAACGGAACTGAGGTAAGGGAAATGAAACTGAAACTAAACCACAGTCACAGGCACAATCACACAGAGAATACAGATGAGTGATGAATGGCATATTTCATCACATTCACCCCTTCTATAGATTTAGTCTGTTCGGGGGTTTGATAGTCCTCTGTGACCGACGTGGCTGTTGTGGTGCCGCGGGTGTCGGCTGGGTGTCCCCGGTGGCCTCCTGGGTCTCTGCCGGGGGCGCCGCCAGGGTTGTTGAAGGGTTAGTTGGTGGGGGTACCGTTGGTCGATGTTCTTCCGGGGGTGATGAAAGAGTAGTGGGTGGGTAAGAGTTGCTGTGATCGTTGTTGCTGCTGTTGTCGTGGTTGTTGTCGTTACCGGCTGGGGCGATGTCTTTTATGGACACGGTGTCCTCCCTTCCGTTGGCGTGCCGGACATACGCGTATTGGGGGTTGGCGTGGAGTAGGTGCACTGACTCCACGAGAGGGTCCGTCTTGTGGCCCCTCACATGCCTTCGCATGAATACCGGACCTGGGGTGGAGAGCCATGACGGCATGGATACGCCTGAGGTGGATTTCCGGGGAAAGACAAACATTCGTTCATGAGGCGTGGCATTAGTGGCAGTACACAATAGCGACCGTATCGAATGGAGCACATCTGAGAGGACTTCCTGCCAGCGGGAGATAGGGAGGCCCTTGGTCCTTAGAGCTAGAGTGACTGCTTTCCATACTGTCCCGTTCTCTCGCTCCACTTGACCGTTACCCCGGGGGTTGTAGCTGGTGGTACGGCTCGTGGCGATCCCCCTGGACAGCATGTACTGGCGTAGCTCTTCACTCATGAAGGACGCCCCCCTATCCGTATGGATGTAGCTCGGCATACCGAACAGGCAGAACAGGCTGTTGAGGCATTTAATGACTGTGGCGCTGGTCATGTCTGGGCAGGGGAAGGCGAATGGGAAATGGGAGTATTCGTCCACAATGTTCAGGAAGTAAACATTGCGGTCGACGGACGGGAGGGGGCCCTTGAAGTCTAAGCTGAGCCGCTCAAAGGGCCGTGTAGCTTTGATTAAGTGGGCTCTATCTGGGCGGTAGAACCGAGGCTTGCACTCAGCGCAAGTGCGGCAGTTCCTGGTCAGAGACCGAACTTCCTCAATCGAGTAGGGTAAGTTACGGGACTTTATGAAGTGGAACAGCCGCGTGACCCCTGGGTGGCAGAGGTTGTTGTGGAGGGTCTGTAGCCGATCCCCGGTGGCGCTGGCACACATCCCTCGTGAGAGGGCGTCGGAGGATTCGTTAAGGGCCCCTGGCCGGTAAATGATGTCATAATCGAAGGTGGAGAGCTCGATCCGCCACCTAAGAATCTTATCATTTTTAATCTTCCCCCTCTGTTTATTATTGAACATAAACGCTACCGACCGCTGGTCGGTAAGTAGGGTGAAGCGTTTGCCGGCTAGGTAGTGGCGCCAGTGGCGCACTGCCTCCACGATGGCTTGGGCCTCCTTTTCCACAGAGGAGTGTCTGATCTCAGGCCCTTGGAGGGTCCTCGAGAAGAAAGCTACGGGCCGCCCCGCCTGGTTGAGGGTGGCCGCCAAGGCAAAGTCAGACGCATCACTTTCCACTTGAAAGGGAGTGTTCTCGTCCACTGCCTGTAGCGTGGCCCGCTCAATATCCCGCTTAATGCTTTTGAAGGCGGCGTGGGCCTCAGCAGAGAGCGGAAAAGAGGATGCTTTCAAGAGAGGCTGGGCTTTGTCGGAGTAGTTGGGGACCCATTGGGAATAATAAGAAAATAACCCCAGGCACCTTTTCAGGGCTTTGGGAGTGTTGGGCAGGGGCAGCTCCCATAGGGGGCTCAATCGGTCGGGGTCTGGTCCGATTTCCCCATTCTCCACCACGCTGCCTAGTATGCAGTGGCGCGTGGTGTTGTAAATGCACTTGTCCTCGTTGTGAGTGAGGTTGAGTTTTTGTGCGGTTTTCAGGAACCTCTCGAGGTTCGAGTCATGATCCTGCTGGTTGTGACCGCAGATGGTGACGTTGTCGAGGTAGGGGAAGGTTGCCTGCAAGTGGTGGTCATCGACCATGCGGTCCATCTCCCTCTGGAAGACCGAGACCCCATTCGTCACCCTAAAGGGGACTCTGAGGAATTGGTAGAGGCGTCCGTTCGCCTCGAAGGCGGTGTACGGGCGGTCCTCTGGTCTGATAGGGAGCTGGTGGTACGCTGACTTGAGGTCGATGGTGGAGAACACCCGGTATTGGGCGATTTGGTTCACCATTTCTGATATGCGGGGTAGCGGGTAGGCGTCTAGTTGGGTGTACCTGTTGATCGTTTGGCTATAGTCGATCACCATCCATTTCTTCTCGCTACCCCTTACCACCACCACTTGGGCGCGCCACGGGCTGTTGCTGCGTTCAATAATGCGCTCCTTCAGGAGCCTGTCTACCTCGGTCACGATAAACCGCCTGTCCTCCCAGCTGTACCTCCTGCTTTTGGTCGCTATTGGCCGGCAGTTAGGGGTAAGGTTCGCGAATAGCGAAGGCGGCTTTACCTTCAGGGTAGCCAGACCGCACACTGTGAGGGGCGGCTGGGACCCACCGTAATTGAGCGTGATGCTTTGGTGGTGGCACTGGAAATCCAGGCCCAAGATCACGCTCGCACATAGATTCTTCATGATTAGTACTTTAAAATTATCGTATACAGTTCCGTTAACGGACAATTGTACCGTGCAGTAACCCATAATGGTCGCTGTCTGGGTTTTATCAGCCATAGAGATGGTACCCCGAGTAGGGACCACCTTTAGGGAGAGTTGTTGTGCTAGTTCAGGGTGGATAAAACTCTCCGTGCTTCCACTGTCAATTAAACATTTAACCCCGCACCCGTTTACCTCGATGTCCACCATTGATTTGGATAGCGGGTGCGGCCTGGTCTGGTCCACTGTGACCGATGCCACTGTAGGGCCCTGATCGAGACAAGATGGCGTCCACGTTGTCTGCTCACAAGATGGCGGACCCCACGAGGTCGGGCAAGATGGCGTCCAAGATGGCCGCTCCCACGGCGCACATGCGGCGGTGGCGGGTTTTCCGGCGGGGTTCCCTCTGCACACCTTCCCGAAGTGCCCCTTCTTACCGCACTTAAAGCAGGTGGTGCCTTTCGCCGGGCACAGGTTTCTGGTGTGCTTCGACTGCCCGCAGAAGTAGCAGTTGGGTCCCCGACGCGTCGCGGCTGTCGTAGGGCTTTTGGGGGGAGAGCGGGGCCCCGACGGTGTCGGGCTGCCGGGCGGGGAAGATGCCTTCCAAAATGGCGGCGCCCTTGGTGCACACGTGGCGGCGTGGGCGGCGCGGGCTGAAGAGTAGGCGTCCGAGTTTCTCTGGGCCACATCCAGGGATCGCGCTGTGTCCACAGCCTGTTTCAGGTCCAATCCCGTTTTTTCCAGCAGTCTCTGCCGGATGTAAGTGGAGCTGAGGCCTGTGATGAAGGCATCGCGAACAAGCTCGTCAGTGTACACTGCGGCTTTTACATCTTGGCACTTGCAGTCTTTGCCAAGCGTTTTCAGGGTGACTAGGAACTCATCCAGCGATTCCCCAGGTCGCTGTGCGCGAGTAGCGAGCAGATGCCTAGCATACACCTCATTCGTAGGCTGCTGGTAATGCGCCTTTAAGATGTCGCAGGCGGCCGGGTACGTGTCGGCGTCTTGGATGAGTGGGTAAACCCTGTGGCTTACCCAATTCCGCAGGATTCCGAGTTTCATACTTTCAGCGTCCGTAGCGCCTGTGACGGCTGCGGAATT
The DNA here is from genome assembly GCF_052327205.1 of Somniosus microcephalus. Classification (NCBI taxonomy): domain Eukaryota; kingdom Metazoa; phylum Chordata; class Chondrichthyes; order Squaliformes; family Somniosidae; genus Somniosus; species Somniosus microcephalus. Next base: position 263,281,057 of record NC_140990.1, on the reverse strand, counting down.
GTCCAGGAAGAATTCCATACACATAAACCAGTGTCCGAAGCGTACCGATGCGTCCGAAGCATGCTGGTCCAAATCCAAACGTTCGGGTTTCAAGAGTTGATCCATTGTGTTGAAAAGTAAGTTAATAAAATTGATGTGCCTCAATAAATCCGAGACTCAATGTTAGCGGAACAAAAGAAGGCTTTTATTAACTTAGAAGGTAACACACAGTGGAGAGGTGTCTTCCATCCAGAGGTCTGCAGTACTGGATGTGAGGCACGCTGAGCCTGCTTACATAGGGGCCAGGTATGGGCAGAGCCCTACACACAATACAATACAAGGTGAGGAAACGGAACTGAGGTAAGGGAAATGAAACTGAAACTAAACCACAGTCACAGGCACAATCACACAGAGAATACAGATGAGTGATGAATGGCATATTTCATCACAGCGGCTATAGAGATAGTGAATGTATTGGTTGTCATCTTCCAAAATTCCATTGATTCTAGAACGGTTCCCGTGGATTGGAAGGTAGCAAATGTAACCCCACTATTTAAGAAAGGAGGGAGAGAGAAAATGGGAAACTACAGACCAGTTAACCTGACATCAATAGTAGGGAAAATGCTAGAATCTATTATTAAGGACGTGGTAACAGGGCACTTAGAAAATAATTATAGGATTGGGCAGAGTCAACACGGATTTATGAAAGGGAAATCGTGTTTCACGAATCTGTTAGAATTTATTGAGGTTGTAACTAGCAGAAAAGATAAGGGGGAACCAGTGGATGTGGTGCATTTGGATTTTCAGAAGTCATTCGATAAGGTGCCACATAAGAGGTTATTAAACAAAATTAGGGCTCATGGGATTGGGGGTAATATACTAGCATGGATTGAGGATTGCTTAACGAACAGAAAAAAGAAAGTAGGAATAAACAGTCATTTTCGGGTTGGCAGGCTGTAACTAGTGGGACACCGCAGGGATCAGTGCTTGGGCCTCAGCTATTCACAATCTACATCAATGATTTAGATGAGGGGACCAAATGTAATATATTGAAGTTTGCTGATGATACAAAGCTGGGTGGGAATGTAAGTTGTGAGGAGGATGCAAAGAGGCTTCAAGGGGATATAGACAGGCTAAGTGAGTGGGCAAGAATATGGCAAATGGAATATAATGTGGCGAAATGTAAAGTTATCCACTTTGGTAGGAAAATAGAAAAGCAGAGTATTTTTTAAATGGTGAGAGATTGGTAAATGTTGGTGTTCAGAGGGACCTGGGTGTCCTTGTACACAAATCACTGAAAGTTAACATGCAGGTACAGCAAGCAATTAGGAAAGCAAATGGTATGTTGGCCTTTATTACAAGAGGATTTGAGTATTGTAGGAATTGACGAATCCCTAACCAATAACTGAGGTCGACTCAGGAGATCAATCAAACAAGTCTTTAATGTAAGACTAAACGAGTTCAAACAGTTTGTTGAGATCGATACAGGAGAACCACGAAAACAGGTCTTAACAAGATGGAGATTCCACGAGGACTGACCGGACAGTCACGTGGTTTGCGACGTGATGTCATCGCGTTTGCCCGTGTTTTCCCGCGCTCTTAAAGGGGCCACGCCCCGTACATACAAACACTACATACAAAACACAGTAATGTCTAACACAATGGTACAGGCTTAGGCTGGTGTTAGAACATCGTTAAAGGGAATTATATACAGTTGCCCAGAGTCATTCAGTGGCTCCGCCACATGCGCCCCCCCAGAATTCGCTTTAATGGACAAAGTCAAATGGTGAGGGGGTCTGATGAGCCTGTCAGAATGACTCCTGTACTCCTGAGGTGGAGGCTGTTTGGCAACTGGCGGTCTGGCGGGCGGTTGCGCTTGGTCTGCCGTAACGGCGATGGGTGGCCGACCTCGTGTCGGCGGTTGTGCTGTCTCGACGGGGCGGTCGAGGTCCAGATGTGCTGGCTTTAAGCGATCGACCGAAATGTGGTCCGGTTTACCACCGACATCCACCGTGAAGGTTTTGTCCCCTGCCTCCAACACGCGGAAGGGACCAGTATATGGGGCCTTGAGTGGATCCCTATGAGCATCATGGCGAATAAAGAAGTACTCAGCCTTGTGAAGCTTCGGGGGAATGTGCGAACTCTGCAGCCCGTGGTGTGAAGTGGGCACCGGTGCGAAGCATCTGGCCGCCTCCTGGTGACTAGTAAGCTGGTCAGACGCAGACCATGGCTTCGTCGAAGCTGGCAGGAAATCCCCCGGGACTCGCAGTGGCTGACCGTACACCAGCTCCGCTGATGAAGAGCGAAGGTCTTCTTTGGGGGCCGTGCGAAGGCCCAACAGGACCCACGGTAGCTTGTCTGCCCATCCAGCGTCCTGGAGGCTGGCCCTCAGGGCGGCTTTCAGTGATCGGTGGAAACGTTCACAGAGGCCATTCGCCTGTGGGTGGTAGGCTGTAGTGCGATGTAATTTGACACCGAGTCCTTGGGCTACTGCATTCCAGAGTTGGGAGGAAAACTGCGGTCCTCTGTCAGAAGAAATATCTGCGGGCACTCCGAACCGGGCGACCCAGGTGGAAATGAATGCCCTGGCTACATCCGCCGAAGTAGTGGATGACAAGGGAACCGCCTCCAGCCATCTGGTGGTGCGGTCAACCATGGTCAGGATGTGTGAAAAACCATGGGAGGGTGGGAGTGGTCCTACCAGGTCCACATTGACATGGTCAAACCGTCGCTCCGGAACTGTGAAGGTGGCCAACGGAGCTTTGACGTGGCGCTGTACTTTGGCCTTTTGGCAGACGACGCAGGTGTTGGCCCAGTCGCGGACATCCTTGTGCATGCCATGCCATATGAATTTCACTGACATCAGCTTCTGAGAGGCCTTCATTCCTGGGTGTGACAACCCATGTATGGTGTCGAACACTTTACGTTGCCAGACGACCGGCACGACCGGGCGAGGGTCCTGTACGGAGACGTCACACAAGAGCATGGTACCTGCCGAATGGAACTTGATGCCGGCCAACCGGAGGCCAGTGACGGTCGTTCTGCAGGCTTGGACTTCTGGGTCTGAGGCTTGGTCCGCTGCCATAAGGGCATAATCGATGCCCAAATGAACCGTATTGACGGTCGCGCGGGAGAGGCAGTCTGCCACCAGGTTGTCCTTACCGGCCACGTGCTGTATATCCGTGGTGAATTCGGATATGTAGGTCAATTGACGTTGCTGTCGGGATGACCACGGTTCGACGGTCTTGGCCATGGCAAAAGTTAGTGGTTTATGGTCTACAAAGGCGGCGAAAGGACGTCCTTCCAGGAGGAAGTGAAAATGGCGGATGGCCAGAAAAAGGGCGAGCAACTCCCGGTCGAACGTGCTATACGCTCTCTCGTTCCGCCGTAGTTGACGGCTGAAGAATGCCAATGGCTGCCACGTCCCATTCACCCACTGCTCTTGCACGGTGCCGATGGCGTAATCTGACGCGTCGGTGGTGAGGGCGATGGTGGCTCCTGGCAGCGGGTGCGCCCGCATGGTTGCATTGGCTAAGGCGCTTTTGGTGTCGTTGAACGCTCGGGCCATGTCGTCCGTCCAGTCTACCGGGTTCTTGCCAGTCTTGCCCTTGAGGGCCTCGTACAGGGGCTGCATGAGTAGTGCTGCCTTAGGCACGAAACGGTGGTAAAAGTTTACCATGCCCAGGAATTCCTGATTCCTGCAGGGCCTTAATGCTTTGCGGGCGTGGGAAGGATATCACCGCCTCTACCTTCGCTTGTAAAGGAACCGCTCCCTCTGCGGTGATGCGATGTCCCAGGAAATCAATTTGGCGCAGGCCAAACTGACACTTGACCGGGTTGATAATCAGGCCGTGTTGGCTGAGGCGTCGAAAAAGGGTGCGTAGGTGACAGATATGTTCTTCTTTAGTGGGACTGGCGATTAGGATATCGTCCAGGTAGACGAAGAGGAACTTGAGGTCCCGCAGCACGGAGTCCATCAGGCGTTGGAAAGCCTGGGCGGCGTTCTTTAACCCAAATGGCATTCGCAGAAACTCAAAGAGGCCGAATGGGGTGAATACTGCGGTCTTCTGGACATCCTGTGGGTGCACTGGGACCTGGTGGTAGCCCCGTACGAGGTCGACTTTCAAGAAGACGGTGCTCCCTGCCAAATGGGCAAAGAAATCCTGGATGTGGGGGATCGGGTACCGATCAGGAGGGTGGCGTCGTTTAGGCGTCGATAGTCACCGCATGGTCGACATCCGCCGCCAGGCTTCAGGACGATATGGAGGGGTGAAGACCAGGGACTATTCGACCGGCGAATAATCCCTAACCGTCCCATGGTCGAGAACTCCGCCTTTGCGACCGCCAGCTTGCCAGGTTCCAGGCGCCGGGCCCGCGCGTAGACCGGGGGGACGTTGGTGGTGTTCCACACCATGTTTTGTGGCTGTGGAGGAGAATGTGGGTCTTGTGAGGTTGGGAAATTCGGCGAGCAGACGAGTGAACTTGTCAGGAGTCGGGAAAGCACAGGCGATGGTGCGCGACGTAGCGTTACTGCGGTAACAAGGGATAGAATTGAAAGTTGCCGCGTTGATCAACCGCCGGTTCTTCACGTCGACCAGGAGGCTGTTGGCGCACAGGAAATCCGCGCCGAGAATGGGTTGAGAAACCTTGGCCGACACAAACTCCCAGTGAAAACGTTGCCCCCCGAAGCACACCTCCTCTCGCCGTCTGCCGAAGGTCCGAATTGTTCCGCCATTGGCCGCTTCAAGGGTGAGGCCGTGATTCCCTGCCTGCACATCGAGGGCGGACGCAGGCAAAATGCTGCACTGAGCTCCGGTGTCGCGCAGAAAATGATGACCGGAGAGCGTATCAGTGATGAAAAGCAACTTGCACGTGTTGCCGATCGCCATGGCGGCCGCGGGGCGCCCGTTAGGCCCGTTCCTCAGTAGTCGCAGTTGTTTTTTTTTGGGGAAAGCTGCAGGGAGGGCGGCAACGTCGCGCCTTCGCGCCGAACTGCGCGTGGTAGAAACACAGCCCAGCAGGCTCACGAGCTGGGGCGGCGCCTGTGGGGGATGGATGCCTCCTGGCGGTGCAGTACTGCTGCGTTACCGCGAAAATTTTGTCCGCTTCTGCCGCGAGTGCCGTGCAGTCTTCCACCTCGGATCTGGCCAGGGCAGTTTGCACCTGCTCAGGCAGCTGGCTGAGGAATAGTTGACGGAATAGGAAGCATTCCGGTTATGAGCCCAGGAGTGTGAGCATTTGGCTCATCAACTTCGAAGGCTTGGAGTCCCCGAGCCCGGGCATAGCGAGCAATCGACGGGCGCGCTCCGATTTAGTGAGCCCGAAAACTTGCAGCAACCGCGCCTTGAGGGTTTCATACTTGTGCTCCTTTGGAGGGTTCTCGAGGAGGCTGACGATCCGCGAGGCGGTAGAGCTGTCGAGTGCGGAGACCACATAGAGTTATTTGGTCTGATCCGCAACGATGTCCCTCAGGGCGAACTGTGCTTCGACCTGAATGAACCACGAGGTCGCTTGCTGCTCCCAGAACTGCGGTAGCTTCAGCGAAATGGCGTTGGCCTCCATGCTGTGTTCTTTTTGTGAAAAACGTTCACAAAAAACGGGGTCACTGTTAAATCCATGAATCTTGATGTATGGTGTCCTTCAACAAATAGACAGAGACTGCAGAGGAACAATCAACAGTGTTTACTGGATGAGGGTTACTCTAAAACTAATAGTACAGATCCCTACTCAGGGTTTATATACAGGTGTGGTCACTGCCGGTATTACAGTATACAGGAGCTGTAAAAAGTAGTTCTCCCCTTAAACGTACATACACTACAATTCCTCCCCTTTTAGATTAACAGTACCATAACATTCATTTAACAATTAACACTTTTAACATGCAACATTAACTGAAAATAGTCCATTTATAAATTCAGTCTTGGGGCGGCTTCCTGATCCTTTCTGGACAGCGCCTTTCCTGAGTGTCTTGCTCTTGGTACGGAGGGGATTCTGGCCCCCTGTCATTGGTTGGTTCATCAGCTTCCGATGCTACTGTTTCTGGGGTAGATGCTACCTGTATGTCGGGTTCATCACCAGGTATGCGAGACATGGGGTTGACTCGTTCCTGTGACTCTAGGATCTGGTCGACATGGCGTCTCACAATGTTCTCCCCAACATCCACTGTGGACATTAGTGGCCCCTGCTGTGCACATATCATTCCTGGTTGCCATTTCTTTGTTCGGTAGTCGCGGGCCAAGACTGGTTGCCCTACATTGAAGCTCCTTGTCGGCTTCTCATTGATGTGCTGGAATTGCTTATTCTCAACATCTCTTCGTACATTTGGTCTGAGCAAATCCAGACGAGATCTCAACCTTTGGTTAAAGAACATCATGGCCGGGGTCTGGTTGGTGACTGCATGTGTCGCATTTCTGTAGGCTAACAGGAAATTGTCCACCTTATGCTGCAGTGGAATGTCGTCATCGCACATGGCCCTTACTGCCTTTTTAAAGGTTTGTACGAACCTCTCAGCCAATCCATTTTGGCTGGATGATACGGGGCGGATGTGTAATGCCTTACCCCATTCCTTTTCATAAATTTCCGAAACTCTTCGGACACAAACTGTGGTCCGTTATCAGAGCAAATCTGCTCTGGCAAGCCGTTCCTGGCAAATATGGTCCGTAGGACTGCAATAGTTTTCTCCGTGGTGGTGGAGGACATTTTGATCACCTCAGGCCATTTCGAGTGCGCATCCACGGCTATTCAAAACATTGAGTCCATGAATGGACCAGCAAAATCAATATGCACCCATTGCCATGGAGAGGAGGGCCACTCCCATGGGTGTAGAGGGGCATGTGGTGGTGCATTTTGGACCTTCTGGCATCCTGAGCAGCTCTTTGTCAGGTCCTCGATTTGCTGATCGATCCCCGGCCACCACACATAAGCCCTAGCAAGGCTTTTCATTTTCACCCCTCCCAGATGGCCTTCGTGAAGCTCATTGAGCACTCTCTCCCTTAACTTGGGTGGAATTACCACTCGGGATCCACACATCAAGGTCCCCTGGCATACTGACAGCTGTTCTCTTCTGGATGAGAATGCTGGCAACAGTGAGTCGCCATGTGTTGGCCATCCCTTCACCGTCAAGTCATATACCCGAGACAGTGTTGGGTCATTTCGGGTCTCCTTCTCTATACCCGCGTTAGTTACTGGCAAGCGTTCAATTATAGTCGAACAAAATATTTCGACAGGGTCCACTGCTGGTGCTTCCTCCGCAGTAGGCAGTGGCAGGCATGATAGCCCATCAGCGTTTCCATGCTGTTTCGTGCCCTTATACTCTATTTCATATTGGTTCGCCCCTAGAAAAGGGACCATCTTTGTAGCCGTGGCGCAGTCATCACCGGAACGCCCTTCTTTGGATTAAAGATGGAGACAAGTGGTTGGTGGTCAGTCAGCAAGGTGAACTTCTGCCCGTGCAGATAGTGGTTGAACTTTTTCACTCCCCACACTAGGCTGAGGGCCTCCCTGTCAATCTGGGCGTAGTTACGCTCGGCTGAGGTTAGTGACCGAGACGCAAAGGCTACTGGCCTCTCCGAGCTGTCCGGAATTTGTGCGACAGCACCGCTCCAATAACATAGGGTGATGCATCACGCGCCAACCGAATTGGTAGTGCTGGGTTGAAATGAGCCAACACCTCTTTCGTTGTGATCAATTCTTTGCACTTCTGGAAAGCTCGTTTACATTTGTCATTCCACTTCCATGGTACCCCCGTTTGCAGTAGGGTGTTCAGTGGGTGTAGTACTATAGACAAATTCGGCAAGAACTTATGGTAGTAGTTCACCAGCCCGAGGAACGACCTCAGTCGTGACACATTTTCCGGTGCTGGAGCCTTGACTACTGCCTCAATCTTTTCAGGGGACTTATGTAACCCCTCTTCATCAATAACGTGGCCACAATACGAGATCTGCTTCTGGAAAAACTCGCATTTGTGGCGATTAGCTCGGAGCCCATTTTCCTTCAATCTAGAGAGCACCTGCTCCAGGTTGGCGAGGTGATCACTGTCATTTTCGACCGTGACCAGGATGTCGTCCAAATAACACTGGGTCCCTGGAATCCCTTGCAGGACTTGATCCATTGCCCTTTGCCAAATAGCCGGAGCTGATGCTACCCCGAACACCAGCCGGTTGTATTGGTAGAGACCTTTATGAGTGTTGATCGTGAGGTACTGTTTCGAGGCTTCTTCTACCTCCATTTGCAGGTATGCCTGGGCCAGATCAATCTTAGTGAAGCGTTTTCCTCCAGATAGCGAGGCGAAAATATCTTCAATCCGCAGAAGCGGATATTGTACCATGTGCAGGACTGGCTTCACTGTCACCTTAAAGTCCCCACAGATGCGAACCTTCTTTGGTTCCCCAGGCGTATTACTCAACGACCTCTTCATTGCAGGAACGATGGGTGTAGCTCACTCGCTCCAGTCCACTTTGGACAGTACTCCAGAACGTTCCAAACCTTCCAGCTCTGCTTCGACGGCTGGGCGGATCGCATAAGGCACCGGTCTGGCCTTAAAAAACTTTGGGCTTGCATTTTCCTCTATTTTGATCGTCGCTGTTATGCCTTTTAGTGTTCCGAGTCCCTCCTGGAACACTTCTTGTGCATCAGTTAGCATTTTTGACAGTCATCCAGGTGTGACGTCGTCATCCTTTTTGGCATCTACAGTCAGTGCTTGTATGGAATGCTAATCTAGCTGTATCTTCCGGATCCATTCACATCCTAGTAGTGGTGGTCCTCCATCTGGCAATACATATATTTTCGTTTTTGGTGTTTCCTTGCCATTATATATAACGTTCACCCTTATTTTTCCTTTGGGGTAGACTTTTTGCCCCATGTACGTCTTCAAGACAATCTCTGTATCTCTCAAGGGTATATGTGAGATTAGCCGCTTGTAGTCATAGTCATAGAGTCATAGAGTAATACAGCACGGATAGAGGCCCTTCGGCCCATCGTGTCCGCGCCGGCCATCAAGCCCTGTCTAATCTAATCCCATATTCCAGCATTTGGCCCGTAGCCTTGTATGCTATGGCATTTCAAGTGCACATCCAAATGCTTCTTAAATGTTGTGAGGGTTTCTGCCTCCACAACCCTTTCAGGCAGTGAGTTCCAGACTCCAACCACCCTCTGGGTGAAAAAGTTCTTTCTCAAATCCCCTCTAAACCTCCCGCCCTTTACCTTGAATCTATGCCCCCTAGTTATTGACCCCTCTACTAAGGGAAAAAGCTCCTTAGCATCCATCCTATCTATGCCCCTCATAATTTTGTACACCTCAATCATGTCCCCCCTCAGCCTCCCCTGCTCCAAGGAAAACAAACCCAATCTGCCCAGTCTCTCTTCATAGCTGAAGCGCTCCAGCCCTGGTAACATCCTGGTGAACCTCCTCTGCACCCTCTCTAACGCGATCACATCCTTCCTGTAGTGTGGCGACCAGAACTGCACACAGTATTCCAGCTGTGGCCTAACCAGTGTTTTATACAGCTCCATCATAACCTCCTTGCTCTTATATTCAATGCCTCGGCTAATGAAGGCAAGTATCCCATATGCCTTTTTTACCACCTTATCCACCTGTTCCGCCGCCTTCAGGGATCTGTGTACTTGCACACCCAGATCCCTCTGACCCTCCGTCTTGCCTAGGGTCTTTCCATTCATTGTGTATTCCTTTGCCTTGTTAGTCCCCCCCAAAGTGCATCACCTCGCACTTTTCCGGGTTAAATTCCATTTGCCACTGTTCCGCCCATCTGACCAACCCATCTATATCGTCCTGCAGACTGAGGCTACCCTCCTCGCTATTTACCACCCTACCAATTTTTGTATCATCCGCGAACTTACTGATCATACCCTTTACATTCATATCCAAGTCATTAATGTAGACCACAAACAGCAAGGGACCCAGCACCGATCCCTGTGGTACCCCACTGGCCACAGGCTTCCAGTCACAAAAACAACCTTCGACCATCACCCTCTGCCTTCTGCCACTAAGCCAGTTTTGTATCCAATGTGCCAAGGCACCCTGGATTCCATGGGCTCTTACCTTCTTGACCAGTCTCCTGTGCGGGACTTTATCGAAGGCCTTACTGAAATCCATATATACCACATCCACTGCGTTATCCTCATCCACACACCTAGTCACCCCCTCAAAAAATTCAATCAAATTAGTCAGACGTGATCTTCCCTTGACAAAGCCATGTTGACTATCCCTGATTAATCCTTGCCTCTCCAAGTGGAGACAAATTTTGTCCCTCAGGATTTTTTCCAATAATTTTCCTACCACTGATGTTAGGCTCACTGGCCTGTAGTTCCCCGGTTTTTCTCTACTACCCTTCTTGAATAATGGTACTACATTAGCGGTTCTCCAGTCCTCTGGCACATCCCCTGTGGCCAGAGAGGTCCTGAATATATGTGTTAGAGCCCCCGCAATCTCCTCCTTTGCCTCACACAGCAGCCTGGGATACATTTCATCCGGGCCTGGGGATTTATCCATTTTTAGGCCAGCTAAAACCGCCAATACCTCCTCCCTCTCGATGTTAATATGTTCGAGCATACCACAGTCCCCCCGCCCTATTTCTATGTCTACATCGTCCTTCTCCATAGTGAAAACAGATGCAAAAGATTCATTTAGAACCCCTCCTACATCTTCCGGCTCCACACACAGATTGCCACTTTTGTCCCTAATGGGCCCTATTTTTTCCCTAGTTATCCTCTTACCCTTAATATACTTATAAAACATCTTCGGATTTTCCTTTATTTTGCTTGCCAGTGTTATTTCATGGCCCCTCCTTGATCTCCTAATTTCTTTTTTAAGTATCCCCCTGCACTTTTTGTACTCCTCTAGGGCTTCCTCCGTCTTTAGCCTTTTGTATCTACCAAAAGCCCTCCTTTTTTTCCTAATCCATTCTCGTATATCCCCTGACATCCAAGGTTCCCTGTGGTTTTTGGAACCACCCTTGACCTTTACGGGAACATGTTGCCATTGTATGATCTCAATCTCCCTTCTGAAAGCCTCCCATTGCTCCGATGCGGATTTTCCTACAAGTAGCTGATCCCAGTCCCTTCGGTTTATGACTGTTAGGGCTGATCCTGTGTCCAATTCCATTTTCACTTGGACTCCGTCTATCTTGAGCGTGACCCAGATAGTTTGGTGATCCTCCATTTTGATTACATTATGTAGTTTCAGACAACCCAGCTCCTTGCTTCTGGAGTCTGTATCACTTTTCTGTTCTTCTGAACTCCTCTCCGTCACCTTATGTACCTTTTTGTACTTCTCCTGTGGAGATTTCTTGCTGCTGGTTTTCTTTCCCGACCTGCAGACTCTTGCTATGTGTCCTACTTTTCCACACTGTCTGCACACTTGGTCCTTGAACCAACAATCCTTATGGTCGTGTGTTGTTCTGCCGCAGCGATAACACTTCACTGCTCCATATGACATTTCATTTGTGCCATCTTCTTGCGGTCTCTGTTGTATCTCTGCAGCGCCCTGTGCGGCTGCTTCGTGTGATACTGCCATGCTGAAAGCCTTGTCCAGCGTAAGATCCTTTTCTGATAGAAGCCGTTTGTGGGTTCCTTCACTTTGAAGCCCACACACAAACTTGTCAGTTAAAGTATCTGCTAGTCCCGTTCCAAACTGGCAGTGTTTCGATAGCTTGTGCAGTTCCGTTAAATACTCAGCGTTACTTTCGTCTTTATGCTGGTTCCTTTTGTGAAACTTAAATCTTTCTGCTATCAGCAGCGGTGTGGGGTTTAAGTGGTCCTGTAGGATTGCCACTATGCTTTCAAAATCCTTTTCCACTGGCTTCTCTGGGGTTACTAGGTTTCGCAGTAAGCCATATGTTTTTGCACCCATGGAATTCAACAATACCAGTGCTTTCCTGGCATCTGGCACTTCATTCGCCTTGCAGTACACTTCTATGCATTCTACATATGTCGCCCAATCTTCGACTTCATTGTTGAACGCTGTGTCACTGACACTCTTTGGCATCCCTGGGTGTGGTTAGACTGGCTAAAAATTGCATCTCCCGCACTCTCCCTTCTTCTCCGCTGGCTCAAAATGGCGTCTCCCGCGCTTTCCTTTCTTCTCCGCTGCGGCTCAAATGGCGTCTCCCGCACTTTCCTTTGTTCCCCCCGCGGACGCTGCTCAGCCCTTGAACACCGGCCACGCTCTGCGTGTTTTCCTGCGCGCCTCTCTTGTTGACGCCGCTCGGTCCTGAACCCCGGCTGCGCCCCGTGCGCTCTACCCTCTCTCTTTTTTTTTTTTCTCGTCAACGCCGCTCGTTCTTCAACCCCGGCTGCACCCTGTGCGCTTTACCCTCTCTCTTACACCGTCGACGCTGCTCGGCCTTCCCCTGTGCCGTCGGTCGGCTCCAGCCGCCGCCATCCGGGAAGGGTCTGCACCGTACCTGCTGCCAGCCCATCTCACTGGAGTCTCCGCTAGATGGTCGATGCCCGTGCCCATGGAATCGGCCTTCTTCTGCAGAGTTGCAGGTAGGTTCGAATCGACTCGTCGCCAATGTTAAATCCGTGAATCTTGATGTATGGTGTCCTTCAACAAATAGACAGAGACTGCAGAGGAACAATCAACGGTGTTTACTGGATGAGGGTTACTCTAAAACTAACAGTACAGATCCCTACTCAGGGTTTATATACAGGTGTGGTCACTGCCGGTACTACAGTATACAGGAGCTGTAAAAGTAGTTCTCCCCTTAAAGGTACATACACTACAGTCACCAATGTAGGAATTGACGAATTCCTAACCAATAACTGAGGTCGACTCAGGGGATCAATCAAACAAGTCTTTAATGTAAGACTAAACGAGTTCAAACAGTTTGTTGAGATCAATGCAGGAGAACCACGAAAACAGGCCTTAACAAGATGGAGATTCCACGAGGACTGACCGGACAGTCACGTGGTTTGCGACGTGACGTCATCACGTTTGCCCGCGTTTTCCCGTGCTCTTAAAGGGGCCACGCCCCGTACATACAAACACTATATACAAAGCACAGTAATGTCTAACACAATGGTACAGGCTTAGGCTGGTGTTAGAACATCATTAAAGGGAATGATATACAGTTGCCCAGAGTCATTCAGTGGCTCTGCCACAGTATAACAATAAAGACGTCTTACTGCAATTATATAGGGCCCTGGTGAGACCACACCTGGAGTATTGTGTACAGTTTTGGTCTCCTTACCTAAGGAAGAATATACTTGCCATAGAGGGAGTGCAATGAAGGTTCACCAGAATGATTCCTGGGATGGGGGATTGTCCCATGAGGAGACATTGAGTAGACTAGGCCTATATTCTCTGGAGTTTAGAAGAATTAGAGGTGACATCATTGAAACACACAAAATTCTTACAGGGCTTGACAGGGTAGATGCAGGGAGGATGTTCCCCCTGGCTGGGGAGTCTAGAACCAGGGGTCACAGTCTCAGAATAAGGGGTCGGCCATTTTGGACTGGGATGAGGAGAAATTTCTTCACTCAGAGGGTGGTTAATCTTTGGAATTCTCTACCCCAGAGGGCTGTGGAGGCTCAGTCATTGAGTATATTCAAGACAGAGATCGATAGATTTTTGAATAATAAGGGAATCAAGGGATATGGGGATAGTGCTGGAAAGTGGAGTTGAGGTAGAAGATCTTATTGAATGGCGGAGCAGGCTCGAGGGGCCAAATGGCTTACTCCTGTACTCCTGCTCCGATTTCTTATGTTCTTATGTTATGATTCGAGGCAGCATGTGGGCTCTGACTGGGGGCGGTGGGGCGGTCAACGGGGAGAAGTGGGAGCGCTTTGAGCAGAGCCTCCACTTCCATGTTCCCTCTCACCATCATCCCTCTCATGGCCCACCCACATTTCCCTGTAAGCAAGGAGCTGGAGAGAACTTTGCTGCACATCAGTGGGGGCAATTAAGGGCCAACTCTAGGTTTCTATCCATCCTAGATGTGGCTGCAATCAGAGTCTACAATCTTGTTCACAGCAAACATGCACTCGTTTGACTAGTGCATTTGATGCTCCATGCAGGTGACCACTGTAGTGTATGTATCCGTCTACCTTTAAGAAAACCATTGTATGTAACCGTTCACCTTTAAGAGAACTATTTTAGGTGTGGCACTACTTTGTTGGCTTCTGTATACTGTAATACCGACGGTGACCACACCGGTATATAAGTGCTGTGTCAGGATTTATTTGGCAGATTCGCCCTGACCTTCGAATAGTAAAGTCCTGTTTTAAGTTACTCTGGTAGTCTGTGTATTAATTAACTAAACAACCCACAGACTTTACAGTGGCGACGAGTCCGATCGTACCCTGCGGCAACAATACTTCCGAAGCAGTTAACGAGCGTCGAGAAGAGGCAACCGCCCTCGTCGTTCTGCTGGGAGAAAACTCGAGGCTGCAGAACTAGAAAGGAAGAAGAAGTTAGAGACATAGACTTCCATCAGCAACAGGCACTGACTGTCCCTTCTGCCACGGTGAGGAGTGAGCCGATCAGCATGAGAAGCAAGGCGGCCACGGTGACTGTGAGTAAGGGAAAGTAAAAAGAATAACCGGAGGATAAGGGCGGTGTACTTGACCACGGTCGAGGGGGAAAGGAGCCGGACAGAAGCCGGGTCCAGAGGCGCTGAGACTGGGGCAGCGTGGAGCAAGGAAACCGCGGTACAGACAGGCTGGGGGACGCAACGGCGTCGTGAGACAGCTAGACCGCGACCGGCGAAAAAGGCCGGGCAGCGACCGAAGCCACGAAGCGCTGCGACCGGGAGCGTAGGCGCGGGAAGAGATAAACTCAGCCGCAGCCGGGGAGGGAAGCACCGGACTGCGAGAGGGCTGGGAGGCGCGATTGGGAGCCGAGTGAGCGAGAGAGACAGAGCCCGAGCAAGGGGAACCGAGCGAGAGCCAGCCCAGCGGCTGAAACTGTTCGCCGTCAACGGGGTGTACCCAGCGCCGGTTGCCCTGCCGAGAAAAGGGAAAGCCCTGAAGCCGACGCGCAGGCTGTGAACCTGAAAGCCAGCGGCCGTCGCCCGTGGGGAAAGTGTACCCCTCCCGCTAGGGAAGAAACGCGGGAAGCCGCCATTAGGCGGGGAAGAAGACAGAAGCGGGAAACCGCCATTGAAGTGGGCGGGGAGAGAAGATAAGCACGGGAAACTGCCATTTTCGCGGGAACCGCCATCTTGGGAAAAAAAAATAAAAGAAAATTTAAAGAAATAATTTGTGGTGTTATCAGGAAGAGAGGAAGATGCCTAAGCGTGGTAACATCAATGATTTTAATTCCGAGGTAGAAGACTGGGCCACGTATGTGGAACGCATTGAGATCTATTGTGAGGCCAATAAAATAGAAGAAGATGACAAAGCTATAACCTTGCTAAACTCGATGGGCGCGAAGACATACGGGCTCTTGAAGCATCTACTAGCACCAGCTAAACCGGCGGATCAGACTTTCGATGATATTGTGACTGTTCTGAAGGATCACTTGAACCCCACACCGTTGATGTTGGCGGAACGATTCAAATTCTATGCGAGAACGCAAAGGAAAGACGAAAGCAACGCAGAATACTTGGTCGAACTGCGTAGACTAGCGAAACACTGCCAGTTTGGAGGGAATCTGACAGAGGCATTGCGAGACAAGTTTGTGTGCGGGTTGTCAAAGGAAGGAACGCAAAAGCGACTACTCGAAGAGAACGACCTTACACTTGACAGGGCTGTCCTTATTGCAGCATCGCACGAAGCCGCAGTGAAGGGAACTGCGGAAATGCAGCTAAAGGCAGCGGCACTCAGTGTGGATCAAACTACCTCGAGTACAACAAAATGCTATCGTTGTGGGAAGACAACGCACGACCAGAACCAATGCTGGTTTAAGAACCAGGAATGTAGGAAATGTGGCAAACTGGGTCACATAGCTAAGGTATGCCGGTCAGGGAAGAAGACCAACAACCAAAGGAAGCCATCACAGGAAAAGTACAACAAGGTACACAAGGTGGCTGAGAAGAGTTCAGACGAACAGAATTCGGACTCAGACCCAAACGGCCAGGAGCTGGGCAGTCTGAGAATTCACAATGTGAGTAAGGAAGCTGACCTACAAACTATCTGGGTCATGCTAAAAATAGCTGGAGTCCAAGTGAAAATGGAGTTGGACACTGGATCAGCTCTATCAGTCATAAATCGAAGGGATTACCACCGGCTATTCTCACATATACCCTTAAGAGATACCAAGTTCGTATTGCAGACATACACGGGGCATAAAGTATACCCCATGGGGAAGATAAGAGTCAAGGTGAGAGATGGGGGTAAAGAACACCCAAGAATGAACTTATACGTACTACCTGAGGGAGGACCACCACTTCTGGGACGGGAGTGGATCAAGAAAATAGACATGGAATGGCACTATCTAAAAGCCATAACGAGTGAGGACTCGGTGCAGACAATCAGCTCAGATTCTGAAACGGATGACGATAAGACCAACCCAAATATGAAAGACAAGGCTAAAATGGACTTGCCGACTAAGGTTGGAAGAACGAAGGCATGCATAAAGGCTTATGCTCCAGAGAAGAACAAAGTTTCAGAACAGAACTCCACCGAACAATGACAACATAGTTTGACAGAGAATTCTGAGTCTGTTCAGTTTACGGACATATCCATGACTGACGAACACCGAGCTCGGACTCAACTTTATTTCAAATTACGACAGCAAGTAGAACAAGTGAGTTACCGTCTCGAACAAGAGATGAAAACAATGAAAAAGTTCTATGACACCGAATGGGAGAATCTGGAAAGACAACAGAAGCAGCTAGCTCAAGCAGAGAGCGACCATAGAGCCATTGTGACCAATTACCGATCACATCTCCCTTATGCTGTTCAGGAGTTAGAATATTTGCAGGAAGGAGCAAATGAAGAGGAATCTTCAGGAAGCCAGGATTTTATTCCCGTTCTTCTCTACGACTCCTTACAAGCAGAGTTTGAGAAGTTGAAGGAACAGTATGAACAGGCCCAGGCTACAATCCTGGAGGGGATTAACTCGGCAACCTCCGAAAAGCTAGTTTCAGTAGAAGCATATGAGCAACTAAAGGTTGAACATGAGCAAGAAGTCCAAAGGCTGCAGGAAATTCTTGATGAGCTCAAGGCCAAGACAGACTCATCGGTAGAAGTTCCATCCATAGATGAGAAATTAGAGGTGAAAGACATGGCAGAACATGAAAGACAAGATGTCCAAGAACTCATAAAAATATTGAAGGAAACCCAAGACAAATATGAGGTGGCAATGACCGAGGTTCAACAACTTGAAGAACAGATTCAACTGGGAATCCTTTCAGTGGAAGAAAAGGAAACTGTAAGAACCACAGAGACTGTAAGAATGGCCCCTGAACATGAGCTAGAGAGCATCAAGGCGCAACTTCTCCGAGTGCTGAAAGCCAAAGTACAAGAGGAAAAGAAGGTGAAAGCATTGGAGGAAAAGGTGGATGAAATGGAGAAGACTCTGATCCACAGTGTTCCCGTGGAAGAGTTAACGGTCAGCCAACTCCTTCATATGCTGAGGGACAAGACTCTGCAATGGGAACAATCTGAACACGAGCTTCAATCTTCAAAGGGAAGGAGTTCGGAGCTCTCAAAAGTTATGGAAATAGCTGAGGTTGCAACACAGATTTTACTGGGATGCCAAAAGTACGCCGAATCACGTCTATGTGAACAACAGAATGTTGAAACAGCTGCTCCAGTAGAAGGATTGAATAGCCCGATCAATCAATCCCCGATGGAAGGGGAAGTATTGCAATCACAAATGAGGTCATTAGTGAAGGATTTGCAGGAAACCCAGGAAGAGCGGGATGAATATGAACGCATGAAGAAGTCTCTTCAGGAAAGATGTCTAGGGAGGGAACAACAGTCGGCTAACGTCCAGTTGGGTAAGGAAGAAGTAGCAGGCCCTCTCGCTAGACTAGTTGAGGACGACACCGAATATTACCATGACCTGTTGAGTGACACGGAATATTACGAGGACTTGGTCTGCCCAGCTTGTGATGAAAACTCCCAAAGTGCAGAAATCAGGATGAAGCACTTAAAGTCTAAGGAACATAGGGAGATGGTGGCGCTACAGCTGGCAGCTGATAAGGGAGCCCCGAGAGTTTCCAAGAAGCAGAAAAGAAAAAGACGAAGCAGAAGGTGATAACCATCTAAATCATTATCACTTCTACCAGATCATGTACGTGGGCCCTACGAAGGGAGCCAAATCAGTTGGCAAGTAGGAAAAATTACCAAGGCAGTCCAGCTGTTTGTAAAAGTCAGCACTGCTGGTTCAGCAGGACAGAAGTTCAAGCTGTTAAGTCAAGGGAAAGACTATTGGATGAGTCACGCTAGCAATGTGAACCGGCTACACCACAGAGATGTTGTTCGGACCGAGTCAAGACCAGAGACTGAATCTGTGAACTGTTCCCGCAGAGACTGAATCTGTAAACTGTTTCCCGCATAGATTATACCTGTGAATTGTTTTACATGAAGTTGAATATATGCTATGTTTAATGGGGGACTAAGTATGTTGTAAGCTAAAAAGGGAGGATTGTAGTGTATGTATCCGTCTACCTTTAAGAAAACCATTGTATGTAACTGTTCACCTTTAAGAGAACTATTTTAGGTGTGGCACTACTTTGTTGGCTTCTGTATACTGTAATACCGACGGTGACCACACCGGTATATAAGTGCTGTGTCAGGATTTATTTGGCAGATTCGCCCTGACCTTCGAATAGTAAAGTCCTGTTTTAAGTTACTCTGGTAGTCTGTGTATTAATTAACTAAACAACCCACAGACTTTACAACCACCCTTTCCACAGACGAACACATCATAGCCTGGCCTGTGACATGGTGCTGCTCATGTTTGAGATGGACTCCTTCATTCTCCCTACAATCGAGCACATCGCGGCTGCAAAAGCTGCCAGAGCCTCCCGCAATTTTTGTTGCTGCTCAAGAATTATCCTCTTTGTCGATGGCCCCTGAGGTTCAGCATCTGCGTCCAGCTGAGCCCTGCTTGGAGTGTCCTGCGCTTTCCGACGAGGACTCTCCACTGCTGTCCCTGTCTCCACCATCTGCTCTTGCTCACATGTGATCTGTGAGACACCAGGTGACACCACTACTCTCTTACTGGACCCACCGACATGTGCGTTTCTGTGCAGCTCTGCAACGCGGCTGAGTTCCAGGGCCTCCTCCTCTGCTGAAGTGAGTAGCATTGTTACTGGTGGGCAACCACTGGTTTGCTGCCTCTCCCTGGTATTCTGCGCTCTCTTCTCCTGCAAGGAGGGAAAGAAGAGACCTTTGAGTGAGAGTGATGGAATGAGTGTCAGGGATGGATGGGCAACATCTGTTAAGAGTGACTATGAGGGAGAGGCATAACATAGGTTGAGGGTGAGTGTCAGTGGTGGATGGTCAGATGGGGATGTGAGTAAGTGCATAGACAGAGAGGGATGGGTGCACCTGCAAGGTAGGTTGGTGTGAGGAATGATGTGCAGGAGTAGGCTTGGGAAGGCAGAGTGACGGGGGTGAAGTGACACACACATCAGGATGTAGGACAATGTGGCATTGTTCTCACCTTCCCTGACCTCATGAGGTCATTAAAACGCTTCCTATATTGGACTCATGTCTTTGGCACAACACTCCTGTTGCTCACTTCCTCTGCTATCTCCAGCCATGCAGTCTTGATCAGTGCCACTGGTTGCTTCCTCCCATCCACTGGGTACAGGACGTCCCTGTGGGCCCTCACTCCTTGGAGCACTACCTCCAAGGAGGCATCACTGAACCTGGGGGCCGTTTTCTGCCTTTGACTCTGCATTATTCAGGCTGTACTATTATCAAAGTGTTGTACCGGCAACAAATCTCCTCTGTAACAATCAGGCTTCCACCTCCAACAGCCTTCAAGTGACATCTGTGCATTGCTCCTTTAAGTATCTCAGCTGAAGTCAGGTCATCCGTGATGTCATCGGACCCGCTCCAGTTAATTGGTCGGGAAACCTGGAAGTCTGATTCAATTGCAGTGGCTTTGTTGAAAAGGCACTGCAAAATGCGCCTCTACCACTTCCGGGTTTCCAACTTGATCCACGCCCTCCGCACCCATCCCGACTGCAAGGTAAAAATTCAGCCCAATTGGGAGAGGATCAGCTCACACACGTTTACTTGCAGAGGGCCTCAGTAATTCCAGCACTGGTCCTATAATACAGCTCGACATGTGCTGAACTAACACCCCTATTTGATATAAGAACTGTATTACCTGTGAGATGACCTGTTAAAGTGCAGCACAGAATCTACCTTTTAGAGAAGGCTATCAAGATTGAGAGCTAACTTTTCAATTTTGTTTTGTGCAACATTGCTGCAATATTTTTTGAGTAAACTAAGTTACAACCTGCAGTAATATTGGTAAAGGTCAGGGTATGTAAACAAAAATCAATCAAGTACAACTTGCTTTAAGTTTCTTAAATGTAGGTAGTGCAAACCCAATAAAATATATATAAAAGATATAGGCCTAGAAATTCAGTATAGCCACGTTTGGGGCGCTACAGCCGGGCAGCCGCTAAAGTATGCGCCCGGCGCAACTTCGCGCCACCTTCGCCGATATTCAGTGGCATCGCCCCAAGAGGTTGCTGCTGCGCTAAAACAGGCGATGCACGACTATCATTAGGCGCTAAGCCGGCGGCCCGGGGCAAAACCCCCGAGGGCGGGCGCAGCGCAGGTGCGGCGAGCTGCTGATTGACGGCAGACACACTGGCGCCGGTGAGCTCTTAAAGGGGGAGGGTGGATTTGTTTTTTTGAAAGGCCGAGACTGGTGTATTTGTGTTTTTTGAAAGGCCAAGACTGCTCGATTTGTGTTTTTGGGGGGGGCTTCTCTCCATTAGTTTGTTATGTGGGAAGGGCACAGAGGTATCAAAGTAATAAATGTTCTTAAATCGCACTGTCCATGCTTTCTTTTGGAAGTCCTGGTTGCCCTGCTCGGCTGAGGGCTTGTGGAGCGGCTACACAAACCATTCCCTGAGAGGGGGCCTAGAACCGACGTTCAATAAGCCGCCGACGGGCGGCTCTTGCACTTTCTGCCTCCCTCCTGTGCTGGTCCTCCTCCTCCTCCTCCTCTGGTGGTCCTCCAATGTCTGGTGGCAGTGGCTGAGTCCTGCGGATAGCCAGGTTGTGCAGCATGCAGCACACGACCAGGAAATGGGAGACTCGCTCAGGCGAGTACTGTAGGGCTCCTCCGGAACGATCCAGACAGCGGAACCGTTGCTTCAGGACGCCGATTGTTTGCTCAATGAGGTTCCTGGTTGCTTGATGGCTGTCATTATATCCCTCTTCAGCAGGGGTGCTGGGCGCACGGAGCGGGGTCATCAGCCAGGTGCACAAAGGATAGCCTTTGTCCCCGAGAAGCCATCCTCGTGGGTGAGGCTGGGCCTGGAACATGTCTGCCACAGAAGTCTGGCGCAGGATGAAGGCATCGTGGCTGCTGCCTGGAAAGCGGGCATTGACAGCTAGGATGAGCTGCCTGTGGTCACACACCAACAGCACGTTGAGCGAATGGTAGCCCTTCCGGTTGCGGTAATCCTCGGCATGCTCTAGAGGTGCCCGCAAAGCCACATGCGTGCAGTCAATGGCGCCCTGCACCATGGGGAAGCCCACTAATGCTGCAAAGCCCATTGCACGCTGTTGCTGCTTGACAAGGGCCATGGAGAAGGAGATGAACTGACGTCTCCTTCTGAAAAGGGCATTGGTCACCTGGCGGATGCAGCAATGTACGGCAAACTGGGAGATGTTGGAAATGTCCCCAGCAACGGATTGGAAGGAGCCGGTGGCATAGAAGTTGAGAGACACCGTCACCTTCACTGCCACCGACAGAGACGTCCTGCTCCTCAGCTGTGGCTGCAGATCTCCGTGAAGCAGGTGGCAGATCTCAGTGACCACTGCCCTTCAGAATCGCAGCCTCCGAACACACTGCTCGTCAGACATGTTCAGATATGAGAACTGCTGGCGGTATACCCTGGGTGGGTAAGGCCTCCTTAGCCGACGCCTGTTGCCCCTTCTCCCTCTGGCCATGACTGCCACTCTCTCACGGCGTCTCTGAGCCCTTTGAATGCAAGGGAGAAGGCCAATGTTTGCACCCATTGCAGCCCCCATTATATGATTCCAATCAATGCTATGGCTCTGAAGTTAAAGACAAGTGCAAAGCTGTGGCCTGAAGCCACAAGTACCTGTGCGAGTGTTGAGCCAAACCAGAAAGCTCTCTACCTTTGTCTCTCTGCAAAGATCCGTCTCTCACAAAGAAGGAGTGTTGCAAAATGGCTGCCATTTCTACTGCAGGAGGAGTGCCCTTTAATTAGCGCCCCCCGCGCCCCGCAGCGACTGGGAACCGTTCCCCTCTACCAGTCGCTAGGGGTGCCAGGCACGCAATAGGCCGGCGCCACTGAATTTCCGGTTTGGGGCGCACAAAGGGCGTTGCACGATGAAATGACGTCAGGATCTGCGCGCTCAGCTGAGCGCGCGCAAAGGCTTTGCGCCGCCGCTAAATCTTTACTGAAGTTGGGGAGAGGCGCAGATCGTGCAGCGCCCGGCCGCTAGCCGCCTAGCGCCCCACATCTCCTCTTCCTAAGGCGCTAGCGGCTGGTGCAAACAACTGAATTTCTAGGCCATAATGTTCTCTTCACTTTGTTGCCGATGCAGTATATTGCCTACTGTATCTGAACTTACTGCACTAACATTTCCTGAATGTTCTTGTGTTCTGGCTTGTTCATTGCTGATAACTGTTTGCTTTAACCTTAACAAACAGCAAATAGTCCTTACATTGCAGACAGACATCCTGTTTTCAGCATATCAAAGGTATCTTTAAAGTAGTGACTCCACCTCACTTACTCTTACTAGCGGAATTATTTTTATGCAAGTTAGATACAGGTGGTATGAGAAGAAGTGTCTCTGGGTTCATTCACACTCCACAAGTTTAGTGTTGGTGTGCAACCAAAACTACTTCACACCAATGCTAAAATTGGATTCAGGCTGCATTTACACTGTAACCGGAGCATTGGTGTGAACCCAAACCTCCTTGCACCGAGCTACAGTTGGAGCATTAATGCAGCCTTTAAGTGATATCCTCAAACTGTTATCTGGAGTAATTAGAGTAAGTTCAGATTTCTATTATTGTCACACTTCATTAGATAATACATTTTGAGCACCCACCTAATATTTGGCTCTTTAGGTTGATATGTGAAGCCTTACTCTTGGCTTGAAGCCTCACTAGATGGGAATGTAGGTCGCAGCTTTGCGAAATCATCCCTTTTATATTATTATAAGTAAAAAGGATCCCTGGTGCCACATTTAAAGAACTCACAGCATGTTGAAAGTGCAATAGGATTTGATCAAGCTTTTCACAAATGGTTAAACTTTGAAGCACAGTCATTTCTTAAAAGGTATTTCAAAATACATTAGAATATGAAGAATAGGAATGCAACATAATATTGAACCTAAACAAATTCACGGTGGCCACTATTTGAAAAGGCTATACGAGGCATCTGTGTATTCTTGGATTACTAAATTTAAACAAAATGGTGGTTCAGTGCAGGATTGCTTTGTGTGAGATTGGACCCCTTTACCAGTTTACAACTTGCTGATTGTTCTTGAGACCATCTACAGGATTTCTGTGACATTGTCATCTGCTTTTTGGGGGAGAGGAGTGGGTGGAGAATTACTGAAGAAGGAAAAAAAATGTTTTCCTCTATCTTGGCTTTCTCACTTTCAGTGCTTTACTGGTTTTATTTCAGATATTGGTGTTAGCTTAAAAGTGTTTGACACAGGATACTGGGTTGTGAAAAATTCTATCTCTAAATTTAAAGAGAATCCTAAAATTTTAAAGAATCCTAGTGGGAAATTGTTGAACTCTGCTTATTCCCCATATAAAGCTGACTGCATAATACAAGAACAGATATGTGCGGTACTGCTCCAGCCCATCAGAAAAATAATATATATAACATTTTCCCATGAAATGTTTTAATATAATGACCTTGTCAAAGATTACATAGATAAAGTGTGTAAAAAAAGTGAAATCTTTAAAAACGTTTCTTCTAAGGTTCTAGTGATGATGGATCGGTTTCCATAGAGTGCAGGACAGAAGTGACATCTCAGAGTTCAGTCCCTTGCTTCTGAAGTAATCAGGCTAGGTGAGGTCATCATAGAGCAACTGCAAGGGAACAGCAGAATAAAATTCCATCCATCCAGGTAAGAGGGCTCAGTGGTTCCAATATCTGAAGCCATCTCTTATACAGAAGCTTCAGATCATTCACAAAGTTGGATTTGTTTTAATAAGGAGAGCAGGCCAGTTTTGTTTTTCCCAGATGTAATACTCTAAGCAATGATTTACATACATTTTTGCCTAAATAGGTCAACAGGGTTAATTATTATGTTTGAGTGTAACAAGTAGGTCTATTTAGTCAATGAGATGGTTTATTTTATTTGTGATCAGGATGAGAGTGTTTTAATTAATTTGTATTTGAAATTGTTCAGGCTTGCACCTGCCAGTGACCTTCACCACCTGAAGTGTCTGGGGTCAATCAAGATCACCCTACTTGCATGGGGCTGGCAAGTGCCCATGCCACAGGGGGCACTGTGCCTGCCTACCTCAGGAGAATGCAAAATGTGGTGTCCTGGGGTAGGTGTTAGGGCTCTTTCCTGGAAACACCTGCTCACCCAGTGGACTCAATGCCAAAGGGGACGCACTGAGAATTTTAAAGATTGTTTTCTGACCTTTGTTTCGGGCATTCAGGCCTCAAATCTTGCCTGGACCTCTTCTGCCTTTTGATGGGACC
The DNA here is from genome assembly GCF_052327205.1 of Somniosus microcephalus. Classification (NCBI taxonomy): domain Eukaryota; kingdom Metazoa; phylum Chordata; class Chondrichthyes; order Squaliformes; family Somniosidae; genus Somniosus; species Somniosus microcephalus. Next base: position 263,256,266 of record NC_140990.1, on the reverse strand, counting down.
CTGCTCCGGCCACCTTTTCTTATTCGGCATACCAGCTTTGATGCACTATCAATTACTGAGAAAGACTGGAAGTTAAGAGAGTAACAAACAGGCTTTTATTAGCTAAAGAACGAAGGCATGCCTCTAGTGGTCGACCGGTCCTGAATGCCTGGGGGACTGCAGAGCAGCCGCCTTTATACCAGGGCATATGGGTGGAGCCAGGGGCGGAGCCAGCTGAGGCATGCACAGACAGGTACAACAATGGGCAAGAGTGAACAACAGTGAAGTGAACAACAGTGGAGTGAACAACAGTGGTTTACCACAAGCTTCAAATCTTATGTAAGAGCAAGGAAACAGCCTTGGTCCAAACATGGATAAAAGAGCTGAATTCCAGAGGTGAAGTGAAAGTAACTGCCCTTGACATCAAGGCAGCATTTGACCGAGTGTGGCATCAAGGAGCCCCAGTAAAACTGAAGTCAATGGAAATCAGGGTGAAAACTCTCCACTGGCTGGAGTCATACCTAGCACAAAGAAAGATGGTTGTGGTGGGTGAAGGTCAATCATCACAGCCCCAGGACATCACTGCAGGAGTTCCTCAGGGCAGTGTCCTAGGCCCAACCATCTTCAGCTGCTGCATCAATGATCTTTCCTCCATCATAAGGCCAGAAGTGGGGATGTTCGCTGATGACTGCACAGTGTTCAGTGCCATTTGCAAATCCTCAGATAATGAAGCAGTCCATGCCAGCATGCAACAAGACCTAGAAGACATTCAGGCTTGGGCTGATAAGTGGCAGGTAACATTCGCGCCACAGAAGTGCCAGGCAGTAACTACCTCCAACAAGCATGCGTCTAACCATCACCCCTTTACATTCAACGGCATTACCATCACCGAATCCCCCACCATCAATATCCTGGAGGTCACCATTGACCAGAAAATTAATTGGACCAGCCACATAAATACAGTGGCAACAAGAGCAGGTCAGAGGCTGGGTATTCTGCAGCGAGTATCTCACTTCCTTACACCCCAAAGCCTTTCCACCATCTACAAGGCACAAGTCAGGAGTGTGATGGAATACTCTTCACTTGCCTGGATGAGTGCAGCTCCAATAACATTCAAGAAGCTCAACACCATCCAAGACAAAACAACCCGCTTGATTGGCACTCCATCCCCCACCTTAAACATTCACTCCCTCCACCACCGGCATACCATGGCTGCAGTGTGTACCATCTACAAGATGCACTGCAGCAATCCGCCAAGGCTTCTTTGGCAGCACCTCCCAAACCTGCGATCTCTACCACCTAGAAGGACAAGGGCAGCAGGCGTATGGGAACACCATCACCTCCAAGTTCCCCTCCAAGTCACACACCATCCTGACTTGGAAGTATATCGCCGTTCCTTCATCGTTGCTGGTTCAAAATCCTGGAACTCCCTACCTAACAGCACTGTGGGAGTACCTTCACCACACGGACTGCAGCGGTTCAAGAAGGCGGCTCATCACCACCTTCTCAAAGGCAACTAGGGATGGGCAATATATGCTGGCCTTGCCAGTGATGTCCACATCCCATGAACGAGTAAAAAAAAAAGGACATTCCTCTGTTGGAAGTCCCCACCCTCTCCATGTCAGTGGTCTTCTTTGGGGTGGGTGGAGGCTCTGCCGACAAACAAGGACACAGGAATCTCCAGTGTAAGTCCAGGAGCTGGCATATCTGGGTGCTGCCAGAGTTTGCAAAATGTTCTGTTGGAATGGTCGAACAATTTCAGACTCTTTTTTTGATCAACTAGGTGTCTGATGCCTGCAGATACCCATCACTATGCTTAACAGTGTTTGAAGAAAGCTGCTAGGAGAGCCACACAGGTACAGTTTCTGTTTGCCTGACACGACAACATCCAACTTACCCAAGTCTAGAGCGTTTCAGCACAAATACGCAAGGCTTAGGAAGCCCCCAACTATGTGCATGGGTATTGCTGGAGTTTAACCAGTTAAAAGCATGCAGTCTACCAGCACAGAGCACTGGTAAGGTTCTTGCTGCTTGTCTAGCTAGGACCACCCTACTCATTAGGGAATTGGCTTGCCAGGTTATCTGGAGACAAGTGACATCCAGCATCCAGTGATAGGTCAACCCCTCCAGGTCCCATTAATGAGTCAAACTGACTGATCAATCATCAATACTTCTCTGAAGGGGTAGATCTGTAGGGTTTGGGTCAATGACATGACTATCATTTGTGATCATTAATTTTTAGGATTTTAGTAAATTGATAACTTAAGCATGAGCAGCATACACTTTTCTTGTGCGGTCCATTAAGGGAAACTTATAGAGATGATGCCACTCATTAATGTTTCCATTGTTCAGAACTACAATATTCAAATACTCATAGTGGAATTAATTTTGTATCTACATAACTAGGATAACAAACATTTATTTCATGATCTTACTAATGGAGAATAGGACTGGTGAGGTGGGGATTATATTACATAAGAGCAGAGAGACTAAATCATGAACAATAAAATTGTGAGTAACTTGTAAAGGTCTTCCTCTTGAGTGTAATAAAAGCTCTATTTCATTGATTCCTGTCAGACATTCTGTTTGTACTATAAGAGTATGTTTAATCTCAGTGCAAAACTGAAAGAATACTAATCACTTCACATTGAGGGATAGTGCTACGACTGAAGGAGCAGTGAAGACTAATATGCAGATTCAAAGAGTTGGTGCCAACAATGTCCTTCGTAGGTCCAACAACATGTGATTGAATAGGCTTGGTAATTGTGAGGAGAGTTTGAGTTACTGGGATTATTTCTACTAGAGCAGAAACAGCTAAGAGGAGTTTTAATAGAGGTTTTGAAAATTATATGTAATGTTTTGACAGGCCTCTGATTGTTGAGTCAGTAATGAAGGGGTTATAAATTTAAAATTGTCACTAAAAGTGTGAGGAAAGAGGTTAGGAGAAACTTATTTAGCAGAGGGCTGTTAGAGCATGGAATGCTTTGCCACAGGGAATGGCTGAGGCAAAGACCATTGCATGTTTTAAGAGAAAATTGGATAAATATTTGAAGCAGAGGAAGATACAGAGCCATGGGGAGAGAACGGAGCAGTGGGATTAGTTTTGGATTCCTCAAGCAAACAACCATCACAGACGCGATCGGCCAAATGACCTCCTTCTGTGCTGTAAACTTCTATGGTTAAAAGTGAGATTATACGTGATATAATACATCAGAAGTCTAGTGAACAACACGGTTGTAGATGGCATTAGCAGAGGCCTGGCAATAGATTAACAGTTCAAAATTTTGGACACAGTTGTTGTGTGAGCTGGGAAGACAAAGAGAGGGGAAAAAAACTAGAAGGAGCTTGCTTAAAACAAAACAAAATTACATGTATAAAATCATGGTACAATAAAAGACTGAAGATAAATCGAAAACGATCCATCAAAAATCCCCCCATTTATGTTTTAAAGAAGAATCTACTTCAGTAATGAAGAAGCTTTTAACAAGATAAGGCAACAACATTTGTAACAGTTAATAGGGATGTAAAGACTATGATAGTTCAGACATGTGCTGAATAGGAGAACAATTACTAAAGCAAGCAGTGCAGTAGATAGCAGCAGGTGAGAAAGGGAAGCGAGACAGACAGCAGATGGATTGATGACAAGTGATAGAGAAAGAACTGAAGGAAATAAACAAGACCTGAGACAAACCAATGACAGAAAGCCAAGAACATATTTGTAGAGCGCCAGCAGCCCAGTGAGCTGTAATGGTCCAACAAGGTTGTGGAAGAACAAAAGCTAATTTTTGATTAACTACTGATTCTGAAGGGCTGAGTAGATTGTTGTGACATGATGAGTATTGACTCATGATTCTATGTGCAAAGGATGGACTATAGGATTGTTACAACATATGCTAGCGATAATTTACAGGTTAATTTCTGGAAAAAATATCTTTGTTGATGAACTTGCAGTAACCATATCACAGTCATTAATTGTTCAGTGAGGATGTCCCATATATCAACTGCATAAAATGCACTTTCTGTTAGTATCCACACATGGCTAAAGCTGCTGTTTGTTGATATATACCCCAAACTTTACAGTATACATTATAAAGAGTAATCAATATCCCACAGTGATTTTAAGGCAACAATCTAATCTCAGGATTCAGCTGGTATTTAAAAACTGTTCAAGCTTCACTGTCACGGTTTTTGATGTCCTCTCAATATCTAGCTGTGATTGTTGTCTAATAATCACTTCCAGTTATCCATTATTTATACAACAGTAAAAATAACCGATCACACTGCCATTACCTCACACTTTTGGTGTAAATACAGGATAAATGATGACCAGTGGTAATTTATTTTTTCACCCCATTATTTGGACCCTGTTATCACACTTGAGCAACTTAATTCCCAGCTTTCAATTGGTTTATATTTTTGGTACAGTACCACTCATAAGTTTGTAGCATGATTTAGGGATAAAAAGCAATTAATTAAATATAAATTGCTTCTGATGCTTATGATTTCACATGCGTTAAGCTCATCTGATATTGAGTCTGGATATTAAATAAATGGTAAATAAGGCACACGTCCATTAAAAGTAGCAGTGATACTTTGGAGGTAATTTTAAACTTAATTGTCTGGCAATAACCATTGTAGAACGCGCCTGATTTTCATCCAGTTGTGCGGGAGTTGAGAGTTCAGCTCTGCCAGGTTAACACCAGGTGAAGTTGAAAATTGCCCCCTATGTACCATGCAGCATTTGTAACCTAAACATCAGAGGTCATGCTAAAGTGTTGTAGCTGACCTGTGATTGTTATTTTTTATTCGTTCCTGGGATGTGGGCGTCGCTGGCAAGGCCTGCATTTATTGGCCATCCCTAATTGCCCTTGAGAAGGTGGTGGTGAGCCACCTTCATGAACTGCTGCAGTCCCTGTGGTGAAGGTACTCCCATAGTGCTGTTAGGTAGGGAGTTCCAAGATTTTGACCCAGCGACGATGAAGGAACGGCGATATAAGTCAGGATGGTTTGTGACTTGGAGGGGAACTTGGAGGTGGTGGTGTTCCCATGCGCCTGCTGCCCTTGCCCTTGTAGGTGGTAGAGATCACGGGTTTGGGAGGTGCTGGCGAAGAAGCCTTGGTGAGTTGCTTCAGTGCATCTTGTAGATGGTACACACTGCAGCCACTGTATGCCGGTGGTGGAGGGAGTGAATGTTTAAGGTGGTCGATGGGGTACCAATCAAGTGGGCTGCTTTGTCTTGGATAGTGTTGAGCTTCTTGAGTGTTGTTGGAGCTGCAATCATCCAGGCAAATGGAGTCACACTCCTGACTTGTGCCTTGTAGATAGTGGAAAGGCTCTGGGGAGTCAGGAGGTGAGACACTCGCCGCAGAATACCCAGCCTCTGACCTGCTCTTGTTGCCACAGTATTTATGTGGCTGGTCCAGTTAAGTTTCTGGTCAATGGCGACCCCCAGAATGTTGATGATGGGGGATTCAGCGATGGTAATGCTGTTGACTGTCAAGGGGCGGTAGTTAGACTCTCGCTTGTTGGAGATAGTCATTGTCTGCACTTGTGTGGCACGAATGTTACTTGCCACTTATCAATCTAAGCCTGAATGTTGTCCAGGTCTTGCTGCATGCTGGCATGGACTGCTTCATTATCTGAGGAGTTGAGAATGAAACTGAACACTGTGCAATCATCAGTGAACATCCCCACTTCTGACCTTATGATGGAGGGAAGGTCATTGATGAAGCAGCTGAAGATGGTTGGGCCTAGGACTCTGCCCTGAGGAACTCCTACAGCGATGTCCTGGGGCCGAGATGATTGGCCTCCAACAACCATAACCATCTTCCTTTGTGTTAGGTATGACTCCAGCCAGTGGAGAGTTTTTCCTTGATTCCCATTGACATCAACTTTACTAGGGCTCCTTGATTCCATTCTCGGTCAAAAATTGCCTTGGTGTCAAGGGCTGTCATTCTCACCAATTCAGCTCTTTTGTCCATGTTTGGACCAAGGCTGTTAAAGTATGACAGGAAGGGTGACAATTACAGGAAGTGCATGCCACATGCAAACTTTAACTATATTATAGATTTGTGGATCTTCCAGGGCAGCACTCCTCACAAATACTTCTTTAAAATTAATGGAGTACATTAATAACAAGCCCTGCAGTGGGTAGTCAAAACTGCCCAACGCATTACCGGCACCCGGCTACCGACCATAGAGCACATACACCAGAAACGCTGTCTACGGAGGTCAAGGTTCATCATCAAAGACCCTACCCACCCCAGCCACAGTCTGTTCGCCCTCCTGCCATCTGGGAGACGCTACAGATGCATTCGCACCCATACGACCAGATTTAGGAACAGCTTCTTTCCCAGGGCTGTCATCCTACTGAACTCCACAAATAAACTCTAAAGCCTGCACATCTGCCAATGCACTTTATTATGGTTATGCTTATGTTAATATACTACAAGCCAAATGTATGTTGAATGTTTAAATGTCTTAATCCAAATGTACACTCTCGGGAGCCGCAAGCCTACATTTCGTTGTACTGCACTTGTGCACTAACAATGACAATAAAAGTTGATTTGATTTGATTTGATTTGATTTAAACATGTATCTTTCATTCAGACCAGTTGAAGACATGAATCTGTGTCTCTCTTGGACTATGTTATAAAAGTAAATAACTGTGCGTCCTTCAGCTGCTGCTGTACCTCACGATATAGTAATTGGAAACAGAATAGAGAATAAACAAAAAACATACACAATGTACATTAATCATACATATATATATAGTACAGGTATATGTAATATATAAAATTAGAAATATATCTAAGCATATAAATATCCATCAATTATATAATTGCATGAAATTACATAAAATTGCATATAAATATTTTAATTATATTTGATTGTATATTAAAAATACCACATTTTAAATATGTAGAAAATATATATGGAATTATAAATATAAATATTAATAATATATGTCAATATAAAAGTCAGAGTGAAAAACAGAGAGAATGCTTTCAGTAATAGACATAAAGATTAGGTTAAGTATTGTGGCATTCATTGTAATTTGTATCTGAATAGATGGAGAAATCAGTGTTACAAAACAAAGGTACCTTATTGATTTTCAGCCTGTGTTATTGCATGCCTAATATAGTGCAGTTATATCTGTATTTTTCTGTATCTTTCTATTACAGGGATTGCTTCCCTTTGTGGATCCTCTCTCAGTAGGATGCTTCGGCAGAGGTTGTACGTCAGCCGAAGGCTCAGAGTGAACGTGAGTTTGAAGTGTGGCATGGCCAGGTGTGTGGGCAGCAGTTGGGCCTGGAGCAGGCAGATGGATAGTTCTGTTAAAATACCTGGGGTCAGTATGCAGGTAACAGCAGGTCAGGCAGAGTTTGCAGGCTGGGCCCAAGACCCAGGTTGAAACAAGGTCCCAGGTTAACATGTGGCATGGCAGGGTATGGAGGCAGCAGTTGGACCTTGAGAGTCAAGCAGGAAGTGGGAAGTGTAGAGATTGGATATAGAGTTGGACTGAGAGCAGGCAGGGGAAAAGTTGGCTGCAGAGTTGGGCTGGCAATGAGGAGGCTTATGTGATTTCAAAAGTGACCTCTGTTATGAGTCTTTGGATCTGACTACTGGTATTATCAGTCATGTGGTTAGCAGGGACTAATCAGATTGCACAGGAAAGAGGACAGACAGGAGCCGACATAGAACAGACACAATATTTTAATAGTATAGTTAGATTTGAACATTATACCTCTAGGATGGCATTAACCTATATGTTGGCTTGCACTGCCTTTTTCTTTCTTCATGCAATCAATAAAACTTTGCCTGTGTGGCATTCTATGAATAAAGAACACATAAAACAGATGCAGTTCAATAAAGTCTTTAACAGAATTCAGTTAAATAAGAAACAAAAGCTAACTTCAATCATCACTTCACAGCAGTCAGGATTTAGTTTCATACTGAGAGCCTTTCAGTACACTCAGTGTGTGCTGGGGAAGGGTTAAACGTACTGATCTAGTTTTTGCCAAATCAACCTTAACTCAGCTTTGAGAAACACAAAAGCATTTGTGCAGCAGACTAATCAATAGAAGAATTTTTAATCTATGTTTATCATGAACATTTTTATTCAGGCAATGTTACAAATTAAGAAATGTTCCACAATTTTCCCTGCAATATTCTGCATTAGAAGAAGTACAGGCTATTTTTGTAGATTTTGTATGATAGAACATAACTTTATATTTTGGAAGCTATAAATGACATTTAGTACATAAAGAGTTAAGAGTCTTTTTAGATGAGAAATTGGAGAAAATATTTCAGATTCCATCTTCTGCTATTTGAATGAGACAGTATGAGAAAGTAATTTATTGCTAATGTAAAGTTAAGAGCAATATTTTATTTGATGGAGAATAGCCACAAAGGCAACAGCAATGATGGCTTGCTCAGTGTCTAAAGTTAGCACAAAGCAGAACTGAATGAGGGTTTGGAAGCTAACAGTCAAACATTATTTGTTTGCATATGTTTAAATGCAAATCATTATTTGGGAATTGTGTTTTTGAGGACCTAAGTTACTATCAAATATGAAGTCGGAATAAGACGGTGTTAATGATGAGATAAAATATCCAGGTAGCAAAATTATAAATCTAGATAAAAACCTACCCATCTTGAGCGAGGTTAAGTTGATATGTGTCCCAGCATTAATATAAATCAAATTCATTTCAGGGTCTCTTGCAGTCACAGTCTTTTTCAATACCTGTTTTAGATGATGTTCAAATATATATGAATTGTCTTATTTTACTAAGACAGAATACAATTCTTGTAAGTCCATCCTGTTTGATCCACAGATATAAAGTGATCTAAAGGGCTTGAAAGAGTGCCTTGATTTTAATTGTTTTCCCATATAAAGGAATCAGAGCAGTAAAATCCATGAAAGCTTCAGATATAGAAGCTTGTAGCATGTGGTAAGGCAAAGGTTGATTTCTGCAGCTTGAGATGCTCTCTTGAGGGCAGTGTGCCACTCTGAGCTTGATGCCAGTTTTTAGGAAACCACTCTCTTGGTGATTGTTGGACACCTGCTTCACTGAACTCACACTTTGAGGAAAGTGTGTGTCTCAACAGTATTGACTTTCCATTACTGGGTGTTCCATTGTTAGAAATGTCCTCAACTAAGCTTCTTAAAGAAGTATTTCTACACATATGTGTAAGAGCAAACAATTCTTTCTGATCATTTTGTCTAAGCAACATCTGTGTAGATATCAATTTTGAAGAAGCTTTGCAGTGTATTATGATTAGCTTTTTTAACCCTCTGCTAGCCAACAGCTATTTTATTCTGTGATTTGTGTGTGCTTCTTTAATTTATTCACTGTCGAAGGTCGAATTTGATGCTGTTCCAGTGCACTTCTTTGACCTAGGCAGATACCAAATTCGGTCCTTTTGCAGCAATGCAGAAAGAAGTAACATCATAATAAAGTGCATATTAAAATGAATTGTGTTTTAGAATAGGTATTCAATATCAGACAGGTATGGACTAATTATTTTATTTGTTATGTGTGAAAACAAGTGGATATTTCAAAAGCTGAAAGGGGTAATTGAGTTTTACTTGGGATACTTACTGTAAATACATTTTTAAGTGTCTATTTGATATAAATTTTTTCAGCCCTTAATTAATGTGAGCGGTTTTCCTCATTGTAGTGTCGCCAGTGTGTTATCTCACTGGCACATTTCAAAATGTATATATTTTTAATATAACATGGGTGGACATCACTGTCCTACTTCTTGTTATGTAATTCAAGCTGCTTCTAACCTTTCTGAAGAAGTAACTGGCTGCCATCTTGGAAACCCTTTATGGGGACTAAGTTAAAAATGAAAGATCAGATTCAGTTTTCACTGTAGCATATATTACGTATCTGTCATGAACCTAGTTTAATTCCTCACTCTGACCCATTACTTGTGTCAAAATGTGAGAAAAGTTAAAGATTACAATCCATCTGTTATCACATGCCACTCCAGTTCTGCATCTGAGCCATCCAGTGAATGCATGGTGCTAGTTTAATATTTTAGGTTCATGACTTGTCCTTTAAATGATCAGCAAAACATGATAAGCCTGCAACTAGGATTATACCCACGATCTTTATTACTCCAGGTCCATAATTCTCAGCTTAGTAAGTCACTCGGCATGTGGGCTTCTTACATTACACACTCAGGGACTCACACTGAGCTGTGAGTTATGGAGTGGAGAGTGTCACTAGTAAGATCAGTGTCTCAGAATCTTTTACTTTTACCACATTAAAATAATACAGAGCAACAATAAATGAGGAAGCAAGAAGTGATAACTAGTTTCATGAAAGAACAGTATGGTACAATGTCGGGGAGGAAAAGAATAGGTAGTGGCTGGGACTGAAGGGCTAATAAACATATTCCCAACCCCAGCAATTGATGATTTTATGTTCTGTGGGAATGCCAAAAATTACAAACTTTGTTTTATTACTTTTGATTAATTTTATGGTGGAGAAATGTTTATTTGATCTTAAATCAGTTAATTAACGTGCTAAACCTTATAGTTTAAACATACACAAGAGGATGAATGAGACTTGAATTCAGGTGTGATCTATAACTGGATTTTATCAAAATCTCCAGCCAGGACACCGCTCAGATATATATGCTTTAGAAAATATTAGTATTGTTATTTTTCAATTTTGCATATTTTGTTCAAAGATGACATTTTCTATGTTCCTATATTAACATGTGCACTAGTAGGTACAGTTAGTTGTTTAAATTCTATTATATTGGGCTTACTGAAAAGATTGTAGCCTAACAACTACATTAACCTACATAACAGAGCTCCTCATAGGGCAGTACCACTGAAAATAAATCTAACAGGAGACTTCATCAGAGAATCTCTTGGCTAACTGTGAATAATAGTCCATTTTGAATATGAAGTAGGGACAATCTTTTTTGTGTTTATATGTATTACACTCTGGTCTTTGCTGCATCATGCATGGAGGCATGAGAAATACTACAAAAATAATTGTTGCTCACTACACGAGGACATTATTTGGTGCACTTTACTCCCTCAGGCAACTCAAGGTAGTTAATTCAGTCAAATTGACTTATGTAACCTAATTTTGCAACAAAATCATATGAATATTTACCATTCATCAATTATGAAACAGCCTCTAACCACTTTTTGAAACATTTTATTGTTGGAAAACCCCTTCTGCCCTGTTAATGTATTAATGATATTCGGTGTATGCTGACACCACACATGCTTAATCGCAATTATAACAGATCCAGTGCTGTTTCAATACAGCTAATTATCTACATGCCAAGGATTCATGCGCATGAATTTTATGTTATTGTGCTTTGTTTTATTACTATGCACTGTAGAGTCGGACAGAACTGTTAGCAAATTTCAAATCTTAAGTTAAAATCAGTGAAGATATATCAGTGATTTGAACAGAAGCAGAAAGGCACTTTAAATTGCCTGCATTCTAATTGGGATTTTATTTGCCACTTTTTTTCAAGCAAGCTAAAGCCACAGATTAAATTCCCTGTCAAATTATCCACTAAATACGTGCTCTTTAAATAGAAGTATAGGCTCCCAGAGAAGCATGTTTTTTTCAGTGCTCAGAAGAGACTGGGGAGACAAGTAAAACTCGTTCTACAAATGCTGCCTTAATGTAATGGCTCTGTATTGGGACAAACAATTGCAATCAATGATGCCTCCCATTTGGTGGAATAGCATTAAATGATCTTACCAATTGCTGGATGAACATTTTTAGCTTGTTTAAGTGCCGAAATTTCACCACAGATTTATAGAATGTTGATGCTTCCTGTCCATAAAATCTACAGAAATAATTGCCACCCTAGTTTCTAGTACTTTACAATGGCATTTCCACAAGCCTGAAGACCCAAAGGTGACTGAGTAAAATTGAAAAGAAACTCTAACCTGCTCTATTTTTTTCTTTATTTGGTGAGGAAATGTTTCCATGGTGTTAAACCAGTTCATTAATACATTTAATAGGACTGGTAGTTTCATGGAACAGTTAATTCGGAAACGGATTAACCTTTTTATTTTAGGTATATATCAGTAGGTGTAGAAATCTAGTTTAAATGAAATCTGGCTAAATGTCAGCACACGTTTAATTGCACTGAAATTGTTCCATATAGATTCTGAAAAAAATAATGCAATGCTTCTACTCACTCCATGCTTTGGTCCAGGGGGATAGGTTGTCTAAAAAATATATAGCTGGCTGGACACATTCAAGGTAACGCTGGATACACTTTAACAACTGTGTGCAGAACCGAGTCAGAACATCCAACTTCATTCAATTAGATCAGTACAGTCATGCTGCTTGGAGATGATAATTAGGGTCAAATTAAGATCCACAATGGCGCCACTTAATGGTTCATAAATCCAAGATGACTACATGTATATTATGTAAAATTTTAATATGTCACATACCATATATTAAGTTGTGGATTTTTGCACCAGCTGGCATTTAACCAATTGATCAGTGGAGATGAATGTTTTTATACATTAAAAAAATCCAGGTTTTTACATAGCGTCTCAAAGATTTTTTTCCCTTTTCTCCCACTCCTTTTAAAAAAATGTTTTCCTCCTGTGAATTCATGCTCTCTCTTTTCAGTCTCCATGCTGTTCGGGAGGCGGGACAGTCAGAGCTGTGGGGTTCTCTATGGCCACCATCAATGTAGCTCCATGTCGTTCAAATATGATGCACTTTGTCAGTTGATATCGGTTCCCCTCCCAATGTTTCCACTCGCTATGTCAAGATGGAATATTTCACTGCCAGAGGATATTCCAGTCAAGTAAACTGGCCAAGGTCTGGCTACACTCACCCACAGAGGGCAGCCGAGTCTGAATGGCAGGCAAGGCTGAACTGTCAACCTGTCCTTTCACACAGCCTTTCAGTGGTAACTTTGAACGTGCTCAATCCTCAGTGTGAACAACAATGCACAGATGTGTAGCATGACTTATTCTTCAGACTATTTAGGGCACTATTCAATAGTTCATTCACCTGAAAGAGATTTTTCATAGAATAGAATGGTTACACCACAGAAGGAGGCCATTCGGCCCATCGAGCCCATGCCGACTCTCTGCAAGAGCACTTCAGCTAGGCCCTCTCCCCCACCCTTTCCCCGAAGCCCTGCAAAAATTTTTCCTTCAGGTACTTATCCAATTCCCTTTTGAAAGCCGTGATTGAGTCTGCCTCCACCACCCTTTCAGGCAGTGCATTTCAGATCCTAAACACTCGCTGCATAGAAAAGTTTTCCCTCATGTCGCCTTTGGTTCTTTTGCCAATCACCTTGAATCTGTTTCCTCTGGTTCTCGACCCTTCCACCAATAGGAACAGTTTCTCGCTCTCTACTCTGTCTAGACCCCTCATGATTTTGAACACCTCTATCAAATCTCCTCTCAACCTTCTCTGCTCTAAGGAGAACAACCCCAGCTTCTCCAGTCTATCCACTTTTAACTTGGAAATCTTAATTTCTAATTACAAATCAATATTTGCAGTATGGCCTTAGAATCTTTTATTTTGCTTAATCAACAGGAGTCTATTACAGTCCAGTATTTAAAATTGTTGGATTATAAGTTTTTTTTACACCATAGTATAATCATTATCAACCATACTGTTAATTAAATTAATTATGATAGTTACTCAATTGAACATTTTAATTTCTTTATAAATTAAACAAATTACATTTAAACACCAAAAAGTCATGTTAATCCAGAAATCCCTTCTGTCAATATTTTCACATTGCTTACTAGGAACACCAATGCTTTTCCATTTTACTGAACCCTATCACGGTCCTTGGTGAAATTGTGTATAGTTTAAGTTAAATATGACAGGACAGATAATGATTTTATTCAATTTCTATTATGTAATTTTGTTAAAAAGCAATCTATCAAAATGTCTGCAATTTTTCTCTTTCTAAATTAAAACTGGGAATTGTCCCTCTTTTATCCCTCTCTCCCAAAATGATATTTGTGAGCAAGAAGACAAGCATGTTTAATTGAATTATAAATTGGTAATAAACAGATAAAATCTAATTATTGGAGCAATAAAAGTAACCTGTGCTCCTGGTACAATTGTGTCTGAAATCTTGTTAGATGATTTTTTTTGAAAAAAAGTGATTTTAAACAAGCTTCTGTTTCACTGAATAAACAACATTATTTCACATTCAGTTGATACAGTATACTAAAGTGTGAGTTAACTGTATAACTTGAACTTTAAGTAGACCGAGGGAAACTAGATGGCTGCTATTGAGAGCCATTCATCTGTAGTATTGCTCTGCTTTACTCCAGATAGTCAGCCACTCATTCAAGACTGTAGAGAATGTTACAAAACAATGTACAATACTCAGCTCCTTCTTCTGACGCTGAGTATTTGGACAGATACCTATCGCTTGCTCACTCTCATCTAATAAAGCCTTTCTTTTCTGACTGTCCAGGATTTCAAATTAATTTTGCACCCATTCAGTCACTGCTTGGCAATCAGTCAGCCAGTCATGATGAAGTCAGTCACACTTTCATAATGTGTCTATCACAATGTTCCAATAGTTATGTTCTTACACTTTTTATATGAATGAACATGTTTTAGAGACTGACGAAAAAAGGGTTGGCCTTTAAAAATGAGCAAGAGCAGCCCTCGATTTTCCTGGTAAAGATTATAATTTGTCAGTAATGGCACGTTGGTGGCTAATGTAGGCTAGAATTCCAATAAGGAGGGAAAATTATCTCGCAGCACTTTGCTGGTTTATTTTCTCCATTTACCATTTACCTGGAGGCATCCCTTTTTTCAAAAAATTGAAGGAGAGAAACAAGTCGATTTTCTTTTCTGCCAGCTGTCCCAACCAACCTGCTTTAAGCATTTCTAACCATTGATCAGGTATTATGCAACGCTGCTCAGGGCATATGTTTTCTGATTATTTTGTTACATTTGTCTATTTGTAAGAGTATGGTGGAAATATTGTGCTGATAATTCTGCACTTTAACTCCTTTAAGATTATATACAGTTTGTTCTGCATAAACACTGGAGTGTCTCATTCTTTCCCCTTCTTTCCCACCCCTTCCCTCCATATTTTTGTTGCACCCGTTTTTCTGAAAAGTCCAAGTATGGCAGACATTTTTGACTGGCTCATCTGTGGGATGAATCGAAAAACAACGATGAGAATTCCGCAACCAGCGGTCACCAACTGATCATTTTATTTCTTTTCTATTACAATTAAGGATAATTCACATAAATATTTCTTGTTATAACACTCTCCTAATCGAACCACGGAAATAAAAAACATATTTCCATGCAATGCAGCAGTGACATCATCCCATAGCTTACTCTGCATTTCCCAGGTTGGAACATTTAATGCAGGTGTTTCAATCAGAATAATTCATGGAGGTATGTGTGATATGATTTTCTTTCCACTCAAGGGATTTCTTGATTTATATGGTTCCCTCTCTTATGAAATTAAAACTCCTATGCACCAAATTTGTTATACTTTCCAACAGATGTTCTGGCAGAATGGTTCTGTTTCTGGACAGTAAAGCTATTTAGGTTGTGAAAGTAAGATAATTATCCATGTTTGTCACCCAAAAGATAGCATGCAATTTAATAATTCAATTAAAATTACTAATTTAAGCCACCAAATGAAATCACATTTTCAATTGAACTTTGAAGCAACTTCCTCTAGAAGTTGGCTAGAAATTAGTGCTTTGATCACTTCTAAATACTGCAGGGTAATATTGTCAGCATAAGTTTGTGCAAAATTGCATCTTAAACTAAGAGAATAAGGGAATCAAGTATTTATTGAGCAGGATGTCATTTTGATTTAGGAGGAGCTGTTAATGAGTCAGGCCTCAATCTCAGAAACTGTTATAGATCTACTGGGGAGTAATGTTTATATCTTGCTACCACCCTGTTTACACTTAAAAAATGACACAGTAGTGACTAAAATCACCGAACAAACTGAATTGCCTTTGCCGATTTCTAGGTGGGGACCTCGATTTAGGCGGCCAGAGCTCCTGCCAGAAACAGTCGGGGGCCTCATTAATAAATGCAAATCAGGGTCAAATGACATTGTCTCGATTCCAAGGCCATTTTTGCCTCTACCCACATTGCTACCACCAATTCCTCAACCTGCCCACAAATCATGGGTTATACCAGTTGGGAGGCAGCCATTTCCAGCAGTATTTAAAGGGATCCTTAGCTACAATCAGGGAAAGCTGGAAGCGAGTCTGGCAATCAATTTTGTACTGCAGTCATTCGTGTGATTTAGAGCCTTAAAGGCTCACAATATTTCATATTCTTGCTGCAGTAGGTGCTGCAATAATTTCCCTGCTACTCAAACTTGTTGCTCTGTTTCACTCCAAAAGTTTCCACCCCTCCCTTCAAGGTGCTGCTACAGGCCCATCAAGATTAGCTGCTTTACTACATTTTCTACCCTCCCAATTGACAAGCTGCCTATAAGGAGTGTCATTAATGCTGCCAGTTTGCTTATTCAATGCAAATGAGGTCCGACCACAAACATTGATCGGCTTCCCATGGCCACATTGAGCTAGCAGAGGAGACGTCACACTCACCACCCACCTGATATATACTCCACATGAAAATTGATCCCACTGAAACCAATGCTAGTAGAAGAGTTTGGGAAGAATTGGTTGAGTGATTAAATCAACAATGAATAGAATTGGCAGTGAAAATATTTATTGACATAAAGAAGACTGGCAAAGAGTTGTTTATGGTTAACCATCAAGCTCATGGGGGCCTTAAAAGAGGAAAGCGAGATAGAGGAGCTTAGGGTGTGAATTCTAGAGTGTGGGGCCTGAATAGTTGAAGGCATGGCCTCCGATGGTGGGGCAAAGTAGGGGTTGGGGGGTGATGTTCAAAAGGTCAGAGTCAGAGGAACAGGGAGGTTGTGAGGTGGAGGGTTGCAGTGCTGGAGGAGGTAACAGAGATAGAGAGGGGCAAGGCCATGAAGGGATTTAAACACAAGGATGACAATTTTAAATTTGAGGTGTTGGGAAATTGGGAGCCAATGTAGGTCAACGAGCACAGGGGTGATGGGTAAGTGGGACTTGATGCAAGATAGGATACAGGCAACAGAGATTGAAATGAGCTGAAATTTATGGAGAGTGGAAAATGGGTGACTGGCCAGGAAAACATTGGAATAGTCGGGTCTGGACTCTGGAGGTGACAATGTCATGGATTAGGGTTTCAGCAGATGAGGGGCTGAGGCAGGGGCAGAGGTGAGCGATATTAGGGAGGTGGAAGTAAGCGGTCTTTGTGATGGAGCAGATATGGAATTGAATGCTCAGTTCGGGGTTTAATAGGACGTTGAGATTGCAAACATGGGAGGGGGATGGACTCAGTGGCGAGGGTATGGAGTTTGCGGTGGGACCCAAAAACAATGGCTTCTATCAGCCCAATGTTTAACTGGAGAAAAGTATGGCCCATCCAGGATTGGATGTTGGACAAGCAGGCTGACAACATAGGCAGTGGATGAATTTAAAGAGGTGATGGAGATGTGGACCTGGGTCTTATCAGCATACATGTGGAAGCTGACCCCATATCTGTGAATTATGTTGCCATGGTGCAGGATGTAGATAAAGAACAGGAGGGGGGTCAAAGATGGATTCTTGGGGGTCTCCCAATGTGATGGTGCGGGGGTGGGAAGAAAAGCCATTTCTAGACAAGCTCTGGCTATGATCAAATAGATAAGAGTGGAACAAAGTGAAGGCAGTCCACTGAGCTGGGCAATGGAGGAGAGGTATTGGAGGAGGTTGATATGATTAACTACGCTGAGGCCTACATTTTAGTTTATTCCACATAAGGGTCTAGACTCCAGGTTACATAGTCAGCATTGGGCTGGTTGTACTTGAGCTATTAACTTTAAGCCACACATCTTTTGACCTGAAAAGAGCCACCATTCTTTGCAGTAATGGAGCAATATATGTTGATGTATAGCTGGGCTCAGTGGAGGGAAAACATAATTTGTATTGGATTAAGCACATATGGGAAGGATTGTAAGACTTTGGTGTGAAATAGTTGTCATTGGACAAGTTGGCTGGAATTTTCTGCACCTGGGCAGGTCGGGTGCGGGCGGTCGGCGTGGCGGGTCACGACCCCGTTGCTGCTTCCATCCCGCTGCAGAAAACGACTTTGCGATAATGGGGCCTATTAAGTCCGCCCTGCACGTTACCCGGCCCTATTAAATAGCGCGAGTCTGATGACGTCATCCATGACGCATTTTCAGCCGGGATATTTAAAGGAGCCATGGCCACATTGCATTTGAAGGTTCATCTAGGATTGTGCAGGCAGCACACTGGAGGTTTTCATTGCTCCAAATAGTTGGAGAGATGGCTACACAGAGGCAGAGGGCTGCACCCAGGATCTCCGATGACTTCCTTCATATGCATGTGGAGAGAGTCAGAGCACGCAAGGAGGTCCTCTTCCCTTCCAATGGGTGGAAGAGACCTCCCCAGGAGACAAAAAGAGCCTGGCTCCAAATTGCAGAGGAGGTCAACAGCAGGGATGTGTTCAGGAGGATCTGGGTGCAGTGCCGCAAATGTTTCCATGAACTCAATTGATCAGGAAAGGTGGGTACAAAGCCACACTCAACTTCATCCTGCCGTGCCTTTCATCACATCCCCATCACTCTGCCTTCCTGAAATAAAGAGTAGATTGCCTTTCAAAAGCTAGGCTTTATTAACCTTAAAAAACCAGCAAGTACATGTTGAGCACCCAGTCTCAACCACTGTAGAAAACTGAATTTAAGATGGCCACCACAGGTCACATGGAATCAACTAACCAATAAGTTTACAGCATATATCTCAAGGCAGGAAAACAGGCAACCAATTACAATGCTTCTTATAAAACAAGAATAATCACCACATTCACCCCTCTTTTTAAAATATACTTCAACCTAGGTAGCCTTTACAGTTTACAATTAGTTATTTATGACTAGAGCAATACATGTATAATGCCTTCAACAATTTTAAAATTTTACTATTAATTTATTAATTATTTTAAAAGTCCATTTTTAATCGGTCGACCGGATATCTTGTTCGTGTCGACCTTCTTAGCCTTGGTGGAGTTCCTTGCCCTCCCACACCAGGAGACACAGAAATATCTTCTGCAGGGAGGCTATCAATATCCCGATTATCAACGGTTTCCGGATTGGAAGTCCCATTAGAAGGTAGACTGGGAGGGTCATGAACATCCATCGGGGGCAGACTAAGAGCATTGTAAGTGTTTGCAATAGGATTGGAAATGTTCGTAGTATCTGTGACGACATCAACATTATCTGAATTATGGCTATTGTTAATGTCCTCAGGAGAGGGCTGGCCACCACAAGGAGCTAAGTCTTTAACTGAAACCGTACCTTCTTTCCCATCTTGGAATCGAATGTGAGCATATTGGGAATTTGCCTCCAATAGCTCCACCTCCTCCACTAAAGGATCATACTTTGACAGTCTAACATGGCGTCGGAGCAGCACAGGTCCCTGCATAGTAAGCCATGAAGGTACCGAATATCCCGTAGTGGATCTCCGTGGATAGTTGAAGAGCCTTTCATGGGGGGTCACATTAGTATCCGTTGAAAGCAATGATCTAATGGAATGCAGGGCATCAGGCAGTACCATTTCCCACTGTGTATTCTTAAGGTTCCGGGATGTCAAAGCCAACATAACTGCCTTCCAGATCACCCCATTGTATCGTTCGCACTGTCCATTACCCTGGGGATTATACGGGGTAGTTCTGCTAGTAGAAATTCCCCGACTCTGGAGGTATTCCTTCAACTGGGAAGGCATAAAAGAACTTCCCTGATCCGAATGGATATACGCAGGCATCCCAAAGATGACAAAAAGTTGAGTCAGACATTTAATAACTGTAGCAGCTGATACATCTGCACAAGGAAAAGCAAAAGGGAACCTTGAAAACTCATCCACAACAGTAAATATATATCGATTCTGAGTCGTTGAAGGAAGAGGCCCCTTAAAATCAACGCTCAGGCATTCAAAGGGAGAAGCAGCCTTTATAAGATGAGCTCGTTGAGGCTTAAAGAAATTCGGTTTACACCGGGCGCAGACAGAGCATGACGAAGTCATCCGCTTGACGTCTTCAACTGAAAAGGGCAAATTCTTACTGCGTACGAAGTGTATCACCCTCGTAACACCAGGATGGCACAAAGCATTATGAAGATTAATAAGCGTATCTCCATGAAGCACAGAACAATAAGCCCTCGACAGCGCATCAGCGGCAACATTATCCTTCCCCGGACAATAGACTATATCGAAATGATAGCATGCCAACTCGATCCTCCACCTCATTATTTTATCATTCTTAATCTTTCTGAAATGTTTGACATCAAACATGAAGGACACAGATTTTTGGTCAGTTACTAACGTAAAATGTTGCCCAGATAAATAATGTCTCCATTTACGCAGTGCTTCTACTATTGCGTACGCCTCTTTCTCTATTGAGGAATGTCTCTGCTCACTATTGCTCAGAGTACGTGAGAAAAAGGCCACAGGTCTTCCATTTTGGTTCAGGGTAGCCCCAATTGCAAAATCGGAAGCGTCCGTCTCAATCACAAAGGGAACCTGCTCATCAATAGAATGCACAACTGCTCCAAGGATATCCTTTTTAAGATTATCAAAACACATCCTGGCCTCCCATGATAGAGGATATGTCGTAACCCGAATAAGGGGCCGGATCTTCTGCGAGAAGTTTGCAATCCAATTAGAATAATAAGAAAACAGTCCAACAACTCGTTGCAAGGCCTTAGAATTAGTAGGGCAAGGTAACTCAATCAGTGGTCGCAGCCGTTCTGGATCTGGTTTAATCTTGTTTCCCGAGATAATATACCCCAGTAAATTTACCTCGGTGGTTGAAAAGATACACTTCTCTTTATTGAAAGTTAAGCCAACTTTTTCCGCAACTTGAAGGAATCTTTCTAGATTAAAATCGTGCTCCACCCTTGATTTGCCATACACCGTGATGTCATCTAAATATGAGAAGGTGTCAGAGAGAGAGTTATCACTTATAAAAGCATCCATTGCCCATTGAAAACAGGCGACACTGTTAGTAACACCGAATGGTACTCGGCAAAACTGGTACAGCTTTCCGCCAGCTTCAAAGGCCGTATATGGTTTGTCCCTCTTAGCGATAGGAATCTGATGATAAGCACTCATTAGGTCAATAGTGCTAAAAACCTTATATTGAGATACTTTATTGATAAGCTCATCAATCTTAGGCAGGGGGTACGCATCTAATTGAGTATACCTGTTAATAGTTTGAGAGTAGTCTATCACCATTCGCTTCTTATGTCTCTCATTAGTGGTGACAACTACCTGTGCCCGCCAGGGCGAAAAACTAGGTTCAATGATTCCTTCCGATAAAAGACGTTGAACTTCAGAATTAATAAATTCTTTATCCTGACTGCTATACCTTCTTGACTTGGTAGCAATTGGCTTACAGTCCGGCATCAAATTGGAAAAAAGTGATAATGGAGAAATGAATAAAGAAGTTAATCCACAAATAGACAAAGGTGGCTTGGTTCCTCTGAAAGAAAGACTGAGGGACTCATGTAATTGAAGCACATCATGACCAATCAAAATGTCCGCACAGAGATTAGGCAGAACGGATAGGCGTATATCAGTATACGTATTACCTAGGAGAATTAATTTCACAAGGCAACAACCAGCTACTTGTGAGGTGAGAGTCGTCTGAGCCATACACACCTGATAGGAAACAGGCGAAATTTTCAAACGCTTCTCCCTCACAAACTGAAGACTTATAAAGCTCTCAGTACTGCCCGTATCTATAAGGGCCTTCACTTCTAACCCATTAACTTGGGCCATAACTATAGCTTTGTTTAGGCCATGGGAAAAGGCGGCAGAAACTGATGCAATAAACGCCCTATCTAAAGGCTGAATGGTCGCAGAGGAGGCAACCGATTTGCAAACACGTGCATAATGACCTCCCTTGCCGCATTTACTACACACAGCCTCCCGGGCAGGGCACTTCAGACGGGGGTGCCGGGCGTTCCCGCAAAAATAACACTTCTGAATCCTGGAGGCAACAGCTGCCGAAGTAGAAACTGTTTCGGAATCTGGTAAACCACTCCTATTAAATCCACGTAACTCCCTTTCATCCGGAACTGCCGAAACCACGGTCGCAGGCCGATCAAAAAGAGCATAAGAATCCGAACTTCTCTGAGCCAAATCCAATGTAGAGGCTTGCTCAAAAGCACTCTTAAGATCCAAGGTCTTATTTTCTAATAACCGCTGACAAATTGATCTAGACAGTAATCCATTAATGAATGCATCCCGTACCGACTCTTCCTTATGTTCTTCTGCAGACACGGCCTTATAATTACAGTTAGCACCAAGGCGCCGGAGTGCTTGTAAATAAGCATCCAAGGATTCTCCCGCCTGCTGCCTACGGGCAGATAAAAGGTGACGTGCAAATACCTCAGTTTTGGGTTTAACAAAATTTTTTTCCAACGTAGCAATAGCCAATTCATAAGTTTCACAGTCCAAAATATACTTATACACATCCGGAGCAATGTAGTTGATTAGTATATCCAACTTATTCAGAGATTGCTGATCCAACACACCCAAAAAGTTTTTAAATGTACGATACCAATGTTTCCATTGATCATCCACTCCTGCAGAATTAGGGTCAGCATTAAATCGTTCCGGTCGAAGATATCGTTCCATTATAGCAAAAGGTTAATAAATTGAAATAAAGAGTAGATTGCCTTTCAAAAGCTAGGCTTTATTAACCTTAAAAAACCAGCAAGTACATGTTGAGCACCCAGTCTCAACCACTGTAGAAAACTGAATTTAAGATGGCCACCACAGGTCACATGGAATCAACTAACCAATAAGTTTACAGTATATATCTCAAGGCAGGAAAACAAGCAACCAATTACAATGCTTCTTATAAAACAAGAATAATCACCACACTTCCCAACCCTACTCCTGCACATCCTTACTCACACCAACATAGCTTGCACATCCACCCATCCCTCCCCCTCTATCTACATTATCACATCCCCATCTTACTAACCACCCCTCACACTCACCCTCATCCTAATGCAATCATACCAGCTAACAACACACAAGGAGGCCACCCCAATCCATCATAGTCTCCCTCTAAATATGTAACCCATCCATTCCATTTTTTGTCTTAAAATACTCCTGTGCAGCGCTATATAAATACAAGTTGTTGTTGTTGTTGTTACACTTATTCCATCACTCTCACTCAACTTTCTCTTCTTTCTCTCCTTGCAGGAGAAGAGAGCACACAGTAAGGGGGAGAGGGAGAGAACTGGAGGTAGGTCTCCATCATTGGCCACCCTCACAACAGCAGAGGAGGCTGCATTGGAATTATCGGGAGTGGCCGAGCAGCTGGAGGTTGGAGACGGAGAGAGGGGGACATCACAGCAACCTGGTGACAGAATTACATATCATACAGCTACATGGCATACATCAGTGACTCATATGGGTCCCCACTCACTGTCCAGGAGGAAGAGGAAAACTACTCCTCAGAGGAGCCTCCAGCCTCTGAGGGCACAGCATCACCAGACATGAGCGCACCCAGCACCAGCACACCTTGGTGGGTCCCACGCGAGATAGAGTAGTGTTGTCACCGGGTCAATCACAAGTCACAAGTGAGCAAGAGCAGATGGTGGAGACAGGGACAGCAGTGGAGACTCCTTGCCAGAGGGCGCACGACGCTCCCAGCTCTGCTCAGCTGCATGCAGAAGCTGAGCCTCGGGGGCCATTGAGAAAGAGGGCGATCCTGGAGGTGCAGCAAGAAGTGCAGGAGGCTCTGGCAGGCTTTGCAACCGCGATGTCTGCAAAAGTTCAGAGAATGGAAGGGTCCATCTCTAATATGAGCACCACCATGTTGCAGGCAATGGCAACTGTAGGCTTTTCCATGGATAGGATGGCCACCTACATGGAGCAGCTAGTGCGCCACTCACAGGAGCACATGATCTCTATGGAGAATAGATGGCTATCTATGGAGCATAGATGGCAGAGGCTCATAGACCTCCTCTCTCGGAGGGATGTCAGTGTAGACGTGGGTTCTCATGGCCCCATTGATGTGCAGCAAGGTGTTCTCCAGCTCCTTGCTATCAGGGAAGTGCAGGTGGCCCATGAGAGGGATGACGGTGAGAGGGGAGAGGGAAGTGTGGGCTCCTCTCAAAGTGCTTACACTTCTCCCCTGTTGCCACCCCCTCAGTCAGAGCCCCAGATGGCTCTGTGGATCGCGATGGCCGAGTCTGCCCCTGCACAGTCGCAGGAGGAGCAGACTTTGGTGGGGCCATCACAGGCTCCAAAACCCAGAGGACATCCGCCAAGCGTGTCTAAGCAGTCGCAGCAGGGAAGTGAGCAGCCCGCCTCTACCTCTGCTGAAGCCACAGGGATTACACCTCGTAGAAGCACACGCAAATGAGACACAAGTAGATACACAAGGGTAGCCACTTGGGTGTTTTAGTCAATGTTAATGGCAAGATTCCCTTAATTTATTGTCAACCATAAAATTCTTTATTTTCACCACTTTCCCGTCTTCGACACATTTGTGTGCACCTTTGGAAGTGGCTTAGTGAGTTGGAATGAATGGTGAAACATAACGTTACCTCCAACAATGGTGGTCAGTGTGAAAGGAATGGCTTGTCATTGTGGGGATGCTTTATGGTGTTGCTATGGGGTGGTGCCAACCTGGTGCAGCATGTGGCAGCCATATGGGTGTACTGCATGAAGTTAAGTAAATCTGCACATGATGAGCCCATCCCTGGTCTCCCAGGCAGCAATTTGCTCGGGTGCCGGTGGGATCTGGTTCGCAGGTTCCTCCAGCTCCTCCTCCTCCTCATCTTCCAGCTGATGCTCCTCCTCCTCCTCCTCCTCCTCCTCTGAAGAGGCTCTGCACTCAGTGCCTTCCTAGTCTTTGCTGCTGCGCTGTGTTGTGCAGGTCACAGCAGACCACGACAATCCTATGGTTGCAGACGAACTGCACATTGAGGGAATGGAAGCCCTTGTGGTTTACCTGGCTGAAGTACTGAAGGGCTCCTCAAGATCTGTCAAGGCATCTGAAGCGCATTTTGAGTATGCCTGTTGTCTATTCTATGACACATCGGGTGTCAATGTGGCTTTCATTGTATCTCTCCTGGGCCTCAGTACCTGGCCTCCTCAAGGGTGTCATGAGCCACGTCTTCAGTGGATAGGCATTGTCTCCAAGCAGCCAGCCGGAAAGTCTGTTTAGAGGAGTGAAGATCTGTGGGAGGGTGGACTGGTGAAGGACGAAAGAGTCATGTCAGCTGCCAGAGAATTTGGCACATGCATGATGATCTTCCTATGGTTGCAGATGAACTGCACATTGAGTGGAAGCCCTTGTGGTTTACCAAACACTCCTGGGTGATGATGGGGTGCCCTGATGTCCACATGTGTGCAGTCGATGTCACCCTGTACCCGTCGGAAGCCAGTCAGAGTAGCAAAGCCCAGCGCCCTCTCAGTAACACTGGCTTCAGTAGTGGCAAAGTTGATATAATTGGCTGAATTGTCAAAGAGGGCATCGGTGACCTGTGTGATGCATCTGTGAGTGGTCGACTACGAGATGCCACAAATGCCTGCTGCATATCCCTGGAAGGAGCCTGAGGTGAAGAAGTCGAGAATATTGGTGACTTTGACAGCCACTGGTAAGGCGTGTCTACCCGTTCCTCTGGGTTGCATGTCTTGCTTCAGCAATGTGCAAATGTCTGCGACGATACTGGCGCGATAGCCTGAGCCTCCTTTGGCACTGCTGCTCAGTCATGTTGAGGAAGCTCATCCTCTGCTTGTATACCCTGTATTGGGGGTATCATTTCTGGCATGGTACAGCCCTGCATTGATGCCCTCTGTCCTGTGGAGCATCAGCTGGTTGAGGAGAATGTTGGTGGTGTTATTTTTTTTTAAAATTCATTGATGGGATGTGGGCGTCGCTGGCTAGGCCTGCATTTAGTGCCCATCCCTAATTGCCCTTGAGAAGATGGTGGTGAGCTGCCTTCTTGAACCGCTGCAGTCCATATGGTGTAGGTACACCCACAATGCTGTTAGGAAGGGAGTTCCAGGATTTTGGCCCAGCGACAGTGAAGGAATGACGATACAGATCCAAGTCAGGATGGTGTGTGGCTTGGAGGGGAACTTGTAGGTGGTGATGTTCCCATGCATCTGCTGCCCTTATCCTTCTAAGTGGTAGAGGTCGCGGGTTTGGAAGGTGCTGTTGAAGGAGCTTTGGCGAGTTGCTGCAGTGCATCTTGTAGATGGTACACACTGCAGCCACAGTGCGCCGGTGGTGGAGGGAGTGAATGTTGAAGGTGGTGGATGGAGTGCCAATCAAGCGGGCTGCTTTATCCTGAATGGTGTCGAGCTTCTTGAGTGTTGTTGGAACTGCACTCATCCAGGCAAGTGGAGAGTATTCCATCACACTCCTGACTTGTGCCTTGTAGATGGTGGAAAGGCTTTGGGGAGTCAGGAGGTGAGACACTCGCCGCAGAATTCCCAGCCTCTGGCCTGCTCTTGTAGCCACAGTATTTATATGGCTGGTCCAGTTCAGTTTCTGATCAATGGTAACCCCCAGGATGTTGATAGTGGGGGATTCAGCGATAGTAATGCCATTGAATGTCAAGGGGAGATGGTTAAAGTCTCGCTTGTTGGAGATGGTCATTGCCTGGCACTTGTGTGGTGCGAATGTTACTTGCCACTTGTCAGCCCAAGTCTGAATGTTGTCCAGGTCTTGCTGCATATGGGCACGGACTGCGTCAGTACCTGACGAGTCTCGAATGGTGCTGAACAGTGTGCAATCATCAGCGAACATCCCCACTTCTGACCTTATGATGGAGGGAAGGTCATTGATGAAACAGCTGAAGATGGTTGGGCCCAGGACACTGCCCTGAGGAACTCCTACAGTGATGTCATGTGATTGAGATGAATGACCTCCAACAACCACAGCCAACTTCCTTTGTGCTAGGTATGATTCCAACCAATGGAGAGTTTTCCCCTTGATTCCCATTGACTTCAGTTTTGCTAGGGCTCCTTGATGCCACACTCGATCAAATGCTGCCTTGATGTCAAGGGCAGTCACTCTCACCTCGCCTCTTGAGTTCAGCTCTTTTGTCCATGTTTGGACCAAGGCTGTAATGAGGTCAGGAGCTGAGTGGCCCTGGCGGAACCCAAACTGGGCGTCAGTTAGCAGGTTATTGCTGAGTAAGTGCCGCTTGATAGCACTATCGACGACACCTTCCATCACTTTGCTGATGATTGAGAGTAGACTGATGGGACGGTAATTGGCCGGGTCGGATTTGTCCTGCTTTTTGTAGACAGGACATACTTGGGCAATTTTCCACATTGCCGGGTAGATGCCAGTGTTGTAGCTGTACTGGAACAGCTTGGCTAGGGGCGCAGCTAGTTCTGGAGCATAAGTCTTCAGTACTATTGCCGGAATGTTGTCAGGGCCCATAGCCTTTGCAGTATCCAGTGTCTTCAGCTGTTTCTTGACATCACGTGGAGTGAATTGAATGGGCTGAAGACTGGCATCTGTGATGCTGGGGACCTCAGGAGGAGGCCGAGATGGATCATCCACTCGGCACTTCTGGCTGAAGTTGGTGTGCCTGGTGCTGCTGGTGTTGTGCTCATTGTGGTCCGATTCTGAGGACCAAGGTGACACAGTATAAATGGCACCCATGCTTATGAAATAGATGTCAGGCCAAGTAGAGATCAGAGGAGCAAGCTGTCAATGATGTGATAGGTTGTAACAATGAGGTGAGACTGGATGGCAACTTTGCTGGAAGCACTTGCAGCCTGTAGAAAGCTAAATGTGCACTGGAAATGCAGTCAGCAACAGCTTCTGCCTGAGGAAAGTGATCAGCTATGAGGTGGAAGGTTTTATAGTACATTTCATGCTGTCATCTAATCAGCTGGAGCAATGACTATTCAACTCCCGCCTCAGGCTGACAGACATGGTTCCCAAGCTGTGTGAATCCCATGGGCAGCCAGGGAAATTTGAAAGGTAGGCTTAAAAAGGCGCTTAAGGGTCTGACAACTTCCTGTTGATGATTTGAATTAGGTCGCCTGTCTCTGCCAGTCGGGTAGCTGCCGCACCGGCAAATGCGCCTGAGGGAAAGGCGCTTGGGGGCGGGATGACGGTGGGTTCCCAACCCACTGCAACTTATTTCAAATTTCCCACCTGACCCTCCTCCAATCGCACCGCACGGACCCCAGAAAATTCCGGCCTTTGATCGTGTCTGCAGTGTGGCAACCTGAGCTGCTCGTTCAGCAGGCACGTCTTGTCCCTCACGCTTGGCTTTTGACTCTTTTGTTCTTCTGGCTGCTCCATCACTAGCCTCTTCCAAGTGCAAAGATGCACAGGACACAGCAGGCAACGGTCGTGGTTGAGGTCTTAGCAGGGCTAAGCTGCAGCACTCTCAACCCAAGTCACAGAATCTCTGCTTGAAGATGCCTAAGGTACCTTGGTGGCTGTGTGGGTCCCATTTTATTTCTTTTGAGCTCTATTCTTGGATAATGCACTTGTGTCATGAGATATGGCTGTAGGACATATCCTCGGTTCCCCCAAAAGCCATTCTTGGAGTATGCTTGGCCCTTCAAATAAGTCAGGCTGTAGGAGTCTATGCACTCCTAACAAAAACACTGTGAACTAAACTGGTAGTTAACAAACTTAGTTTAATGCACTGAAAGTATTACAAAACAAGTAATGCAGGAGAAACTCCAAACAGGTCTGTACACTAGCTCACTCCATGAGGACTAACTGGAAACGCCCTCCAACCCTAACGTCATGATGTCATCACGTTTCCCGCTGTTGGGAATGTCACGTGTCCAACGTGATGACGTCACCGCGTCAGATCGCGATTTTATCGATCCCGCGCTGTTTAAACAGGGCAAACATTAAAAGGTAACAATAATGATTAAAGACAATTGTACAAGTTACTGTGAGAGTCTCTTTGGTGGCTTTGCCACATACGCCCCCCCAGAATTGTCTTTAATGAGGAAAGTCAATCGCCGAGGAGGTCGGACAAGCCTGTTTGACTGACTCCTAAATTCCCGGAGTCGCCGATCGCTATCGTGGCCGCGGGGGACGCACCGGATCCAGTGTTCTTGACTTGCGGCAGTCTGTTCGATGGTCTGGGCATGAAACTACACGGTGGTCAGCAGCAGCGGGCCTTCGGGCCGAAACGAGTGTGGTAGTAACAGTAACCGGCTGTCGGAGGCGCTGGGGCTGGGGCCGGGCCCCTCGGGGCGGGGCGTTGCACGATGGCACAGTGTTGTTGCCAGACCGCGTAAATTTTATCCGCCTCTTCGGCGAACGCGATGCAGTCCCTGGTGTCCGATCTGGTGAGGGCTGCCTGGACGTGTTCGGGCAGCTGCGTAAGGAACAGCTTGCGGAACAGGAAAGATGGGGGTTCGGACCCCAGGAGCGTCAGCATGTGGCTCATTAGTTCCGCGGGTTTGTGTAGTGTATGTACCTTTAAGGGGAGAACTACTTTCTACAGCTCCTGTATACTGTAGTACCGGCAGTGACCACACCTGTATATAAACCCTGAGTAGGGATCTGTACAGTTAGTTTTAGAGCAACCCTCATCCAGTAAACACCTGTTGATTGTTCCCTGCAGTCTCTTGTCTAATTATTGAAGGACACACAACATCAAGATACACGGATCTAACATTGGCGACGAGAAGATTCAAACCTACCTGCAACTCTGCATCACCTCCCAGGGATTCGCTCCTGGAGAACAGTGAAAGAAGAAGGCCGAGTCCAGAAGCACGGGCGTCGACCATGGGAAACCCCCCAGTCATCCAGGGGAGATTTGAGCATCGCAGGGGAGGCTGTTGAGAGCTGGGCTTGGTTCTCCAGTCACGGTGGTCCAGCGAAACGGGCTGGCAACAGGTACGGCGCAGACCCTTCCCGGACAGTGGTGGCTAGAGCCGACCGACGGCACAGGAAAAAGGCCGAGCAGCGTCGACGGGTGAAGAGAGAGGGTAGAGCGCACAGGGCGCAGCCGGTGTTCAGGACCGAGCGGCGTCGATGGGAGAAGAGAGAGGGTAGAGCGCACAGGGCGCAGCCAGTGTTCAGGGCCGAGCGGCGTCAACGAGAGAGAGCAGAGCGCAGCCAGTGTTCAAGGGCCGAGCAGCGTCAACGAGAGAGAGAGGCACGCAGGAAAACGCGCAGAGCGCAGCCGGTGTTCAAGGGCCGAGCAGCGTCAGTGGGGAAGAAAGGAAAGCGCTGGAGATGCCATTTTGAGCCACAGCGGAGAAGAAGGGAGAGCGCGGGAGACACCATTTTGAGCCAGTCTAACCACACCCAGGGATGCCGAAGAGTGGCAGTGTCACAGCATTCGACAATGAAGTCGAAGATTGGACGACATATGTCGAACGCATAGAAGTGTACTGCAAGGCGAATGAAGTGCCAGATGACAGGAAAGCGCTGGTATTGTTGAATTCAATGGGTGCAAAAACATATGGCTTACTGCGAAACCTAGTAACCCCAGAGAAGCCAGTGGAAAAGGATTTTGAAAACATAGTGTCAATCCTACAGGACCACTTAAACCCCACACCACTGCTGATAGCAGAAAGATTTAAGTTTCACAAAAGTAACCAGCATAAAGATGAAAGTAATGCTGAGTATTTAACAGAATTGCGCAAGCTATCGAAACACTGCCAGTTTGGAACGGGACTAGTAGATACTTTAAGGGACAAGTTTGTGTGTGGGCTTCAAAGTGAAGGAACCCAGAAACGGCTTCTGTCAGAAAAGGATCTTATGCTGGACAAGGCTTTCAGCATGGCAGTATCACACGAAGCAGCAGCACGGGGCGCAGCAGAGGTACAACGGAGACCGCAAGAATATGGCACAAATGAAATGTCATACGGAACAGTGAAGTGCTATCGCTGTGGCAGAACAACACACGACCATAAGGATTGCTGGTTCAAGGACCAAGTGTGCAGACAGTGTGGAAAAGTAGGACACATAGCAAGAGTCTGCAGGTCAGAAAAGAAAACCAGCAGCAAGAAATCTCCACAGGAGAAGTACAAGAAGGTACATAAGGTGACGGAGAGTAGTTCAGACGAACAGAAAAGTGATACAGACTCCGGAAGCAAGGAGCTGGGTTGTCTGAAACTACATAATGTGATCAAAACGGAGGATCACCAAACTATCTGGGTCACGCTCAAGATAGCCGGAGTCCAAGTGAAAATGGAATTGGACACAGGATCAGCCCTAACAGTCATAAACCGAAGGGACTACAAGCGGCTATTGTCACATATACCCTTGAGAGATACAGAGATCGTCTTGAAGATATACACGGGGCAAAAAGTCTACTCCAAAGGAAAAATAAGGGTGAACGTTATATATAACGGCAAGGAAACACCAAAAATGGACCTATATGTATTGCCAGAGGAAGGACCACCACTACTAGGACGTGAATGGATCCGGAAGATACAGCTAGATTGGCATTCCATACAAGCACTGACTGTAGATGTGAAAAAAGATGATGACGTCACACCTGGACGACTGTCAAAAATGCTAACTGACGCACAAGAAGTGTTCCAGGAGGGACTCGGAACACTAAAAGGCATAACAGCGATGATCAAAATAGAGGAAAATGCAAGCCCAAAGTTTTTTAAGGCCAGACCGCCTTATGTGATCCGCCCAGCCGTCGAAGCAGAGCTGGAAGGTTTGGAACGTTCTGGAGTACTGTCCAAAGTGGACTGGAGCAAGTGGGCTACACCCATCGTTCCTGTAATGAAGAGGTCGTTGAGTAATACGCCTGGGGAACCAAAGAAGGTTCGCATCTGTGGGGACTTTAAGGTGACAGTGAACCCAGTCCTTCACACGGTACAATATCCGCTTCCGCGGATTGAAGATATTTTCGCCTCGCTGTCTGGAGGGAAACGCTTCACTAAGATTGATCTGGCCCAGGCGTCCCTGCAAATGGAGGTAGAAGAAGCCTTGAAACAGTACCTCACGATCAACACTCATAAAGGTCTCTACCAATACAACCGGCTGGTGTTCGGGGTAGCATCAGCTCCGGCTATTTGGCAAAGGGCAATGGATCAAGTCCTGCAAGGGATTCCAGGGACCCAGTGTTATTTGGACGACATCCTGGTCACGGGCGAAAATGACAGTGATCACCTCGCCAACCTGGAGCAGGTGCTCACTAGATTGAAGGAATATGGGCTCCGAGCTAATCGCCACAAATGCGAGGTTTTCCAGAAGCAGATCTTGTATTGTGGCCACGTTATTGATAAAGAGGGGTTGCATAAGTCCCCTGAAAAGATTGAGGCAGCAGTCAAGGCTCCAGCACCGGAAAATGTGTCACAACTGAGGTCGTTCCTCGGGCTGGTGAACTACTATCATAAGTTCTTGCCGAATTTGTCTACAGTACTACACCCACTGAACACCCTACTGCAAACGGGGGTACCATGGAAGTGGAATGACGAATGTAAACGAGCTTTCCAGAAGAGCAAAGAATTGATCACATCAAAAGAGGTGTTGGCTCATTTCAACCCAGCACTACCAATTCGGTTGGCGTGTGATGCATCACCCTATGGCATTGGAGCGGTGCTGTCGCACAAATTCTCGGACGGCTCAGAGAGGTCAATAGCCTTTGCGTCACGGTCACTAGCCTCAGCCGAGCGTAATTACGCCCAGATTGACAGGGAGGCCCTCAGCCTAGTGTGGGGAGTGAAAAAGTTCAGCACTATCTGCACGGGCAGAAGTTCACCTTGCTGACTGACCACCAACCACTTGTCTCCATCTTTAATCCAAAGAAGGGCGTTCCGGTGATGACTGCGCAACGGCTACAAAGATGGTCCCTTTCCTAGGGGGCGAACCAATATGAAATCGAGTATAAGGGCACGAAACAGCATTGAAACGCTGATGGGCTATCACGCCTGCCACTGCCTACTGCGGAGGAAGCACCAGCAGTGGACCCTGTCGAAATATTTCATTCGACTATAATGGAACGCTTGCCAGTAACTAACGCTGATATAGAGAAGGAGATCCAAAATGACCCGAAACTGTCTCGGGTATATGACTTGACGGTGAAGGGATGGCCAACACATGGCGACTCACTGTTGCCAGCATTCTCATCCAGAAGAGAACAGCTGTCAGTATGCCAGGGGACCTTGATGTGTGGATTCCGAGTGGTAATTCCACCCAAGTTAAGGGAGAGAGTGCTCAATGAGCTTCACGAAGGCCATCTGGGAGGGGTGAAAATGAAAAGCTTTGCTAGGGCTTAAGTGTGGTGGCCGGGGATCGATCAGCAAATCGAGGACCTGACAAAGAGCTGCTCAGGATGCCAGGAGGCCCAAAATGCACCACCACATGCTCCTCTACACCCATGGGAGTGGCCCTCATCTCCATGGCAACGGGTGCATATTGATTTTGCTGGTCCATTCATGGACTCAATGTTTTTAATAGCCGTGGATGCGCACTCGAAATGGCCTGAGGTGATCAAAATGTCCTCCACCACCACGGAGAAAACTATTGCAGTCCTACGGACCATTTTTGCCAGGAATGGCTTGCCAGAGCAGATTTGCTCTGATAACGGACCACAGTTTGTGTCCGAAGAGTTTCGAAGATTTATGAAAAGGAATGGGGTAAGGCATTACACATCCGCCCCGTATCATCCAGCCACAAATGGATTGGCTGAGAGGTTCGTACAAGCCTTTAAAAAAGCAGTAAAGGCCATGTGCGATGACGACATTCCACTGCAGCATAAGGTGGACAATTTCCTGTTAGCCTACAGAAATGCGACACATGCAGTCACCAACCAGGCCCCGCACCAAGAGCAAGACACTCAGGAAAGGTGCTATCCAGAAAGGATCAGGAAGCGGGGTATAAAAGGCCCCAGAGACCAGGTAAGGCCTCACAGCGTCGGCGGGAAACCTGAGCGGCAGAGCGGGGCTATAAAAGGCCCCAGAGACCAGGTAAGGCGTACCAGTCTCCAGTCTCTGAACTCGGAGGGAAGGAGAGAGGTAAAAAGTAATCCAAGTGTGACGTCACCAGAAAGCGGGTAAGTGATTGGTTGGTGAGTATTTCTCCCTTTTAAGCTTAAATCTCTTTGGTTTATAGTTTCTAAGGTGTGATATACACCATCTAGAATCGGGGCAGAGGATATTTAAGAATAATATTAATAAATTTAATTAATTACATAGAATGGGAGATCAGGCGATGTGTTGCTGCTGCAATATGTGGGAGCTGGTGAACACCATTGATGCTCACGGTGATCACATTTGCAGTAAGTGTTGGCTGCTCGAGGAACTCCGGCTCCGTGTTGAAGAGCTGGAGACCGAGCTTCAAACACTGAGACACATCGGGGAGGGGGAGAGTTACCTGGACTCTGTGTATCACGAGGTAGTCACACCAATTAGATTAATTAATTCAGATGTAGTCCGTGGCCAGGGTCAGGATGGTGTGACTAGAAGTGAGGCAGGTACGGGGATCCAGGAGGTAGTGTTGGAGGAGCCGCAGCCCTTGCACTTGTCCAACAGGTTCGAGGCTCTTACTCCCTGTGGGGACAGGAGCAGGGACTGCAGGGAGGATGAGCAACCTGGCCACAGCACCGTGGAGCAGGGGGGCCATTCAAGTGGGGGGAGTTAAAAGAAATGTTGTAGTGGTAGGGGATAGTATCGTTAGGGGGATAGATAGAGTTCTTTGCAGCCGAGAGCGAGAGTCCCGAAGGCTGTGTTGCCTGCCCGGTGCCAGGGTTAAGGACATCTCCTCTGGACTGGAGAGAAACTTGGAGTGGGAGGGGGAGGATCCAGTTGTCGTGGTCCATGTTGGTACCAACGACATAGATAGGACAAGGAAGGAGGTTCTGCTGAGGGAGTTTGAGCAGCTAGGGGCCAAATTAAAAAGCAGAACCACAAGGGTAATAATCTCTGGATTATTACCTGAGCCACGAGTGAATTTGGCTAGGACAAATAAAATTAGAGAGTTAGATGCGTGGCTCAAAGACTGGTGTGGGAGAAATGGGTTTTGCTTCCTGGTTCACTGGCACCAGTACTGGGGCAGGAGGGAGCTGTTCCGTTGGGACGGGCTTCACTTGGCCAGTGCTGGGACTAGAGTCCTGGCGGATCATATAACTAGGGCTGTAGAGAGGGCTTTAAACTAACTAGTGGGGGGGAGGTTCCTAGAGAGCAAATAATAAAAATGACAACAGAGAAGGTAATAGACTTAGGTAGCAGTGGGGAAATTAAAAACCAGAGCGTGTCAGGAAGGGGCAGAAGGTATGGAGTAAAAGGTAAAGTAATAAAAAGGGCAAAAGCAGGAACTAAGTGTCACAAAACATCTTTGAAAGTTCTCTATCTGAATGCACGTAGCATTCGTAACAAAATAGATGAGTTAATGGCACAAATAACTACATATGGGTATGATCTTGTGGCCATTACAGAAACATGGCTGCAGGGTGACAATGCCTGGGAATTAAACATACCAGGTTATTTAACGATCAGGAAGGACAGGCAGGAAGGAAGGGGAGGCGGGGTGGCTATGTTAATAAAGGAAGGAATCACTGTAATACAGAGAAATGATATTGGGTCAAAAGATCAGGATAATGAAACAGTTTGGGTGGAGGTAAGGAATAATAAGGGGAAAAAAACATTCGTGGGCGTAGTCTATAGGCCTCCGAACAGTGGTAACTCTGTTGGACGGAGTATCAATCAGGAAATAGTTGAGGCTTGTAATAAGGGAACATCTATAATTATGGGGGATTTCAACTATCATATTAATTGGACAAATCAAATTGGGCAGAGCAGCCTTGAGGATGAGTTCATTGAGTGTATTAGGGATGGGTTTCTTGAGCAGTATGTAACTGAACCGACCAGGGGGCAAGCAACCTTAGATCTGGTCCTGTGTAACGAGACGGGATTAATTAAAAATGTCCTAGTAAAGGATCCCCTTGGAATGAGTGACCATAACATGGTTGAATTCCATATTCAATTAGAGGGTGAGAAGGTTGGATATCAAACAAGCGTGCTAAGCTTGAATAAAGGAGACTATGAAGGTATGAGAGCGGAATTGAGTAGAGTGGATTGGGAAAATAGATTAAAGGGTAAGACGATACATGATCAGTGGTGTACATTCAAGGAGTTATTTTACAACTTCCAAAAAATATATATTCCACTGAGAAGAAAAGGGTGTAAAAGAAAAGACAGCCATCCGTGGCTAAGTAAAGAAATTAAGGATAGTATTCAACTAAAAACAAGGGCATATAAGGTAGCCAAATCTAGTGGGAGGATAGAGGATTGGGAAAACTTTAAAAGACAGCAAAAAATAACAAAAAGATTGATTAAGAAAGGGAAGATAGATTATGAAAGTAAATTAGCAAAAAATATAAAAACAGATAGTAAGAGTTTTTATAGTTATATAAAAAGAAAAAAGGGTGACTAAAGTAAATGTTGGTCCCTTAGAGGATGAGACCGGGAAATTAATGGTGGGAAATATGGAGATGGCATAAACACTGAATGAATATTTTACATCAGTCTTTACAGTAGAAGACACTAAGAATATCCCAACACTGGACAAACAGGGGGCTAAAGGGGGGGAGGAGCTAAACACGATCAAAATCACTAAGGAAGTGGTACTCGGTAAAATAATGGGACTCAAAACGGATAATTCACCTGGACCTGATGGCTTACATCCTAGGGTCTTGAGGGAAGTGGCGGTAGGGATTGTGGATGCATTGGTAATAATTTTCCAAAACTCCCTGGACTCGGCAAAGGTCCCGGCAGACTGGAAAACTGCTAATGTAGCACCCGTATTTAAAAAGGGCAGTAGACAGAAGGCTGGAAACTATAGACCGGTTAGCCTAACATCTGTGGTAGGTAAAATTTTGGAGTCCATTATTAAGGAGACAGTAACAGGACATTTGGATAATCATAATTTAATAGGACAAAGTCAGCATGGTTTTATGAAGGGGAAGTCATGTTTGACAAATTTGCTGGAGTTCTTTGAGGAAGTAACGTATAGGGTGGATAAAGGGGAACCAGTGGTGCAACTAGTGCATTTAGACTTCCAAAAGGCATTTGACAAGGTGCCACACAAAAGATTATTGCTTAAGATAAAAAATCACGGGATTGGGGGTAATATTCTGGCATGGATAGAGGATTGGCTATCTAACAGAAGGCAGAGAGTTGGGATAAATGGTTCATTCTCAGACTGTCAATCAGTAACTAGTGGTGTTCCGCAGGGGTCAGTGCTGGGTCCCCAACTCTTTACAATCTATATTAACGATTTGGAGGAGGGGACCGAGTGTAACATATCAAAGTTTGCAGATGATACTAAGATGGGAGGGAAAGTAGTGAGTGAGGAGGACATAAAAAACCTGCAAGGGGACATCGACAGGCTAAGTAAGTGGGCAGAGATTT
Organism: Somniosus microcephalus; assembly: GCF_052327205.1. Classification (NCBI taxonomy): domain Eukaryota; kingdom Metazoa; phylum Chordata; class Chondrichthyes; order Squaliformes; family Somniosidae; genus Somniosus; species Somniosus microcephalus. Next base: position 263,218,849 of record NC_140990.1, on the reverse strand, counting down.
GGCAGATGGAATACAATACTGGAAAGTGTGAGGTTATGCACTTTGGCAGGAAAAATCGTAGAGCAAGTTATTATCTTAATGGCAAGAAACTGGAAAGTACTGAAGTACAAAGGGATCTGGGGGTCCTGGTGCACGAAACTCAAAAGGTTAGTATGCAGGTGCAGCAAGTGATTAAGAAGGCCAATGGAATGTTGGCTTTCATTGCTAGGGGGATAGAATATAAAAATAGGGAGGTATTGCTTCAGTTGTACAAGGTATTGGTGAGGCCGCACCTGGAATACTGCGTACAGTTTTGATGTCCATACTTAAGAAAGGACATACTTGCTCTCGAGTCAGTACAAAGAAGGTTCACTCGGTTAATCCCGGGGATGAGGGGATGGACATATGAGGAGAGGTTGAGTAGATTGGGACTCTACTCATTGGAGATCAGAAGAATGAGAGGCGATCTTATTGAAACATATAAGATTGTGAAGGGGTCGGATCGGGTGGATGCGGGGAAGATGTTCCCGATGATGGGTGAAACTAGAACTAGGGGGCATAGTCTTAGAATAAGGGGCTGCTCTTTCAAAACTGAGATGAGGAGGAACTACTTCACTCAGAGGGTGGTAGGTCCATGGAATATGCTGCCCCAAAAAGCTGTAGAAGCTACATCATTACATAAATTTAAAACAGAAATAGACAGTTTCCTAGAAGTAAAGGGAATTAAGGGTTACGGGGAGCGGGCAGGAATTTGGACATGAGTCTAGGTTCGGATCGGTCATGGCCCTGTGGGTAGCGGAGTGGGCCCAGGGGCCGTGTAGCCTGATCCTGCTCCTATTTCGTGTGTCTAATTCTGTTAGATTCAGGAGATGGTTCTGTGATAGTGGATTGGCGGTTAGGATCAGATCAGCCATGATCTTATTGAATGGCGGAGCAGGCTCGAGGGGCCGATTGGCCTACTCCTGCTCCTATTTCTTATGTTCTTACGTTCTTATGCCTCCCCAAAGACTGAATTTATAAATAGACTATTTTCAGTTGATGTTGCATGTTAAAAGTGTTAATTGTAATTAGTTGATATTTAATTGTTAAATGAATGTTATGGTACTGTTAATCTAAAAGGGGAGGAATTGTAGTGTATGTACCTTTAAGGGGAGAACTACTTTTTACAGTTCCTGTATACTGTAGTACCGGCAGTGACCACACCTGTATATAAACCCTGAGTAGGGATCTGTACAGTTAGTTTTAGAGTAACCCTCATCCAGTAAACACCTGTTGATTGTTCCCTGCAGTCTCTTGTCTAATTATTGAAGGACACACAACATCAAGATACACGGATCTAACAGTTTGGAGTCACCTAACCCTGGTAATGTCAGTATGCGGCGAGCGCGCTCCGCCTTGGTAAGGCCAAATACCTGCAGCAGCCGAGTCTTGATGGCTACATACTTGTCAGCATTCAGGGGGTTCTCCAGAAGGTTGATGATCCTCGACGCCGTCGAGCTATCGAGGGCGGAGACCACGTACAAATATCGGGTCTGGTCCTGCATGATGTTGTGGAGTTCAAACTGCGCCTCGGCCTGCACAAACCAGGAGGCCGCCTATTGTTCCCAGAATTGGGGGAGCTTCAAGGCCACAGCGTTGGCATCCATCACTGGCCTGCGTTCCGTGTCCACCGCGAAAAACGATCGCGAGGATTCGGGGTCACCAATGTAGGAGTCTATGCACTCCTAACAAAAACACTGTGAACTAAACTGGTAGTTAACAAACTTAGTTTAATGCACTGAAAGTATTACAAAACAAAAACGCAGGAGAAACTCCAAACAGGTCTGTACACTAGCTCACTCCACGAGGACTAACTGGAAACGCCCTCCAACCCTGATGTCATGACGTCATCACGATTCCCGCCATTGGGAACATCACGCGTGATGACGTCATCGCGTCAGATCGCGATTTTATCGATCCTGCGCTGTTTAAACAGGGCAAACATTAAAAGGTAACAATAATGATTAAAGACAATTGTACAAGTTACTGTGAGAGTCCCTTTGGTGGCTTTGCCACAAGGCACCATTTACTGCCACAGGGTAAAGGAATCATGGGGGCTTCCAAGGTAACAAACATTCACATACATGATTACTAACCATCTGTACTTTGATGGAATGGCAGTTGTTTCTATTCCTGGACTGTACCACACTCGGGTCAGCAGTATGCCAGTTCTCCCTGCACTTGTGGGAAACCTGCCACATGGTGGAAGTGCAGAACCTTTTTGTGCTGCGGACTGCTTTCCATAGGAAATGTGATAACCTGCGTGGCCCTGGCAAACAATGTGTCCATTAGCTGCTTGATGAAATTGGGGACTGAGGGTTGGGAATTGTGGCGGAGAACTCCTGCCGTTACCTGGAAGAAGCAGCTGTGACCTTTACAGGAACTGACAGCGCCTTGCGTGTGCTGGAAGTGGTGTCCAGGTTTAGCTGCAGCATTGTGTAGAATTCGGCGATGCTTCTTTCAGAAATATCTTAGCCAGTGCAGGCAGGTTTCTCCAATCAGGTCAAGATAAGAGACCGTGGGGCCTAAATTCATTCGCACCTGAAACCGGGCCTGATCCATGCTGATGTAGCCAAGACGCGCCAGAACGGAGAGGGCTGAGGACTGCCCTAAATCAGTCCTCGGGCCACATCAAAACTTTGACAAGTGCAGCTTCCAACTGGGCGCCCCACTGCAGCATGCTAGTCGAAGTCTGACCAATTTTCACCGGCTCAGACAGCAGCCGAGACCCACAGCTGAGTGACCCACATGGGAGAGAGAATGGGGGATGAGTGCAGGCCGGCAATGGCAGGAGGACACTGCATGAAGGCAGTGGGCCGGTGGGAGAGAGGTCGCTGGTTTTATTGACAGGCCTACAGGTGAATCACTACAGGGGTTGGAAGGATGTCTTTGTCCCAGCTCTTCCCCCTGGCAGGTTACACAAAGGGAGATCTAATTCATGCTACTGTATATCTGACCTGGGAATTCAAGCCAGTCCATTCATTGAAATAATTTGCATATTATCCCTTCTGCATATTATCTTTTATAACTGTGGTTAGTACACTACTGATATTATCTCCACATTCTCAAATGATTCACTGTTACACTGCCAGTACAAAGTTTAAAACCTCCATTATCTGTCACTGTAATGCGGTTCCCTGGCAGACTCCAAATGCACTTAATGCTTATTCTATAACTAATATGAAATATTCAAGGTACGATACAAATCAATATCATATGGTAAACAAAGAATGTGTAATGGCCCTTGTATGAGTCATATGAGATAATGCACTTCACACAATATGAATGTCACAATGCAGTGACAGACTATCTGCACCCTCACTATCACACTCAGACTGCCTCGGGCTCCCACCACCTCCTGACAATTTTGGACAAACCATCTTGAGTGGGGATATTGGGGGGGAGGGGTGATCATAACTTTAAAATTCCCAGAGGTGAACAGCCATAATCCTGAAAGATCATAAAGAGTCTGAAATTGTGCTCCAAGCATATTTTTAGCGTAGGGATACTTGGCACCACTGGCACACGGAAGTGATCTCGCCAGGTTTTCTGAGGTCCCTTTGTTATGATGTAGGTGTTGTGCTCCACGCTTATTTTGGAAGTGCACAGGTTGGGGTGGGGTTTCCTCTGCAAAACAATCAAGGTGCAGGGGCAGCAGCTTAAAGTTGTACCTGCACTTATATATATATATATTTTTTATCCACACTCTTTGTCTTTTTTTCTTCTCCCCCACATGGCAGCTGTCTTTCATTCTGCCAGCGCAATTTACAATTCATCTAGAGCCATCCTTTGTTTCTTAACCTGTCCCATTACCGTCTCCTTTTGCCTTGAATATCTCTTAATGTCTCTTAACTTCTTCTGCCTTCCATCCTGTTGTGTCTGTGTGTTGATAGAAACACTGAAGACAGGAGTTGGTTTCATAGGTGTTTACTAAACAAAGTCTGGAGGGGAACTAATGGATACAACACAATATACAGGCTTATATAGCCCGAGTGGCCATTACCGGAATTACAGTACACAGGGGCTCTTAAAGGCACATACACTACAATTCCTCCCCTTTTAGCTAACCAGTACATAATATTTTAAGTAATTATTAATTACATGTTATAAGAAAAATAATATACACATTGCTGCAGTTAATTAATTATAAGTCAGTCTCTCTGGAGGCTTCCTGACTCGGTCCGGATAATGCCTCGGTGGTGTAGTAGTTTCTAGTGGTGTAGTAGGTTCTTTTGGCAAGGCTGATTCGGCTTGAATGCCAGTGTCGGGTTCATCGGGTTCCAGTATCACCGGATCGGAGGTAGATATGGGTATCTCTACTTCATCGTTAGGCATATAGAGTTGTGGTGTAGGTTGTCCCTTTTCGGATGACTCTATGATTTGGTCAGCATGGCGCCTTATTATGCTTTCTCCGATGTCCACGGTATACATCAGCGGTCCTAGTCGTGTGCAGATAGTTCCAGGCTGCCATTTCTCGGTACGGTAGTCCCGGGCCAAAACTTGTTGACCTATCTGGAAGGTTCTAGTTGGCCTTTCATTCATGCCTTGAAATTGCCGGTTCTCCACGTCCCTTCTGATGTTGGGCTTGATCAAATCCAGCTGGCATCTTAGGCTTCTATTGAAGAACATCATGGCGGGAGTTTGGTTTGTAACCATATGTGTTGCATTCCTGTATGCGAACAAGAAGTTATCCACCTTGTGCTGAAGTTTTATGTCTTCATTACCCATGGCCTTTATGGCCTTCTTGAAGGTCTGGACAAACCTTTCAGCCAATCCATTGGTGGCGGGATGGTATGGGGCGGACGTGTAGTGCTTAACCCCATTGTTTTTTAAGAACTTCCTGAATTCTTCGGACACAAATTGCGGTCCATTATCAGAACAGATCTGTTCAGGCAGCCCATTTCTGGCAAATATGGTCCTTAATACTGTGATGGTTTTTTCCATGGTGGTGGAGGACATCTTTATTACCTCCGGCCACTTGGAGTGTGCATCAACCGCGATTAAGAACATTGAGTCCATAAATGGACCAGCAAAGTCGATGTGTACCCTTTGCCAGGGAGATGAGGGCCACTCCCATGGATGTAGAGGGGCTTGGGGTGGAGCGTTTTGGACCTTCTGGCATCCTAGGCTGCTCTTGTTCAATTCTTCTATGTCTCCATCGATACCTGGCCACCATACAAACGCTCTGGCTAGGTTCTTCATTTTCACTCCACCCAGATGCCCCTCGTGAAGCTCCTTTAGCATTTTATCCTGGAGTTTGGGTGGAATCACCACTCTGGATCCACACATCAAGGTTCCTCGGCATACTGACAGCTGTTCTCTTCTTTGCGAGAATGCTGGCAACAGTGGTTCGCCGTGTGCTGGCCATCCCTTTACCGTTAAGTCGTAGACTCGTGAGAGAGTCGGGTCATTTCTCGTTTCCTTTTCAATGGCAGAATTTGTTACTGGTAGACATTCCACTATGGTTGAGTGGAACATCTCCACTGGGTCTACTGTAGGTGCCTCTTCTACCGTTGGCAATGGTAGGCATGATAAACCGTCAGCATTCCCATGCTGTTTTGATCCTTTGTATTCTATGTTGTATTGGTGTGCCCCTCGAAAAAGGGACCACCTCTGTAGCCTTTGCGCTGTCATAATGGGAACACCCTTTTTAGGGTTGAATATGGAGATGAGGGGTTGATGGTCAGTCAACAAGGTAAATTTTTGTCCGTGTAGGTAATGGTTGAATTTCTTCACTCCCCATACCAGGCTGAGTGCTTCCCTGTCGATTTGGGCATAGTTACGCTCAGCTGAGTTCAATGAGCGTGACGCAAAAGCTATCGGTCGTTCCGAGCCATCAGGGAATTTATGCGATAATACTGCTCCTATGCTGTAAGGGGATGCATCGCACGCCAGTCTGATTGGCAGTGATGGGTTGTAATGAGCCAAAACTTCTTTGGACGTGATTAAGTCTTTGCATTTATGGAAGGCACGTTTACAGTCTTCGCTCCATTTTCAAATTACTCCTGTTTGTAGCAGTTCATTAAGAGGGTGCAGAAGAGTTGATAAGTTCGGTAAAAATTTATGATAGTAATTTATTAATCCCAGGAACGACCTTAATTGTGAAACATTTTCAGGTGCTGGGGCTTTTATGACCGCTTCAATTTTTTCAGGTGACTTATGCAACCCTTATTAATTATGTGGCCACAATATGATATTTGATTTTGGAAAAATTCGCACTTGGGGCGATTTGCTCGTAGGCCCCGTTCTCTCAGCCTAGTGAGCACCTGCTCCAAATTGGCAAGGTGCTCGTTGTCGTTTTCTCCTGTTACAAGGATGTCGTCTAGGTAGCATTGAGTCCCCGGAATCCCTTGGAGGACTTGCTCCACAGCTCTTTGCCAGATAGCTGGAGCGGACGCTACTCCGAAAACCAGTCGATTGCACTGGTACAGACCTTTGTGTGTATTTATCGTGAGATATTTTTTAGAGGCCTCTTCAACCTCCATCTGTAGATATGCCTGTGCCAAGTCAATTTTGGTGAAACATTTCCCTCCGGATAGTGAGGCGAAAATATCTTCTATCCTCGGAAGAGGATACTGTACCGTGTGAAGGACTGGGTTTACCGTCACCTTGAAGTCTCCACAGATGCGAATTTTTCTCTGTTCTTCAGATTTATCATTATTCAATGCTTTCTTCATGACTGGAACAATGGGTGTTGCCCACTCGCTCCAATCTATTTTGGATAATACGCCTGCATTTTCCAAATTCTCCAGCTCTGCCTCGACTGCTGGACGAATTGCGTATGGCACCGGTCTTGCTTTAAAAAACTTGGGAATTGCTGCATGTTCCACTTTTATTGAGGCGGTGATGCCTTTCAAGGTTCCCAGTTTCTCTTGAAACACTTCTTTGGCGTTGGCGGGGGGGGTCGGCGGGGGTCGGGGTCGGCGGGGGGGTCGGGGTCGGCGGGGGGTCGGGGGTGGGGTTCGGCGGGGGTCGGCTTCGGCGGGGGGGTCGTCGGGGGGTCGGGGGTGGGGGTCGGCGGGGGTCGGGGTCGTGCGCACGACTTACGCTGAACGAAAAAACTTTCGGTTTTCAGAGGATTTCGGTTTTCGGAAGTGCGGATAAAGGATACACTATCCCTTATCCGAAAGGGTGGGGGTCGGGGGGGGAGAAAAGAATATCGGACAGGCCGCTGCAGCTATCGGACGGGCCACTGTATTGTTGGATTCACTCTCCCGGTATACCTCCTTCACACTGCCCGGCTCGGCCTGCAATCTCCTACCCAGGAGGGAACTCAGTGACCCTCTGCCCTCCTCAGCGTAAGTCGTGCGCCACTCTGGTCATGTCGTGCGCACGACTTACGCTGACCGAAAAAACTTTCGGTTTTTAGAGGGTTTCGGTTTTCGGAAGTTCGGATAAAGGATAGTCTACCTGTATATGCGGAAATAGCCGCTTGTAATCCCGTCGATTTATGACGGTCAGAGCTGATGCTGTATCTAGCTCCATTTTAACTGGGGACCCTGCTATCGTGAGGGTAACCCAAATGGTCTGGTAATCATCTTTGGCAAGTACATTATGTAATTTGAGACAGCTTAGTCTCTTGTTTTCGGAGTCGCTATCGCTCTTCTGGTCTTCGGAGCTACTGTCCATCATCATTTGTACCTTTCTGTACTTTTCTTCATTGATTTTTTTTTTCCTGTCTGTGGATTTATTTTGTCCAGATCGGCATACCCGTGCAATGTGTCCAATCTTTCCGCATTGCCTGCATGCTTTGTCCTTGAACCAGCAGTCCCTCTGGTCATGGGTGGATCTGCCGCAGCGATAACATCTCTCGAAACCCTGTGTATTTCATGGGTGCCGAAGCCCTGTGTCTTTTGTTGTATCTCTGCAGCTCCTCTTGCGGCTGCTTCGTATGATACAGCCATACTGAAAGCCTTGTCCAGTGTTAAATCTTTTTCAGAAAGCAGCCTTTTCTGTGTTCCTTCACTTAAGAGACCGCAGACGAATTTGTCTCGAAGATAATCTGCTAGTCCTGCCCCGAATTGGCAGTGTTTTGATAGCTTTCTTAATTCGGCGAGGTAATCAGCGTTACTTTCATTTTTGTGTTGATTTCTCTTGAAGAATTTGAATCATTCCGCTATCAGCAGCGGTGTTGGGTTTAAGTGCTCCTGTAGGGTATCAACAATTTCTTTAAAATTCTTGTCTTTTGGTTTGGCTGGAGTGATTAAATTTCGTAACAGCCCGTATGTCTTTGCGCCCATTAGATTTAGCAGTACTGAAGCTTTTTTTTCATCTTCTATTCCATTTGCAGTGCAATATACCTCCACTCTTTCCACATATGTGGTCCAATCCTCTATCTCATTATCAAAAGCATCAATATTTCCAGACTTAGGCATTTTAGAAAAGATATGGTGCTTCCCGCGCTTCTCTTTCTTTTCTGCAGAAAAGATATGGCGCTTCCCGCGCTTTCCCGCCGCTGCTGCTGATGACAACGCTGTTTCCTGCGGTTTCCGTTCTCTTTTTATTTATTTATTTACAGTTGGAGACTCGTTCCCGCCGGACTTTCTCTCTAGGTTTGAACGCCGACCCGCTTGCAGCGCCGGCCTTCTCCCGAGTGCTCCCTCCCCGTCTGTTACTGCTTGCTTCCGCTTTTGCTGCTTGGCCCAGCTGTAGAGCCAGCCGCTGGAGCCCCAGCCTGATGCCCAGGAAGGATTAGCGCAGTACCTGCCACCAGCTTGGCCAGCTGGTGAAATCAAAGCTTCTTTCATTTCCTTGATTCTTCTGGACGCCAGAGGAATCGATGTCCTTGAGGTGCTGCTGAATTGCAGGTAAGTCCGTTTCCACTTCGTCGCCACTGTTGTGTCTGTGTGTTGATAGAGACGCTGAAGACAGGAGTTGGTTTCATAGGTGTTTACTAAACAAAGTCTGGAGGGGAACTAACGGATACAACACAATATACAGGCTTATATAGCCCAAGTGGCCATTACCGGAATTACAGTACACATGGGGCTCTTAAAGGCACATACACTACACATCCTATCACAGACCTTCCCTTTTGTTCTTTCATCCCCCTCCCCCACTTTCCCAGCCTCTACACTTGCTTAAAAATCTGTTCCATTTCCTGCTTTTTTCCAGTTCTGACGAAAGGTCATCGACCTGAAACGTTAACTGTTTCTCTCTTCACAGATGCTGCCTGACCTGCTGAGTTTCTCCAGCATTTTCTGTTTTTATTTCAGATTTCCAGCATCTGCAGTATTTTCTTTTTGTATCTGCACTTCCTGTTTTGGAGGGGAAAAAATCTTTTCATTTCAGTATTGCATTAATTGTTGAAAACATGAGCCAGAGGTTGGACCAATTTCCCTTCAGTGTAAAGAGCACTTGAGGTAATGTTGAGGAAGATGATGGCAAGGAATTGTGCTGTTTTTACTTAAGAGAGGCACTCTCCTCAGCTAAATTTAGTGAGGGCTTCCTGGGAAGAGATGACTGAGCAGGTCCAAGCAGTCTGCGCAGTAAAGAGAACAGCATTCCAGATGAACAAGAAATACTCTCAAGGCTTTTGCAAAATTATGTGAACCCTCTCCTTTCCATTTGTACTGGTCTGCAATGTCATACCTGTAACACATATACTTTCACCTTCATCAGCTGTATAGTCACAAAGAATGCTTTCTTAAATTTACATACTCCTTGCCTGGAAATCTTTCACTGATGGTGGATATGAGCCTATTGAAGACTCCCTCAGTACCCTTTTGCATGCTGTCTGTTCTTGCAGTCCTGTTTGGAGAAGCACCAAGCTCAATTGCCAAGGCCTCAGGAAACAGTCAGTTTTCCTGAGTAGAACTAGATAGGTAGCAGGAGGCCCGGCATATCCCTCACTCTACTATTACCATCAAGCCGGGAAATCAACCCTGGTTTAACGAAGAGTGCAGGAGAGCATGCCGGGAACAGCACCAGGCATACTGAAAAATGAGGTGTCAACCTGGTGAGGCTACAACACAGGACTACTTGCATGCCAAACAACGGAAGCAACATGCGATAGACAGAGCTAAGTGATCTCACAACCATCGGATCAAATCAAAGCTCTGCAGTCCTGCCACATCCAGTCATGAGTGGTGGTGGACAAGTAAACAGTTAACAGGAGGAGGAGGCTCCAAAAATATCCCCATCCTCAATGATGGTGGAGCCCAGCACGTGAGTGCAAAAGACAAGGCTGAAGCATTTGCAACTATCTTCAGCCAGAAGTGCCGAGTGGATGATCCATCTCGGCCTCCTCCTGAGGTCCCCAGCATCACAGATGCCAGTCTTCAGCCCATTCAATTCACTCCACGTGATGTCAAGAAACGGCTGAAGACACTGGATACTGCAAAGGCTATGGGCCCTGACAACATTCCGGCAATAGTACTGAAGACTAGTGCTCCAGAACTAGCTGTGCCCCTAGCCAAGCTGTTCCAGTACAGCTACAACACTGGCATCTACCCAGCAATGTGGAAAATTGCCCAAGTATGTCCTGTCTACAAAAAGCAGGACAAATCCGACCCGGCCAATTACCGTCCCATCAGTCTACTCTCAATCATCAGCAAAGTGATGGAAGGTGTCGTCGATAGTGCTATCAAGCGGCACTTACTTAGCGATAGCCTGCTAACTGACGCCCAGTTTGGGTTCCGTCAGGGCCACTCAGCTCCTGACCTCATTACAGCCTTGGTCCAAACATGGACAAAAGAGCTGAACTCAAGAGGTGAGGTGAGAGTGACTGCCCTTGACATCAAGGCAGCATTTGATCGAGTGTGGTATCAAGGAGCCCTAGCAAAACTGAAGTCAATGGGAATCAAGGGGAAAACTCTCCATTGGTTGGAATCATACCTAGCACAAAGGAAGTTGGCTATGGTTGTTGGAGGTCATTCATCTCAATCACATGACATCACTGTAGGAGTTCCTCAGGGCAGTGTCCTAGGCCCAACCATCTTCAGCTGTTTCATCAATGACCTTCCCTCCATCATAAGGTCAGAAGTGGGGATGTTCGCTGATGATTGCACACTGTTCAGCACCATTCGAGACTCGTCAGATACTGACGCAGTCCGTGCCCATATGCAGCAAGACCTGGACAACATTCAGACTTGGGCTGACAAGTGGCAAGTAACATTCGCACCACACAAGTGCCAGGCAATGACCATCTCCAACAAGCGAGACTCTAACCATCTCCTCTTGACATTCAATGGCATTACCATCGCTGAATCCCCCACTATCAACATCCTGGGGGTTACCATTGATCAGAAACTGAACTGGACCAGCCATATAAATACTGTGGCTACAAGAGCAGGCCAGCGGCTGGGAATTCTGCGGCAAGTGTCTCACCTCCTGACTCCCCAAAGCCTTTCCACCATCTACAAGGCACAAGTCAGGAGTGTGATGGAATACTCTCCACTTGCCTGGATGAGTGCAGCTCCAACAACACTCAAGAAACTCAACACCATTCAGGATAAAGCAGCCCGCTTGATTGGCACTCCATCCACCACCTTCAACATTCACTCCCTCCACCACCGGCGCACTGTGGCTGCAGTGTGTACCATCTACAAGATGCACTGCAGCAACTCACCAAAGCTCCTTCAACAGCACCTTCCAAACCCGCGACCTCTACCACTTAGAAGGATAAGGGCAGCAGACGCATGGGAACATCACCACCTACAAGTTCCCCTCCAAGCCACACACCATCCTGACTTGGACCTGTATCGCCGTTCCTTCACTGTCGCTGGGCCAAAATCCTGGAACTCCCTTCCTAACAGCATTGTGGGTGTACCTACACCATATGGACTGCAGCGGTTCAAGAAGGTGGCTCACCACCATCTTCTCAAGGGCAATTAGGGATGGGCACTAAATGCAGGCCTAGCCAGCCAGCGACGCCCACATCCCATCAATGAATAAAAAAAAACACTCAGGGCTCAATTTTGCCAGGCCCAAGGAGGTGGGTTTGGAGGCGTGTGAGGTGTTAAAATCGCAAAAAATGGCAGGCGGATCTGATCCCGCCTCCATCCTGCCTGAGCAATTTTGCCACATTCGTGGTTTCAGACCCCCTTTCCATCCCGCCTCCAAGAGGTGGGATAGGCCCTTAAGGCTCTTAACAACCAGTTAATTGCCTCTATAATCCCATTTTGAGAGGCCTTTCTGAATTTAACACATTTCTCCCATGCTGCACGTCTTCTCTGGAACACGCCAGTTAATCCTAATGGCCTCACAAGTGGATTGCTTACTAACAGCTGCAGCTTCACCATTAAAAAGGGGTTTTCACCAATGATCATTTGCAGGTGGCAAAACTTTGTTGTCTCAGGTCTGGGGGAACTTTTAGCAGGCCTACTCATTGTTGTGGAAGTTTGGAGCCTGACACCCATCTCCAGTGTGACCTCCTGGAAATCCCCTCTCCCCACCTTGACTGGGCGCTTCCTCAACTGAGAAGCATGGTGACCATTTATTTCCTTTCCTCCTGGACATCAGATTCAGACGAAGACCAACCGTGGCAGCAGCAGAACCCTGAATAACAGCAGTACCAACAGCAGGAGCTCCAAGCTGCTGCTCACCCACCTGAAGCTGCACAGGCCAGAAGGCGCCAGCGCATGGAAGCATGTTGCTGCAGGAGATACCCCCAAAACCAGGTCTACAGACAGAGGATGCGCCACCTCAACATGACTGAGCAGCAGTGCCAAAGGAGGCTGAGACTTTCGCGAGAGGTAGTGGGTGACATCTACGCAATGCTGCAGCAAAACCTGGAGCCCAGAGGAGCGGGTGGACATCCCTTACCAGTGGCCTTCTAAGTCACCACTGCACTCAACTTTTTTGCTTCAGGCTCATTCCAGGGATGAGCAGCAGACATCCGTGGTGTCTCCCAGGCGGCTGCGCACACGTGCATCATGCAGTTAACCAATGCCCTCTTTACCATTGCGCACAATCACATCAACTTCTCAAAAGATCAAGCAAGTGTAACAGCGCGTGCGGTTGGGTTTGCCAACCCTGCAGGCTTTCCAAGGGTGCAGGGCGTCATTGACTGCACACATGTGGCCCTTAAGGCACTCCATCACAATCCAGGTATTTTTGTCAACTGCAAGGGCTTCCACTCCCTCAACATACAGCTGGTGTGTGACCACAAGAAGGACATTTTGCATGTTTGCACCAAGTACCCTGGCAGTTGCCATGACTCCTTCATCCTGCGCCGGTCTAGTGTGTCTCCGCTCTTCAGTCCACCAGACCAACTTTTCAGATGGCTACTTGGAGACAAGGGCTATCCCCTGAAGATGTGGCTAATTATGCCGTTGAGAAGCCCATCCAACGAAGCTGAGGAGCGCTACAACTCCAGCCACATTTCCACCAGATCCATAATCGAGCAAACCATCGGCTTGCTGAAGATGCGCCCGTCTGTCTGTCCCCCACTTGCGCATCCTCCTCCACTCCCATGATCTCCAGGACCGCCTCCTCTGCATTGGTGAGCTGGGCCATTGAGGGTGGCCCTCCTCCTGTCCTTGCCCTTTCCCTCTTATTGCGGGCTCTCTTTTCCTGCAATGAGGGACACAAGTAGAGTTTGAGTGAGAATGAAGGAGTGAGTGTAGAGAATCCATAGCATAGATGCTTAGAAGGAGACAAAGATGGAGTGAGGTGCCAAAACCAAGGGCCCTCCCTGTGTGTTGTCAGTTGTTGTCATTGGATCACAGTGATAGGGAGTGTGAGGGCTGCATGGTGGAATAGTTAAGTGAATGTGAACATAGACAGAGGGAATGGGTAAGGGTGCAGGGATGTAAGAGTGAAATGGGATGTGGAGGAGGAGGTTGACAAAGCAGAGTGCTGGTGATGAGAGGCGATGGGGATCAGATTGAGGGTGATGGGAATGTAATACTCACCTTTCCTGTGCGGAGAAGGTCATGAAACCTCTTTCTGCACTGCAGCCCTGTTCTGCTGCACATTGAAATAGCATTGACCTCCTGTGCCACTTGCAGCCACATAGTTTTAGTCTGTTGTGGAGGCTTTTTCCTCCCTGAGGAAGGAAAGAGCACCTCCTTATTTGCTCTTGCTCCCTCCACCAGAGCTTGGAGGGTGGCCTCATCAAATCTGAGTGCACATTTTGGTCTACTGCTAGACATATTTGCAGAAGGAATCCCTCAGAAGAATGGTCATAAAGTTGTAAGGCTGAAAAAGAAGCAAGGCTGCTTGCAGGCCTTAAATCCAGCAGCATAGATGACGTCATCGGAGGCAAGTTTCTGTATGAAAAGACTGATTGGGCCAGGGGTTTCCACACGCTGGAAATCAATTGCCCAATAAGGGGAAAATCGGCCAATTGTTACGAATCACATCGGAGGCGGGGTCGGGAACCACCAACCACCTGACACGCACCCAGCTCGGTCCCATTGGCAAAATCCAGCCCAATGTATGTAATGTCACCAATGGCAGCACTACACCATACAAAAACACAATAAACTCGACATTGTTGCAAGGGATATTGGTGTTTGTGTTTCCTTAGAGGGGTATGGCTTAAGCGCAGTATATACCTGGCTGTTCAGTGATGATCGCTGAGGGATAGTGGAGATCCAGCATAGATTGTGTTGGTGTTTCTGGCTAGGATAAGCAGTTCCATAAATGTTTCGACAGGGGACAATGACTGTTGAAGTGAAGTGGCTTTGGATTAATCTTGCCTCAAGCCATGGGCATGTTGCTGTTCAATGTGTGGTGGTAAGGCCACAAGCTATGCCTCTTGTTCTGGCTCATCTGTGACCACTTCATTCATGGACTACTGGAAGTACTTGAAATTATGCTTTTTAAAAATCTGGTTAGGACCGGAGCTCCCTTTCAGGAAATGGCTGCTAGAGGCCATGTAAATGCAGGATCAGTAAGAAACGGTGGCCTTAAGACAAGGAGAAGACTGAGGCATTTTTAATGTGGACTTTCCCTGAAGTGTCAATTGGAAATAGGCACTCAATGTATGGGGTGCTGCTCAAGTGCTCCAACTGCCCCCTAACGGAGTTAGAACATAAGAACATAAGAATGGGAGTCTGTGAGCCCGCCTTTGACAAAGTTGCACGGAGGCGGGTTGATGGTGAGATCGGAACCCGCCATCATTTTTTTCAATTTTACCACCTGGCTCGCCTCCAAACCCACCCCCTGAGTGCCGGCAAAATCGCGGCCAAACTATTTGTTTAATTTCTCTGCCATTTCCTTATTTCCCCATTATAATTTCATACTAGTTTCACATTTACACCAACAAGACTCCAGTTTACCTCTCTACCTTTTCCATTGACGCCTTTACTGTTGCCACCGTCTCAAAATAGTTATCCTACATTAGGATTTGGATGAATCAAATCTTCATTCAGCTTAATATGTGTAAGACCAAAGCCATCCTCTGTGGCTCCTGCAAACACTTACACACCTATAGCTTTGACTCCATCAATCTCTCCTGCTGCCATATGAAACCTGCAGGTTAACCTTCCTCCCCCACATCCACTCACACCAAGATCGCTTTCACCTCTGAAACACTGGGGGGAATATTAACCTCAAAAGACGGGTGGGTTGGGATTGGGTGGAAGGCTAAAGTGTTAAAAAACTGAATCCTGACCCCAACCTGCCTCCAACCCCCCCCCCCCCGCACTTCCAGTTTTAATGGAGGCAGGATGGGGGGTGTGCAGCCAACCTGCTCCCAGGAAGCAGATCGCCCATTTAAATATTATAATGAGGCTGGCATGCCTCAGATTTAACCATCATTGCAAATTTAACCTGGCTGGTCGGGATTCTCAGGCCTCAGGGAACCCGCCAGCTAAAGTAAGGTGAGGACTGCTGGATCCAGGAGGTAAGTGCCTTTACACTTACCTCCTGGATCCAGCTTCCCTGTCTCAGAGACCTCCCACAGGGCCTCCGATCGCCTTCCTGGACTCTCCCCCACCACCCTGATGCTTCGGCTCTGATGCTTTCCTCCCCCCCCCGATGCTTATTCCCCCCCCCGACCCTCTGATGTTTCCATCCCCCCTAATGCCACAATCCTCCAATGCTTCCCTCCCTCCATGATGCCCCGATGCTCCCCTCCCCCCCACAGCCGATGCTCCATCCCTGATCCCCTCACCCCCCCTGATTCTCCTCTGGCCCCCGATCACCCTCCCGGCCCCCACCCGACCCCTCCCTCCCTCCTCTCTGCGGCCTAGTGCTGTAACGCCTACCCGTCCGACAGCCAACCAGCCTTTCCATTTGGCTGGCTGCAGGTGAGAAACAGACCCTTGAAATACAAATCAGGTCCTGCTGTTAAAGTCAACAGAGCCTGCGGGAAGCCCATTCTCCTGGGTTTCCCAACTGCTTCCTAGCACCCCCACTCCCACCCTGCCTCCCATTTAAAATTCCGGCCATTGTATGCCTCTGCTTTTATCTCTCTAAATTTATTACCAAAACCCTAATCCTTGCTTTTATCACCTCACAGCTGGACTTGTCTGATGTTTACCTGGCAGACCTCTTTAATTCCACCACCTATGAACTTTGTGATTCAGAATGTGGTAGCCATGTTCTAACCTACATTCATGCTGGCATCCCCACTTTCCTCACCAAACTCACTGGCTTCCCATGTCCCAGAAAACTGAATTAAAGATTCTCGTGGCATTATTCCTCACCTTCAAATCTTTCCAGTCTCTTGCCCCCACCCACCTGTGCAATCTATTTAAGCCCTATATCCCCACGCACATCCTCCCGTCCTCCAATACAAGCCTGCTTATCATTCCCCGCACCCTCTATTCAACTATTGGTTGCTGAGCTTTAGCTATTCTGTCCCCACCCTCTGGAATTCCCTCTTTCATGCCACCTTCCTCCTGCCTTGAAAAGCTCCTCAAAACAATTCTATTTGATTATACTTTTGCTCCCTCCTGACTCTCTTCCCTTTGTCCCTCCTCCTCTGCGTGCTCTCACTATCCACTGCCCTGTAAGGCACGAGCATTAGTCAGACATTTGTCATAAATGTATATTTGTAGTACTGGAGATATTAAACTGGGAGCCAGCATTCTTCCCATTCAGTTCCAGTTAACCCTGCAAGCCAATGCCCTAACAAGTAGGGTAGATCTAACTGGATAAGCTGTGGGAACTTTAATAGCACACTGTACTTCCAATAGTACCCCTGCGCGCACTTGGGGGGTCACTGAGCCTTGGATCTGCCAGGCTGCATCTAAGCTTTCTGGATTTAGGTAAGTGAAGTGTGTCCCTGTGGGGAAATTCTACCTGCATGGATTCCTCAATAGTTTGTTTCGAGACTCTTAAACATGATGATAGATTTCTGCTGTCAGAGACATGGCTGACCAAAAAAAAAGACATTTCAGACTCAGATCTGTATGAAATACTTGTCTCTACCAGTTTCTTTAATAATAAAATAACTTCGGCGATATAACTGCAGACTCCTTAGAACAGTATAAATGCAATAGTCTTTAGCTGACAGCTGAAATAATTCAACAGAAATAACTTTTAATAACTGTAATATTTGTTCATATATCTATATTTTTACATGTGATATACACAGAATGCACATTGCAATACATTATTTATCCTACTAATCAGTGAAACTTTCCTAACCTGCTTAGTGCTGTGCAGTTGCAGGATAAGCCACGCATCCCATTGTTCCACTTGTGCATCTTCCATTTATGAGCCATGGGAGGCAACTGCTGCACAAAGTACAATGCGCACAGCATTGCAATTACTGAAATTGAGTGCACTGTAAAAGATATACATCATATATTAAAATATGTTAAACATGGGTATTCTGTTTACTAAAGCTCATGGACTTTGATTAAATTTCAGTGTGCACTCCATCTGTGCCAGAAATTAATCCTTAGAGTATATGTTGCAATACCCATAATAACCACGCTTAAATATATACTTATTTGGGGAATAAATAGTCCTCTCCAGCCACGTACATTACAAAAAATGTGCCCCAGTTGTGACCTACAAGATTTTTTCAAACAATTAGAAAAACAGTTTATGAATTGGATTGCAAAAGAATTCTTTTGGTTTAATTGGAAAGGCTTAAAAATAATTGGTTGGAATGTCACATTGAAAATAATCAGCTATTTTAGCAGCTATTGCTTCCAGCAGAAAGTGTTCATTGTCTTATCCACAACAGCATCCTAGGGTAATATTCTATTTAAACAAAAGGATAGCATTCGGAACAATACAGATGTTTGATTTCAGCAATGTAAACCTGTTAATGTCTCAGTCCCATTGGTTGAATTTTTAATATAAATAGACTTGGGTATTCTTTAGTCAAAATAGCTGATCTTTCATATCAAAATGTTCCTTGCTTACATGCAGTTCAGGGAATGGTTATTCTATAACTTGGTTGACTGTAAAATACATAAAGGCACGACTATCTTATTATAGGATCTGAAAGCAATATCTTCTGTGTACCTTTGTTATATTCATTTTCACACCTTTTTAACTGTCTGGTGTTGCATAGAGACAGTAGATCAAATGGCAAACTGGAGTATGTCTTGGTCTGTGGAATGGAAACAAAATGAACCAAGCTAGATTTTAATTTGCTGTATGTACCTTTTTTTAAAGCGTAAGGTTTACTATTGCAGCCCATTTAAAATAGTTGATTGCTACAGGGTTTTAGTCTTGCAGGATTTTTCCATAAACCTAAAAGGTATCTTTTAGGATCGGTCACAATTTTTTAATAAAATATTTATTTGTGGGACAAATGAACCATCAGTTCATTTTTACTTTAAATTGTAATAAAGAACTATTTGTAAGAAAGTACTTTTTTACTTCACAAAAGCAAATAGTTTTTCAGCTGTTTAATGTCCTGAACCCTTTATCAGTCTTTGCTAACATCATTTACTTGAATAAAGTACACTGAGATGCAATCCAAATGTATAACTCCATAAGGGAGCAAAACTCATTGTGACTACAGTATTTGTCATGAGGCTCCAAGCAGTAGGTTCCTAAACTGATTATATTTAGAAGAAGCGATTATATTGCATTAGAAAATTTTGTTAAAAAGAATATAGCAATAGCATTTATGTCCACTTACGCAAAAACTTTAAGACAGTAATTTCTATTTTTGCCTTGCTTTATTTCTTTATTTCAGTTCTGAGATCTCAAGAGGTACACTCCAGAATACAGGGCCTTGTTCAGAGTTAAAATCAAGTGTGATTATGACTTTATATTTAATTTTCCTTCTGTGGAAAATCAACCGCAATTTTTTTAAGTACTTCCTTGCGTTTCATTTAAATAGTTTTCCGAACTTCTGTCTCCCTTCTACCTGTTTGTAGCAGCCCCTTCTTAACCCTGAATCGACTGATACGGCACAGTTGCAGCTGGATAGGAAGGAATTGCAGGTGTCAACACACAGTTTACAAATATGACATCTCCTCTGGCATAGCTGGAAATATGAAATATTGATTTATGTGCTGTAAAAGGTCTTATAAAAATGATCACATACACATGAGAGATTAATGCGCAGGAGATCAATAGAAATTTCATTCTTGACGCTAGACTGTCACCTATGGTGAAATGCTAAAATACAGAAATCAATATTATCTATGAAATGTCAAATTTATTATAATTATGAGGATGAAAGCTGGCCAAGTGAGTCCCAGGAGGAAGAGAAGGATAGGTTACTGTGCTGAAGCATCCTTCATGTCCCTTGTTCTCTTGCCGCCAATTTGTGAGCAATATTGGTGTATGGGTTTTCAAGCATTATGTATCACAGTGTAGTAACAAATTCCTCCTGGAATATTTAACTTGTGAATCTGACAATAGCACAGGACTTTACTGCTGCCATAAGCTTTGGCAGTTATTGGTTGTTAGTTGGAGCACGTCCTGAGAACAAGTGATAGAAGTGTAGCTACTTCCTTTAGAAAATGTCCTCGGCACATTGTGGAAGCAGAGAAAAACATTAACTTCAGATCACCCTTAACAATCACAATTCATATTGATTTTCCATGATTTTTATCAATATAGATTTTAAATCATCATAATTTTCTCCTACAGTACAATCTTAAAATACTTACAGCAGGTGCTGCGGTTCATTCTTAGTACTAAGGACAGCACATTTTAGAGGCAGATAGAACTGTACTTGCTGGTCTCAGTCAAGAGATGAAAGACAATGAAAAGTAAGCTACTTACCAGAGTTGCTGAATATCAGTGAAGACATGCATGTGCTTGAAGCTGTCTATTACGATAACTGGATAGTCAGCTGGGGTCTTCTTCATGTGAAGAGGACGTGGGAAAATATTGGTGCCTGCCGGGGCGATAAACACTAAGTCACTGGGTCAAAAGGAAGCTGGGATGAAAGGTGAAGTCTGTAGCTGACTATCAACTCCAAAATCATTTTAACCAGAAAGATGGATACTTCATTATTTTTCAGAGAATTGTGCATTTGTGAAGTTTGACACACTAGTGACTTTAAAGGCTGCTTACTGAGTCTCTAATCAGAAGCTTACAGGAAGGAATGGCCCCAGAACTGATCTAGTGATAAGTTTTAATGAGCATATCTGATTGGAATCTTTATTATCTGATTGCATTCCCACAAGTGAGAAAAGTTTTTTTAAAATAATTGCCTTCTCGTACACAATGGCCCAGAACTTGGTGTCGGGGGCTTGCCGTGCGTGCAAGCCCCCGATCTGCACTCACCCTGCGCGCTGACGTCTGAAGCCCGGGCCTGCTTGCATTTCCTGTCACAGGCCCAGTTCAGATGTCAGCGTGCAGTGCTTACCTGATCCAGCGGCGTAGTTAGTGCGATGTGCCAGCTGGGATCAGGTGAGCACTGTACAACCAATCAGGGGAGGGGAAGGTTCATTCATGAGTTTGAGAGTAAGAACTGTCAAACTCATGAAAACTACGGGGGCCCAAAACACTATTTAAACTTTAAATAAAAATTACAAAAACATCCCAATCATTAAATTAAGTATAAATAAGTTAAAAAAAATAATTTAAACAATTTTTTTTTTTGTTGAAAAAAATGAATTTTTAATAAAAAGGGTCTAAAACTAAACTTACCTTATTGTAGATTCTTTAAAATAATAAACCTGTGGAAAAAAAAATTCTAAATTGCACTGAAACACCACTTACCTGTAAAAATAAATACTTACGTGTGCTTTTTACAAGCGTAAAGACCGGAGGCCTTTACACATGCGCAAATCCCCCAAAACAGAGGAAATCCAAGACGCGCGCGCTGCCCCCTACAGCACACGCGCTAGCCTCTTCACCTCTTGGGTTAGAGGAGAGGAAATGCTGGTTTTCAGCGCATGCGCTGTGCATGCTGAAAACCGGCATTTCCTCCGGCCAGACGCGTGAGTACCCCTTCCGTACTCACGCGTTTGGGGAGGAATTACTGCCCCAATATTTTACTGTAGAAGGTTATTGCTCACTGGATAAAGGTAGATGCATTTAAGAACAAAAACATTTCTGTTATTTCTAACATTGGGCCAGATACAGTGAAGGCGACTGGAGTGTTGATCGTCTCTGCCCTGGCTCCTGGTAACATAATCCCAATGTGCTGTTACTAATAGAAGCTAAATCTACAGTGAATGATCATGCTTTCCAATACATCAGAGTTTTAAGTCAGGTTTGTCAATGTTGACATTGGTAAATTAGGAACATTAGATTCTTTTTTGGCCTTGTTGCCACTTGAGAGTCAACTGAGACTTTTGCGAACACATTTATGTATTATTTGGCCCATTAATTGGATAGGATAGGTTGAAATCACTATAAAAGAGTTAAACATAAGACAAAGGAACACATTGATATTAAACAGAAAACTACAAACAATTACATATGATATAGTAGGAATCATGCTTCATCTTTATGCTTATGGTGTGGAGTATCACCAGCTGGGACCCCATATAGGAATGGCAGACGTGGATTTTGATTATTGCAAAATGACGCACAGTGTGCACCTGAATTTCCAATATTAGGTTCCGGCAGGAGAGACTCCCTGTCAGAAGCACTAAGTCAGAAAAGTATCCTGATTATTCCAGGTTCTTTGTGCTTTGCCTCATTTGAGAATTAGGGAACAACCTTTATCTACTTAGAACAGGATGACGTTGAACCATAAGGTAAAGAATAAAGCAAGTTTCATATGCCAAGATTTTCAGACTAGGATCCCCAAATCCTTGGGGGGTCCTTGAGGAGATCCAAGAGTGTTCCTGAGGTCATATTTTTGCCTACATATCAAGTTTCTTTTGTATCTGTTAACTTACTGTGCCTTCTGTTGCCGTATACTAACAAGCCTGAAATTTTGCCAGGGTTCTGCCAGTCTCCCGTGTAACTCTAGCAGGAGACTGGTGGAACCCCAAGCAAAATGGGGGAAACCCAGTTATGCCACTTTTGAGGGCTTCCTGAATGCCTTCTGTCTGCCTCTTTCAAATAAAATGATGGACAATGGATGTGGCCGGGCTAGGGGTCTCCCTAAACCACCAATTCCTGCTTCTGAGCTTCAGTCAGGCCCTGGCATGGTAGTGACATCTGGTAAGCTGAGTGAGTGGATGTGTACCAGCCTCCTCAAGGGCATTTGTGGGCCCAAACCCTAAAAAATATGAAATTGAATAAAAACAGATCGCCCCAGGGGGCTGGTAGGAACTTTGCTGAGGTTGGGGAGGGGGTGTTGGAAATTGGACGGTGCAGCGCACGGGTACCTGTGAAAATCTAGTGCTAAGACTTGCCCCCAGACTCACACCAACCAGAGGGTCTGCAAGGATCCCAGGGCAAGCTGAAGATAATAATAATTCCCCACAGGATGATTTCCAGCACTCACTGATTCACAGTTCAGCTTTGCTTTATAGTTCTTAGTAAGGCAACATTGAGATGAATTATTCAGGAAGCCATTCTCCTCACCAATGACTCTCAGATCGCGGGGCTTTTTCATTATGAAAATTTAATGTTGATGAATTCATATAGAAGGTTGATATTAGTGATTAGTTGATAGCCCAAGTAGCCTGCAATTGTCAAAGTTTAAGCTAAATTACTGAAGAACTAGTAAGCAGAACAAGGAAGGGATGCTGCTGTGACCAATATAAAGTGCATTTTATGTGCTACTGGATGAGAAAAATCATCTAAAGAATGATTAGTAAGTTTAGGATACTTGCTGTTATGTCTTCTTTAACAATGATGAAAGAAAATTTTACAAGATGTATATTGGTACATCGGTATTGGTAATTGGTAATTAACTTGAAACGGAATAAGGAAGATGACCTAGTTTGATGTGCCTCCTGGCTAGAGTGGGACTCACACTTGAAGATAAAACTGACCTACAAATCAGTTACTGAAGCATTACTAGCATCCTTTATGGATGGGAGATGTAGGATTATCCAGGTTGTAGGGCTATGTTAATACATTATTTTGGAGCAGAGGCCACAGAGAGTCGAATTTTTTGTGAGCTAAAATGTATTTGTTTGTTACTCTGTGCCTGAGTCTGATTAAAAGAACACACAGTAAGCTGCACATATGAGGAAGAATATTCCCCTGGGCAGATGGTAACTGGTCATTAAATATTCCTACTTCATTCCCAAGGTTAGACAAAATTTTTATGCAACTGAGCAGCATCATTTTATAGACTACAAGCACCTGCCACTTGCAGCATTGTGGAAATTACTCTGCTTGTGCACAATACAAAACCTACATTTTAAAACAGTCATTTTGTTTTCTTTAGATTGGTGATAGATATAATTTTATCAATGTCAAAAACAAGGTGAAAATTGGAATTGCCAGTAATTTGGGTGGTGCACCAGTTATCATCCAACAAATTGCCAGTAATTACACTATTGCATAGGGAAGAAATTCTGCTACTAATCACTAAGAGCTTTGTTTTATTGACTTCCCATTCTTATGCAAAGTCTTTGATGAGTTATGGTGAATCGGCCTTGATAATCAGTAAGGTTTGATATAATTTTACTTGCATCATTCAGAATAAAGAAATGTTATTGTGGTGGAAGAATAGAAATAATTAAATAAATAATAACACCTACATTTATTTGGTGATGTATCTCATTGATATGTTTCAAACTCCCTCATACAATTAACTACTTTTTAAAATGCAATGACTACTATGGAGGCAAATATCATAAAAGAAATGAGTTAGCACCTTTGTGCTCTCCAGCGAATAGCCACTAATTGATAAATGATCAATGTAGACAGAAATACTGACAAAAGTTGGTCCCAGAAACAAGCTCAGAGACTGTATTTGGATGGAGACTACACGTACTGCTGGAGGTCAGACCCAATGGAGAATGTCAGTCACAGAATAACCATGAAGGTCACTACGTTTTGGGGTATTGGATGGAGTCTTTGGATCTGCTCATGCAGTCACTTGATGGATGGGACAGCAAAAGTGGGACTTACCGCTAAAGTGAATGTTGATGATTGTATTCCTGAGACAAAAGTAACAGCTTGAATAGTTTGAAGAAAGGTTATAGAGCAGGAAACAACATGCATTCCTTTCGCAAATCCATTATAAATCATACAGAGCGATCAGCCAATTGGATCGCTCTCTTCTGCCCATGGTAATATATATGAGAGCAGCGTATCATTCATTTCTCTCGTGTAACTCCAAACCGTACGTACAACGCCATCTAATGGTGACTAACAGTGCTCAAATTGTGCAATTAACATCATTTTTAATAAGATCTGATAAATATGAAACAAAATAATCTAATATATCTTTCTGTTATCATTAACTTTTTCAAACTTCATTTGTTGACTGTTTTCACATAGCATTGTCCTCTCAAATACATAGCCACTTTGCCAGGAAATGTTATTCTTGGATCAGGAGTTCTTTTAAAATCCAATTACAAATGAGCAATTTGCAAATCTTTTATCTAAGCACATTTAATAATTTTTTCAGCAATTCTATCACAAGAACAGAAATGACCAGCAAGGAACAAAAATCTATTTTATACTACAGTGATTTAGGCTCCTGCATTGTGCTGCTGCTTTGGGTGAAATTTGATCTTGGGTTGACTATATCCAGTACACTGAGCATTAAAAACTAGATACAGGGTATTATTTTTTTCTTGGATTTTAGATACAAATGTAATGCTTGGAAGTATATGTATTTGGAATGAGCAGGAATTGGTTTTGTCTATTGGAACTTTATGCTTGTATCTGTATTAAAAACGTAAGAAAAGTCAAGGACAAGAAAGGGATACTCAAACCGTTGAAGCTCATCCATCTAGTGCCCTATATCTCCTATTATAGCATACAACTGCATTTTGATTTTCTTCATGTTTTATTTTCTGCTTGACATTGCAAAGATTTTTCACTCTTTCAGCAAAGAGACTCTTCTTAATATTATCATTTAGATTCTATCCCCACGGCCTACTTTCCTCACCTTGCTCTGAAGTAATATTCATTGTCTATCTACAGCATTTAATATCTTGTACACCTCAGTGAGGCCCCCTTAACCGTCTTCTTTCTCAAGCTTGAGCTTCTTTGGTCTTTCCTCAAAGCACATGGGGGAAAAATTCAGTATCGCCCCGTTTGGGGCGCCATTATCGGCCATGCGCAAAGTTTAGCGCCTGGCGCTAATTATCGCCTATGATGGCAAACTTGGCTTTTATCGCCCCTGGAAGTGATTGGAGCGCTAAATCAGGCGCTTCACACCTGTCTTAAGGCGCAAAGGCCGAGGAGCGAGGCGCTGCCTCAGAGCGCTGGCGAAGCTCTTGTGATGTCAATCAGCAATGGAACACAGACACACTGGCGCCAGCCAGTTCTTAAAGGGGAGTTCTGACGAAAGGTCATCGACCTGAAACGTTAACTCTGTTTCTCTCTTCACAGATGCTGCTTGACCTGCTGAGTTTCTCCAGCATTTTCTGTTTTTATCTTAAAGGGAAGGGTTGATTTTGCTCTCCATCCACATCCTGCTCATTGCAGCCTTGAATCTCAGCCTGGAGAGACCTGTACATCAAATCTGCTGGAAAGAACAATGGAGAGACCCAGGGAAAGAGCTCAGAGTGCAGCCCCCACAGTCTCTTCTAACTCGATACAAGGAAGGGCAAATCAAAATGAACCTGCAAAGTGCTGCTCAGTACCCAAAACTCCTTCACACAGCGTTGAATCTCTCCAGAAGTCTCTCTCTCTCTCTCTCTCTCAGAATGCGTGGTGCAAAAATGTCAACAACAAAAAATGGCAGGAAGCGGTCGCCTTTAAATAGCACTCCCCCAGTCCCTTTCTGACTGCAAAACACTCCCCTCAACCTGTTGTTGCTAGCGGCAGGCGATAAGGCAGGGTGCGCCACTCAATATCCGGTCTGGGGTGCTACCGGGGCATTGCGCACTCGACTGACGTCACGATCTGTCTGCGCAGGAGATCGTGGCGGTAGTGTTTAGCGCCGCCGCAAAATGTCGAGTTAATTTCGCGAGCGGCGCAAACATCGCCATGCCCGGGCACTAGTTGCATTGCGCCCCATTAGCGCCCTCTTAAGGCGCTAATGGGAGGCGCAAACCAACTGAATTTTTCCCCCCATCACTTTACATTTGGCATCAGTCTGGTTGTTCTTCTCTGCATTCTTTCCAATGCATATATACAATTTTTTGGCATGGCAACCAGAATTGAACACAACGTGGCATACTTTATGAATTTGCACTCTTGGCAGGTAGCTTCACCTATTTGAAAATAAGCTGTGGAACTCAGGGGGCCGTGTAGAATTTTTCATCCTAAGAGAATTCAAAATTCATCTTCAGAGGCTTGTACTCTACTTTTATGGATACATATATCACTACCACTATAATCATCAAAGAAGCATATTTCTAAATGAATAGTAAAGGTCCAGTGAGTTGACAAAAGAAGAAAAGGATACGACACCTAAAAATAAGTCTTCCATACAGGGTTATAACACATACGGGCTGATTTTAACTTTTGGCAGTGGTGGTGAATGGACGTTAGCAGATTGTTCAATGAAAAGGACAATCGGGCAGGGTGTATAGTGAGCGGTCGATCCATTGCCCTCTGTTTACCATCACCGCCAAAAGTTAAAGTCAATTTATCGTCTTCAATAAAAAAGATACAGACCCTGAAATTGTGATGGTTTGGCAGGGAATAAACCTCACAGATCCAGCGGAGGAGGGACTGATTAGAATTTGGGACTTAGACTGGATTTCCAGGGTTTACACCTCATTTAAGTTATGCTCTAAATTCTGCCGGACGTGAGGGAGGGTGTAGATCTAATAACCCCAGCAGCATGCAGATGATGGGTTCTGGAGAGGGGGTTTAGTAGAGGCCTCCTCTCCCTCCATTGTTGCCCTTATTCACTTGCTTGTAAAGGCCTAGGTCTGCTCTTTAAGGTGTCTCACCACCTCTCTTTTGGTGCTGCAGTGACCCCACTGCAGCACTGTTGGAGATTCCTTGGCGTACTGGCCGGCTCCCCCTTGGGCAGAAAATTCCTGCTGGGAGCCCACCATGCCTGAGTAATGAACCATGGCCCAGGAAAATGGTTTAGGGTTGCAGTGATGTTGGAGTGGTGGACCAGAAGTCCTGTTCCACCAGAATATTGCTGCTATTAGGAAAACTCAGCCCTGCATCTCAAAGGATACTGCAGCCTGTTAACCCACTTGCTGTGGAAATATCATCATAAGTAATGGGGCAAGTGTGG
Source organism: Somniosus microcephalus (assembly GCF_052327205.1). NCBI lineage: Eukaryota > Metazoa > Chordata > Chondrichthyes > Squaliformes > Somniosidae > Somniosus > Somniosus microcephalus. Next base: position 263,191,275 of record NC_140990.1, on the reverse strand, counting down.
ATGCAGTGATGACGTAGTCAAACATAGTTGTCGCCTGTGCTTGTTTTAAAATATTGCAAGAATCAAAGTTTAAGGGACTGCTGATGTGGTTTGTTTCAGGAGATGAAGCATGGCAATGATAGAGAGTTTGTAATATTTCTTGTGTTTGTGAGCACTGCAACATAGGAATCTGCCAACCCCTGATTATTGAATGTGAAAAACATAGCGTTGAGAGACGTTGTGATTGTAGAGCACCTGCACGTAGATAAAAAAACAAACTCATTTAATGGTGAAGAATGCTGCTTGTAATCTTGTTTCTGTACATGAGTTGTTGGTGATATCTTGGGTTAATCACATTTGAATTTAAATATCTTGCATATGCAGAGGATGTATCCCAAAGATTAGCTCTTTCAATTTAGAAACAAAAGAAGAAAGTGTATATTTTTTCATTTTGGATGGATATTTATAACTGAACCTATTTAAATCACTAAAAAGGAAGCTTTTGTGTTTTTTCAATATATTATCCAAGGATTGTTCTTCAACTGCTGTCTGTAGCTGCTAATGAGGGAGAGTAGTATGTCTAACAATTAACCCAGCCAAAGGAAAGGCCAGGCAAGAGCCCAACACCTCCCAATGGACCAACCTTGCAGATGTATGAGGAACACAACAAATGGTTAGACACATTTAGAAACCTAAGGAAGCAGGCTATGTCAGATTTTTAGATAAATATCAGTTTGCAATGTTGCCTGTTACATTGGTCGGGATTCACAGAGCTACACAACTGCCCAGCTGAAAAAGGTTACAGCATTTGACATGCAATGACAGAAACAACTGCTAGGGGTTTGATTTTGTGTCAAACGTCAAGATAGTGGGGATGATTTGACATAGAATCCACTATGACTCTTAGGTGGTATAGTAAGTTGCATTGCTTTGGACACCGGCATTGAATAATTAGTAACTGGCTGCCTAGGTTAATGATTGTCAACCAACCCAGAGTCTGATGAGCAAAAGGGAACCATGTAATTATTGGTAACCTGGAAATGAGTAGGTCCTGTAATGTTTTGGTGGTGCAGTGGGTTAATACACAAACAAAAGATTAACTTGATGCTAGAGCAGCAACTTGAATAAACTATGTTGCTGATGATGAATTTAAGGTAGGATACTGCTCCAGTTCTGTGATTTATGATAAAAATACAATCATCAAACAAGTTCCCATGGTGTAAACCACATAGCACACTGGTTTGTGACTGTAAGACTAAGTGTAAGAGAATTCAGATGATTGTTTGATAGGATGCTGTGGTTCAAGTTAAGCAGGTGGCATAGTGAAATATAAAAGGCCTGTCAAACAAAGAGTTTTCATTTCCCAGTTTATGCCTGCAGGGAATGTATTATAAAAAGAACAAACATGAAGCCAGGGTTAAAGTAACATATTCTGATGTACAAGGCCTGTGTTCATTAATAACTATGCAAATCAATTCTAAACTGGAACATATACCATATTTTAGACAGTCACTGGATGATAGTCTCAAAGTGCCATTCTGAAAACTTGAAAACAAAACATTTTATATGTAAATAGATTATTGAGAGTTTAATTATCTTCTACTATGGTACCAATAGGAACTAAAAATTAAACTTTGTTGGTTTTAATGTCTTGTGCATATAACTATTTTAAAGAATCATATTGCATTATGTATAAAGGAATGTTCTTAGAGTTGAATAAAAGTTCCTATCCTCAGTGAAAAAATCTTGGGAAAGAAGTTAAAACAAAACAAACCTCGACTACTAAGTCTGTATGAGGTACTTAGTTTCATTGGTATAGCTGTTAACAGAAAGTACTTTGAGAGTTTTTATAATTTGTACGATTTGTAATATAAAACTTATAAAACCCCAGTTTTGTTGTTGAAATCATTAGTATTCATAAAAATAAATCACTCCATCAAAGACCAAATTTTAAATTCATCTATATTTTGAGATATTAAAATAGAATGTTGGTTGAATTGAATTTAAAGCAATGAATTTATACTTCTGTGCTGCTCAAGCCTGTCAATCATGACACCATTCACTGTACATCAGGGAATGAGAATCAACATCTACGTCTATACAAGCTATATACTATATACAAGCCACACATTCTGGTAAGGGGTATGCATTTGTGTGTGTGGCTATTAAGTTTACAAAATTTAAACTGAAGAGTGTTCCCAGTAGTTTAGGCCTGTGCACTAGCAACCCCAGACCATGACGGAACACAGACACATATTCCTTTAGTAGGGCATCTGCCAAAATAGATACACCCTCCTCTAATTCCATCTCTCTATGCCCCTCCACTAGACCAATGAAGAATAAGGACTCCTACCAATCACAAGAGCAGCAGGTAGCATTTATGTATTCCTCCTTTTTCAGCATATTCCTACCAGTCCCAGAATACCGCTGTGGTGAAATAAGTCTTATAAGTATATACCTTATTCTACCTGTGTATAGTTTCCTATTGTAATCTATTGTAACCCTGCTGTTTTCTTGGTTGGCCAGGAATGCTGATGTACTGTATACCACTCTGCTGTGCCATTGATTGTCCTGATCTGTTACTTCGCCCCTGGCTCCGCCTCCTAGTTCACTTCTGAGAAGCTGGTCAGAAGGCTAACATGTGTGTTCTGTTCTGTCCAGTTCTAAGCTATTAAAAGCCAACTGTTTGAGTTATAACTACCAGTCTCTGTAGCTATTTAAGGTATATCAATTTTAATAGCTTATTACTTCCAGGGATGGACAGACTCCTGAAGCCGGAGCGTCTAGACAGTGATCCACATTCGGCGGACGCATCGAAGAAATTCGCACATTGGCTCCGGTGTTTCGAACATTTCATTGCATCGCTCGATGATGGGGCCAACAAACTGGGCCTACTGACTAACCTAGTAAGTCATCGGACTTACTTGCTAATCGAGGACGCTTCTACATACGAGGATGCACTCGCGACTCTCAAGGCCCAGTACCTGAAGCCTGTTAACGAGGTGTATGCCAGGCATCTCTTGGCTACCCGCAGGCAACTACCGGAGGAATCGCTGGATGATTTTCTATAGAATCTAAAGGCCCTGGCAAAGGACTGCAACTACAAGGCCGTGACGGCCATTTTGTACCAGGAAGAAGCGGTTCGCGATTCGTTTATATCGGGCCTTCGATCGAATTACATTAGGCAGAGGTTGCTTGAAAGGGACACTCTGGATCTAAAGACGGTCGTGGCTACAGCTCGAGCACTGGATGTGGTGCAGAAGAACTCCGAGACCTATGCATCAGGCCATGTGGCCCTCTCAGCCTCGTGCGCGCCGAGCGAGGAGGCGCCATCCTCTCCGCCTGGGCCTCGGACCAGCCCTACACCACAGGAGTCTCCACCCAGCCCCACCACTGCAGTGATGTCCCGCGGACCAAGATGCTACTTCTGCAGCCAGCTCAAGCACCCCAGACACCGATGTCCTGCGAGAGACGCCACATGTTTCAAGTGCAAGAAACGGGGACATTTCCGCAAGGTATGTAAGGGGAATCCCGTACCTGATACAGTCTCCGCGGCCCTACACGTGGTCCCAGAATTTGATACCGTTTCAGCGGCCGCCTACGGATCTACGATAGCCTCAGTCACGGTTGACCAGTCCAGACCGCATCCACTATCAAAGTCTATGATGGACGTTAAGGTAAACGGACACCCGACGAAGTGTTTAATCGATTGCGGGAGTACTGAGAGTTTTATTCACCCTAGCCTCATCAAACCGTACTCACTAAAAGTGTACCCTACCCGGAGCAAAATCGCGATGGCATCTAAGTCCCTCACTTCGGAGGTAATCGGTTTCTGTAAAGTAACACTGACTGTTAAGGGCACAGAGTATAAAGATTTTAAACTCCTTGGCCTAGAAATTCATTGACGCCACTTTTGGGGCGCTAAAGTGGGGCGTCCGCTAAAGTTTGCGGCCGCCGCCAAATTGATGCCACTTCTCCAATATTCATTAGCTTCGCCCTAGGAGTTCGGGCGAGCGCTAAAACTGCTGCTGGACGCCTCTCTTTGGGCGCTAAGCCGGAGGTGGTGATCGATAGCGCCGAGGCCGGGCGCAGCGCAGGTGCGGCCATCTCGTGATTGACAGCAGACACCCTGGCGCCGGCCAGCTCTTAAGGGGGAAGGGTCGACTGTGTCTGCTGCCACGCCCTGGATAGTGGAGCCCTCCAACTAGGCCTGAACACTGCTGCTGGACCCAAATAGCGCCTGAAGACATGGAGAAGGCCCGTGAACGTGCGCAGCACTTCTCAGAGCGTGATCTGAGTGTGCTGCTTACTGCTGTGGAGAAGAGGCGCCATGTTTTGTACCCGGACAATGGCAAGAAGGCGACGGTCCGCGTCTACAGGAGAGCCTGGAGGCATGTCGCCAGCAAGCTGTCAGCCAACAGCGACGTCCCCAGGACCGGTGCCCAATGCCGCAAAAAGTTAAATGACCTCACACGCATTGTCAGGGTGAGTACCCTTTCCAGTGACCTCCTCATCCTTGCATGTGCACCTCACATTATGGGCAAAGGGACCTGAAAGCTCTAATGGCCAGCCTTCATCCAGCAGCTATGGGACAGGCATGAGCATCAATTGCACATTCTGCACTTAACACACTGGCCAAGCTATTCCACAATGGGAGGCATTGCACACCAGATCATGGTGACACACTGGCCAGGCTATTCCACCATGGGAGGCAGTGCACACCAGATCATGGCGACACACTGGCCAGGCTATTCCACCATGGGAGGCAGTGCACACAAGATCACGGCGACACACTGTACTTAGAGGCCGTCCTTTCTCTTGCAGGCCAAGCTGGCGAATAATCGCAAGAGCCGGACTGCGACCGGGGGAGGCCGACCCCATATCCAGCCACTCACCGACCTGCAACATCGCGTGGAGCGCCTCATGGGTGGCCGGGTGATTGGGCCCGTTGCATGTGGAGATGCCGACCCTGTTCTGGGCAGCAATGGTAAGGACATCACCTTTTGCACCTCTCTCGTCCCACTTGCGCATCAGATCTACATCCTTTGCCACTGTCCGACCAATGCGCTGAATGCCACCACTCATGCATCCCGCACTGATGCCCTCTCCTCACTCTAAAGCTACTCTTGTGCCTTCCTGCTTTCAGATGGTCAAGAGGAGGTCCCTCAACTTGCCAGTGACAGACCCTCCGAAGAGGAGCAGGAGGAGGAGCAAGAGGAAGGCGGCCCATCAGGGGAACCCTCAGCCGCGGCCACCCAGGCCGATGTAGGGGACACGTCTTCCCTGGAGGGCAGCGTGGCAGAAGTGTCGAAGGGGAGGGGAGCTCCTGGGACCTGCGGGCTGCAGAAAGGCGGGAGGGGGGTGGAAGCTCGGCGGCCATCTCCCCAGAGGGGGGATGCGTCGGAGGGGAGTCCAATTGCTGGGCCCAGTGGCCTCCAGCAACGCAGGAAGGGTCGGCCAGCTCGGCGGCCTTCTCCCCAGAGGGAGAGTCCGGCCTCCAGTCAGGAGATGCTCTTCGCCGAGGAGATGGAACGCCTCGAAGACTTGTCCGCGGACTCGGAGCGCCGGCACACGGAGCTCATGGCGGCAGTGGCACGGTTGCCTGAGTCCATCGATTCCCTCTCTCGGAGTGTGGCCAAGTTCGGGCCCTCAGAGGCCACCAGTCGGGTGGAATACTGGGCGAATCAGGCAGCGAGTCGGGCGGAATTCGGGGCAGCTCTGTCAGCGACTGGCCAGGTGATCAGTGGTGCCGTCCAGTCACTGGCTGCTCTGATGCGGTCAGTGAACAGGTCAACACGGGCACTCACTGCTGCCACACTCGCTGTGTCAGCCAGGCATCGCCAGGGCACCCGGCGCGCTGCAGCAGCACAGCGGTCTGTCCCTCGGCAGATTGGTGCGCGTGCTGCAGTGCTGGCCCGGGCGAGTGCCAGTGTCTCAGGCGACCAGCGAGCGCCTGCCATCCGCCAGCTTGCCGCCATTCCTCCAGCCGCCACTGCCAGTCCACCAGTGGAGCTGCCAGGAGCTGCTGCAGTGACTGATGCTGGCCAGCCACAGCTGCAGCAATCAACAACCGCCCGCTCGACGGCCAGACCTCGACTAGGCCGACCCCCAAGGGCATCTGCCATCACGACATGTGCCCCTCAGGAGCCTGCCCCCAGCCTTGCAGCAGCCAATGGCCTTACTTTGAGGCGGAGCAGCAGGGCGGGCAGGGGCCACCCAAAGATGGCCAAGGCATCGCCCTAGCGGGCCAAATAGTCGAATGTGTGGCCATTTGTGTTTGTTTCTTGAGGCCGAGAATTGGATGTTTGTTTTTTGAAGGCCGATGATGTGATGTTTGTTTTGGACGAAGGCCGAGAATGACGGCCATTTTAGTTGCCCTATTTTGTTAATCCTCTCCAGGTTGTGGGAGCGAGTAATGTGTTTGAGTGTTTTTTGGGGGTTTCGTCTGTTTTTGGTTTTCATGTGGGAAGGGCCCAGAGTTTGTACAATAAAGCATTTTATTTATTCACATTGTCCATGTTTGATCTTTGAAGTGTTTGTTGCCTTAACCGGCTGAGGGCTTGCGGAGCGGCTGCAATCATGTTCTATCATTGGCACAAGCCATTCCCTGACAGGGGGCCTAGAAGTGACGTTCAATAAGCCGCCGACGGGCGGCCCTTGAACCTTGTGCGTCCCTCCTGGGCTGGTACTCCTCGTCCTCGTCGTCCTCATGCTCCTCCTGCTCCTCCTCCTGAGGTGGTGGTCCAACGTGAGGTGGCAGTGCCTGAGTCCTGCGGATAGCCAGGTTGTGCAGCATGCAGCAAACGACGACGAATTGGGAGACTCGATCCTGCGAATACTGGAGGGCTCCCCCGAAGCGATCGAGACAGCGGAACCGTTGCTTGAGCACGCCGATTGTTTGTTCTATGAGGTTCCTCGTCGCTTGATGGCTCTCGTTGTATGCCTCTTCAGCAGGGGTCGTGGGCGCGCGGAGCGGGGTCATGAGCCAGGTACACAAAGGATAGCCTTTGTCCCCGATAAGCCATCCTCTTGGGGGAGGCTGTGCCTGGTACATGTCAGCCACAGTTGTCTGTCGCAGGATAAAGGCATCGTGGCTGCTGCCTGGAAAGTGGGCATTGACAGCTAGGATGCGCTGCCTGTGGTCACACACCAGCTGTACATTGAGGGAATGGTAGCCCTTCCGGTTGCGGTAATCCTCGGCATGCTCAAGAGGTGCCTGCAAAGCCACATGCATGCAGTCAATGGCGCCCTGCACCATGGGGAAGCCCGCTATTCTTGCAAACCCCACTGCACGCTGCTGCTGCTTGTCCAGGGTCATGGGGAAGGAGATGAATTGATGTCTCCTTCTGAAAAGGGCTTCGGTCACCTGGCGGATGCAGCAATGCACGGCGAACTGGGAGATGTTAGCGATGTCCCCAGTAGCGGATTGGAAGGAGCCGGAGGCATAGAAGTTGAGAGCCACCGTCACCTTCACTGCCACCGACAGAGACGTCCTGCGCATCAGCTGTGGCTGCAGATCTCTCTGAAGCAGCCGGCAGATGTCTGCAACCACCTCCCTTCGGAATCGCAGCCTCCTAACACACATCGCGGCAGACATGGTCAGATAGGAGGTCTGCTGGCGGTATACCCTGCGTGGGTAAGGCCTCAGTTGGCGACGCCTGTTGCCCCCTCTGCGTCTAGCCAGGGCTGCCACTCTCTCACGGCGTCTGTAAGCCCTTCTGGCATAAGGCTGAAATTCAGCGTTGCCACCCAGTGCAGCCCCCATTATATGCTGGCAAACACTGAGCTCTGAATGAAGGCAAAGATAATTGGTAAGCTCTGGCCTGAGCCAAAAATACCTGTCCAAGTGTTGGTCCAAACCAGTAAACTCTCCTCCTTGGTCTCTGTCCAAAAAACCGTTGCACAAGAGTGAATGCTGCAAAATGGCTGGCCTTTATACTGCTGGGTAAGTGCCCTTTAATTTGCGCTCCCCGCGGCCTGGCTGGGCTGTGTACCGTTCCACTTCACAGTCGCTCGGGCCGCCCGGCGCACAATGGGCCGGCGCAAGTGAAGTTCCGGTTTGGGGCGCACAAAGGGCGTTGCACTATTAAATGACGTCATGATCTGCGCGCGGAGCAGGGCGCGCGCTAAGACTTTGCGCCGGCGCTAAATGTGTCCTGAAGTTGGGGAGAGGCGCAGATCGCACTGCGCCCGGGCGATAAGCGCCTAGCGCTCGAGATCTACTCCTCCTAAGGCGCTAACGGCTGGCGCGCCCAACTGAATTTCTAGGCCCTTGTGTTGCCGCAGCTCTGCGTGAAACTAATTCTAGGCCTAGATTTCCAGTGCCACCACGAGAGCGTCACACTTGCATATGGCGGATCCCAGCCCCCGCTCACAGTTTGCGGCCTCTCCACTTTAAAGATAAGCCCGCCATCCCTGTTTGCGAACCTCGCCCCAAACGGTAGACCTATCGCGACCAAAAGTCGACGGTACAGTTCGGAAGATAAAAAAATTTATAAAAGAAGAAGTAGGAAGGCTACAGCAGGAGGGTATCATCGAAAATAGTAATAGCCCGTGGCGTGCTCAGGTAGTGGTGGTTAAAACTAACGAAAAGAAACAGCTCGTGGTCGACTACAGCCAGACCATCAACATATATACGCAACTAGACGCTTATCCCTTGCCTTGCATCTCCGAGATGGTGAACCAGATTGCCCAGTAACGTGTGTTTTCCACTATTGACTTAAAGTCTGCCTATCACCAGCTCCCCATAAAAGTAGACGCCCGTCCTTATACGGCTTTTGAAGCAAATGGGCGCCTGTACCAATTCCTTAGGGTACCCTTCGGGGTCACGAATGGAGTTTCCGTTTTCCAACGGGAAATGGACCGTATGGTAGATGAGAATGCGTTGGAGGCAACATTTACGTATCTGGACAATGTTACTATCTGTGGACGCGACCAACAGGAGCATGACTGGAATCTCGCTAAATTTCTAGAGACTGCCCAAAAGCTAAACCTGACCTATAACGAGCACAAATGTACTTTCAACACTACTCGTCTGTGTATTCTCGGCTGTGTGGTAGAGAATGGGGTAATCAGGCCAGACCCTGAATGATTACGCCTGCTTAAAGAACTACCACTGCCACATAACCCTAAGGCCTTAAGAAGGTGTCTGGGATTCTTCTCTTATTATGCTCAGTGGGTGGCCAACTATTTGGACAAAGCCCGAGCCCTTATCAAGTCGACGTCCTTCCCTCTATCAGTAGAAGCGCAGGAGGCATTCACCAACATCAAACGGGACATTGAAAATGCCGTGGTATGTGCTGTAGATGAGAGGATACCCTTCCAGGTAGAGAGCGATGCTTCTGATTTCGCATTGGCTGCAACCCTCAACCAGGCCTGGAGACCGGTATCCTTCTTTTCCCGTACACTACAGGGTCCTGAAGTCAGGCATTCTTCCGTTGAGAAGGAAGCACAAGCAATTATCGAGGCGGTCAGACATTGGAGACATTATCTCGCCGGCAAACGTTTCACACTCCTCACTGACCAGCAGTCTGTGGCCTTCATGTTTAACACGAAGCAGAGAGGCAAGATAAAAAATGACAAGATCCTAAGATGGCGGATAGAACTGTCCACGTACGACTACGATATTATGTACAGGCCAGGAGCACTCAACGAGCCACCCGATGCCCTATCTCGAGGGGTATGTGCCAGCCTTAGTACTGACAAGCTCCAAAGTCTCCACGACGCACTCTGCCACCCAGGAATCACCCGATTGAATCACTTCATCAAGTCTCGCAACTTACCCTACTCCATTGAGGAGGTCCGAACGATGACCAGAGCCTGCCACGTTTGTGCGGAATGCAAACCCCGCTTCTACAGGCCCGAACAAGCTCACCTCATCAAGGCAACTCGGCCATTCGAGCGCCTAAGCCTTGATTTCAAAGGTCCTCTCCCATCGGTTGATCGTAATGTCTATTTCCTCAACGTTATAGACGAATACTCTCGTTTCCCCTTTGCCATTCCCTGCCCGGACATGACCAGTGCTACGGTAATCAAAAGCCTCTGCAACTTATTCTGTCTGTTCGGTATGCCCAACTATATCCATAGCGACAGAGGGACGTCGTTTATGAGTGATGAGTTACGCCGGTTCTTACTATCAAAAGGGATTGCTACTAGTAGAACCACTAGCTACAACCCCCGGGGCAATGGGCAGGTTGAGAGGGAGAATGCGACAGTGTGGAAGGCAGTCGTTCTGTCTTTAAAATCGAAAGGCCTACCGACCTCTCGCTGGCAGGAAGTTCTTCCCGATGTACTGCATTCCATAAGGTCTCTGCTGTGCACCGCAACAAATGCTACTCCTCATGAGAGGATGTTCAGTTTCCCCAGGAAATCTTCCTCAGGTATTTCACTACCCGGGTGGTTGATGTCCCCGGGCACTGTACTGCTACGAAAACATGTGAGAGGTCATAAGACTGATCCCCTAGTGGAGGAAGTACAGCTCCTCCATGCCAATCCTCAGTACGCATATATTCAATACCCTGATGGACGTGAGGATACTGTTTCAATGAAGGACCTGGCTCCGGCAGGAGAAGAGAGAGAGAGCGATGCTGCTAGCGAAGATGCGGGTGTGGAGCACCGTGATGCGCCGCCTGTGGGGGTGGGATGCCCGGAGGTACAAGACGTACAAAACGTCGTTTTGGAAAACCCAGCAGACGCCGGGACGGCGGAGGAACCTGAGCAAGTCCCCCAAGAGGTTCCTCGGCCGACGCTACGTCGCTCACTACGAACTGTAAAACCCCCAGTCAGACTTAACTTATAGGAGGGGTGAATGTGGTGAAATAAGTCTTATAAGTATATACCTTATTCTACCTGTGTATAGTTTCCTATTGTAATCTATTGTAACCCTGCTGTTTTCTTGGTTGGCCAGGAATGCTGATGTACTGTATACCACTCTGCTGTGCCATTGATTGTCCTGATCTGTTACTTCGCCCCTGGCTCCGCCTCCTAGTTCACTTCTGAGAAGCTGGTCAGAAGGCTAACATGTGTGTTCTGTTCTGTCCAGTTCTAAGCTATTAAAAGCCAACTGTTTGAGTTATAACTACCAGTCTCTGTAGCTATTTAAGGTACATCAACCGCCATGCCAGACAGTATAGGCACACACGGGCTGACCTTCTGCTGGGGGCACAGTGGCTGTGCAAGTGCATTTGCCCCAGTGCATTCTGCATTTCTACTGCAGAGAGGCAATCTCCCCGGGTTTCTGAGGCACTCTCATTGGCACATTGCCGGGACGTTCCCAGTACCGTTTATGTCATACGCCTGCGAGCGCAGAGGCTGGGAATAGGCTATGGAAATTCTGGGACGGGAGCAGAAAGGCGCAGGTACAGCTTCTTGAAATTGCTCCTGCACTTCCTTTTGCTCTGCTGCTGTGGATTGTGCTGAGATGAGCTAAGGGTCTACCAGTTCCCAGGGGAGGGAGGACGACTTTCTGAAAGAGCCCTAGAGATCATGCTTAGGAAGGTGATAGCAAGGAGAGTTGCCATTTTTAGTTGTCGGGGCACCTTCTTCAGAAAGCAGAAGTCAGGGCTGCCTGGAAGGATGTGGCAGAGCAGGTGAGCACAGTCTCTGCAGAAAAGAGGTCACCCTCTCAAATGAGGGAGAATTTCAACACCTTGACGATCTTTGCTAAAAGGAGTGACTGCTGTTTGTTTGTCTTAAGAGCGTTACAATGGCATATCTGCATCACACACATGCAGACCTTCCCCTCAACCAGCTGCATACTCACACGGGATGTTTCATCATCTTAACATACCCCTTTGCTCTCTCTATCATGAGCACAAGGCAATCCATATTCATGCATAATGCAGCTTTCATCTTCCCTGCAAATCTCCCACTGATACCCGCTTGCCTGTTGCATGTTTTTGCACTCTTGATTTGGGAAGCACAATGGCCAACTGCATAGCTATGACCAGGCTCAGGAAGCAGTCAGCACTTGACAAATGTTTTCATGACTGTAGGAGAAGGAGGCCCAAAATGGAAGGAAGAGGCTCAAAACTGGAGGGGCATCCCAAATCTGAAGCTCTTGATACACTAAAACTGGACACAATGTGCTAGAACTCTCTCTTCCCTGTTGGAGAAGGACATGCAGATGGTAAACATGCATTTGCAGGCTAGAAGCCATTCTTCCATTGTTCTCTTCCCTAAGGAATTACCTAGCACTGATATATCATGGCATGTGGTGGCTACTGAAATGTCTTATCAGGAATGTTTTGCACATTTCAATGAATCCTTTTCCCCATTGTATTGCTGTATGGCTGCCTGAGGTGCAGCAGCTCACAGGACCAGAAACAGAGGGTCCATCACTTCTATTCACACCATGTCAATCATTCCTCTTGCAGCAACAGTCAAGGAATATCCAGGAGAAGATGTAGAGTTAGAATTTGCGCAAGGAATACTGGGTGGAACGCACAGCATGAGTGAGGTCTGGAGCAAATGCAAATGGCAGGAGAGGAGCAGCAAGATGTAGGACAGAGGGCCAGCTCGTGTTCAGTCTCAGATACTAAGTTGTAGGATTGATGCCATCCAGGACCTGACTACAAACAAAGGCTGCACTCTGAACGGCATTAATTTTTTGAGTCCTTTGAGAGTGTGAAAAGTACTCTGTAAAGTATGACAGCTGGTATAGAGGAGTCCACTGTCCCTATCTGTGTAGTGTTATTTTGACCCTTTCACAGAACTGAAGTCCACTCTGGAGCATGTGGCACCTCCAGGGGCATCTGTAGGCAATCCCCAACTCATGTCTTTTCGCATTTGTTAACCATTTTTACACAAAAAGGTTTTTTAAAAATTTACAGCTAAGTACTAGGTTTTTAAAGCAAACTGTATTCACACAAGTTCCAAAAAAAAAGTTTCAAAAAAAAGTTTTGCGAACCAACCTCTACCATGCGGAAGCTGAACGCCAACTCTCCGACACCTCCTCCTGAAGGGATATTTACTAGTCCTAGCCCCTTTGAGGCTATCCTGGATCAGGCGTATTTCTCAGATATTCACTTTCAACTAAAGTTTGAGGTAGCCAAATCCTAAAGATGCTTAACTGGGTCTAAAGATCCGGGCTATCTCTCCCTAGAGGAAAGGAACAACCCAAGAATGTTACCGTCCTCCAGATAGCACTTTTAATAAGTTTAGCCAGACTGCAACGTCTCGGATATTATGAGGGTCCGGAGATCACCCCTCAGGAATGTAACTCTTCACCAAAGATTGTGCAGAGATTGAGTTCGTGAGTTATTGATACAGAAGACTTATGTGAGACAATTCTAAAAATATATAGAGATTTATTAAAAGAACCGACATGCAATTTACAGTTGTTGAATCAGTCAATCGCAATGTTAACAGTTCTAAAAAGAGAAAAAATATGATCTTTTTAACAGAGAATCTTACTTTTAAATCTTAACTTCGCTACAGTAGTACAGTTCTTAACACTTTCTATACAGGATAGCCATCAATATCAAAATACCTTTGATCCCCGGGGTACAAAGAGTGAAAGACCACAGAGCCACCTCTATAGTCGAGAATCGCTTTGCCCAATTAAAGCGAGTCTGATATCCCATTTGAGACTTCAATATTTATACCCTTTTTCAGTTGTATCCCATAAGGTTTCTGCTGATCCAAGTTAATTATCACTATTCATCTTTCTGCTGACCTCTTGCAATTCTTACTGCTACATCGGCAATAGTGATTGGGAGTTTTTACCATATAAGTGTGAAGGCAGATGTCCCTTATTTCATGTGTCATCTTTACAAGGGCAGATATTCCTTATCTTATGTGCCATCTTTACAAAGTTTAATTTATATCACATATCCAGGGTTGACCATTGTTTTGTTCCCAAAAGGTCAGCCACTCAGAGCCATCCATTCTTCTGTTTCAATAAGGTTATTTATTCAGGGTCAACAACTTGTCCTGTTTCAATACCCAGAATTCTTTCATAGCTATTTTATAGTTAGGTTTCTAAATTTCCAAACACAGTTTGTCATGTTTTAAAGAATTTATAAGATAGAGTTCCTTATAAGGTACTCTTCAGGGTCAATCACTGTCTTATCTCAAAAAGGTCAGAATTCTTTCTTAAGATAGTGTATTTTTCTAAAAAGGCTATATATATTTTTCTAAAAAGGTTATATAGTATATTCCTTCACACTCCTACCTCCCCCTGGACCATAACCCCACTACCAAACATCAAGTCATTGTTTCCAATACTGTCACTGACCTCATCTCCTCTGGAGATCTTCCCTCCATGGCCACCAACCTCATAATCCCCCAACCCCGCAAAGCCCACTTCTACCTCCTCCCCAAGATCCACAAACAGGACTGCCCTGGTAGAACCATCATTTCAGCCTGTTCTTGCCCCATGGAACTTATCTTTTCCTATGTCAACTCTATTTTTTCTCCCCTGTCCAGTCTCTTCCCACCTATATTCGCGACTCTTCCGATGCCCTCCGCCACTTTAACAGTTTCCAGTTTCCTGGCCCCAACCGTTTCCTTTTCACTATAGATGTCCAATCCCTCTACACCTCCATCCCCCACCAGGACGGCCTGAGGGCGCTCCACTTCTTCCTTGAACAGAGGCCCAACCAGTCCCCATCCACCACCACCCTCCTTCGCCTGGCTGAACTTGTTCTCACATTGAACAACTTCTCCTTTGACTCCATCACTTCCTCCAAATTAAAGGTGTTGCTATGGGAACCCGCATGGGCCCTAGCTATGCCTGCCTTTTCATGGGCTATGTGGAACATTCTTTGTTCTAGTCCTACTCAGGTCCCCTCCCTCACCTCTTTTCCGGTACATCGATGACTGTTTCCAGGTGAAACAGTGATTTATTTGTACTTCTTGCAATTTAGTATACTGTATTTGCTGCTCACGATGCAGTCTCCGCTACATTGGGGAGACCAACGCAGATTGGGCGACTGCTTTGCGGAACACCTCCATTCAGTCCGTAAGGGTGACCCCGAGCTTCCGGTCGCTTGTCACTTTAATTCTCCGCTCCACTACCACTCTGATCTCTCTGTCCTCGGCCTTTTACACTGTTCCAATGAAGCTCAACGTAAGCTTGAGGAACAGCACCTCATATTTCGATTAGGCACTTTTCAGCCTTCTGGACTCAACATTGAGTTCAACAATTTCAGACTATAACCCCTGCCCCCATTTTTCAGGCTGTTTATGATTCTGCCATCCCCATTTGCAACATATAATCTCTCCTGCCTCCTACCCTAGCACAGATACCTGGTGCCATGGAAGAGAAACTATAGACAATACACTGATCATATCTGTACTAAATTACATTTTAACTGTGCACCTTTACCACAAGTTGTACGTGAGATAGGCATATCCAAAACTAATTTGATCTATACAGGACCAAATTTTGTGAATTCAGTGAAATCATCTGAAGTGACCTAGTTTGGGTTATTTCAGGTTTTCAATATGGTTTGACACCAATACCTACATTTTAGATTTAGTCTGTGATTTCTGAGAGATTGGGCCTGAGTAATTGCAGTACAACTTGAGTTTAGTGTTAATTGGATATAAATTTCCATACTTAAAAGGTGATTTTTCTTAATGACATGTTTGTTCGATGTTGAGTAATGCTTGGAACCAAGCAAATGATGAGAAGATGCAGCTTGAAGACCAAAATATGCCCAGTACGCCAATGACATTACTCATTCAAAAAAGCGCCCGCAATTCTACTTATTCTCTACTTGGATCTGTAGTAATTCTGGTTTTGCAGGAAATTTCCAACACTGACTTTTTTTTTAAACACTAAGGGCTGGATTTTCATTGAGGAGTCGAGTAGGAGGCAGGACTACAACTTTTGGGGTTGTAGTCCCGCCTCCATCGAGTTGTAGCCAACCCATGCGATTTAGACTTGATTGACCTTGTTGAGCCCACCCTGTGGGCTCAGCAGGCCAATTAAGGGCCACCCAGCAACAGGTGACGTCACAGATTGAAATTTCATCTGTCAAGATCTTTTGACAGATGAAGTATCAGTGTTTGACAGCTGTTTGAAGCTGTCAAACACTGACAATCTGTACTCCAGGTTAATTCCTTCCTCTCAGGATGATTTAGAGATCTCCCCAGAACAGAAAGCAGAGGCTGCAGATTTTGACAGCTCGCGGCCATTCTGCTTTCTGTGCCGGTGAGATGAGGGACTCCCGAGACTTGAAGGAAGGAAGGCTGTAAAGGTAAGTAAAGGTTAGTAGAACTTCTTTAAACACTTTACACAGACCAAACACACTTACCTCTGCACTCATGCACCCATCACTCACCTGAACACCGGACCTCCAAGCCCTACATCCCGACGGCCTGCTTCGCTAACTTGGCGTGGTTTGGAGCCGTCGGGAATCCCACATTTCAACAATGAAAATAGAAATTAGGCTAAAAACTGCCTGTTAACTACCTGTTAACAGGCAGTTAATTGGCACTAATCCCCTTCCCGCCTCGGGGTGGCAGGTCCCAGTGCGGGGCGGGTACCCACCTCCTTTGAAACTGGCATGGAGGTGGGTTGGGAGCGGGATGGGGTCGGGACCCCTGATTTCGGGATTTTAAACCCCACACACCTCCAATAGCGACTCCACGGCCCAATGAAAATCCAGCCCTAAAAGTATGCTCATTACTGATGAACCCAAGCTACCGCCTTGAATTTTTTTTTCACATTAATTTTCATTGTATTGAAGAAGTAGTCATTTCATATTGGTAAACCTAGTAAAGTTAACGTTCCTTCAATTCTAGTCCTCCAACTCACAGTTATCTTATGTGTCGTGACCTAAAAAGCATATCATTTGACTCCCTATCTCTGTAACTTCCTCCATCCCTACAACCCTCCGAGATCGTTGCACACCTCCAATTCTGCTCTCTTGAACATCCCCGATTTTAATCGCTCCAATAATTGGTGGCCATGCCCTCAGCTGCCAAGGCCCTAAGCTCTGGAATTCCCTCCCTAAACCTCTCCACCTCTCTACCTCTCTTTCCTCCTTTAAGATGCTCCTTAAAACATACCTCTTTTCTGCCCTAATATCTCCTTATGTGGCTTGGTGTCCAATTTTGTTTGATAACACACCTGTGAAGTGCCTTGGGATGTTTTACTACATTAAAGGCGCTATATAAATACAAGTTGTTGTTGTTGATGTCCTTGCAAGTAGTGCAACATCAAGAAACCAGAATCAATTTTCCTTGGAGCAGAGAAGGCTGAGGGGGGACCTGATTGAGGTGTACAAAATTATGAGGGGCATAGATAGGGTAAATAGAAAGGAACTTTTTCCCTTAGTAGAGTGGTCAATAACAAGGGGGCATAGATTCAAGGTAAGGGGCAGGAGGTTTAGAGGGGATTTGAGGAAGAACATTTTCACCCAGAGGGTGGTTGGAATCTGGAACTCACTGCCTGAAAGGGTGGTAGAGGCAGGAACCCTCACAACATTCAAGAAGCATTTGGATGAGCACTTGAAATGCCATAGCATACAAGGCTACGATCCAAATGCTGGAAAATGGGATTAGATTAGACAGGGCTTGATGGCCGGTGCAGACACGATGGGCCAAAGGGCCTCTTTCTGTGCTGTATAACTCTATGACTCTATGACTCTATGACTCAACTGAGAAACTTTCTTGTATGAATCACTCCTACCTACATGTACCTTGGACTAGACTGACCTTCATTTAAACCAGTCCATGGACTGTATGCAGCTCCACTTTCCTTTATTATTTTCTTTCCCACCCAAGCAGTCTCTGAAATCTACTAGTACTTACCAAACTTTCCTCCTTCAGTTTTGCCATTAATTCCTTACCTAACTCTGTTACTAATTCAGACATATTCTCACAATTCTAATTTGTCTTCCGCAGACTGTCGCACATACTGTCCTCCCGCTTATATTTTTTCCCCCTCTCTTTCTCTTTTTAAATCTACTAATTGGCAATGATTCTTTTAAGCTACTGTGAAAACACTTAGCACTCTGTAACCTGAACTTATTAATTGTACAACTCCTAGCTATTTAATCGTGTGTATAAATTTTATATTTTGTGTATTCCAGTTAATTTACATTATTTATTGCTGTCCATTGTATTATAATCATTGTTATATGTGCTCCTAAGCAGCTATTCCATCACTGCTTTATGAAAGGTGCCCTTTAATCTATTGCCTGTTCGCTGCTAGGTTCATCCAGTACAGTATTTTCTTTTCCCTGTTGACTTACATTGTACTGAAGGCAAATAAATAAAATGAAGAGTGGAAGCAAACAGTGCATTTCCACAACATATTTCAATTTATATAATAAATTGTTCCATTTCCTTTTGTTTTTAATGCAGGGTTTACCAGTTTGCATTTGCCCTCCTCTTGTTTCACAAAGCTCAATCCTATATATCTCCTATGATGAAATCACAAAAATGTTTCAATGCTCAGTTGTTTTGTTAAGCTTACTCATCAGTGATTTTCCTTTCAATTTTTGTGCATTCTCAAACACCTATCAGTCACACTTGGTTAACTTTTTCTTTCTCTTATATGGGGTGACATATCTTGGAGTTCCAATCAATTATTCCCAACAGTGGTGCATTTTAACACATGATTGACTACAGCATTAAGGCACTCAAATTAAAACACTTAAGGGACTGGACTTTGTCTTAAAGTTTTAGCAAGGTTCAGCCATCTCATTTTGTATCCAGACTGTAAGTGGAGCATCCCAACTTGCAGAAAAGAGATATCCTATTCAATTGGAAAGTGTATCTTCTCCCAAATAAACTGTGGAGCTGAACAAGCAGCGTTGAGGTTCTGGATTGAATCATGGAACGTGGAGTGCATTAAGACGGTGAAAAATAACATAGTGACTGTAAAGAAACATAATTTTAGAGGTACAGTAGTGTTCAGACTTTTACACATAATGAATGGTTTAGACCTTTGCCTTTTTTGTTAATGTAATTTATTTCACAGCAAGAGTGGAACATAATGTAATCAGATATGGAGCAAACTATTTACATCAAACTTTGTGGCCTACCTGCTTTTGGGATTTAATGATGCAAGATTTGAGGTCTGGCCTCAAATGTCAATGACTTACTTTCCCATTTTCATAGGTGATTTCTCTAACCAGAGACACGCGCACAAATCCTGGGTTCACATATATAGAAGGTCAAAGTTGGTCAGTGAGCCAAGAAATACCATATCAGGGTTTCTTTCCCATCCAATCCAGAGAAGTATAAATTGTGGAATTAGTGTATTGATTGAATGCTACAACTTCAAGCAATGGGCTTTACTGCCTTGACAAGATTATTTTATCCTACTTTACTTTTATTATTATGTGTTGTATCTGAGCCATCCTTCAGGCATATGAAGTGACAGTTTGAATTTACTCAATAAAATCTACCAGTTAGGAAACCTACTGAGCCGAACAAAAGATGAAAACAATTGCGTGGGGAAGGTGCACAGTTAGTGTACACAAGCATGGCACAATCTGGGAAAAGAATATTAACTGAAATTACTTTCTGATCGATGTATTTCTATGGAAACAAACAATAAATGTGTAAGATCTACTCACTCCAGCTGATGTGTAGATTATACTGTCTCCTGAAAATCTTTAGGACCGGAAAAAATTATAAGAAAAACAATGCATTTGCTAATGATTTTTCTCACTTTGACTGCAAATTTATAGAAAACAGATCATAAGTGGCATTTTAGTTTTGAAAGGCTTCAGTACAAATAAGAAGGAACAACTACTTCCTAAATGAAAAATGGATCACAGAAAATTAGATTAATTTTAATCTTTTATATTTTTCAATACAATTCACCCTGAAATCTCTGGTATTACATTTTAAAGGGTGTTTTGCACTAATAGGTCAAAGGTATCCTTTGACTGACTCACGCACAATTACTAGGTATTTATTATTTATGTTTGGCATTGTCTATTGTCTTAGTTCTTGTTCCCCCTGTAGTTTGTGTTCTCCAGCCCCCCCGCACCCCCAGTAGTAATTTGTGCTGTAGACCGCTCTCTGACTGTGGCCAGTGCCACTCCGTGATCAGCTGGTAAGAACTGTGCACGCAGCAGGGTGAAGTGGACATCAGCGACCGGCTCCCCTGAAATGAAATGCTCCACTGTCGCGAGATAGCCCACCTCACAGTGTAGCTACAAATAAAAAAAACATGCAGATTTCAAGCATGGCAAAAGGATAGAAAGGACAGGGAGTCAGACCTACGACTGTCTCAGTAGAACATCAGTGCTACAAGCATTAGGCTACAGAAATGTGTCTGCTGTTATCGTTCAGATGAAAAGTTTTCAGTTTCCGATAAAATTGATGAGTGAAATTTACAATCGGGAAATTCTGTTGAAATAGGAACTAAAGCTTGTTGAACAACTAAGTGAAATGACACCGCTCACTAGTGTGATGGCAAATGATTTAATTCACACTTAAGAGGGTGGTTTGGGGGGGTGGGGGGAGAGAGGAAATGACTTCTTAGAGCGGCAGTTCCGATCCTGATTGTGGCTGATTCCTTTCAATCTGTCAACAGTATGTATGATGAATTTTGCTGGTTCTCTGTTTAGCCCTTTAATGGAAGATCCTACCACAGTGGGAGAGGGGAGTAATCTGACACTCTTATGAGATGGGGAATGGGTGGTTGATTTATTTAGCTAACGCACGAAAGTGACACAAATATTAGAAGCAGCACGAGTGTATGGGATGCATTCCTGGTTGAAGGAGTGTGGTATTGAGGTGGGACGTTAAAAAGGAATGGAAGGCAACCTATCGAAAACAATGCCAGAAAGTCTTGTGCTACATGCAAGGTTATGTTTTTTGCCTGGCACTGTACTAGGAAAATACTGTGGACTAAGATTTGTCAGCAGGACTCTGGCAACGAGCGGCCAAAACAATTAGCAACCAAAAGGATTTTTAAAATCAAAGTTTATTTGTTTTCTTAACAAATATGCATTAAATATACGTAACATAAAAATTAGAACTTAATATAGGCTTCACAACCCTCCAGAGTTGTCCAGGAGTCTCCAGGAGTTGAAGATTAATCTCCTGGACACTGCTGTGAGCAACCCGGGAGAGAAATCATGGGGGGCATTAAAAAAACATCTGTGCTTTTTTCAATTTCTTTGAACACTTTTATTTATTAGTTATAAAAATATTGGCGATGGGGAAAAAGGCTGTTTTACTGGGCGGGGTAGATGTGGCCGGGAGGTCATATGATGAAACCGCCAGGAATACGTCCAATCAGAGTTGACAACACTAATATAATAACACAGTATAATTGAAACTTGAATATACACAAATAAATTTGACTAGTATTTTATCCGAAATCCCTGTTTTTAAAAGATAACAAGTGAACCTACATTTTTCTTCTATTGACACTTTAGGAGGTGGGAAGTTACTGTATTTACTCAAAGTATTCTTACGTTTTGAAAATTGCCCACACACGTTTACCTTTAAGAGAGGTTGCTGCTTCCTCTATGGACCCAGGTCAGTCTCTGCTTCACTCCAGTGATGCAGCGGGTCCCCTTTACAATAATAAAATAGGGCTAAACTGCCCTTACCCATGAGTTGTGGACCTCAAACCACAGATGAAGTAATATTAGGTAAATGTCTCAAGTGCCTTCTGGGTTTGGTCAAGCAATGCCAACCAAAAATAATATTGAAGGCTCCCAGAGTAGGAGTGCCAATCTCCCCATTACAGCCATAGCATTTATTGAATCCTCTAGATCCGATCCTATCCTTGGAGTTAGTGGTGAGGTAAACTCAGTGTAGAATTTCTAGGGCTTTGTGAGAAGCTCATTTCTTTTATTTTATTAAGTTTTATTTCATGTTATTTTTTAAAAACTTCAACACCCAGTTCCCTAGGCCAGAGAGAGATGCAGAGGGCCAGTGACAAATTAGAATTGTGTAGAAATATTATAGATATAGTAATGACTATTATTCTTAGTTATTAATAACTTCTCTAGTTTCTCCTTTGCTAAGATGGGTTGGCTTTGGCTTTTGGATGACTGACCAGTGGAGTGCGCGATCGGTTGCCCGCACTCGAAATGAAGAGGCAGCAGTGATTTGGAAGCCCTGGCCTCATCAGGGGGTGATCTGCGGGGCACCATACGGGCATCGAGATGCAGCTTGCCATATTGAGGCCTACCATTATTGGGCCAACCTGGAAACCAGCAAGGTAAGTTCTGGGGGGGAGGGGTGTCATGATGGTGGTGGGGGATGGGAGGGGCGGTTGTTCCTGGAGCCCATAAAAATAATTCCAAATTTACCTTTGCTGGGCCTCTTCAGCTCCATTGCCCATGGAACTGATCAGCACCTGCACAGTGCATGGTCCGACCAGTTCCAACCTGAAATGGCAATCAGGGTCGTAGTTACGTCATATTTGCATATTCCAAGGGGCCTACTGCCTGAAATGGGCCGCACTTTGGACACATGGAAGTAGAACCCTTTCAAAATGGAGCTGGCCGCATCATCAGGATTAACGGGGCGGTAAGGCTACTGATCGTATTTTGAGGTCGTTACCGCCCCATTAACACCAGATAAAGCAAGTGAAAATCGACCCCACGGTGTCCCCTCCCAAGCTTTCCACACAAATTTTTATGGTTTGGGTTTTTCTTCAAAACTTTTGTCTGCTGTTCATGACAAAAAGGTAGCTTCCAAAGGCAGACAGAAATCTTCGACCTGATATGTGCTGTAAATGGGCCAGTGTATCACATTAACTCTAATTATGCTATATGGCTAATGCAACTTATGTGGGATGCCTGTCCCATTTTCCTATCACTTCTGAAAGGTGGAAAATATCACGCTGACAGACCAATATCACGACTGACCTTAATTTGTAGTAACATTAAGTAGTAGTACTTCTGTTCTATTAATACATGATGATTTCTATCCAGGCCAAGAATAATCCATTCCTCCTTCTTGCCTCAACTTCGGCAGGAATATCATTGGCCATAGTTTGTAAGTTTTAATTGTGGCTAAATTATTTGCTGCATTCTTGTAACAGTCTAAAGAGAAACAGTTTCATTAAACTGTTATAACTAGTCAATTGCTACCTACTAATCAAATTATACCTTTTGTTATAGTGGTCCTGAAATAAAATAGATTGTGGCTGAAAATGCTTGGACCCACTCCGCCACCGCTGACCTCTGTTCCTGACCCCATCGGAGTATCTGGCGCCAGAGTGAGGCCATCTATTTTAAATATTTCTGGTGGGTACCCTTGCGGTATGGGCAAATTCTGGGAGCCCGTGATGGGGAGGAAGACAGGAAATTGAGGCACTGTAAATGTGCGTGGGGCTGCTGCTGTTGGCTCATGAAAGACTTTGCAGGCAGTTAGCCCCCTTTATAAGAGTACCAATATAAATCATTTTAAAGGCTTAATTCTATGGTCTAGAGACTCCTGTGGACCCCAAGCGTGTCTTCCATGGACCCAAATACCAATATCTTGCCAGTGTCCAGATTGTTAGGTAATTAGGAGGCAAGAGCCATGGGAATTTCTGCAGGGGAGGTCATCCTGCTGGCCATGCCTTCTTCCGAAAGTCATAGGCTTCCTATGGGGTGGACACAGCCTCTGTCCACCCACTCCCCAGCGGGAATTTGCCACGGTTTTTGCTCAACAACAACAACAACAACTTGTATTTATACAGCGCCTTTAATGCAGTAAAACGTCCCAAGGCGCTGCATAGGAGTATTATAAGGCAAAAAAAACCTCGGATGGAGACCGGCCTTTTCCAGGTCCCACCTGATTTTCCACCCCTCCAACACACTCCTGTCCATGCTGTGCTAGGAGTGTGCCCTAGGCCGTGAACAAATTTCAATGCTATCATAGGAAATGAAACTTTTAAAGGTATAAGTGGGAAATCAGAATTATTTTTATTTCTCAACATGCTCATCAGATTGATATTAGCGAGCCAAACTGTTGTTTTGTGCATGAGGGAGACAAAACAACAGAAGGTTTTTATAAAATGACATTGCATGTGTCAGAGAGGCAGAAGGACTTTTGTTTGACCTCACATAGAGATGTCATCACCAATAAAATCACAGGCTAAATACTTACAAAATCGTCACTTCCAGCATGGAATTATTTATGGAATGGGAACAGATCAATATAGTATGTAAAACATCGAAGAGTTTTATTTTCAGAGATCACATGATGGCACATGATTTTTTGATTAATTATTATTCTGGTGTTTTTCTTTAAGTAATTTTATCATTCATTTATATTACTAAAAATTCAAGACTGAATCTTGCATGTCTTTACTTTAAAAGCCATAGAAGTGTACATCTATGATCTGAAGCTCGGATCTATCCAGGACCCAATAAATTACAACTTATCAGTTTCCTCCTCGCTACACCTAATGGGTGAGGACAAAACTAACATAAACTAACTTGTGCTATTAAATAACATAATCTTACTAGATTTTGACAATATATCTAAATGTATAGGATCTTCAAATTTCCATATAACTGGTGATGCTAATTTTTTACGCTTTCTTAAAAATATGATTACACAATTAGTTCCTATAGCCATCTGGCCAGAAGAAGGTGCAAAGTATTTAGTATGCTGGCTCTCCATCTCCCTCCAGATGTTTAGCTACAGGGTAGCATTATCACAGCAGTTCGTGCAGCTGTTTAGGGGAAATGGAGCTGAATATATAAAGCATGGTGTATTACTTAGAGACTGCAATGAGCCATATTAATCAGTTCATAGAATCTGTATTAATTATTTTATTTGCGTAGATTATAAGCATATTTATTTTAAATGCAATTTTATGCTGTATAGTTGAAGTATTTTATATATCTTGTGTATTGGCTTTCAAGTGTTTAAAACTGTAAAATTTCTAGATAATCTTGCATATACAATGGAATAATAGGTTACATCACACGTTTCATACCATATTGAAGACGAATCAATGAATAAGGCACCACCAAGTTGTCCTAGCTTTTTAATTATATATAAAGGATTTATTTGTAATTATTCTTTTTCTTTAAATTCATGGCAATGTTGAAAAGCACAATTTAATCAGTTCAGTGTAATTAACTGGATAGCACCAGCCTAAAACATCAACATTTTAGATTATTTTGAATTGAATAACTTCATACTTTTCAATGCTCAGACAGCAAAATGACATTCAAAATTGTAGTGGTATGTACAAAAAAATGACGCACTGGGGTATTGTATGGCTGGTACAAACATGTAATTGTATTGGTAATGCCTTTTACCAACCTCTGTAGAATACATGTCAACCTTCCACCAGCACTGCAGCACCTAGATTGATATGCCTTGAGAAAAATATCCCCTGTACAACATATAGTAGAGTTGTTCTATATGCAGTACTTATGATGTATTAAAAATATTGTTTATGTATTTTTTCTGCAGCTTTTGTAAATCATCACGGAATTTGCCATCTATCCTTGTACTGCAGGCCTCGCCCTATCCAAATGTAAATAACAAAGGTCACGGCCATTTGAAATGCCTTGTGGTTGAACAACTCTAATTATATTTACTCACATTATCTGACAGTCTCTCTTGCTGCCATTTCAACTGTGCAAAAAGCTCCTCTTTCCAAGTTTAGATTGCTGAGAAAAGGCACATTCTTGCATAATATAGAGACACATATGCATATTTCCAGCCATATGGTAAAACACACCTGCACAAGCTAGCGAATGTCCTGCCTACTATGAAGGCTAACTAGTTCCTCTTAGGTTACTTCTAATAGGTAGGAATACCTAGGTTTTAAAACAGGATGTATTAAACTTTGTAGCATTTTGCTATTTGAATGACCTACTCTGTGAAATTACAATGGCAAACTAATCCTTTAGGACCAAGGGCTCTATCAATCTTTGGATTTTTCTAATGTGGAAGCTACTCAATTGCATCTCAGAAATCAGGGAGGTAATTACTCATGCAGACAGCACAAAATGAAAGAAAAAAATGCAAGTTCTGCTGAGTATCCCTTTTAGAACAAGCTGCAGAACAGTCTATGCAGCCACTATAATCAGTCAAATTCTTCTACTAATTTTTCAGGTGTTGAAAGCAATAGTGAGAATACATGCTGCGAAAGTTAACAAAGCAAAGCAGACTTAATGGAGGTTTGTTCTGTGAGTGAAGTGCCTCTCTCCTGCAAGTACTTTCTATGTAAAGCTCTGTTGAAGATCTACTCCACACAGATAAACCACTTCTTGTGTGCAGTTGAATCTAAATGTGCCTCTCCATGTGCGTGCATTATGTATTACAATGTGTGGATTGTTAGAAAACAATCCTTTTATTCCTGACTCATTTTATGGTTCAGACAGAGATAATCTGTTTATTCTTGGCACTATAAGAGCAGCATGCTGTTTATTAAACAGTTTTGGTTGAAGCACTTTCTGAAACTTATTTTAAATCTACATCCAGTGTGAATATCATAACGTTTTCCCCACGAATGGCTTCAAAATTATTTGAGTTATTTTCAAAATTTTGAAATCTTTTGGCCTAATTACAGAGGAAAGCTTAAGATGTCATAATTTCCTTGAGCAGATAAAACTGGGCAAATATCCTTTGGAACAGAAAGCGCATAATATTATAATATGTTTTCTAAAACCCATAATGCTAGTGAGTCTGTTTTATATATTGTAATATTGTGTAGACATTGGTAATCATGATAAATCAACATGGACATTAAGCATTTTTAAAGGTGTGGTGGCTTCTTAAAGTTCAGCGCTGTTGTCATTTTGGATAAAGGGTTACAGTGTGGAAAAAAAGCAAGGATCAAATTAAGGAAATCGCATCAAGCTGTTTTTAATGGAGACATGAATAAACTTAAATGATGAGAAAATGGTTATTGAAGTTGATTGTATAAAACTAATAGTCATCGGGATGATTAGGTTAATTATATCCAAATTCATAGAAGTTAATTAAATAATTAGAATAAATAACATATTTTTAATAATTCTTTCCTAATTTTGTTTTTTTCTGAACATTTGTAAAATACATTTAAAAAGTAAACCATAGATATGAATTATCTTTTTTGTAACCTGGCATATTTGTAACAATTTCCTTTTCAACCCTAATATAACAACCATTGACAATGATGATACTTTTGCCAAAATTATTGCATTGCAGAATTTTCATTTTTTGATAACATGACTCTGTGAAGGTTTTCCTGGTGGTTTTCTTGGTTAAAGTTTCAGGTTCAAACTCTACTTGCTCATAGTGCACATAAGGCTGACTGAAAATCTTTGCTAGGGACAGCCAGAGATTTCCTGGGGAGTGAGTGTGTGAGTAGCTCAGCTAGTAGCCCAATGGAAATAGGAATCCTACATTATGAAAACTGACAGGATGGAGCATTGTTGGCAGGTCTGGTAATCCACCTGCTTGAAGAAGTAAGTGTCATGTGAGCAGTGAACAATGCAGCATGAAGATATTCGGTAAGTTTTTCTTAATTTGTTTGTTAAGGAAATTGCTAAAGGAGCTTGGGGCAGTTAGCAGCTTAATGTAAAGGCATGCGTGCAAATTATGTCTGCGTACCATTGACTAGTGTGATTGAAGGCACGAAAGACAGTTGCATCTCAATTGCCAATCCAACTTAAATTAATATTATATGCAAATATCTACATTAAATACAGCAGCTGGAACCAATCATTGTATTTGCAAATTTCCACTGAAGAACTCTGTTTTACCTCGATTACCATCAGCCCAAATTACTTGGCAATAGCGCTTCCTGCTGCCACGCTTGTCCTGCAGCAAAGGTGGGGGGGGTGGGGGCAGAGGGAAATCTGAGGACCGATTTTACTGACCTTTGTCTGATCCAAAAATGCTAAGTTTTTTACACTAAGGCCAGGAAAAAGGGGTAGAGAGCTGGATTGCCGGGTCTCCGCTTCTTTAAAGTTGCCCAGGGTTTTCCAGAGCTTTTCTGTGCGGCGGAAACTTCATTTGCAGGCCAGTTGGATGAATTTAAGTGAGGCAGGAGTGGGTGTTGCTGGCCTCCAGCCTCAGTTTCTGTTGGAAAATTGGTTGAATGCCCTTCTGCACTGATAGGACATGGTGTTGTGGCTCCCAGGCCCCTGCTGACCAAGATTCTTATGACACCATTACCTCTGGTGTCCCCCAAGGATCTATCCTTGGCCCCCTCCTATTTCTCAGCTGCATGCTGCCCCTCGGCAACATCTTTCAGAAACACAGCATCAGTTTCCACATGTAGGCTGACAACACCCAGCTCTATCTCACCACCACCTCTCTCGATCCCTTCACTGTCTCGAAATTGTCAGACTGCTTGCCCGACATCCAGTATTGGATGAGCAGAAATTTCCTCCGACTAAATATTGGGAAGACCGTAGCCAATGTCTTCGGTCCCCGCAACAAACTCCGTTCCCTAGCCACTGACTCCATCCCTCTCCCTGGCAACTGTCTGAGGTCAAACCAGACTTTTCATAACCTTGGTGTCATATTTGACCCCAAGATGAGCTTCCAACCACATATCCGCGCCATCACTAAGACTGCCCATTTCCACCTCCAGAAGATCACCCGACTCTGTCCTTGCCTCACTCATCTGCTGCTGAAATCTTCATCCATGCCTTTGTTACTGCTAGACTTGACCATTCCAATGCACTCCTGGCCAGCCTCCTACATTCTACCCTCCGTAATCGTGAGGTCATCCAAAACTCGGCTGCCTATATCCTAACTCGCACCAAGTCCCGTTCACCCATCTCGCCTGTGCTTGTTGACCTACATTGGCTCCCGGTTAAGCAACGCCACGATTTTAAAATTCTCATCCTTGTTTTCAAATCCCTCCATGGGATTCGCCCCTCCCTATTTCTGTAATCTCCTCCAGCTCCACAACGCCCCCCGCCCCCCTCTGAGATATAAGCTCTGGAATTCCCTCCCTAAATCTCTGTCTCTCTACCTCTCTTTCCTCCTTCAAGAAGCTCCTTAAAACCTACCGCTTTGTCATCTGCCTTAATATCTCTTTATGTGGCTCGGTGTCAAATTTTGTTTAATAATGCTCCTGTGAAGTTTCTTGAGACATCTTACTATGTTAAAAGTGCTACATAAATACAAATTATTGTTGTTGTTGTTGAAACAATTAAAGGGAACCATTGCATTTCAGATGTGATCCCGATCAGCTTTGCGGCCGCACAGCGCACCAGGGGCCCTGCGTAGCCGGCTTGTCAGCTTTTAAATAGAAAAAGTTACAGGAAACATTGATTCTGACATGTGCTAGGAATGCAAAAGCAAACTTTTTACCCCAGAGTTGTACATAGTTAATCTCCACACTTGTCTAGAGCATGTAACTAAGGGATGTGGAGGAAAGTCTAATTAGAAACAGAATAGTTATTGAGATATAGAACAATGGTAGGAAGAAAGGATTTTCACAAGAACCAAAGCTGTCTTTGAAAGCTTGTGTTGTCATTCAACAGTAAAGCAGCAAAAAAAAATATCCAGGACAGTGTAATGTTTAGCATCAAAAATGAGTAGCGTGTCTCTAATGGAGACGGCTCAATTTTCTCTCCATTAATTTGAATGGGGGGTTGGGGGGAATCATTGTTCCACGGAAGCTCAGCGTAAGCTCGAGGAACAGCACCTCATCTTCTGATTAGGCACTTTACAGCCTTCCGGACTCAATATCGAGTTCAACAATTTCAGATCATAACCTCGGCCCCTATTATATTTTCATATTTTTTATCCACACTTTTGGTTTGTGCCTTTTCCTCTTTTTTTTTGCTGTCTTTCACTCTGCCAGCGCATTTCACACTTCATCTGGAGCGATTGTTTGTTTCTTTACCTGTCCTATTACCGTCTCGTCTCGCCTTGAATATTTCTTAATGTCTCTTCTTTCATCCCCTCCCCCATTTCCCAGCCCCCAAAGTGCCTTTTAATCTGTTTCTTTTCCTGCCCTTTTTTCTCAGTTCTGAAGAAGGGTTTCGACCTGAAACGTTGACTCTATTTCTCTCTCCACGGATGTTGCCTGGCCTGCTGAGTTTTTCCAGCGTCTTCTGTTGTTATAATGGGGGGAATCAGTCAGGCTCCCTTATGGGTGTGTACTCCCCTTGCCTGATTTTTAAAAAACTATATTCACTGTTGCCGGGTGATCCAACAGCTCCAGATGCAGGAATAGGCAAATTTACCCCAAACGATCAATCTTGGAAGCCCCAAGAACAACAAGAAGTACAGAACTTTCAAACGTTTTTCAAATGCTTTTCACAAAGGAGTTTCAAAAAGTGCCTACTGCTGCTGCTATCACTAACTGTTACTACTACAACAGAAACTTGCATTTATATAGCATCCAAGACATCCCAAGCTCTTTACAAATGGGGCAGAGATGCATGTCATGGCAGAGAGGTCAGGGAGCTGAAGGCTAGGTCGAAAAGGTGAACTTTGAGAGGAGGCTTTTAAAGGTGGGAGGATTTAGGAAGGGAGTTCCAGAGAGTAGGGCTGAGGCAGCTAAAAACTCTGCCACTAGTGGTGGGACAAAGTGAGGAGATGATGCATTGGAGGCCAGACTTGGAGGGTTGAAAGGTTGGGGAGGGGATGTATGGTTAGAGAAGGTTCCAGAGGTAGGGAGATGCAAGGCCACATGAACATTTGAAGAGATGGACAGGATTTTAAATTGGGTGCATTGGAAAAAGGGAACCAGCGCAGGTCAGTGAGGATCGGAGTAAGGCCAAGCAACTTAATATGGGACAGAATGTGAGAGGCAGTGTTTTGGCTATGTTTGAGTTTATGTAGTATGGACAATGGGGAGCCAGCGAAATGTGCATTCGAGTAATTGTGGTAAATCATGAGTTTGTACGACGGGTTGCCGACTCGTTATCACCTGTTTTACACTATCGCACAATGTCAAGATCTACCCCATTGATTCTGAATGCAACAAAAGCATAGATCTGTTCTAGATACTAGAGGCATTCAACGTATGCAGCCTGTAACAGTGAATCACAAGAACATGATGAGCTACTCCAATGAGTGTTGGCCGTGTACTGAAGGAGACTTTCATCCTCCATTCTTCAAATGTAACTCCTTGTCAAATAAGATGACAGATCATATTTCTTCAGTGATTCCTGGTGTTTTTTGATATGACTTGGCCATCAGTATAGGCAAAAAGACAAGAGTAAGGCATTTCTGAGCTCGCAACACTATTGTGTGGTTGTGTCCATTTCTTGAATTGACATGCATTACTCTTGCTTGCATATTACATTTTGTGCGTATAAACACCTACATGCATACATACTTATATACATACAGGAAAATCAAGATAGGGATAGGGCCACTAAGGGATGCACAGGATAAAGTCACAGGTCATGACAGTGAACTGGCAGAAATATTGAATAATTACTTTGCCTCAATATTTACCAGGGAGAGTAACAGGGTGGACATGAAATTCGAAGAAGAGATCAAAAAAGAAATGAAGACATTAAAGATAGAAAGGAGGGAGATAATTGATGAACTAATTAAACTTAGAGAGGATAAAACCCCTGGCCCGGATGGCTTACATCCATGCATACTAAAAGAAGCAAGAGAAGAGATAGCAGAGGCAGTAATATATATATATAAGAAGATCATGCTTGAGCAACCTTGTTGTATTATTTGAGGAAGTAACAAAAATAGCAGACAAGGGTAATACAGTGGATTTAACATGCTAGGATTTTCAAAAGGCCTTCGATAAGGTACCGCATAGTGGACTCACGACTAAGGTCAGAGTATGTGGAGTCAAGGGACAAGTAGCAGAATAGATGGCAAACTGGCTACAAAACCGAAAACAGAGAGCTGGGTTAAAGGTATATACTCAGAGTGGCGGAAAGTGGGAAGTGGTGTTTCACAGGGATTGGTGCTGGGACCACTGTTGCTCACCATTTACATAAATGATTTAGACTCGGGAATCAGAAGTACAATATCAAAATTTGCAGATGACAAAAAATTGGGGGGGATAGTTAATACTGAGGAAGACTATGACAAAAACAAGAAGATGTTAACAAACTTACAGAATGGGTGTGAAAATGGCAAATGAGTTTCAATATAGTTAAGTGTGAGGTGGAGCATTTTTATAGGACGAATAAGGAGGCCACCTACTCCTAGGAAAATAAGAATAAATGGGGTAGAGCAGAAAAGAGATCTAGGGATACAGATTCAAAAATCATTAAAAGTAGCAACGCAGATTAACAAAGCCATAAAAATACAAACAAAGCACTGGGGTTAATCTTTACCGGAATAGAATTGAATAGCAGAGAAGTTATGTTAAACTTATAGAGAACCTTGGTTAAACCACTCTTAGAATACTGTGCACAGTTCTGGTCTCCATTACAAAAAGGATAGAGAGGCACTAATGAAGGTACAAAAAAGATTTACAAGGATGATAACGGAACTGAGAGGGCACAACTATCAGTAAAGACTAATTAGCTGGGGCTCTTTTCTCTAGAAAAGAGAAGACTAAGAGGAGACCTAATAGAAGTCTTTAAAATTATGAAGGGGTTCGCTAGTGTAGATGTTTCTACTTGTGGGGGAGTCCAAAACTAGGGACCATAAATATAAGATAGTCACTAAAAAATACAATAAGGAATTCAGGAGAATCTTCTTTACTAATTGGTTAGAATTTGGAACTTGCTACCAGATGGAATAGTTGAGGTGAATAGCAAAGATGCATTTAAGGGGATGCTAGATAAGTACATGAGGGAGAAAGAAATAGAAGGATATGTTGTTAGGGTGAGATGAAGTAGGGTAGGAGGAGGCTCGTGTGGACCATAAACACCAGCATAGAGCTGTTGGGCCGAATGGCCTGTTTCTGTACTGTAAATTCTATGTAATACACACATGCATGCATACATACGCATTGCTGTGCAGCTTTAATTTATAGCCACTGTATTAGTTATGCTATAATACTTCATAAAAATTTTACTCATATCAGGAACAGATTAGTTTCAACTTTAGCACTCATGAAAAGCCGTTTCTTGTAGGTGGATGGTTTATTTTCAATTGACTTTTTCTGCATGAACATTTACTAATGCTTTCAAAGTGATGATGCAAAAATGTCATCAAAGATTCATAGCTGCTCAAAATAACTGTTGTGCTTGGAAACTGCTTTCATCTGACCTCAAGCTGAATTTTAAAAGAGAGTTCCTCCACTTTATAGCATCAACGACTCACAGCTCCAAGTAACATCAAATGATTGTATAATCACACCAGGAAATCCATCCACAAGCGTCAACTATTTATATTTTCATACTTACATTTTTTCTTCATTTCTACAACTATGTAAGAAATAGAATCAATGATTTTGGAATGATTGGATAGACAAAATAATCCATTTATGATGACTTACTACATAAGCCACTACAGAATTCAGTCATCCTTTGTGCTTATGAATTATGTAATCTGTAGAGATTCGCGTATCTCTGGTAAACAGGATCAAATGCAAACCAATATGGTGGGTATATTGTGTTTTATCGGAGTTTAGGACGGAATATAACACACTAGTAATACAGCAAAAACATACGACTGTGACAAGCAGCTGGTACCGGACCCGATCAGACAGACGGCTGGTATGCATGAACAACTTTTCTTATTTGTTCTCCTTCTTGACTCACATATCTCTCTCTCTCTTTCGCTGAACTATCCAAGAGTGTTAGACTCGAGTCTGCATGGTTCCACTTTCTGAAGAGTGTTAGACCACTGTTTCTACTCTTGGGAACCCCTCACTCCACGGTCTGAGCTAAGAGTTCTTTAGCTCTTCCTTTTATTCTCTTTTTAGGGGTAGGCCTGAGGTAGAATAATGGACAAGACCATTTAACCTATAGAGGTTCCCCTTAAAACAAGGTGCCCAATGGCATGTCGAGTTCTTTGTCTAAACTTACCGATGAAGACCCTCCCTCAAGGGGTCTTCACAACCAGTACACATGCTTTCTGTACTTGACCAATCATGGCCTTACAGTATGTTGAGGACTGTCTTCCCTTATCTCATCCGGCCCTTTCCTTCCAAAGCAATAGTCTCTTATCTTATCCTGCCTTGTCCCCCCCTGGTGTAGCCAGTGCGTGTACCAGGCATAGCTTTGGGCCATTAAATCAGAGGCCCAAGCTAGAGCTGCCTTACTCAACCAGCCGCCTCCAAATTATCTCCCCTTAATCTAACAGACTATCCCATCCTGAGATGATACCTTAACTCCCATAAATTCCTTCTATTCTATGTCCTTTATACTAATTACTTTTTAATTATCTTCACAAGCAGTTCTGTTTAATGAACTCCAATTCCTACCTTAGCATTATAATATGGTTATTAGTAATAATGGAAGAAACATAGGTTGGGCCTTCATTGGCCAAATTAAAGACACATTAAACAAAGTCAAAATCCTAACTTACAAACAACAGACAGCTAGCCTGGCCCCTTTGTGGAATGTTATGCCTCATCTAATCTAACGAACTGAAGACATTTTGTCTCAAAGTCTAATACAAGCCTCCAGTAAAACGAAACTTACACAGTTCCAGTAAAACACAACTTATACATTAACCCCTTACTTGTCTTGAGCACTAATACAATCATTTAAACACGGTATTATTCGCGTTACAGTTTTATTCGCATATAACCATATATATTTTTAGACACCCCTAGTTTCTAACAAATCCAATTCTACTCTAATCATTTGGCATATTTCACTATTCCATATAATCTATTATATATTAAAATTCTTGTGTCTGTGTAACACTTACTTCCTGTAATGGTCACAGCCATGCTTGTGCCACGAGTGCGTGCCATGTTATTTCCATCCCACCTGTGAGCTCCTAAGGTATGTATAAGATATGCGTACTTACCAAGATACTTATGTTTAAGACTGCATGACAATAGGTAGCACTGCTACTCCTCCAAGCTCTGTCTCCTAGGTCTGATAACCCTGACACTAGGTGGTGCTACAGGTAAATTTCATTTAAAGTTATTTTTTTTCCCTGGGCCAATATATTCCCTGCAGGTAAGTTTAATTTTTATTTTAACTTTTTTTTCCCACCATCATCCTCGTATTTCCACCACTCTACTTCCCATCCTGGGTCTCAGGCTACCAACCCTCCCCCTGACCACACAATCAGATGTCTTTGGCAGTTCTTTGGACATCTGTAACATAGGAGCACAGAAACAGGTGTAGGCTATTCAGACCTCAAGCCTGTTCTGCCATTCAATGGCTGATCTGTATCTACTCCATCTACCCTCCTTGGTGCCATATCCCTTAATAACCTTGCCTAACAAAAGCCTATCATACTCAGTTTTGAAATTTCCAATTGACCTAACCTCAACAGCTTTTTGGGGGAGAGAGTTCCAGATTCCCACTACACTGAAGTGCTACCTGACATCACCCCGGAGTGGCCTAGCTCTAAATTTAGGGTTATACCTGTGGTGTATGTAACCTGTTCCACCTTAAGAGAACTTAAGCCTGTTCCACCTTAAGAGATGTACTACTTTCTCTGGCTGCTGTATACGTAATACCGGTGGTGACCACACCGGTATATAAGCACTGTGTAGTAATATTGTATTCAGTATAGTCCCGACCTCCAACCAGTAAAGACCTGTTGAATTTACTCTTGTAGTCTGTGTAGTAATTATCACTATAACACACAGACTTAACAGTGGCGACGAGTCCGATTCTTACCCTGCGGCAGTTATTTCCACGGCGGCTTCGTCCACAGACAGGACGTCGAAGAGAGGTTTCCACCCTCATCACCCTACTGGAAGACACGGCGAGCGGCAGGCATCGAGAAACCGGAGTGCAGAAGACATCCTGACCTCGAAGCCTCCATCAGCGACTGTCAGCTTTCTTCTTTCTACCTTGGTGGTGGGTAAGCCGGGCAGCGACACGACAGAAAGTCAACCGCGTTGGCTGTACAGACGGGGCTGGGAAGACGGAGGAATAAGGGCGGTGAGATCGATCGCGACGGGAGATAAGGGCCGGGCCGCTTTCGAGCGAGAGGCGCAGCGCGGGGACATCGATCGCGACCGGAGATAAGGGCCGCATTCGGGCTAAAAGGCGCAGCGTCTGGGGAAACTGAAGGCGCGAGAGCCGCGGTGAAGCGGAGACAGCGTCGGGGGACGGTTGAAGACCGCCAAGCGCGGGAAAACCGCCATTTTGTGGGCGGAGGACGACGACAAGAGCGGGAAGCCGCCATCTTGGATAACATAAAAATACAATAAATTGCAACAATGCCTAAACATGGGAACATTAATACCTTTGATAGTGACATTGAAGATTGGGCCATGTATGTAGAACGCATACAAAATTATTGTAAGGCAAATAAAATTCCTGATGCAGATAAAGCACTAACATTATTAAATTTAATGGGTGCGAAGACATACGGGCAATTGAAACACCTGTTATCACCAGATGAACTGGCGGATAAGACGTTCGATGAGATTGTTACTGTCCTGAAAAATCATCTAAACCCCACGCCGCTGATGCTAGCGGAACGATGTAAATTTTACGACAGAAGGCAGCTGCAGAATGAAAGCAATGCTGAATATTTGATGGAATTACGTAAGCTAGCAAAATATTCTCAGTTTGGAACGGGACTGACAGAGGCACTACGAGATAAATTTGTGTGTGGTTTATTTAAACAGGATACACAAAAGCGACTGCTCGAGGAGAATGAGCTGACGCTTGAGAAGGCGGTCACTATGGCAGGAGCACACGAAGCCGCAGCGAGAGGCACGGCAGTAATGCAGCTACGGTCACCGGAACTCGGTACAAACAAATTGGGTTTGAGTTCTGTCAAATGTTATCGTTGTGGAAAGACAACGCATGATCAGAACCAGTGTTGGTTTAAAAACCAAGCATGCAGAACATGTGGCAGGCTTGGCCACATAGCTAAAGTATGCCGGTCAGGAAAGAAGACCAGCAACAAAAAGTCACCGCAAGGAAAATACGCAAAGGTACACAAGGTGACAAAGAACAGTTTGACCGAACAGAAGTCAGATTCAGACGTTAGCAGTAATGAACTGTATAGCTTAAGAGTACACAACGTTGGTAAGGATGCAGATCTCCAGACAATTTGGGTCACTCTTCAGATAGCAGGAGTCCAAGTAAAAATGGAATTGGACACTGGATCGGCATTGACGGTCATGAATAAGAAAGATTACAGAAGGTTATTCCAACATATTCCCCTACAGGATACGGAGATTATATTGAAAACATACACGGGGCAAAGAGTGTACCCCATCGGAAAAATAGAGGTAGAAGTGGTCCACAAGGGCGAAGAAAGCCAAGTAATGGACTTATATGTGCTACCTGAAGGAGGTCCACCACTACTAGGACGGGAGTGGATTAGGAAAATGAATATGGACTGGCACTCCTTGAAGGCACTAACGGTAGATTCCGGGGAAACAGATGTCAAACCTAAACGATTGTCCAGAATATTGGATGATGCTAAAGAGGTGTTCCAGCAGGGACTGGGAACACTGAGAGGAATTACGGCAAACATCAAGATTGATGAACATGCACAACCAAAATGTTTTAAAGCCAGACCGGTACCCTATGCAATACGACCTACTGTTGAAGTGGAACTGGAAGCACTAGAACGTTCAGGTGTACTGTCTAAGGTAGATTGGAGTGAGTGGGCTACGCCCATTGTTCCCGTTATGAAACGTCCTGCGAGCAACAAGCCAGGAGATCCAGGGAAGGTTCGCATCTGTGGAGATTTCAAAATCACCGTTAATCCGGTGCTTCACACGGTGCAGCATCCGCTTCCACGGATTGAGGATATTTTTGCTTCATTGTCTGGCGGGAAACACTTCACCAAGATAGACCTGGCGCAGGCGTACTTGCAGATGGAGGTTGAGGAAGAGTCACGCCAATACCTCACGATCAACACGCATCAAGGGTTGTACCGGTACAATAGGCTGGTTTTTGGAGTGGCATCGGCTCCAGCAATTTGGCAGAGGGCCATGGAGCAGGTATTACAGGGAATTCCAGGCACACAATGTTACCTGGACGATATTCTGATCACAGGTGATGGTGATGAACAACATCTCGCAAACTTGGAACTGGTGCTCAACAGACTGAAAGAGTATGGACTTAGAGTAAATCGGCAGAAATGGGAGTTCTTCCAGAAGCGGATCTCGTACTGTGGCCATGTCATTGACCGGGAGGGGCTTCATAAGTCTCCTGACAAGATTGAGGCAGTTGTAAAGGCTCCCGCTCCGGAGAATGTCTCTCAGTTGAGGTCGTTTCTAGGATTAATTAACTATTACCATAAATTTCTGCCAAATCTATCCACGGTACTGCACCCGTTAAACGCTCTTTTACAGAAAGGGGTACCATGGGAATGAGGCAAAAACTGTAAGAAGGCATTTCGCAAAAGCAAAGAATTGATCACCTCAGAGGAAGTGTTGGCTCACTTCAACCTGACACTGCCTATTCGGTTGGCTTGTGATGCTTCTCCATATGGTATTGGGGTAGTACTCTCACACAAGTTGCCAAATGGCACGGAAAGGCCAGTCGCGTTTGCATCCAGATCATTGACCTCCGCTGAGCGCAACTATGTGCAAATCGATAGGGAGGCTCTTAGCCTTGTATGGGGAGTGAAGAAGTTTAATCATTACCTGCAGGGCCAAAAGTTCACACTTCTGACAGACCATCAACCGTTGGTATCCATTTTTAACCCTAAGAAGGGTGTTTCGGTGATGACAGCGCAGCGTCTCCAGAGATGGTCTCTTTTCCTAGGGGCACATCAATATCAAATAGAATTCAAAGGTACGAAACAGCATGGCAATGCTGATGGGCTGTCGCGCCTGCCACTACCTGAAGAAGAGGACACGACGAAAGTTGACCCTGTTGAGTTATTTCATTCGACCATCATCGAGTGTTTACCAGTCACCAATGTAAGTATTGAAAGAGAAACCAGGAACGACCCGACACTGTCCAGAGTCTACGAGGTGACAGTGAAAGGATGGCCAACACGGGGTGATCTTCTGTTACCGGCATTTTCGGCAAGGCGAGACCAGCTGTCCGTCTGCCATGGTACCTTGATGTACGGGACAAGAGTGATTATTCCTCCCAAGTTAAGGGAAAGAGTTTTAAACGAACTGCATGAAGGTCATCTGGGGGGAGTTAAAATGAAAAGTCTTGCTAGGGCTTATGTATGGTGGCCGGGTATTGACCAACAGATTGAGGAGTTAACGAAAAGCTGCGCTGGGTGCCAAAAAGTGCAAAATGCACCTCCGATAGCACCGCTACACCCATGGGAATGGCCTTCAGCCCCATGGCAACGCGTACACATTGACTTTGCTGGTCCATTCATGGACTCCATGTTCCTAATCGCGGTGGACGCACATTCCAAATGGCCAGAAGTCATCAAGATGAATACCACTACTTCAGAAAAGACCATTGCGGTGTTAAGAACAATATTCGCAAGGAACGGATTGCCAGAACAGATCTGTTCGGACAACGGACCACAGTTTGTATCGGAAGAATTCCGACAATTCTTAAAGAAGAATGGAGTAAAACAGTATACTTCTGCCCCATATCATCCGGCGACAAACGGGTTGGCTGAAAGATTTGTCCAGACATTCAAAAAGGCAATTAAGGCCATGAACGATGATCAGATTCCGCTGCAACACAAGGTCGACAAGTTCCTGATGTCATATCGAAACGCCGATCATGCAGTGACTAACCAAAGTCCTGCCATGATGTTTTATAACAGGAGGTTGCGGTCCAAGTTGGACTTGTTAAAACCAAATGTGCGGAGGGCAGTGGAAAACAAACAGTTTCGGCATATTAACAACAAGACCACTCGAACTTTCGACGTAGGACAACCAGTGTTGGCAAGGGGCTATGGAAATGAAAAATGGCAGTCCGGAACAATTCGGGCCAGACAGGGATCTCTGATGTACACAGTAGATATTGGTCATAATGTGATAAGGCGTCATGCGGATCAACTGGTAGAGTCGAGAGCAAGGGTCGAACCCATGGTTGTGACAGAGACAACTGTGGAAGACGTTAATGAACCTGAAGCATCTACCTCGGCAGGGAATGTACTTGATGATGATGACACCCAATACATTGGAAACCAAATAGAGGAGGCACCTCAACAACAAGAATCAGAGACTACTGAGAGGCGTTATCCAAGCCGCATCAGAAAGCCTCCTGAGAGACTGAACCTTTGAACTGTTATACCTGAAGTTATATATGTATATATGTTATTATGTTATGTTAAATGGGGATATGACTGTTCAGCTAAAAAGGGAGGATTGTGGTGTATGTAACCTGTTCCACCTTAAGAGAACTTAAGCCTGTTCCACCTTAAGAGATGTACTACTTTCTCTGGCTGCTGTATACGTAATACCGGTGGTGACCACACCGGTATATAAGCACTGTGTAGTAATATTGTATTCAGTATAGTCCCGACCGCCAACCAGTAAAGACCTGTTGAATTTACTCTTGTAGTCTGTGTAGTAATTATCACTATAACACACAGACTTAACAATACCCCTTTGTGCTGGACTCCCCCACCAGAGGAAATAGTTTTCCAGCTGTCAACTTGGCCGGCTGCCAGGCAGGAAATGGAGGAAAAAAATAATAAAAAGGCCCTGCCGTTAGATTCAGCAGGACCTCCGCATCCCCAGCCTTGCCAGGTTCTTTGGCTGTTTCCGGCCTCCCTCGCAACCTCCTCGCCTCCCTGCAAAGAGCGGGCACAGACACAATGGGATGAATGGCCTCCTATACTGTAAACCTCTACAGTTCTATGAACTGGACTTTTTTGGCACACCGTACCAAAACCATGCCACATTAGAGTAAATCACTTTCCCTCATTTGACCCCAACATATGTTTTACGTCAACCACAGAAATGTACCTTTTACTGCAATATCATTGTAACATCTTTGAGTGAGATTGCTAAATTTGTGCCAAACAATGGCCTTCCACTTTTGGGTCTTTTAAAATCTTCTTACTCTAGATTATTTTGGCTCTAATATCATACATCACTCCCATGGGTGAGTCTCAGTTCCCCGTACCTTTGAAAGTGTTTATCTTTCCCTTGTGACCTAGATAAGCTTTCAGTGTCAAGTTTGGAAAAAAGACAAACAGTAATCTTTTTTGATAATTGTTACTAGGCACATGACTTTCTCATGCCCCCATAAGATTTCGCTTAAGTTTTCCAAAGTGGTAGAGCATCTCATCAGACCTCATTTTCTCCAGCATAAAGTATTAAGCAAATGTATTAAACAAAGAACAAATAAGCGAATAATGGTATCATTCAGTTATATATTTTAAAGTAGGAAGTCTTTTCATCTAACTTCTCAAGTAGACAAAATAAAAGTCCCAATCTAATACTGAGATATTCTTTTATGGATTTTTTATAAAGGTGGTCCTTTTCTTACAACCGTTTCTGACTACGGGAGCCAGCTAGTCTGTCTTACATTTTTCTGTAAAGTTTTCATTCGGTTTGACTACCTTCTGGTACGTCAATTCAATGAACAGATCGAGTCACTTTCACTGGTGGCTGTGGCTTGTTTGGGTTTTTTATAACTGCCAGTTGGATTCAAAATAATTGGCTGTCATGCATTAAACTGAACAAATCACACTGTCCATGTTTGTTCAAAGTTAGCTTGGTTCCTCCCCTCAAACCTACAGTTCAAAAGCCAGTTAGAGCCACTCTCACAACACATGTATCAAAATACTGTAAGTGTGATGCAAGGATCCAAACATTTATTTATCAGTTCATACTGGGTTTGAATCTGGGTCCCAAAGTTGAAAGGACAGCATGTTAAGCAATCATGCCATCTCTTTCCCCCAGTTGGATTGATATTTTAAAAATGTTCTCCCTGGATTTCTCTCACAGTTGGGTTCAGAATCCTCCTCAGCTGCATTAAGTACCTTAATTTGGTCCTGAGAACGATTTATCTGCAGTGGTCAAAGTTTGACTCATTTATGCTGTCACTATGCTGTCCCACTCCACTTTGTTTTACCCTACCTTTCACAATGGATTGCTGCCGGTGGAGCAAAATACACAAGCAACATTTAAATCAGTCTCCTGCAGTACCTGCATGCTGATTCTCTTTGTTAAGCAAAGGATTTGAACATGGGGCTTGACTGACAATGCTATTCTATTATGAAGTAGTTTGCTCCATCTCAGAAGTGAAAAATAGGCTTTTCATGATGGAATGCAATAGCAGTATTAAAAATTATAGTACAGGAAACTTTGGTTTATCCGGAGGTTGTATGTCCAGAAACCTCGATCTAACGGCAGAAATCAGCAGCCGTTTTGGTTAGGTTTTTTTTCTTCTCCTAGCATTTTTTTAACAGTCAGGCTCTGGAAAGCGTCTCTGTAGCTTAGTAACAGCTTCAGAGACGCTTCCAAGGTACGGGCCGAGTGCTTACAAGCTGTTGCTAAGCAACAGTGTTTGTTGTCAGATATGGAGATGAAAACCTCCGTATCCTTCAACATTAGCGCTGGTCTATCTGGAAGTTTTGATAGATCGGCAGCAGCTCGGTCCCGTCAGTGCCGGATATCGCGAAGTTTCCTGTATTAGCTTTTTAAACAAACTTTTTGCCTCATGTTTATTTGAAATCCAGTTTTTCTTATCTTGAGCGACCTTCATAGAATAATAATCACCAACCTGCTTATCAAACACCACTTCTTACGAATCCACTTTAAACTTTTTGTATATTTTCACAGCATATTCTAACTCATCCCACACTGCTGTAATGTAAAAGTATCTGCAGCGCTGACTGAGAAGTGTTTCATGCTACATTTTGACAATTCCTTTAAGGAAATCATTACTGACATTTAACATGGCACAAAGCATGCAGCACCTCAAGGTAAGTGGGTAAATGCATCATGTGATGTGGCACTGACTGGGAAGGTTTCAGGTTG
This sequence comes from Somniosus microcephalus, assembly GCF_052327205.1. Lineage (NCBI taxonomy): Eukaryota > Metazoa > Chordata > Chondrichthyes > Squaliformes > Somniosidae > Somniosus > Somniosus microcephalus. The sequence continues at coordinate 263,148,506 of NC_140990.1, read as the reverse complement.
AATTGCTGGTTTCTGTTGAATACGTTGATCCCAGCTGAGGTGGCAGCGAGGATGCTACAACTCATTTCAGGATCCCCATGCTGAAGGAGAGAGGGTGTAAATCAGACAATTTCTATACCTGATCACTGACTAGTGTCAAGCCCTTTACTGGAAGTGTGCCGATGTCAGGTGAGGACATAGGGGTTGGCTGTGATGACTCCAACAGGTGAAACCTACTGCCCATGCGCACACAAAAAATGGACATTTACATGTGTTATCGAAGGCTGCTCTTGCCTAGGGTTACACACGAAAGTATAGCATGAGAAAAGACCGTTCAGCTCATCAAGCCCATTCCTTCCACAGTCCAACTCTACCAAACTCTGAAAGCTCTCTAGGGATGCAACTAACCACAGGTTAACCTCCAAAAAGGTAAATCTTCATGCAGTTTCTCCCAGAATAATCACTATTGCTTCCAGGAGAAATGGACAGAAAATTGAAAGGAAGAAAAGAATAAAGATGGAATTCTCATTCATTGATTGTGAATAAGAGAAAATGCCAGCCTGTGCCTTTTTTGCATAGTAGTGTTAAAGTAACTCATTCTGACTAATAGTTTTCCAACATGGCTTACCTAGTTCATAGAAACATTCAGGAACCGCAGCTTTTCAAACACTACTTTAAAGTTATTTTCAAAAAACGTGTTTGTTGACTTCTTGTTTTAGCCAGATAAAAAGAATCAAGCATTTAATTAATTTTCTGTGCATTTGTGATCACTCTGCAATTGGGACCCATTGTTATATTCAGCCTTGTTGTAATTATATCTGTTCATGATCAAACCTCACCATAAGATATCATTTATTTTGTGTGATTGCCTTGTTTTGGGGGGAAAGGACATTTTGATCACATTAACATTAACCAAAATGACTAATTTTATATGATTATGCATTTTGGTACATTTGTGATCAAGTTAATAGACTAATTAAAATATTTAGAAAGAAATAGCTGAACAATGTCTTATTTTTATTACTATTATTAATATCATATTGGTTTGGGCAGTGTGCCAATGATATTATAGCCATTGAAGCAGTCGCGTGGCTGTGTATTTTTGCCATTCAGTTGGCCCAGGATTGATTATACAATGAGAACTTAGGTACAGGGTTGATCATACAACTCAGCAGTTTCAAAGAAGAAAAAATAGCAATTCTGTAAACAATCACACTAATCAAATGATTCAACTGGCTGGTGATCACACTATACAGCTTACACCATATTTCAATTGTGTGACATCAGTAGTGTAACTTGCATTAGTTCTCACTCATCAAATATATGACCAACTGAGGCAGTAAGGCAATTAGTTATAGACGAGCTCTCCCAGCACATGAACAGCTAGTGCTCAGAAAAAAATGACCAATAACTTGAATTCATAAGGATTCACACTGGAAACATTGATTTAGCTAATATGCCAGCAAGAAGTATTTGAATTGATAGTGGTTCTTTTGATTAATGTTGGGTATCAGAAGGCAATATATGTGTTGTTTAGTAAGTAAGCTCTTCAGGTTATACTCAATCATATCCGATAACATCTTATGGATCCAACCTTCAGTACATTGAGTTACATGTTCTGTTTTAGACAACAAAGGAAAAGGGGAAGGTTAGTTCGATACCCTTGAGATCCAGCACTGTTACATTTATAAAATAGAAGAAAAAATGAAAACCACATACTTTTATTGTTGAAACAGAGTATAAATTAGATAGGGAATTAGATAGTTGCTTGAAAAAGAGGAATATTAAAGGGTGTGGGGAGCTAGCAGGCGAGATTAAACCAGGTGACTTAGTGGTGGGAAGCACTGGCACAGACTTGATGTGTTGAATGTGCTGTAACTTTCTCTGATTCTACTGTTCAGGTCCAGTTGAATAAATTCAAACAAAAGGGCCACGAAATTCAGCTCCGTAGTGATGATACTTTAGGCCGTTTAAAAAAAAATGGCGTTCGCCTTCCTTCCGCTCAATTCTGGCACGGCCGTGTTGTTCGCCATCTTGGTGAGGGCAATAGCAGGGCGGTACCTGCGTGTGCCAGCAGTATGCAGAGTAGGAAGATCATGATATCAGTCAGTGTGTAATGCTGATTTGATGCACGACCTGCCATTTCTAACGTTGCCGCTCCATTTAACGCCCTCTCCTAAACGCGCACAGCTGAACATGCGCTCAGCTGCACGACGGAGCCCCCCCTGCCACCAGTGCTAATTAAAGGGATACATCCAACTTGCAGGCAACAGCAAGGGCACTGGCAGAGTGGCAGTGGTGGGAGGATGAATGCTGTCATCCTAAGAGAGGACAGCAGGTTCGTGCTCCATGGAGCCAGTGCCACTCCACGGGACAACACCTCAGCAATCCTAGTAATCTGTTGGAGCACTGATTGTTGGACTGCTGTGACACCCTGAAAGCCCCTTTCAACACTGGTAAACGCAGCCACAATGGCAGCAGTCTGATCTTGCGTGGCAGCAAGCATGACAGAAGTCTGAGCTTTCACTGCAGCACTCAGACATTGGGTCACTTCCACTTGTGCTGCAATGAAAGCTGACACATTGCACATCAGACCCTGTGACATGGATCAGTCATTCATGAAAGAAAGACTTATGAAATAATACTGAGCGGCCTGCGGGTGGCGCTGTCCAGGGAGAGTATAAATACTCGGGCACGGGCCCAGCTTGCGCAGGACATTCTTAACAGGAACTATTGAAGGACACAACTAGACCTTCATGTTGTAAAACAGTTGATTAAAGCTTTGTTTAATGCTTAGACCAAGTGCCTAGTAGTTTTCTTACATCACCCTGCATCACGGTTAGGTCCACAAGTGCTCTAATGGAGTTGCCCATCACTTCCATTCTGGAAATCATGGGCTCCAAGCTCTGTGCATAGCCCTGTGTAAAGTTGTTTCCTCCATGCTTCTTGACAGTGACAAGAGGCTCTCTGGCCTACCAGTGCACCAAGCATTTCATTGTGCATACCCATCACCCTTCTTCTGTAGGCCGCCCCATCGAAGTCCTCATCTGAGTTCTCTGCAACAGAACTCGTGTGCGACCTCACCCTCTGGGGAGCTGGCACTTGCGCTCCCCTTTCTCCCTGCCCTGGCTGCAGGCCACTCATGCTTGGCGACTCACCACATGCAGATCCCGCCTCTATATTACCCTCTAAAGTACGCGCCGTGCCAGTTTCTGAGCTGGTGTCTGTGAGTGTGAGATCAAGTGACGTTGGCCGCAATTTTCCCATTGATGGTGGGTTGGGTGTGGGTCAGGTGGTCGGCGGGTTCCGGTCCCGCTGCCGCTTTCAGCCGGTAAAAATTTGCGATTTTGCCTCAATTGGGCTTTTGAGTCCCTGCGTTTGCGCTCCCCAGTGTTTTGGGTCTGTAACTCATCTCTGCTGACGTCTATGAGCCAGCTGCAATTAAGGGGCCCGTGCAGCCTTGGTTCATTCTCTCATTATTTGCTGCTGGATTTCCTTCTGACAACTGCTGCTATGACTACCTCAAGGGCCAAGGCCTCTCCCTGATTTTATGATCACTCCCTCCATGCTCTTGTGGAGGGAGTCAGAGGGCGCAAGGAGGTACTCTTCCCATCCTCTGGGCGGAAGAAGCCACCACAGCAAAGCAAAGCAGTCTGGCTGCAAATTGCTCAGGAGGTGAGCTCCAGGTCCATGTGCACTCGAACCTGGGTGAAGTGCAGAAAAAGGTTCAATGACCTGGTCCACTTAGGAAAAATGAGTGTAACATTACACTTGGCTTCAATCTGCTCCCCATCTCCTCTCATCACCAGCACTCTGCATTGTCAACCTACTCCTGCACATCCCACTTTACACTCACATCCCTTGCACCCTGAACCATCCCTCTCTATGTGCACAATCACTTCACTATTCGACTATGCTGCCCTCACACTCGCTATCACTGTGATGCTATGACAACAACTAACAACGCACAGGGAGGGCCCTTGGTATTGGCACCTCACACCATCTTTGTCTCCTTCTAAGCATCTATGCTATGGATTCTCTAAACTCATTCCATCATTCTCACTCAAACTCCACTTGTGTCCCTCATTGCAGGAAAAGAGAGCCCACAATAAGAGGGAGAGGGCTAAGACAGGAGGAGGGCCACCTTCGATAGCTCATCTCACCAACGCTGAGGAGGCGGCCCTGGAAATAATCGGAGGTGATGAGGATCTGGAAGTGGGGGACAGTCAGACAGGCACAGCAGAGCAAGCTGGTGACAGAATAGATCTGCATCTCTCTCATTTACATTGAATGAGTGACTGATATGGCATCTGATGCTCATACAGATTGACTTATGATGATCTGCACAATTCCATGTGCATGCTACGTTAATATCACATGTGTAACTCATGCCTTTACTCCCCCACAGGACCATCGACAGCCCCCGCCCCCACTGTCCAGGAGGAAGAGCCTGAGCCTGAAGACTCCTCAGAGGAAGCTGCAACCTCTGATGGCGCAGCGTCAGCAGAATTAAGCGCACCCAGCACCAGCGCAGACACTCACCTCGGTGGGACCTTCGCGAGATAGAGTAGTGTTGTCACCTGGTGTATCACAGCTCACAAGTGAGCATCAGCAGATGGTGGAGACAGGGACAGCAGTGGCGAGTCCTCGTCGGAGGCTGCAGGGTGCTCCCAGCTCTGCTCAGCTGCATGTGGACCCTATGCCTCCAGGTCCATCCAGAAAGAGAGCGGTGCTGGAACTCCAGGAACAAGTGCCGGAGTCTCTGGCAGGTTTTGTCTCCAGGGTTAGTGTGAGTGTGGAGAGGATGGAGGAGTTCATCTCTAACATGAGCAGTGCCTTTGTGGCGGCAATGGCACATGAACGCACCACCACGGAAAGGATGGTAACCTCCGTGGAAAGGATGGCTACCTCCGTGGTAAGGATGGCTACCTTTCTGGAAAGGATGGCTATGGTAGAGGAGAGGATGGCTATGGCCATGGAGGAAATAAGTCACCAGAGTCAGGAAAACATGGTGAATGTTCAGAATAGACTGACATCTCTGGAGCAGCGATGGGCAGCTATTGAGTGGAGAAACGAGAGCTTCATGGAACTCCTTTGAGTAGGACTGCCAGTGAAGATACAAGTCCTCATGGGCCCCCTGATGTGCAGCAAGGTGCTGTCAAGCCACTTGCTAGCTCTGAAGTAGGGCTGACCCATGAGAGGGACGTTGGTGGCAGAAAACAAGGAAGTGGGGGCTCCTGTCTAAGCACTCACAATCCCATGCCACTGAGTAGTCCTTGGTCAGAGCCCCACCAGAGTCCTCACCCAACTGAGATGGGTGTCTCAGCCCCTGCACAGATGCAGGAGGAGCAGACTGTTGCCGAGGCCACACAGGCTCGCAAACCCAGAGGATGCCCGCCAAAAGTGTCGAAGCAGGAGCAGCATGAAAGTGAACAAGGTGCCTCCACATCTTCTGAAGCCACAGGGGAAGCAGCACGTAGAAGCACGCGTAAGAGGAAGATAAAGCACAATTAGTCACAAGGGTAGTCACTTGGGTGTTCTGTTCTGTTTTTAATTTTTGCCATTGTCATCTTTTGTGCATTGATTAAGCAGAAGTGATGGCAAACAGTTGAAGTTCTGGCCTATGTGTTCTGGGAAATGGGAATTGCACATTGAGGGCTCAGGGTGACTTGCATTTGTAATGATGGTGGTGAGAGGTATAGGAACCCACAGGTCCTTGTACATTGTCTATGGTGTGATAAGAAGGTGACAGCCACATGTGTTTGATTCGTCTACCTAAGCGAATCTGGCAAAGATTAGTGCATCCCTTGCGTCCCGGGCAGCAATGTGCTCATGTGCTGCTGCAGCTGGCTCATCCGCCTCACAAGTTCTTCTTCCTCCTCCTCCTCCTCCTCTTCCTCATCTAAGGAGGCTATGCGCTGAGCCACTTGTTCCTCAGGCAGCTGCAAGCCACAATACTGTGCGATATTGTGCAGTGCACAGCAGATCATGATGATTCTGGAGACCCTGGCTGCTGAGTACTGTAGGGCTCCACCTGATCTGTCAAGGCATCTGAATTGCATCTTCAGCAAGCTGATGGTTTGCTCGATGATGGATCTGGTCGAAATGTGGCTGGCATTGTAGCGCTCCTCAACTTCATTCAATGACCTCCTCAACGTCATCATCAGCCATGTCTTCAGGGGATAGCCCTTGTCTCTAAGTAGTCACCCGGAAACTTGTTTTGGCAGATTGAAGAGCGGAGGCACACTAGACTGCGGCAGGATGAACAAGTCATGGCAACTGCCAGGGTACTTCGTGCAAACATGCAAAATGTCCTTCCTGTGGTTACACAGCAGCTGCATGTTGAGGGAGTGGAAGTCCTTGCAATTGACAAAAACAGCTGGGTTGTGATGGGGTGCCCTAAGGGCCACATGTGTGCAGTCTATGATGCCCTGCACCCTTGGCAAGCCTGCCATATTTGCAAAGCCAACTGCACGCACGGTTACACTTGCTTGATCCGTTGAGAAGTGGATGTAATTGTGCGCCTTTGCAAAGAGGGCATCGGTAACCTGCATGATGCAAGTGTGTGCAGCCGACTGGGAGATGCCACTGATGTCTGCTGATGAGCCCTGGAAGGACCCTGAAGCAAGAAAAATTGAGGGCGGTGGTGACTTTGACAGCCACTGGTAAGGGGTGTCCACCCACTCCTCTGGGCTCCAGGTGTTGGTGCAGCATTGCGCAGATGTCACCGACTACCTCTCGCGAAAGTCTCAGCCTCCTTTGGTCCTGCTGCTCAATCATATTAAGGAAGGTCATCCTCGGCCTGTAAACCCTGTGTTGGGGGTATCTCCTGCGGTGACGTGCAGCCCTGTGCTGATGCCTTCTGCCCTGTGCAGCATCGGGTGGCTGAGCAGGAGGTTGGCGCTCCTTCTGTTGGTGCTGCTTGTAGTGTATGTACCTTTAAGAGAGAACTACTTTTACAGCTCCTGTATACTGTAGTACCGGCAGTGACCACACCTGTATATAAGCCTTGAGCATGCCTCTGTACCCCCAGTCTTGAGACTACCCTACTCCAGTAAACACCTGTTGATTGTTAAGTTACAGCATCCGTGTAGTTATTGAAAAACATCATACTTTCAGAATCACGGATCTAACAGTGGCGACGAGTGTTGATTCGAAGCTACCTGCAACTCTGCATTTCCCTTCGAGGATTCACTCCGGGAGGGCGGTGGAAGAAAGTCGAGGCCAGAAGCACGGGCGTCAACCACGAGCAACCGCCCAGTCATCCGGCAGAGAGTGAACATCGCAGGGGAGGCTGTGGAGAGCCGGGCTTGGTTCCCCAGCCATGACGATCAGCAACAGACTGATGACAGGTACAGCGCAGACCCTTCCCGGACAGCGGCGGCTGGAGCCGACCGACGGCAGAGAAAAAGCCGAGCAGCGTCGACGAGGTAAGATAGAGGGTGAAGCGCACAGGGCGCAGCCAGCGGTGGAAAACCGAGCGTCGTCGAGGAAAAACAAAACGGAGAGAGAGAGGGTAAAGCAGCAGCCGGGTTCAGGACCGAGCGGCGGAAACGGGAAAGGCGCACAGAAAAAAAAACGTGCAGAGCACAGCCAGGGCTCAAGGGCTGAACAGTGTCTGCGGGGAGAAGAAGGGAGAGCGCGGGAGACGCCATTTTTAGAAGCCGCAGCGGAGAAGAAGGGCGAGCGTGGGACGAAAGGAAAGCACGAGAGACGCCATTTTGTGCCAGCGGAGAAGAAGGGAGAGCGCGGGAGACGCCATTTTTGACAGTTCAATCACACCCAGGGATGCTGAAGAGTGGCAGTATCTCTACGTTCGACAATGAAGTCGAAGATTGGGCGACATATGTGGAACGTATTGAGGTGTACTGCAGGGCGAATGAAGTGCCAGATGCTAGGAAAGCACTGGTTTTGTTAAATTCCATGGGTGCAAAAACTTATGGGTTACTGCGAAGCCTAATAACCCCAGAGAAGCCCGTGAATAAGAATTTCGAAAGCATAGTAGAAATCCAGAGGACCACTTAAACCCCACACTGCTGCTGATAGCAGAAAGATTTAAGTTCCATAAAAGGAACCAACAGAAAGACGAAAGCAATGCTGAGTACCTAACGGAACTGCGCAAGCTATCGAAACACTGCCAGTTTGGAGTGGGACTAGCAGATACGTTAAGGGACAAGTTTGTGTGTGGGCTTCAAAGTGAAGGAACCCAGAAACGGCTTCTATCAGAAAAGGATCTTACGCTGGACAAGGCTTTCAGTATGGCAGTATCACACGAAGCAGCCGCAAGGGGCGCTGCAGAGATACAACGGAGACCGCAAGAATATGGCACCAATGAAATGTCCTATGGAAGAGGGAAGTGTTATCGCTGCAGCAGAACAACACACGACCAGAAGGCTTGTTGGTTCAAGGACCAAGTGTGCAGACAGTGTGGAAAAGCAGGACACATAGCAAAAGTCTGCAGGTCTGGGAAGAAAACCAACAGCAAGAAATCTCCACAGGAGAAGTACAAAAAGGTACATAAGGTGATGGACAGTAGTTCAGACGAACAGAAAAGTGATACAGACTCCGGAAGCAAGGAGCTGGGTTGTCTGAAACTACATAAGGTAACCAAAATGGACGATCACCAGACTATCTGGGTTACACTCAAGATAGACGGAGTCCAAGTGAAAATGGAATTGGACACAGGATCATCCCTAACAGTCATAAACCAAAGGGACTACAAGCGGCTATTTTCACATATACCCATGAAAGCTACAGAGATTGTCTTGAAGACGTACACGGGGCAAAAAGTCTACCCCAAAGGAAAAATAAGGGTGAAAGTGATATACAAAGGCCAGGGAATACCTAAAATGGACTTATATGTATTGCCAGATGGAGGACCACCACTGCTAGGACGTGAATGGATCCGGAAGATACAATTAGATTGGCATTCCATACAGGCACTGAAGGTTGAGGCCAAACAGGATGACGACGTCACACCTGGACGACTGTCAAAAATGCTAACTGACGCAAAAGAAGTGTTCCAGGAGGGACTCGGAACACTTAAAGCATAACAGCAACGATTAAAATAGAGGAAAATGCAAGCCCAAAGTTTCTTAAGGCCAGACCAGTGCCTTATGCGATCAGACCAGCCGTCGAAGCAGAGCTGGAAAGTTTGGAACGTTCAGGAGTACTGTCCAAAGTAGACTGGAGCGAGTGGGCTACACCCATCGTTCCTGTAATGAAGAGGTCGTTGAGTAATACGCCTGGGGAACCAAAGAAGGTCCGCATCTGTGGGGATTTTAAGGTGACAGTGAACCCAGTCCTTCACACGGTACAATATCCGCTTCCACGAATTGAGGATATTTTCGCCTCACTATCTGGAGGTAAACGCTTCACCAAAATTGATCTAGCCCAGGCGTACTTGCAAATGGAGGTAGAAGAAGCCTCGAAACAATACCTCACGATCAACACTCATAAAGGTCTCTACCAATACAACCGGCTGGTGTTCGGAGTAGCATCGGCTCCAGCTATTTGGCAAAGGGCGATGGATCAAGTCCTGCAAGGGATTCCAGGGACCCAGTGTTATTTGGACGACATCCTGGTCACGGGCGAAAATGACAGTGATCACCTCGCCAACCTGGAGAAGGTGCTCACCAGATTAAAGGAATATGGGCTACGAGCTAATCGCCACAAGTGTGAGTTTTTCCAGAAGCAGATCTCATATTGTGGCCACGTTATCGATGAAGAGGGGTTACATAAGTCCCCTGAAAATATTGAGGCAGTAGTCAAGGCTCCAGCACCGGAAAATGTGTCACAACTGAGGTCGTTCCTCAATCTGGTAAACTACTACCATAAGTTCTTACCAAATTTGTCTACGGTATTACACCCACTGAACACCCTACTGCAAACAGGGGTACCATGGAAGTGGAATGACGAACGTAAACAAGCTTTCCAGAAGTGCAAAGAATTGATCACATCAAAAGAGGTGTTGGCCCATTTCAACCCAGCACTACCAATTTGTTTGGCATGTGGTGCATCACCCTATGGTATTGGAGCGGTGCTGTCGCACAAATTCCCAGACGGGTTGGAGAGGCCAGTAGCCTTTGCGTCTCGGTCACTAACCTCAGCCGAGCGCAACTACGCCCAAATTGACAGGGAGGCCCTCAGCCTAGTATGGGGAGTAAAAAAATTCAACCACTATCTGCATGGGCAGAAGTTCACCTTGCTGACTGACCACCAACCACTTGTCTCCATCTTTAATCCTAAGAAGGGCGTTCCAGTGATGACTGCACAACGGTTACAAAGATGGTCCCTGTTTCTAGGGGCGAATCAATATGAAATAGAATATAAAGGCACGAAACAGCATGGAAACGCTGATGGGCTATCACGCCTGCCACTGCCTACTGTAGAGGAAGCACCAGCAGTGGACCCTATCGAGATATTTTATTCGTCAATAATTGAACGATTGCCAGTAACAAACGCGGATATAGAAAAGGAGACCCGCAATGATCCGACGCTGTGTCGGGTATATGATTTGACGGTGAGGGGATGGCCAACACATGGCGACTCACTGTTGCCAGCATTCTCATCCAGAAGAGAACAGCTGTCAGTATGCCAGGGGACAGTGATGTGTGGATCCAGAGTGGTGATTCCACCCAAGTTAAGGGAGAGAGTGCTAAATGAGCTTCATGAAGGTCATCTGGGAGGAGTGAAAATGAAAAGCCTTGCTAGGGCTTATGTGTGGTGGCCGGGAATCGATCAACAAATCGAGGACCTAACCAAGAGCTGCTCAGGATGCCAGAAGGTCCAAAATGCACCACCACATGCCCCTCTACACCCATGGGAGTGGCCCTCCTCTCCATGGCAACGGGTGCATATTGATTTTGCTGGTCCATTCATGGACTCAATGTTCTTAATAGCAGTGGATGCTCATTCGAAATGGCCTGAGGTGATCAAAATGTCCTCAACCACTACAGAGAAAACGATTGCAGTCCTACGGACCATATTTGCCAGGAACGGCTTGCCAGAGCAGATTTGCTCTGATAATGGACCACAGTTTGTGTCCGAAGAGTTTCGGAAATTTATGAGAAGGAATGGGGTAAGGCATTACACATCCGCCCCGTATCATCCAGCCACAAATGGATTGGCTGAGAGTTTTGTACAAACCTTTAAAAAGGCGATAAAGGCTATGTGCGACGATGAAATTCCACTACAGCATAAGGTGGACAATTTCTTATTAGCCTACAGAAATGTGACACATGCAGTTACCAACCAGACCCCGGCCATGATGTTCTTTAACCGAAGGTTGAGATCTCGTCTGGATTTGCTCAGACCAAATGTGCGAAGAAATGTTGAGGATAAACAATTCCAGCACATCAATGAGAAGCTGACAAGGAGCTTCAACGTAGGACAACCAGTCTTGGCCCGTGACTGCCGAACAGAGAAATGGCAACCCGGAATGATATGCACAAGGCAGGGGCCATTAATGTACACTGTGGATGTCGGGGAGAACATTGTGAGACGCCACGTTGATCAGATCTTAGCATCACAGGAACGAGTCAACCCCATGTCTCGCGTACCTGGGGATGAACCCGACATACCGGTAGCACCTACCTCAGAACCAGTAGCAGTGGAAACCGATGAACTAACCGACAAAAAGGGGCCAGAATCGCCTCCGCACCAAGAACAAGAACCTCAGGAAAGGCACTATCCCAAAAGGATCAGGAAGCCGCCCCAAAGACTGAATCTATAAATGGACTATTGTTGTTTAATGTACATGTTAAAGTGTTAATTGTTATTTGAATATTATGGGTACTGCTAATCTAAAAGGGGAGGAATTGTAGTGTGTGTACCTTTAAGAGAGAACTACTTTTACAGCTCCTGTATACTGTAGTACCGGCAGTGACCACACCTGTATATAAGCCTTGAGCATGCCTCTGTACCCCCAGTCTGGAGACTACCCTACTCCAGTAAACACCTGTTGATTGTTAAGTTACAGCATCCGTGTAGTTATTGAAAAACATCATACTCTCAGAATCACGGATCTAACACTGCTGTTGTGCCTGGTTCTGCTGTTGCTGCCAATGCTCTTCCTCCGAATCTGAGGACCAGGATGAAAGGAAATAAATGGTTCCCATGCTGCTGGTAGATATCTCAGTTAAGGAAGCACTCAGTCAATGTGTGGAGCAGGTTTTTCAAGATCAGTAGACCTGCAAAAATTTTTCCAAGACCTGAAAAAACAAAGTTCTGCCACCTGCAACTGATCCTTGTTGAGAGCTCCGTTTTTATGCTGGAGCTGCAGCTGTGAAGAAGGTAGCCACTTGTGAACCCGACACAATCAGCTGGCGTGGTTTGGGAACAGCGTGGAACAAGCAGAAAAAGTGGCAAAATGTAAAACTGCTGTCAAAATAGCATTATCCAGTCAATTAACAAGCAGTTAACTGCCTTAAGGGCCTATCCCGTAGCTTGGTGGCGGGACCGATTGTGAGTCTGGGAGGTCGCCTTTGGGAAAGTTGCACAGAGATTGGAACCCGCCGTCAATATTTGCGATTTTACCACCTGACCCGCCTCCAAACCCGCCCTCTGAGTGCCGGCAAAATCGCGGCCGTTGTCTCTTCTTCTCCATTACTCTTCTCTTGCTCTTCCTGCACTGGCTTGGAAGGTGGGTGTACTTGATTATCTGAAGGGAAAAAGGCACAAGAGTAGGGCTGTGGTGAGGGGAGGGGAGAAAGCAAGATGTGCATGCTTACACCATCAGCAGCTTGTAAGTGAGAGGAGATTGAGGGATGAGGGGGTAGTGGGAGTGAGAAGGAGGATTAGGTATGAGCATATCATCATCTTCAATGGTTTCAGCTTTGTCGATCGCCATGGCCTCAGTGACGGACCCTCCAATAATGTTAAGCATGGTCTCCTCCAGCTGGATCAGGATATGCAGTCTTGCCCATCCCCCGTCGGTTAGCTGCTGCTGTCTGCGGTTATGAGCCACCTTGATTTATTTGATACCTGTGGAACTATATCCCAGGATGCATCATAATTTCTTGGACAACAGCAGGGAAAATAGGAAAAAATTGAAATTCTTTGAACATTTTTCTTTAATTACAAAATGTTTTTAACAATTTAAAATTTCCCATCTAACTTTAAGTTTATTTGGAAAGTTTTTTTAAAAAGTTGACAATATTTCAAAATAGAAGAGTTTAAAATTGGACCCTTCAATGTGGGTGGTGCACAACTTTCAGAGAGACCAACAAGCTATGTTTTCTGTGTAACAGATTGCAGTCATACTCCCTTATTTGTGGAACCAGCTCCTTTTACAGACTATCGCAATTTTCAATCAGAATTCGATATTTAAGCTAAATATCAGGGATCTTGTATATTTGATCACAGCATTAATCAACATTGTCACATACAAAATAGTATATCAGTACCTGTGGATTCAGATTGTGATTTTTTTTATAAACAATATTCTGTTTGTATAATATAAGAATTGTTCGGTATATTGTGAAACGTGTAAATATTTGTTCTCTGTCTTGGTGCATTTCCTTTCAATAAAAGTTAAGGCAACATCCACTTCCAGAGAAGTATGGGGTAGAATTTCTGCTTTGGTAATTTTTTCCCCATATATTGGCAAATGAAATTTAAAAAATCAAAGGTTTCAGAATGATGCATCAAAAATCGCAATTTTTTGGCGTGCAAATTGCGATTGAAATTGCGCTGCTTTTCCGAAGTGAAGCTTTGGTTCAAGTTTCTGCTCAAACATATTTACAGATGTAAAATCTTCCATGAAACAGTGCAGTGTAATAAAATATAACTGTTTATTTTTTTCCTTACATTAAAATATATTAATTGATATATTTGAGAGTGGTAACCTGGTGCAGTTTTATTAATACAGCTGAAAATGGGTTTATCACAAAAAATAAGCACCTGTGAGCAACCCGATTTCAAATCACTGAAAATGACTTAAAAAAACCCTATAATGAACCATTTACTAATTTCATGGTGTACACTAGTCAGTTTCTTAGTAAATTAATTTTTTTTAATATTTAAACCTTTTGAAATGTGCCTACTAGTGCCTTTTGCGCCTAAAAAAACGAGCTTCATTTGAAGAGCCTCCTCGAACAGGTGCAGTAGGCGGAAACTCGCCATGCTCATTATTTTGATCTGGGGGCGTGGCCAGCTTGTGGGCAGGACCGGCTTCCAGCGCAATGTATTTTTAGACCCGTGTTGAACTTGACGTAACCTGCGCTTAAAATTCCCTGACCTTTTATGCTGGTTAGGCCGATTTCAGGCGAATTGTGCAGGTAAAACCAGCACAAACTAGTGGAAACTCTACTCCGTAATGTATACAATAAAATGGGCAGATAAAATGCTTGGCCTTTATTACTTGGAGAAAGAATAGGAAACCAGCACCTGTAAAATCTGAGAGGGGGAGACAAAATGTGGAATTCAGGTCATAATACTTTTTCCATTTTCTGTAGGGAGATAGCAGGTGGTAAACAGCATTCAGTAATTCACTATGTTGTGGTGTAAGATGTTAACAATTTTTGATTGAGCTTTAGGTGATGAGAAGGCCAGAATAAAGTTGCATTATCTTGGTGGTTGTTTAAATTGCTGGGCAAGGTTTCAGAAGAGTTGCTTCCCTAAATGCATCACCTAATTAAAGAGTAGGAAACATTTATTTATCATTAAGTCATTAGCATATGAAGGATTGGACGGAAGATTTAATTTTTAAATGACAGGTGGTGGTGCATTTTATTGATACATGCTAATCCTGTTTTTATTATCAAGGAACTGGGCATATTCCGAGGCACTGGGGAAAGGATGGGAAAGCAGAAGACTAGCAGGAATTGGTCGGAAACCAGCTGTTTTGTTACTTTACAAATAAAAAAAAATCCTTTAAATCTGACAATACATTTGAAATATTATAGTTTTACTGTCTTTTTAATTCCTCAACATACCTGTTTTTCTCATGAACTACAGTAGTACTGTATATTTGAAATTATCCTAAATAAACATGAGGTAATGAGAAATATTTCCACTGTATATGTTTTGCAAATAAAATATTTATTGCACCTAAAGACATAAGTAGCACTGATGATTGCTTTAGTATTTTCCGGAACGTTCAGTTTTAGTTCTTTAACGATTCTATTCTTCTGTGAGACGCATTGGAGCTGAAGCGTTTTAATTTAAGTGTAAACAGAAAAAATAAAAACAAAGTGTAATAAAATATTATGCAAATCGCACTCTAACACTCACATTTAGTATCATAAAAGCACTTGGTACACTCCCATTGCGGAGCAGCAGTCACCTCTTTTTTTTCAGCCAATTCCACTGCAAACACCGTTATCTTGATTAAAGTTTAATTAAGGATCACATTTGGCAGTACTTTTCACACCGATCTACACCAGCAGATTTTCTAGGGCTTAACTTTATCGTGCAGAAAATCCTCTTTTATTACTCCCAACCTGTTGTAAAAGCTGTTGGCACAGAGCGATGGCTGCTTCATTCAGTGGCCTTGTTTGCCGCTGGAAAAATCCCAAGTCTCCAGAGAGAGAGCACCACAGTGATTCAATTTAATATCTGTCCTATCACTACAAGGCTCTAGCTCATTATTAATGATACTATTCATTAATTTCTTGTTGGGCTGATGTTGTTATTTATTAAAATATTAAAGAAAGCTCCTGAGACACATACATAATGAGGGACACCTCAAATCCCTGTGCTATGCCAGCTGAGGGTAGGAATATACAGCAAATCTGCCCACACCACCATGTTCTCGCTCCTTCACTCATTAGTCCTTCCTCTGGGGCTGAGTGACACTGTAAATTCATTTTCTGCAGTGTCCAATCAGAGAATGATACCGGCGCAGAGCTTTCTTTAACAAGGTATTGCTATGCAAAATGAATTGACTGCTGTCTAACTAATCTACTCTATGTGTATTTTTGGAGGACGATTAAATTGCTAATATTTACACATGAAACAAATAAAACTGAACATATTTTTCTAATAAGCTTTTACATTTTTAAATCTCCATTTATTTTTTTTCTTTTCTTCAAAATCTGACTGAATTCCAATAATCCCTCATATATTTAATTCATCTGCATGCCGGCCACATGTAAAAGCTCAAAATAAGCGATATGTAGACTGTGCACTACAATAGCCAATTGTAATACTCATTTGCAAATCTTTCCAGGTTTTAAACTAAAGCAGTATAACTCTTGCACTACACAAGACGGACTGTAATATATTCTGTAATTTAGAATGATATAATCTGCAGCTTTGCGAGTTCATTCAAATTTTGACTCACTGTTTTATGGCTACAGCAGTAAACCATTGAATTGAAGGTTACGGAACAGACTGAGAGTGGATAACAGTATGCTGAGGTTAAGCATGTCATTGGATGTTTGAGGTCAATTCTCCAACCCAGGGCAATAGATCATGTTATTGGCCCAAAACTGTAGTGAATGGAAAAAATATAGCATTTCCCCTTTTTTAACTATTATTCTCTCGGCCTTCATAAACTTGAGGTCATCCAAAACCCGGCTGCCCGTGTCGTAACTCGCACTAAGTCCCGTTCGCCCATCACCCCTGTGCTCGCTGACCTACATTGGCTCCTGGTTAATCAACGCCTTGATTGCAAAATTCTCATCCTTGTTTTCAAATCCCTCCATGGCATCGCCCCTCCCTATCTCTGTAATCTCCTCCAGCCCCACAACCCCCTGAGATATCTGCGCTCCTCTAATTCTGCCCTCTTGAGCATCCCTGATTATAATCGCTCAACCATTGGTGGCCGTGCCTTCTGTTGCCTAGGCCCTAAGCTCTGGAATTCCCTCCCTAAACCTCTCTGTCTCGCTACCTCTTTTCTCCTTTAAGACGCTCCTTAAAACCTACCTCTTTGACCAAGCTTTTGGTCATCTGCCCTAATTTCTCCTTAAGTGGTTCGATGTCAATTTTTTTGTCTTATAATACTCCTGTGAAGCGCCTTGGGACATTTTACTGCGTTAAAGGTGCTATATAAATACACGTTGTTGTTGTTGTTCTCTTCTTTGCCATACACCAGAAGAAGCAGAATGCAACCTGCTCTCAGGCCTTTTCCAAAGCAGCTTCAAACCAAGCCTGATAATGTGAAGATGAAGAATGAAAGAAACTATCCCTTAATTTTCTATTCGCTTCCTCAGATCCACTTGGCGTTTCCTCAGACAGATTCATCCTAAACATTTTTTGCTCATTTTGTGTAGCTTGTAGCCTAAGGATTGTGATTCTGGAAGGGAATAGTCTCTAGTCCACTCCCTACCCCTCTCTCTCACTGACTTTAATTAGCAGAATTCTTAGTAGCAGTTTGCTACAACTGAATAGTTGGCTAGGCCATTACAGAGTCCACTTAAAAGTCAACCACAATGGTGTGGGACTGGAGTCACATATAGGACAGACCAGGGAATGACGACAGGTTTCCTTCACTAAAGGACATTTGTGAACCAGTTGGGTTTTTATGACAATAGCTTCATTTACTTTTTTTTACTACAAATGACAGGATAATCAGTGCAAAAGCTATTCCACCAGAATTGTATCTAACTTAAGTCTGTAAAAACGAAGGGTACGTTACCTGCATGATGAGTTCACAGACTTTGTTCAAAATCTGAAACATCAGCTTTGGCTGGAGTAATTTTCTAATTTTTCTCTTTTCTCAGTGATTCTAAGAGCTGCCTCTCAGCAATTTCAGACAGGCATATCTTAGTTTTCCCGCCCGTATGTCATTGAGCACCTTATCACAGGGTAATTCCCATATATGTCGCTATGGTGGAGGCTGAACAGGAGGAGGGAGGTACACATGATAAGGGTACACCAAAGAAGAAGATCAGCTAGGAGGTACCCTTCCATCAGAATCTGCAGGCCATGTTTCTCCCCCAAGTATGTATCAGAAGAGATCTGCTTAAGGAGGCAACAGTTCATTAAGGAGGCACAGAAGGAAATCTGTGTGTTCCATTGACCGCCATCAAACTAACTTACAAAACATCCATTCAAACACAAAAAAACAAAAAAGTTACAGACATTCCTCAGAACACTGAACTTCACCTCACAAGGTGGTTTTACTGTGCACATTTATATTTACAACTGGTGCTTTTTTTTTACAACCATTCCGATCCCTGGTGCTTCTCTGTGCTGTTCTTAAACCTATTTTGGTGGTATGCCATGGTGATAGCTGAGGGCCAGGGAAGCCAGTGATACTTGGCAGTACTGTGGTATTATGAGTCTCTTGGGACTCAGGTGGCCCTCATTACAGGGCTGTTGTCAGGAGTGAGGACAACATCATGAAGACAGATTCTAGCTACACTATGCATGCTGGGTCCTGGATTGGAGTGTCCACTGATCAGTGAGAGGGCCAACCTGATAGCATCAGTTAAATCTTGCAGATCCTGGGAGATGGTACCTCAAAGCTCTTAGAAGCAATTTGCCATCATTTTCTCCAGAAGATCCCCCAAGGTCTAAATGTCAGTGGTCAAAGTATCCACATTGGATGTACTGGCTTGTCTGGAGGCTTCTCTGCTGTGGGGGTGGGGGGCACGGGGGATGCGGTGGTGGGAGGGAAAGAGTACAGATGTTCCTAGTGTCACTACTCACTCCAGGTAATTTTGCATTGTGTCGAACCCGTGGCTGCTCTGGTGAGGTCATAGAACTTCTTCTTGCAGAGCAAATGTTTCCTGAGATTTAAGGAGTCGTAACTCCCAGCCATTGCTATCTCAGTCCCCATAGTGCATACCTGCATGCTTGGCGGATCTCCGTCCCCTAACCCCAAACAGCCCATCCATCCTGCTCTGTATCTCTGTATGGAGGACGTCCAGGTCTGACTCCTTGAAGTTGGCTGCTCTATCCAGATTCCTCTGTATTTAGTCTGTTTTTTCCTTGTTATCTGCAGCCTCTAACCTCCAGTTTTGTATTATTAGCAAACCTAGGCAGATTCATTACAAATCATTTATGTACAGTGTACAAAATAATGGCCTAAGCCACCTACCATTCCATTGCAACTCCAAGTGCAATTATTCTTTGATTCCTCAGATTGAGCCAATTTCAAGGCTGCTCTAGAAGCTCCCCTCCCATTCCATGCCTTCACAACTGTGCAACAGGGCAAAGGCTCAGAGGTGCTACTGGTTGATGTCATTACAGACTGAATCATTCCAACCAGGTACTGGAAGCCCTATCATTGGGTTGTGTTCAAGCTGACCCTCAAGGCATCTATTGCAGCAATTCTAGCTGTTACTCCAGATGCCAAAATGTACTTAGAAGCTGTTCTTGGTGCAAAGATAACCCCTGGCTTCTCTTTTCCATTACAAACATCTCCTTAAACCCCTCTCCCCTGCCTCCTCCACCCTCACCTCCAACAACAAGTGTGAGGAGCTTATGGGCTTCTTTGTCACTAAGATGGAGACCATCCGTTCAGCTGCCTGTGCCATTTCCCTCCCTTCCCCTTCCCCACCAGGCCAAACTTCCCCTAAGGTTACTGCCTGCCCTAGCCCTGAACTCGCATCGTTCTCTAGTTTGTCTCCTATTTCTCCTCATGCCTTCTCCGAGCTCACCTTGTCCATAAGACCCACCTCCTGCTCCCTCGACCCTATTCTCACCAAGCTGTTGACTACAAGTCTAACTAACAGCAGGCACTGTCCGTTGGCCTTCCACAGCAACTTTTGGGCCATTGTGACACCTGCTTTCCAAAAATACAGACCCCACCCCTTTAATTAACTGCAGTGCTTTAAATGTTGCTGCACCACTCTGGTCCCCTCCTTCCCAGTGATAGTAACCAACGAGGAGTGGTATTATTGGTCGTAAGTTGCCCACATACATAGGGCCCCATAAGGAAAATCCAGTGGGTTAGTGGTATATACGAACATATGAACAATGACGGGCAGGTAAAGACCCTTTTGTTAAATCTGTGAGTTGTTCAAGTAATTAATACTCAGACTTAATCAGTAACAATAAAACAGGTCTTTACTGGTTGGAGGTAGGGACTATACGTAGGTCTTTACTTCATGCCCACAGGCGGGAACTGAGGGGAGATCAGTACCCACAGTACTATTTATACCCCTATGGCCAGGAGTGGTACTGCGTATCACTACGCCCAACAAGTAGTGCAGTCCTGTCCATAGGTTCAAAGTAGCACACATATTACATACACAACATTCCTCCCTTCCTAGCTTTACAGTCATCTCCCCATTTAACATAACGTAATAACATATATACATATATAACTTCAGGTTTACATAACAGAATAACATAGATACATAGATAACTTCATGTCAAAACAGATCACAGATTCAGTCTCTGCGGAAAACAGTTCACAGATTCAATCTCTGTGGTGGAGTCGGTTCACGTTGCTGGAGTGACTCATTCAATAGTCCTTCCATGGATTTAACAGTTTGAACTTCCGAACTGAATTGGCTCCGTTCGGAGGGACCACGTGTGTGATCTGGTAGAGGTAATAATGGTTCAGATGGGTCATCTTCTGTTTCGACTTTTCCTTTTCTGCTTCTTGGAGACTCTCTGGGCTCCACTGTCAGCTGCCAGCTGCATGCGCAGTTCCTCCTTCTCTCCCTCCTTTTTCCGTAGTAGAGCCACCTTCTCCCGATGTTCCGTAGACTTTCGGTGTTCCTCCATGATTTCTGTATGGTGGGAGTCGAAGTTACAAGTTGGGCAGGACAGGACATAGTAATATTCGGTGTCGTCCTGATCTAGGCCAGCGAGAGGGTCTTCTATTTCCTCCATACCCAGCTGGGCGTTAGCCAGCTTTTGTTCCAAGTCCAGACATCTTTCCTGAAGAGACTTCTTCATGCGTACCTCTTCATCCAGCTTTTTCTGGGCTTTCAGCAAGTCATTTACTAATGACCTCATTTGAGATTTTACTACTTCAACTTCTTTTGGAGATTGATTGATCGGACTATTCAATCCCTCTACCGGAGCAGCTGTTTCAGCAGTCTGTTGTTCTACGTTGACGTGAGTCAGCGTACTTTTGGCATCCAAGGGCTGCTCTGTTGCAGTCATCTCAGTCTGTGTTGCCACCTCAGCTCTTCCAATAACCTTTGAGAGCTCCGAACCCCTTTCGTTTGAATATTGAAGTTCGTGTTCAAGTTTTTCCCATTTCAGAGTCCTGTCCTTCAGCATATGCAGGAGTTGGCTGACCGTTAACTCCTCTGACATCAGACGTTTTGTGTGCTCCTGCTCCATTTTCTCCATCAGCTGCTTCTGTTGTCTTTCCAGATTCTCCAACTCTATATCAAAGAACTCTTTCGTTGCATTCAACTCTTGCTCACAACGGCGAAGCATTTGTTCTAATTGCTGTTGTAGTTTGAAATGGAGTTGAGTTCGAGCCCGGTGTCCCTCAGAAATGGGCACATCAGTAGACTTGCCAGACTCAGAATCCACAGTTAAACTATGTTGTTGTTGCTCAGTGGAATTCTGTGCTGAAACTTTGTCTTTTGCACCTGAGTTGGGCTTACCATCATCCGTTCCAGAGTCTGGGCCGACTATCTTCACCGAGTTCTCACTCGTTATTGTTTGTAGGAAATGCCAGTCCATATTCATTTTCCTAATCCACTCCCGTCCTAGTAGTGGAGAACCTCCTTCAGATATCACATATAAGTCCATTATTTGACTCTCTTCGCCCTTGTGGACCACTGCAACCTCTATTTTCCCGATGGGGTACACTCTTTGCCCCGTGTATGTTTTCAATATAATCCCCGTATCCTGTAGGGGAATATGTTGGAATAACTTTCCGTAATCTTTCTTATTTATGACCGTCAATGCCGATCCAGTGTCCAATTCCAGTTTTACTTGGACTCCTTCTATCTGAAGAGTGACCCAATTTGTCTGGAGGTCTGCACCCTTACCAGCGTTGAGTACTCTTAAGCTAGCCAGTTCATTACAGCTTAAGCTAGCCAGTTCATTACTGCTAGCGTCTGAATCGGACTCCTGTTCGGTCACCTTGTGTACCTTTGCGTATTTTCCTTGCGGTGACTTCTTGTTGCTGGTCTTCTTCCCTGACCTGCATACTCTAGCTATATGTCCAAGCCTACCACAAGTTCTACATTCTTGGTTTTTAAACCAACACTGGTTCTGATCATGCGTTGTCTTTCCACAACGATAACATTTGCCAGAACTCACACCCAATTTGTGTGCACTGAGCTCCGGTGACCGTAGCTGCATTACTGCCGTGCCTCTCGCTGCGGCTTCGTGTGCTGCTGCCATAGTGACCGCCTTCTCAAGCGTCAGCTCATTCTCCTCTAGCAGTCGCTTTTGTGTATCCTGTTTAAATAAACCACACACAAATTTGTCTCGAAGTGCCTCTGTCAGTCCCGTTCCAAACTGGCAATATTTCGCTAATTTACGCAATTCCAGCAAATATTCAGCATTGCTTTCATGCTGTAGCTGCCTTCTGTCGTAAAATTTAAATCGTTCCGCTAGCATCAGCGGCGTGGGGTTTAGATGATCTTTCAGGACAGTAACAATCTCATCGAATGTCTTATCCGCCGGTTCATCTGATGATAACAGGTGTTTCAATTGCCCGTATGTCTTCGCACCCATTAAATTTAATAATGTTAGAGCTTTATCTTGGTCACGAATTTTATTGGCCTTACAATAATTTTTTACTCTTTCAACATATATGGCCCAATCTTCGAGGTCACTATCAAAGGTGCTAATATTCCCGTGTTTAGGCATTGTAGATTTGCAATTTCTCAGATTTTATTTTGTTTACTTGTTATCAAAGATGGCGGCTTCCCGCTCTTGCCGTCGTCCTCCGCCCACAAAATGGCGGTTTTCCCGCGCTTGGCGGTCTTCACCCGTCCCCCAACGCCGTCTCCCTTCAGCCCCCGAGTGCGGCCCTTATCTTCGCCGCGATCGCCCGAGTGCGGCCCTTATCAGCGGATGCGATCGCTGGATCGCGAAGCGGCTCTCGGCTCTTATCAGGAGATGCGATCGCTCCGTTGAAACGCCTCCCGCTCGAAGCGGCTCTCGCGCCCTATTCCTCCAGCTCCCCCAGCCCCGTTCGTGCGGCCAACGCGGTCGACTGCCTGTCGCGTCGCTGCCCGGCTCAGACAACGGCTTACCCACCACCAAGCTGGAGAAGAAGCTGACGGTCGCCGATGGAGGCTCCGAGGTCAGGATGTCTTCCAGTGGGGTGGAGAGGGTGGAAACCTCTCTGTAACGTCCTGGCTGTGGATGAAGCTGCCGTGGAGTGACTGCCGCAGGGTCCGAATCAGACTCGTCGCCAGTGTTAAATCTGTGAGTTGTTCAAGTAATTAATACTCAGACTTAATCAGTAACAATAAAACAGGTCTTTACTGGTTGGAGGTAGGGACTATACGTAGGTCTTTACTTCATGCCCACAGGCGGGAACTGAGGGGAGATCAGTACCCACAGTAATATTTATACCCCTATGGCCAGGAGTGGTACTGCGTATCACTACGCCCAACAAGTAGTGCAGTCCTGTCCATAGGTTCAAAGTAGCACACATATTACATACACAACACCTTTGGTCCATCAAGCCTATCCCACACAATTTTGATACCCTGTGTATCACAATATATACACTCTCCACCCCACCTGAAACCATGTGATCTCCTGGGAGAGGCAAAAAAACAGATAAAAAACCCAGGCCAATTTGGGGAAAGAAATCTGGGAAATTCTTTTCCGACCTAAACTAGTTCAGGAGATCACTCTGGCCCTGAATTCCCTGCAGTACCTACCTTCTGTCAGAGGTGTTCTCCGCCCCAGCCAGAAACAGGTCCAGCTCTCGCTTGAAGGAATTCAGTGAATCAGCATCCACTGCACGAGACGGCAGCCTGTTCCAGAGGTCCACTATTCTCTGGGAGAAGAACCACTTCCTGACATCTAACCTAGACCTAGCCTTATACAACCTAACCTATTTAATTGGAACAAACTGTCAACTGGAACACAATCTATTCTCTTCATTATCTTATAAACTTCAATCAGATCAACCCATAGTCTACGCTTCTCTAAAGTGTAGAGTTCCAATTCTTTTAGCCTATCTTGGTAACTAAGATGCTTTAAACTGGAAATTAGTCTAGTGGCCCTCCTCTGCACCCTCTCCAAAGCCTCAATATCACCTACCATGTGAGGAGACCAAAACTGAACACAGTATTCCAAGTGCAGCCTGACCAAGGCCTTGTACAAGGACAAAATAGTATGCCTCGTCTTGTACTCAATTGTCCTATGGATTCACCCCAACACCCTATTTGTTTAGCTATTGCTTTATGGCATTGCTCATGTACCTTTAAAGATGTATGCACTAGAATGCCCAAATCTCTTTCTATCTCCACCTTCTTTAATGCTTTTTCCTGAACAGTGTGTGAATGTTGAGCATTTGACCTGCACTTATCCAAGTTATACATCATTTGCCAGGCATGAGCCCAATCTCCCAACACATTAAGATCTGCCTGAAGCAGACGCGCATTGTCTACAGTCCTAACACTCGCACAGATCTTAGTATCATCTACAAATTTGCAGATCGTGCCACCAACAACTACATCCAGATCATTAATAAAAATATTAAAGAGCAAGTGTTCCAACACTGATCCCTGCGGGACACCACACTGGTGACCGATCTCCAAACAGATCCAAATCCATCTATACCTAATTTTTGCCTACTTCCTGCCAGCCAGTTCTCAATCTATCTCAACATATTACCACTAATACCAGAGGCTTCAATCTTATAGAGAAGCCTCTTGTGCGATACCTTATCAAAAACTTTTTGGAAGTCTAAATAGACAATGTCTACTGGACTTCCCTCATCCACCAACTTTGTAACCATCAAAAAATACAATTAGATTTGTAAGACATGACCTCCTTTTTATGAAGCCATGTTGGTTGTCCACAATATTGCCCTCCTTATCCAGGCATTCATATATTGCATCCCTAATGATTCCCTCAAGCATCTTACCTAATACTGATGTCAAACTAATGGGCCTGTTATTACCCGTGTCCTTCTTGTCACCTTTTTTAAAGATGGGGACTACATTAGCCTCCTTCCAGTCTACGGAAACCATTCCAGAGTGCAATGAGCATAGAGTAACATGGGCAAGTGGAAGTCCCACCCTGCTGCTAACCTGCCAATCAGAGGAAAATCCAGGCTATTGTTTCTGTCAGGAGATTAAGTTGGTTTGGAAAAATCACTGACAGGGCAAGCTGTACATGGTCAATGGAGGGAACAGAATCAATAGGTCGATTGGCCTTTTCTCATTTCATACTTTATGTTCTTATTTTCCTGTGGTACAAGCTTTTTTGAAAAGGCTATAAATGTCATATTTTTAATGCATTTAAAATTTTGTTGAAGATTTTAATCTGACACAGTGTGACTCCGTGCTAACACTCGTGCCACTGAGCCAAAAAGTTGTGGGTTCAAGCCCCACTCCAACGACTTGAGCACATATATTGAGGCACCACCTGCCCTCCCAGGTGAACATAAAAGATCCCATGGCATATTTTGAAGAAGAGTAGGCGGATTTCTCCCAAGTGTCCTGGCCAATATCATTAAAAGAAATTATCTGGTCAGTTATCTCATTGCTGTTTGTGAGACCTTGCTGTGTGCAGATTGGTTGTCACGGCCGTGATATTGCTTGGCAGGTCCAAACACCAACAAGCACTGCACAAATGTGCAGGGCTGCACCCAGGCTCCCCTATGACTCCCTTGCAGAGGGCACAAGCAGGGATGTGGTCAGGAGGACCTGGGTGCAGTGCCACAAATGTTTCAATGATCGCAGCAGATCACGAAATGTTAGTATAAAGCCACACTCAACCTCATCCTGCTGTGCCTCTCATCACATCCCCATCACTCTGCCTTCCCTACCCTACTCCTGCACATCCTTACTCACACCAACTTACCTTGCACCTCCACCCATCCCTCTCTATCTACGTTATCACATCCCCATCTCACTAGCCACCCCTCATACCCTCATCCTAGTGCAATCATACCAACTAACAATACACAAGGGTAGGCACTTGGGTCTTTTATGCAATGTTCATGTAAAGTTTCTGTTAATGTGGTGTCAAACATTGAAACCTTTATTTTCAACACTTTGTGTTCTTGGACAGATTTGTGTGCACATTTGGAAGTGGCTTAGTGAGTTGCAGTGAACAGTACCCCCAGACATAACGGTACCCCCCGCAATGATGATGAGTGTGAAAGGAATGGCTTGGGCATTGTTGGGATGCTTTATGGTGTTGGTGTGGGGTTGTGCCAACCTGGCACATCATGTGGCAGCCAGGGTGTACAGCATCAAGTGAAGTAAATCTGGCTATGGTGAGGCCATCCCTGGCTTCCTGGGCAGCAATGTGGTCAAGTGCTGATGCCCTCTGTCCTGTGCAGCATCAGGTGATTGCGGAGAAGGTTGTTGTTGGTGCTGCTGGTGTGCCTGGTGCTGCTGGTGTTGGGGCTGATTGTGGTGGGATTCTGAGGACCAAGTTGAGAGAGCATAAAGGGCACTCATGCTGATGGAATAGATGGCAGGTGAAGTAGAGATGACAGAGGTGACCTGTTAATGGTGAGAGAGGTAATGAGGTCAGACTGAATGGAAACTTGGTGAATCTGTTGTGGAAATGCAGTGATGCAGTTTGTGGCTGAGGGCAGATATCTCTGCACGGTGGGAGCTTTTACTATACATTTGAAGCTGTCAGCTTGACAGACGTGGTCCACGATCAGTGTGGACTCCGTGGGCGAGCTGTCAAATGCAAAAGATGAGCTGAAATTCCTTCTTAAGTGGCTCTAAACAAGCCACTAATGAACTGAAATTGGGTCCCCCACTGTGAAGCCGCCGCTGTGTGTTGGGTCTGCCCAGCGCTGACAGACCCGACGTCGGGGAAAGGCGCGTGGCGGTGGGTTCACAGCGGGGTCCCGACCCACTGGGGAGAAATAACACTTTCCCACCCGACCCACCACCAATCGTGCCCGCTAACTCCCTGGAAAATCCAGTCCCACATTCCCCTACGTTACAACAGCGGCTATACTTCAAAAGTACTTAATTGGCTGTGAAGCACTCTGGGACTCCCTGAGGCCATGAAAGGCACTGTATAAATGCAAGTTCTTTTTTTTTATACTCGAACTATTAATACTGAAATCATATATAAATTGACCCTGAAAATGCACGGGGCCATTTCTGCTGATCTTGCACCCTATAGGTGGGACTTTCACCTGCCGATTGCCTGCAGTGTCGACTCTGCAGCGCAAGTCCCATGTAGACAGGATAATGCAATGTCGAGGAGGCGGCAACAGCTGGTGCAGCTTTTAAATAAATAGAAATGGATGAAGCTTGCAGCCACAGACAGGCGGAGCAGCAGGTAAGTAGTGAACTTTATGCAAGACTGAGCTGACCGTCTAGTAGGGATAATAGTTGGCTCATGTGAGAATTTTTGGCATGTTTGGAGAATGTCTTTCACTGGAGAAGCAGGCAGAGGAAGAGAGCAAAACATTGAAGGGAGGCAGAAAAGAAGAGGGCAAAATTTTAATGAGGCCAACCTTCAGACACTAGGGCCGGAATTTTCCCTCTGCTGTGCGGGCGGGATTGGAGGCGGGTCGGGAGTGAAAGTTGAAATAAAGCGGAGCAGGTTGGGGACCTGCCATCATCCCACCTCCTTGCGCCATTAACTCGGGCGCATTTGCCAGCACAGCGGCGACCTGAACGGCATAGGCGGGCGACCTAATTTAGATCATTATTATGTAGTTGTCAGACCCGTAAGCGTCTTTTTAACACTACCTTTCCAATTTCACTGCATGAGCATGGGAATCACACAGCTCGGGACCCACGTCTAGGAACCTGAGGAAATTCAGTGGCCATTGATGGAACTCATTACTACACAACATGGAAAGCACAATAAATACTCCGAACTGACACCTGGTTACTTTCCTAAGGCAGATGCTGTTGCTGAGTGCATAGTCAGCACAGATTTAGTTTTCTAGAGGTTGCAAGTGCTTTTAGCAAATTCGGAAACAACTGTCACCTCATTGGTACAACCTATCACACCATTGACAGATTGCTTCTCTCATCTCTACTTGGCCTGCCTTCTATTACATCAGCATGGGTGCCATTTATACTGTCTCACCTTGGTCCTCAGAATCGGACCACGATGAGCCCCAACAGCAGCAGCACCAGGCACACCAGCAGCACCAACAACAACAGCACCAACCTTCTCCTCAACCACCTGATGCTGCACAGGACAGAGGGCCTCAGTGCAGGGCTGCACTGTGCCAGAGGCGATACCCCCAACACAGGGTGTACAGGCAGAGGATGAGCTTCCTCAACATGACTGAGCAGCAGTGCCAAAGAAGGCACAGGCTATCATGCCAGGTCATCGCAGACATTTGCACATTGCTGGAGCAAGACTTGCAGCCCAGAGGACTGGATGGACATGCCTTACCAATGGCTGTTAAAGTCACCAGCACCCTCAACTTCTTCACCTCAGGCTCCTTCCAGGGATCTGCAGCAGACATTTGCGACATCTCGTAGTCAGCCGCCCACAGATACATCAAATAGGTGGCATAGTGGTTAGCACTGTTGCCTCACAGTGCCAGGGACCCGGGTTCGAATCCGGCCTCGGGCGACTGTGTGGAGTTTGCACATTCTCCCCGTGTTTGCGTGGGTTTTCTCCGGGTGCTCCGGTTTCCTCCCACAGTCCAAAGATGTGTGGGTTAGGTTGATTGGCTATGATAAATTGACCCTTAGTGTTAGGGGGATTAAATACGTGGGGATGGGGTGGGATATGTGTTGGTGTGGGGGTTGCGGGGATCGGGTGGGATATGTGTCGGTGCAGGCTCGATGGGCTGAAATGGCCTCTATCTGCACTGTGGGGTTTCTGTGATTCTGTGAATGTCCTGTTTGACAAGTCAGCCAATTATGTGAACTTTGCCACTGATGATTCCAGTGTTACTGAGCGGGCGCTCGGCTTTGCCACTCTGGCTGGCTTCCCACGGGTGCAGGGCATCATCGACTGCACACATGTGGCCATCAGGGCACCCCATCATCATCCAAGAGTCTTTGTCAACCACAAGGGCTTCCACTCCCTCAATGTGCAGCTGGTCTGCAACCATATGAAGATCATCATGCATGTGTGTGCCAAATTCCCTGGCAGCTGCCATGACTCTTTCGTCCTTCGCCACTCCACCCTCCCTCAGATCTTCGCACCTCCAAACAATCCTTCCGGCTGGCTACTTGGAGACAAGGGCTATTTACTGAAGACATGGCTCATGAAACCGTTGAGGACGCAAAGTACTGAGGCCAAGGAGAGAAAAAATGAAAGCCAAATGTCCACCAGATATTTCATATAGCAGACAATAGGCATGCTGAAAATGCACTTCAGATGCCTTGGCAGATCTGGAGGAGCCCTTCGATATGCACCAGCCAGGATCTCCAGAATCATTGTGGTCTGCTGTGCGCTGCACAACATAGCACAGCAGCGAGCATTAGCTCTGCATGAGGAGCAAGGCTCTGAGTGCACAGCCTCTTCAGAAGAGGAGCATCAGCTGGAAGATGAGGAGGAGGAGCAGAAAGAACCTGCGGTTCAGATCCCACTAGTACCCGAGCACATTGCTGCCTGGGAGGCCAGGGATGGGCTCGTCATGGCCAGATTTACTTAACTTCAGGCATTACTCCCATATGGCTGCCACATGCTGCGCCAGGTTCCCACCACCCCACAGCATCACCATAAAGCATCCCTACAATGACCATGCCATTCCTTTCACACTGACCACCATTGCTGGAGGTAATGTTATGTCCCACCATTCACTCCAACTCACTAAGCCACTTTCAAAGTTGCAGACAAAATTGGCCATGTGGTGAAACTAAATAGTTTTATCTGTGACATCAGAGTAACAGAAGCTTAACGCAAACAGTTATTAAAACACCCAAGTACTTATCCTTGTGCATCTACTTGTGTGTCATTTTTCTCTTACGCGTGCTTCTACGAGGTGCAACCCTGTGGCTTCAGTAGAGGTAGAGGCAGGCTGCTCACTTCCCAGCTGTGACTGCATAGACACTTTTGGCTGATGTCCTCTAGGTCTTGGAGCCTGCGATGGCCCCGCCAAAGTCTGCTCCTCCTGTGACTGTGCAGGG
Source organism: Somniosus microcephalus (assembly GCF_052327205.1). Taxonomy (NCBI): domain Eukaryota; kingdom Metazoa; phylum Chordata; class Chondrichthyes; order Squaliformes; family Somniosidae; genus Somniosus; species Somniosus microcephalus. The sequence continues at coordinate 263,118,441 of NC_140990.1, read as the reverse complement.
GCAGACTCAGCCATCAAGATCCCAGGAGGCATGTGGGGCTCTGACTGAGGGAGATACAATGGGGGAGAAGTGTGAACGCTTTGAGAGGAGCCCCCACTTCCATGTCCTCTCTCACCGTCATCTCTCTCATGGGCCACCCGCACTTCCCTGCTAGCAAGGAGCTGGAGAGCACCTTGCTGCACAGCAGTGGGGCCATGAGGACCCAAGTCTACATTGACATCCCTTCTAGAGAGGAGGTCTATGTGCCTCTACCATCTATTCTCCATAGATAGCATGTGCTCATGTGAGTGACGCATTAGCTGCTCCATGCAGGTGGCCATCCTTTCCATGGAAGAGCCTACAGTCACCGGCGCCTGCGACACGGTGGTGCTCAAGTTGGAGATGGACTCCTCCATTCTCTGCACATTTGCAGACATCACAGTCGCAAAGCCTGTCAAAGCCTCCTGCTCTTCTTCCTGTACCTCCAGGATCGCCCTCTTTCAGGATGGCCCCCCCGAGGCTCAGGGTCTGCATGTGCCTGAGCAGAGCTAGGAGCATCCTGCATCCTCCAACAAGGAGCCTCCACTGCTGTCCCTGACTCCACTATCTGCTTTTGCTCACTTGTGACTTGTGACACACCAGGTGACAACACTACTCTATCTTGTGTGGGACCTACCGAGGTGTGCGTATTTGCACTGGTGCTGGGTGTGCTTATGGCTGGAGGCTCCTCTAATGGTGCACCATCAGGAGTCATCTTCCTCTTCCTCTTCATCCTGGACAGTGGGGGGTGGGGGTGGGGGGGCTCTTGGTCGACCTGTGGGAGGGTAAAGAGATGATTTAGAAATCCCATATCAAGAATGGGTAATGATACCATTATGCACATGATGATCATTCACTGGCTGCTGACATCAGTCCCCATGTGAGTGACTGCTGTATGCCATGTGGCTGAATGAGGTGTAATTCTGTCATCAGGTTGCTGAGATGTCCCCCCTCTCTCCGTCTCCCACCACCAGCTGCTCTGCGACTCCTGATGCTTCCAGCGCAACCTCCTCTGCTGCAGTTAATGTCGCCAATGATGGAGGGCCACCTCCGGTTCACTCCCTCTCCCTCTTATTGTGGGCTGTCTTCTCCTGCAAGGAGGGAAAGAAGAGAAGTTTGAGTGAGAATGATGGAATGAGTGTAAGGAATAGATGGGTTACATCTTTAGAGGGAGAATATGATGGAGTGGGGTGCCAATGACAAGTGACCTCCTTGTGTGTTGTTAGTTGGCATGATTGCATTAGGATGAGGGTGAGGGGTGGTTAGTCAGATGGGGATGTGATAATGTAGATAGAGAGAGAGGGATGGGTGGATGTGCAAGGTATGTTGGTGTGAGTAAGGATGTGCAGGAGCAGTCTTGGGAAGGCAGTGATGGAGATGTGATGAGAGGCACAGCAGGATGAAGTTGAGTGTGGCTTTGCACTCACCTTTCCTGATCTCATGAGATCATTGAAGCATTTCCGGCACTGCACCCAGGTCCTCCTGACAACATCCCTGCTGTTTACCTCCTCTGCTATTGCCATTCAGGCTTGTTTGGTCTCCTGGGGAGGTCGCTTCCACCCATCCGAAGGGAACAGGACCTCCCTGCATGCTCTCACTCCCCCACAAGCATATGGAGGGAGTCATCTGACAACCCTGGTGCAGCCCTCTGCCTCTGCAGTCAAGTGTCCAAGGCTTAGCAAAACTCAAATGCTCCGATACAGTGCCTGCACAATACTAGATGAAACTTCAAATGCAATGTGGCCAAGGCTCCTTTAAATATCCCAGCTGAAAATGAGTCATCGATGACGTCATCAGACCCGCACCATTTAATAGGGCCGGGAAACGCGCAGACCTGCCTTAATAGGTGCCATTAATGGAAAGTCGCTCTGAGGAGTGGCATGAAATGGGGAATGGAGTCCTGACTCGCCACACCAACCACCCGCACCTGACCCGACCAGGTAAACAAAACTCCATCCGACTAATTGAAATTCAGCAGAGGAGAAAAAGACTGCTGCATGCCCGCAGGAGGACACCTCAGAAAATTGTCTCGCATATCTTGTGGAGAAGAGGTGGCAGTGGCACTGAGTGCCACCTCTCTCACTGCCGGAACTACAGACCAGTACCAGAAAAAACGGTTAATGACCTGACAAGAGCAGGCAACATAACAGATTGGCCACTCAACTTTTTCTCCCTAGCTTACCATGTGCACCAACACAATGTTCACCCTCTAAAATGACTAGCTGTTCAAGTTACCCTTCTCACTGCTCTGTGGTTCAAGTGTTCACAACTCAAGATCGTGTTAGTATGGATATGATAGTGGGTGATTCACAAAGCATGAGGGAGCCTGGGAAGTGGATGAGAATGTGCCAATAAAGCAGTGGAGAAGGCTGCCCATGGCTTTGGAATTGTGAGACTCAGGTCTCATGGATACTCGCCTGAAAAGAAAGATTTCGAGGAACATCGCATCTATATGCGAGCACTGAGGTCAGTCTCCGAGGATGTGCAGTCTCTAGAATCGGTGCGTCTCTAGCATCACCATCCCCCATTTGTGGTAACATTGTGGAAGCTCTTTCTTTTTTGCAGACTTCATTGGAATCTGAGTCCCCCGCCTTACAAGTGTCCCAGGAGAAGTCACTGCATTCTCCTCTATGGAAACGCAGACTGCTGCCCCAGTGGCTACTGAGGAGAGATTAACCAGCACATGTATACCAGCTTTAACTTACTTGGCACCAGGATTCAGGCAGCTCTCTCTCAGGGCTTTCAGAATCTGATAGCAGCCGTTAACTAGCCATCCTGCTGTTCAGTGAACAAACAGATCCAGGCCCAGCACAACGGCAACAACTGGAGTGAAATTACATGAGGCTGCCGTTTTTTGGGACAGTAGCATATGCCAGTCATCGAACTTCACTCTCAGAGCACCACACAAGCGATACGTAAGAGATGACACCAGGCTGACCAGACAGATAGTCAAGAAATACAGCCAGCAGCAGCATCCTCCCCAGACCAAGCTCCCATGAGAAGGGGGCAACCTCAGTCCCATGAGTCTTTTGTACCACCGGAGCAGCCTTTTGGTCCTCAGGTTGCATCTAGGAGGAGCACTAGAATATAAGAACGAAGGGCATGTTCACTCAACTAGTGAAAGCAGCTTACGTGATGCTCTACTTCATGATCTTCTTCCTCCAAAGCAGCTTAAAGTCACCTTCGCAGGAATCTCTGTGTCCAAGTCTTTTTAGATTGCAAAACTGTGTAGGTCTGATCAAACTATCACTATGTGGCCTAACTTTCAGGAGCATATTGCAAAGCTCCTCCAGATCTATCAAGGCAGCAAATTAAGATCACTATAGGTCTCTCAATTGTAACTCATATAGAAGCATATGCCTTATTGTAGAGCTTCTCAGCTGCTTTTCTTGTAATTCACAGAAGTGCCATTATCCATGGTAGTAAAGGGCATGCTATGTCACCCTTTGTCAAATGACTCTGCCCTGAAGATCTCAAGGAGGGCAGAATTCCAGAGAACAACTTCCAAATATGCCCATCAATCATGCCAAACTGAATAACTGAATGAACTCCCCTAAAAGTGCTATCAGGACTTGATGAATACATGTCCAGATAACACCCTGGGCTCTCTGTAGCTGCTTGAAATGAACCAGTGGCATAAAGGTTGAGTGCCATAGCTACTTTTACTACCACAGGTGGAACTGTCTGGGCAGATGATCCTGGCTATAGGTCTTTATTGTAGAAGGAGACACATTTCTTTGGTGAAGCACATTCTTGTCATGAGGAGCTCCTCACTAGATCTTCATAAAATCTGCATAGCCTGTAACTTCTTTGGGGGAAGGTGCATCCTCTTCAAATGCTGTCTCCGTATCCTTTCTTCCATCCTGTACTTCTCCTCCTTCAGTAAAATTGCAAATTGGGAAATTCCCATTGGGAATCCCATAACTGTAACCCAGAACCTCTTTCTTTGTGGGGTTGGGAACATTGCCTGGTGGGCCACAGCCCATCAGGCTGTCAGAGGCAAGACCAGTTCTATCCAGGTGAAAAGTAGAAAGATAAACACTCCAAAAGCTCTTTTGCAACTCAAGCAATCACTCTTCAAAGGTTGAAAGGCTCAAAAGTAAAGAACTTCCACCAGTATTAATTGATCCTGGCAAAAGGTACACCTCTTTTAACTGGTTAGTAATCCTTGGTGTATTGGGGTGCAAGTCATGGGTTTTAGGCACTTCAGTACTGTAATGTATGCTAATTAGCTCCCAGGAACATTGATGAACTCACATGGATGGCCTCAGACTGTGACAGAAACGGCAATGCAACTATTATGAACCAGAAACTGACAGAAATGGGCCTCAGAATACACCCCAAAAATGCTAGTGCACTTGAATTACACCTGGAACTTCCTGCAAAATGTGTGCAAATTTGGGCCCACTATGTCAAAAATTCCAGAGGATGGCTTTTGGAAGAGAATGACCAACCCCAGAGACTCTGGCTGGTGCTTTGTTGGGCTTGCAACATTTGCTATGTCACATCTTGCAGACTGCTCCTTTTTACTGTTTCTTCAAAATCTTGCCCCGACTACAATCATAGTATTCAGGTATACTGTGGGCAAGATTGTCCCATAAAACTGATATTTGAAAATTCATAACAAGTTTGTTTTATTCTTCTTGCAAATTTGAACCATCAACAGGATTGTTGCAACACAACAGTTTGATTACAAAATAGATTACAATAGGAGGAAGATCCTTTGCCTCTTAACGTGATTTTGAGTTTTCAAATTGTGCTTTGGGTGTGAATGTTGCGAAGCCAATTTCTGACGTAAAAGGGTGTTGCAGAAGATTTTCTGGCATCTCCTTTTGAAAATCAGCCCCAGAATTCCAAGACATTTAAAAAGTCATCTAGACTCCACAGAAATTCTTTCCATTTCAATTTTGCCTTTCATGAGCTATGGAAAAAATTCCTACTGATTTTTCCCATCTAACTTTCATCTATACTTCAATTTGCTTGAGAAAATATGGATGTGCATAAGCTATTCCTTTCCCTTGTCATTGTAATACACTATCAATTGCAGCTTCTCTGTGGAATAATGTGAAGCATTTCCTACTCTATGGTAAGATTTAACTTCTTAGGCCTGGCCCTCACTGTTTGGTTGATATCTTAATAGCATCTTTCGTCCAGAGTAATTTTCTGAGTCATAGCTTGCTTGGTTGATTATCTTATCTGTCTGTTGTTTTTCTCTATTCTCCTATCTTCTATTGCTTATTGTAATCTTATGGCATCATATTTAGTTTGAATTGAATACCACACAGTAAGAAATAATTTATTCACTTCTTAGCTATATTGTTAGACTGACCGAGGAATACAAATTTCATGTGGCCTCTCATCTGCAGTTTGCTCAAAGCCATTTTCAGCAAATCCAATAATAGTGCTTAATACCATAAATATAAATTGTAGAATGTTCTGGAAATTGAATTTCAAATACAATTAACAAAAATGTTTTATTTTCATGTACAAAGCAGAATACTCATAGATACAGTAAAACATAAAAGTATTCCATATAATATCTGAGTGTTAGTCAATGCTGCCATGCATACAATATGACATTATCATGCTCACTTCAGATATATGGCATATAAGACAGATGGTAAATGTTCAATGAAACAAGTTTAAATGGAGAAATGCTCCATTAAACTGACCTGCCGTTATCTAATTACTTTATTGCTTTCCCTGTTAAAGCTTAGTGTTGCAATTCCTCTTCAACTAAACACCAGGTTTAGGCGTAACTCTGCAGCAAAGTCACCTTTACTTTTATTTAAGAGTAAAAATTACGATTGTGATTTTATTGTAGGACAAAATTCTTCTATCTGCTGTTTTAACAGAGGCATGGAACTGTTTACTTGTTTAATTTCTACCCTTTAATCATTACTCTTCTACAGAGTCTGTTGTAGCAGTGTCATATTGTACATTTGGGACTTTGTCAGTTGCATTCGTCTCTCACAAACAGAACAACCATTTCTTTCTTTCTCTGTCTCTCTCTTCCAGCTGATGCCTTCTCCCCAGATGTATCGAATTCTCACTGTTTTTTAAATGAGCTGTTGTGATGATGAGTTTCCTTAATTGCTGCATGGGTACTGTGATAAATGGACACACCCATTTTGAAAATGATAATACAGAAAATGCATATAAATAAAACTATGGGGGAAAAATTCATTGCGACCATTTTGGGTCGCTAATATCGCCTGGGTGCTAAATTTAGCACCCGGCGAAAAATAGCACCGGCAATTGCTAACTTCAGTTTTAGTGCCCTAAGAGGGAGGTGGAGTGCTAATTCAAAGTTTAAATAAAAAATTGTACATAGAAATACAATGGCCCATATTTTGCGACCCCTACGGGTGCATACGAGGAGTGCACGCACCTGTAGGGGCCGCACAAGTTCCGGGTTTAGGCATGTGAAGTGCATGCGCTAAAACCCGGAACGTGCGATCTGTCAAGGATCCTCTTGACAGCTCTTCCGCATCCCCGGGAGATGGGCCTCTGCGGGTGGAGAGTTGCACTATTTACCCAACTTCCGCCCGCTGAATGCCCGTGAAATTCTTACGCCTGGTAAAATCAGGCGTAAGGCCTGCTTTTACCAGCATAAGAGTTTTAAAAAATAGAAAAATAAAATTTTATCACTCATTTATATATTAAAAACCCTGTCCAATAAGGTAAGTTTATTTTTAGTCCCATTAAAACATTTCTTTTTAAACTTAAATTTTTGTTTACAGTATTTAATTAAATGGCATTTCAATTAATTTTAAATATGTAAATTTTAAATTTATTTATTTCATGTGTTCGTGTATTTTTTAAGTGATCCCCATTCATACTTATGGGCGTTCTGTACTTACGGAACGTAAATAACTATGAATGGGGATTCCCTTCTTTTATTGTTTGGGCCGGCCCACGTGATCCCAGGGGCACTTGCGAACCGCATGTGTCCCTGGGATAGCGGGACCTCTGCCCGCGGGTACCAGGAGAGGCCCAGGATCGCAAGCCTCCGTATCTCCCGGGCCACCAGGTAAATGCGTAGATATTTTGCAGGTCAGGAAGCTTCTGATCGCAAATGTTGGGCCAAAGAATTTACAGCACAGAAACAGGCCATTCGGCCCAAATGCTCCACACAAGCCTCCTCTAACCCTATCAGCATATCCTTCTTTTCCTTTCTCCTTCATGCACTTATCTAGCTTCCCCTTAAATGTACCTATACTATTAGCCTCAAGTACTCCATGTGGTAGCAAGTTCCACATTCTAACCATTCTATGGGTAAAGAAGTTTCTCCTGATTTTGTTACTGGATTTATTAGTGGCTACCTTATATGTATGGCATCTAATTATAATAATGCAACCCTATACAATGTGAGCCCTACTAATGCAGTTTTTCTGAGAGCAAGCCTGGTGACATCTAAGGAATATGCGTAAGAGCTGTAAAACAATCAGAAAAAACTGGAGCAGTGAATTGACTCATCAATAGTATCAAAAAAAAAAGAAACAGAATGTATACATTTGAACAACAAATATTCTTTTTCTTTAGAGTTTAAAAATATATATAACAAATGTATAAAATTCACAAATTTACAATTACTTCTGGATCTTAGTAAAAATTACGATGCAACAGATTGGAAGGATGGGATAAGCCAAACTTTATTGAATCTGAAGAAAAATTGGCATGTTTTACTACAGCAACATTCCTGGAAGCTTGTTTCCTTCAAAGTTATTGCAATACCATTCACCCTACCCATCCCAGAGAGGGATCATGACATGAAGCATCTCTCAGTATGTACTACTGTTCAGCAATATCTACATGGTAGCTTGTGTTAACTCACCTTTAACTTTGATCTCAGATTGAGGGAGGAAGTACTTCCTGAGGTCAAAGCAACAATCTGCGGGTAATCAATGCCTGGACACTGAGACTCATATCATCAGCCAAAAAATAACTCACCAGAAATGGGGCTAACATCCAGGATATAACTCCAATTTATCTAGGAATAGGCAAGGGGAAGGTGAGAAAGATAGAAAGAGGGCCGTCGGCTAGATGCTTAAATGGTCAGAAACGACATTTAGTGCAGAAAAAAAATAGAAGTTCAGAAATACTAAGAGAGGGATCTGGCCTCGCTTGACAAAATGTGACCGAGGAGAGGGAAGGACCACATATGGGACTGAGCCCAAGCTACACCCAGTATATCCTTGCTTTTCTACCTCCTTGCATCATAATGACCACTTCCCATTCCTTATGATAGTTACATGCTTGAAAGGAAAGGTCAATGGACTTGGTAAGAAATTATTTCATATTAATTACAGATATTGACAGTCTCTGTACATAAAATACAACCAGACAATCAAATATCAATAGGAAGTAATTATTTATGCATTCAATTTGAATATAGAATTTCTAATATGTTATATACAATAGCATGCATCCAACAGTTAGTGAAAATATAAATTGCCTTTTTACAGTCTTGTAATAATTTTAATATACAGGATAGGAGTGGAACTGCTAATTCAGAAGTATAAAATACGATCTATCCAATACTGTTAGAGATTCGGTTACAAGGCAGTCACCCTTACACAACCAACTCTAATGTGATGCATATCGTGTATGAGGGACAATCTTCTGTCTTTAAATGAATTCTTTTACTGCAGTTGTTGAACTCTGGCCTTTTTATCCTCTCTTTAGCCATTTCCTAATCCTAAATGGCATCATGGAATAGTATTTGGTGATTGTGCATTTTTCATTACAGATAATAAAATCAAATATATATTGACTCCTAGGCAACATAGTAATGTCCTGAAAAAAAGCTATTGTTACAAACTGCTTTAAATGCTCTACTTCTTAACTTAAATCCGTGCTTCTTTAAGTCCATTTGTTGTGGTGTTCCCAATTCAGACAAATGCAGGATTCCTGCTGGCTTAATGTGGTTATTTACAAGTGTTTGCAGGAAACATTAAAATTAATCATTGTTGGGTTGTAATTAATGAATCCTCCATGTGAGGTCCCTGATAACTGCATTTACTATTGCACCGCAGCATCAGATTGACAGGAATCAGAATTAGACATTGCATTTTTCCAATCTAAGTCAAAGCAGCAGAAGGGTTGGCTGGACCTAAGCAATGAGCACAAGCAACAGGACTCCAGTGCGTTTAATTTGTCCACGTCTTCCATTCGATACCACCAGTATTAATAGCCTTACAAGGAAACTCTGCAGTCATTAATCATAATAATTAATCAGATCCAATTATATTGCATATAAATGTGAACAAATTGCTGGAAAAATAATGATCTATCACCAACATGCCATGAGGAAAAAGAGACTAAAATAGTAATTAGAAGCAGGGATTTAGTTGTGTAGAAATGCACTGCGACTGATGGTTATAATATGAGCATCTGATGATGTAATTAGTGGATACTGAGTATAATAGGCATACATTATACTTCCCAGTAGCAATGGCTATCCAGAAAAAAATAAAGATAAACATTCAAATGGATTAAACTAGCAATAGCTACAGTTTTCAGATTTGTATTTATTGCAAAATAATTGTAGTTTAAAGATGATATGCAAAAAAGCATTTGTTTCTGAATGTTCAATAATGTACTGCATAGAATTTATAAACTGGCACTTATTTATAAGATGATCACAGATGAATTGTTTAATTTTGATGCAGAAAATCTATCATAAATATTAGGTTCATCAGATTTTCTAGTAACTCAACAGTAATAACTACTGCACTTCAGTACCTTTGATCTCAATATTGTGCTTCTTACAAAGACATAAAGCTCTTATCATACCTTTTCCAGCATCTACTGCAGAAGACCTCAATAATGCACAAGAACATCTGGGAATGCAATAATTTCAGCTTTCAAAGATAAGACTAGCTACAGTACAGGTAAAGCTCTACACAGTCAGATTTTCTCAATGAATTGATTAATGTTTTGACACATAAAACATACTGTATACTGTCAGAACTTACCCACTATCACTTGTATGATAAAAGACATGTCAGTTACCGTCTACATTTAGCTCATTTGATGGACATTGATAATATGCAATTTAAAATCAAGTAAAATTTTCCACAGAGAGGCAGAAATGCTATTATTAGTTTTATATAATCCCTTATGCAAGTATTTAAGCCAACATTAAGATCAGTGATAACATACACAGTAAACAAGATTTCACAATGGCAATTTTTTTCACTAGTTGCAAGTGCTAATTGCTAGTTTCTCAAGGGTAAAGAATTAATCACCTGCTAGATTTACAGTCTCTAAGCTGAGACCCGAGGACAGAAGCAATAAGAAAGCTCTTGAGGGATGCATCATATGGTGAGTATAAATACCAGACTCCATGCATATGTAAATTGCCAACAAAGTTTTTAAAGCTCAAGTGTGCTAATTTCAAACAGGCAAGACTAAAGCTCGCTTTTAGCTGATGTTTAGTGCTTGCCTGTGGGTGGTATGGAGCATTTATAATATTAACAAATAGCAAGCCATGAGTAATTATGCAACATTTTGCTGGACATTAATAATTATGTTTCAATCGCTATTCCAAAGGGATAGAATACAGGATGACAGACTAAGTGCACAGGGGTTAACTGTTCTTCGTTTCTGTTTCTCATTTGAATGTAAGCTATTTCAACGATGTAAAATGAAAACACATCTTACCTTTTCTTTGCTGTGGAAGGGATGCCTTTTTGTCGTTAAAGTTTTGGGAACTAGGTAGCATTTTCACAATTTTTGATTATGTTTTTCAAAGAATGCCATTTGTAAAGACATATTTTTTAATGCTGTTTAGTTTGGTATCGTGCAACATTTATAAAATATTAAGTATCACTATTACTAAAAAAAATTAAATGATGGAAACAACCTTCCTGTACTGCTAAATGCAAAATCTCAGTGACAGCTAATCTTTGAAATGTTAGAACTGTCTGTTTTCATTGCATTTTCTTGCTAAGCACCAAGAATTTTCTGAGACGTGTTTAAAATCTGTCACTGCGTTTGAGAATGACGAACTGTATTCCTTGTGAAATTATGTAAAGAATGCCACCACAGCAGAGTTTCAGTTTATAAAACGCCAGGAATAATCAGATAAAGGAAATAGTTTTAGGAAGTGCAATAATCAGAACATCAGTAACATAATGGGTGGGAACATTTTTCCAGTCTCTGGTTTAAAATGAACATCGCATTCTTTTAATGAGTTTATGGCGGAAAAATTCGTTAGCGACCATTTTGGGTCACTAACGTCGCCTGGGTGCTAAATTTAGCACCCGGCAAAAAATAGCATCGGCGATTGCTAGCTAATTCAAGTGCTCCACTTCCTTCTTAGAGCGCTAACCCCGAATATCGGGGCGGTGCGTTCTGCAGCGCTACACACAGGGCCACGTAGTGCTTCTGCATGGAAGGGCGCTTCCCCTCATTAAAGGCGAGGACCCAAGCCCACAACTCTGCGGGGCTCGATCTGGACCACCGGGGAGCGGGGTGCTGTGCCAGCAGCCCAGCACTCAAGAGGCGCGAGCCATCCTCTTTCAGGGGTGCGGGCCAATTTTGCAGGCGGGGTGAAGACAGGGAGCTGCACACATTGATGACGTCGTCATCGCCTGTGCAGTGGAGCGAGGCGCTACCGGTTATCACCGCCGCTAAACTCCTGCTGAATTTAGCGGGAGTCAAAAGACATTTGTGCCCCGTTAGAGCCCCCGGGGGTGCTAATGAGAGGTGCAAATGCACCAAATTTCTAGCCCACATATAAACACCAAAGATTTATTTTAGTATTTAACAAAGTAAACTTAAGCCATTAGAAAGGAGGCAAAGACATTTCCTTTACCTTCTGCCTGCAGGAGCTGTTAGTACTGAGAATGAAGTGGTTAATGGGTAGTAAGCTTGCCATGTCATTGCTGAAAAAGGACATATGATATAAACTGCAAAAACTTCACAAAATAAGTGAAACCACATTATCAAATTTTTCATCGTCCAGTCAAACAGCCTTAAGCTGAGTTCAAGAAATGTCTTTACCTTCATAAATCAATTAAAATATCTTGCGTGAGACAGAAAAAAATGTCATTACAAAATATCACTCAAACATTTAAAAATGATCTCTCTTAATAGTGGTGATACTGAGGTTTTATCCCGCATACTTTATATGTATAATATTCCATCCTGTTGAAGTGCAATTTGATAGTTGAAGGCTTGCAGGTTGCAAGAGACAGAACAATCTTGCTGGCAAACCAAGGATTCTAAAAATCATGCAAAGTGCATAGTCTCTGAACTACTGAGTGCAATTATGTTCTATTGCTCCCCAGAAGAAAGCAGTATTAGTCATGGGAACCCCTACATGAATGAAGATCAGTTTAGTTGTCATGACAGTATGACAGAATTTAGTCTTTTTCTGAACAGCTTCTGCATCCCAAGTGTATAAAAACAATAGACCATTGCTCAGAGAACCAATAAATCAATTAGCTTTAACAGCTACAGTTCAGCAAAACACATTTATACTACTCAATGAAAACAAGATTTCCCTTCACAACAATACTTCATACTCTTCAGTTCATTTTTCTCATCCTGTAGTAAAGTCCAATATTTGCTAGAATTCCATTTTTCTAGATTCTGCCAGAACAGTACAGATTTAATGATACTATGTATTTATATGCTCACTTTACAGTATGGTACCCAGTAGAATGTGCAAGGAGTCTCTATTTCAATAACTTTGAGAAGCTGAAATCATTACAAATGGTAGAATAAAATATATATATCTCAGCCACTGTTTAAATGTGGAAATTCTATCTGATGAGTACTGCCACTGTAGAACTATTACAACAGCTCTTTGTCTGCAGCAGTAATGCAGATTCAATTAAGGTAAATGCATGAAAAACTGCCTCAGTGAGGGTAAAGGGTTAAATTATACGTCATTCCAATAATAAACTATCAGAAGAACTTATATTGATTGAAATAAAAAATAATTTTTAGTGAACTTTGATGCTGGATGTGAGTGCTTGTGAATGTACTTTTTACCCACTGACAGCACGAGATGTTCCCTGGTCAGGTGTGCCCCTACTTCATCTCTGAGTTTTCTTTTTGCTTTCCGCTCCAATCATTCTATTGTGAGATTGTCAATCTGGTACCAACATCTGCTGAATTATGAGTAATTATTATGTGGTGTCAGCCCATATCCACTCAAAGGTGGGTTGAGACCACAGGAACTCATTTCACTTAGGATTGTTAAAGGCATCAAAAGGAAGATTTTCATCAGCCTGGCCTGGATTTGAACTCTGATCTTACAGATGAAAGGGCAATGTGTGAACCCACTGCCACCCAGGCTCCTCAGACAAGCATGTTTCTTTACAACCAGGTTAATTTTCTATATGGATAATTGGAAACTAGATGTGAGGTCACCCTTTTGTTACTAATATGCTTTTCTTGAACCTGGCACATCACCTAACTGATGTCACCTTTCCACAGTTATAGCAGAAAATCATCACAAAACTCTCACAGAGATGGGAAAATGATTTTTGTTTGCATTTTATGCTGTATAGCTACAATGATGAAAATGACAATTGTAATATGGGTTGTAATAATGAGGTTTTATGGTACAGCCCTTAACTCCCTCCTCATCATCAATATTCATTTTATATAACCCTTATGAATATTTTGGAAAATAAATTAGAAATTTAAAAAATAATCACATAAACTGTTACAACTGTGTTTCTGTAAAGACTGAGTGCTTTGTAGACAATGCAAAAGCAAAATACTGCAGATGCTGGAAATCTGAAATAAAAGCAGAAAATGCTGGAAATACTCAGCAGGTGAGGCAGCATCTGCGGAGCGAGAAATAGAGTTAATGGCCGGAATTTTCATTACTGAGTCGGGTCGGGTGCGTGTCGGTTCGGAACCACATTGTTCTGATGAGCAAATTTCAGTTAATGGTGCCTATTAAGGCAGACCTGCGTATTTCACAGCCGTATTAAATGGTGCGGGTCTGATGATGTCATTGCTGACTCATTTCCAGTGGGGATATTTAAAGCAGCCTTGGCCACATCGCATGTAAAAGTTCACCGAGGAGTGTGCAGGGAGGGTATTGCATAATCTGCTTATTGTTCAGACTTGAAAACATGGCTTCACAAAGACAGAGGACTGCACCCAGGTGTTCAGATGACTCCCTACATGTTCCTGTGGAGGGAATTAGAGCATGCAGGGAGGTCCTTTTCCCTGCTGATGGGTGGAAGAGACAAAAAGAGCCTGGCTCCAAATAGCTGAGGAGGTGAACAACGGGATGTAGTGAGGCAGACCTGGGTGCAGTGCCGGAAATGCTTCAATGATCTGATGAGATCAGGAAAGGTGAGTGCAAAGCCACACTCACCTTCATCCTGATGTGCCTGTCACCACATCCCCATCACTCTGCCTTCCCAAGCCTGCTCCTGCACATCATTACTCACACCAACATACCTTGCACATCCACCCGTCCCTCTCTCTTTCTATGTACATACTCACATCCCCCTCTGACTAACCACCCCTCACACTCACCCTCATCCTAATGCAATCATACCAACTAACATCACATTTAGCATTGGCCCTTTGCCATTGGCACCACACACCTCATGCACCCTCTACAGATGCAACCCACACATACCTTACACTCATGCCATCACTCTCACTCAAACTTCTCTTCTTTCTCGCCTTGTTGGAGAAATGAGTGCACAACAACAGGGAGAGGGAGAGAATGGGAGTTGGCCCTCCATCCTTCGCCACTTTGACTCCAGCAGAGGAGGTCGCCCTGGACGTGTTAAGAGTTGGGGAGCTGCTGGTGGTGGGAGATGAGAAAGGGGGACCTCTCAGCAACCTGGTGACAGAATTACATCTCCTACAGCCACATGGCATACAGCAGTCACTCATATGGGGACTGATGTCTTTAGCCAGTGAATGCTCATCATGTGCATAATGGTATTGTTAACCATTCTTGATATAACATTTCTAAATCATCTCTTTACTCTCCCACAGGTCCATCAAGAGCCCCCCATACTGTCCAGCCGGAGGAGGAAGATGATTCCTCAGAGGAGCCTCCAGCCTTTGAGGGTGCACCATCACCAGAGCTAAGCGCACCCAGCACCAGTGCAGATACGCACACTTTGGTAGGTCCTATGCAAGATAGAATAGTGTTGTCACCTGGTGACTCACAAGTCACAAGTGAGCAAGAGGAGATAGTGGAGACAGGGACAGCAGTGGAGACTCATCGCTGGAGGGCACAGGATGCTCCCTGTTCTGCTCAGTTGCATGCAGACGCTGAGCCTTGGGGGCCATCCAGAAAGAGGGCAATCCTGGAAGTGCAGGAAGAAGTGCAGGAGGCTCTGACAGGTTTTGCGGCCGCGATGTCTGCAAACGTGCAGAGAATGGAGGAGTCCATCGCCAACATGAGCACCACCATGTCGCAGGTGATGGTGACTCTAGGCTCTTCCATGGAAAGGATGGCCACCTGCATGGAGCAGCTAATGCGCCACTCACATGAGCACATGCTATCTATGGAGAATAGATGGCAGAGGCTCATAGACCTCCTCTCTAGGAGGGATGTAAACGTATTGCGGGTGGCCCATGAGAGGGATGATGGTGAGAGGGCACATGGAAGTGGGGGCTCCTCTCAAAGCGCTCACACTTCTCCCCCATTGACCCCCCCCACTCTCAGTCAGAGCCCCACATGCCCCCTGGGATCACGATGGCCGAGTTTGCCCCTGCACAGTCGCAGGAAGATCAGACTTTGGCGGGGCCATCACAGGCTCTTTCCCGTCATGCCCTTTTTTGACTGCACTGCAACTTTGAAAGTGACTTAGTGAGTTGCAGTGAATGCTGAGACATAACGTTACCTCCAGCAATGGGGGTCAGTGTGAAAGGAATGGCTTGGTCATTGTAGGGATGCTTTATGGCATTGTTGGGGGGGCAACCTGGCACAACATGTGGCAGCCATATGGGTGTACTGCATAAAGTTAAGTAAATCTGGCCATAATGAGGCCATCCCTGGCCTCCTGGGCAGCAATGTTCTCCGGTGCTGTTGGCATTTGGACCTCAAGTTCCTCCTGCTCCTCTTCCTCATCTTCCAGCTGACATTCCTCCTCCTCCTCCTCCTCTGAAGAGGCTGTGCGCTCTACGCCTTGCTCCTCCTGCAGCACTAATCCTCATTGCTGCGCTATGATGTACAGCGCGCACCAAATGATGATGATTCTGGATACCCTAGCTGGTGCGTGTAAAGTCTGTGCCTCAATAATACACGGACTTCGGGAGAACAGTTTAACAGGTACTTTACTGAACAGGAGGCAGCGTCGGACTGAAATACAGAAGCCTGCTAGGGTCTTTTATACAGGGGTGGTCACTGCCGGTACTGCAGTCTAAAACCAGTTATTCCCTTAAAGGTGCATACACAATTCCTCCCCTTTTAGATAAACAGTACATAACATGCATTTAACAACTAAATAATAACTAATTACAATTACAATTTTCTCGGTACTATATACATCAACTGAAATAGTCATTTATAAGTTCAGTCTTTGAGGAGGCTTCCTGATCCTGACTGGATAGCGCCTTTCTCGAGTATCCTGTTCTGGCGGTGGCATCAATTCTGGCTCATTGTCATTGGTTGGTTCGTCAGCTTCCAATACCCCTGCTTCTGAGGTAGACGCAATCTGTACTTCGGGCTCATTACCAGGTGCACCTGCTTGTGGTATAGATTTGGCTTGTTCCTGTGACTCTAGAATCTGGTCAGCATGGCATCTCACGATGCTCTCTCCAACGTCCACTGTGTACATTAGTGGTCCTTGCTGCGTGCATATCGTTCCAGGCTGCCATTTTTCTGTTCGGTAGTCGCTGGCCAAGACTGGTTGCCCTATCTTGAAGCTCCTGGTTGGCTTCTCATTTATGTGCTGGAACTGCTTATCCTCAACATCTCGTCTTATGTTTGGTTTGAGCAAATCCAAACGACATCTTAGTCTTCGGTTGAAAAACAGTACGGCTGGAGTTTGGTTGGTTACTGCATGTGTCGCATTCCGGTAAGCAAACAAGAAATTATCCACCTTGTGTTGTAGTGGTATGTCATCATTATACATGGCCTTAATGGCCTTTTTAAAGGTCTGAACAAACCTCTCAGCCAATCCATTTGTGGCTGGATGATATGGGGCAGATGTGTAATGTTTCACCCCATTATTCTTCAGGAACCTCCGGAAATCCTCAGACACAAACTGTGGGCCATTGTCGGAGCAAATCTGTTCTGGCAAGCCATTCCTGGCGAAGATGGTCCTCAGAACCGCAATAGTTTTCTCCGTGGTGGTGGAGGACATCTTAATGATTTCTGGCCATTTCGAATGGGCGTCCACAGCGATTAGAAACATTGAGTTCATAAATGGACCAGCAAAATCAATGTGTACCCATTGCCATGGAGATGAGGGCCACTCCCATGGATGTAGCAGGGCCTGTGGTGGAGCGTTTTGGACCTTCTGGCATCCTGTGCATCACTTACATAGAAACATAGAAGATAGGAGCAGGAGTAGGCCATTCGGCCCTTCGAGCCTGCTCCGCCATTCAACGAGATCATGGCTGATCATCCAAACCCTAGCACCCGGTCCCTACACCGACAGCCATCCCACCCAAGCCCTATCCCCGTAACCCCATAACCCCACGTATTTAATCCCCCCTAACACTAAGGGTCAATTTTTATCATGGCCAATCAACCTAACCCGCACATCTTTGGACTGTGGGAGGAAACCGGAGCACCCGGAGGAAACCCACGCAAACACAGGGAGAATGTGCAAACTCCACACAGACAGTCACCCGAGGCCGGATTTGAACCCGGGTCCCTGGCACTGTGAGGCAACAGTGCTAACCACTATGCCTCGATTTCATTATCAATTCCCGGCCACCACACAAACGCCCTGGCTAGGCTCTTCATTTTTACCCCTCCCAGATGACCTTCGTGAAGCTCATTGAGCACTCTATCCCTCAACTTGGGTGGAATTACCACTCGGGATCCACACATCAAGGTTCCCCGGCACACTGACAGCTGTTCTCTCCTTGGCGAGAATGCCGGCAACAGTGAGTTGCCATATGCTGGCCATCCCTTCACCGTCAAATCATAGACCCGAGAGAGTGTTGGGTCATTTCGGATTTCCTTCTCAATACTTGCGTTTGTAACAGGCAAACATTCGACTATGGTCGCATGGAATATCTCCACAGGGTCCACTGCAGGTGCTTCTTCCGCCGTAGGCAACGGTAGGCACGACAGCCCATCAGCGTTTCCATGCTGTTTCGTACCTTTGTACTCTATGTCGTACTGATGTGCCCCTAGAAAAAGTGACCATCTTTGCAGCCGTTGCGCCATCATCACCGGAACGCCCTTCTTTGGGTTAAAAATTGAGACCAGGGGTTGATGATCAGTCAGTAGGGTGAATTTCTGCCCGTGCAGATAGTGATTGAACTTCTTCACCCTCCATACCAGGCTGAGGGCTTCCCTGTCAATTTGGGCATAGTTACGCTCGGCTGAGGTTAGCGAGCGCGATGCAAAGGCTATTGGCCTCTCTGAACCGTCACGGAATTTGTGTGACAGCACCGCTCCAATGCCGTAAGGTGACGCATCATATGCCAACCGAATCGGTAGTGTTGGGTTGTAGTGGGCCAATACTTCTTTTGAAGTGATTAGGCATTTACATTCCTGGAAGGCACGCTTACACTCCTCACTCCATTTCCATGTTACAGTAGTTTGAAGCAGGGCGTTCAGTGGGTGCAGAATTGTAGATAAATTCGGCAAGAACTTATGGTAGTAGTTCACCAACCCGAGAAACGACCTCAGTTGCGACACATTTTCCGGTGCTGGAGCCTTGACTACAGCCTCAATCTTGTCCGGCGACTTATGCAACCCTTCCTCATCAATCATGTAGCCACAATACGAGATTTGTCTCCTGAAGAACTCGCATTTGGGGCGGTTGGCTCGTAGCCCATATTCCTGCAATTCGTGAGCACCTGTTCCAGGTTGGCAAGGTGTTCATTGTCATTTTCGCCCGTAACCAGGATGTCGTCCAAATAACACTGGGTCCCCGGGATCCCTTGCAGGACATGTTCCATTGCACTCTGCCAAATAGCCGGGGCCGATGCTACCCCGAATACCAGTCGATTGTACTGGTAAAGGCCTTTGTGAGTGTTTATCGTGAGGTATTTCCTAGATGCTTCTTCCACCTCCATTTGTAGATATGCTTGAGCCAGATCAATCTTTGTAAAACGTTTCCCTCCAGATAGTGAGGCAAAAATATCTTCTATCCGCGAAAGTGGATACTGTACTGTGTGCAGGACTGGGTTCACAGTCACCTTGAAGTCCTCACAGATGCGAACCTTCCTTGGCTCCCCAGGCGTGCTGCTCAATGCTTTCTTCATTACAGGAATGATGGGTGTGGCCCACTCGCTCCAGTCCACCTTAGACAGCACTCCCGAACGCTCCAGGCTCTCCAGGTCAGCTTCAACGGCTGGGTGGATTGCGTATGGCACCGGTCTGGTCTTGAAAAATGTTGGGGTTGCGTTATCCTCAATCTTTATGGTTGCCTTTACTCCTTTTAGAGTCCCAAGTCCTTGTTGGAACAGCTCTTCCGCGTCAGATAGAATTTGTGACAGACGTCCAGGTGCGACGTCATCATCCTTTTTGTCAGTCACAGTTAGTGCCAGAATGGAATGCCAATCCAATTGTATTTTTCGGATCCATTCACGTCCCAATAATGGTGGTCCTCCATCTCGTAGTATATACATGTATAGTTTCTGTGTTTCCTTTCCGTTATATTCAACTGGCACCCTTATTTTTCCTCTGGGGTAGACCTTTTTCCCCGTGTATGTCTTCAATACAGGTAGACTATCCTTTATCCGAAAACCTCGGGACCAGCCGAGTTTCGGATAAAGGAGAATTTCGGATTTCGGAAGGTGGGTCGGCGGGGGTCCGCGGGGGGGTCGGCGGGGGATCGTGCGCACGACTTACGCTGACGCTCAGCGTAAGTCAGTCGGGGTCGGTGGGGGTCGGGGCCGGCGGGGTACGCGGGGGGGTCGGCGGTTGTCGGGGCTGGTGGGGTCCGCGGGGGGGTCGGCGGTTGTCGGGGCTGGCGGGGTCGGCGGTTGTCGGGGCCGGCGGGGTACGCGGGGGGGTCGGCGGGGGGGATCGGCGGTTGTCGGGGGGGTCGGCGGTGGTCGGGGCTGGCGGGGTCGGCGGTTGTCGGGGCTGGCGGGGTCGGCGGTTGTCGGGGCCGGCGGGGTCGGCGGGGGGTCGTGCGCACGACTTACCCTTTATCCGAACTTCCGCAACCGGAACCCTCTAAAAACCGAAGGTTTTTTCGTTCAGCATAAGTCGTGCGTACGACTTACGCTGAACGAAAAAACCTTCGGTTTTTAGAGGGTTTCGGTTTTCGGAAGTCCGGATAAAGGGTAGTCTACCTGTACAATGGACGTGTCCTTTAAGGGTATGTGTGAGAATAGCCGCTCATAGACGCGTCGATTCATGACAGTTACGGCTGATCCTGTGTCCAATTCCATCTTAACTGGGGACCCTGCTATCATGAGGGTGACCCAAATGGTTCGGTGATCTTCCTTTGCGATCACGTTGTGTAACTTTAAACAACTTAGTCTCCTGCTACCGGAGTCCTTGTCACTCTCCTGATCTTCTGAACTACTATCTGTCAGTTTCTTTTACTTTCCTGTACTGTTCTTTAGTAGTTCTTGTCGTGTTGGTTTTCTTTCCCGACCTGCAGACTCTTGCTATATGTCCCATTTTTCCGCATTGCCTGCATATTTTGTTGTTAACCCAGCAGTCCTTCTGCTCATGGGTTGTTCTGCTGCAGCAATAGCACTTTTCTGCTCCATACGCCATTTCGTTAGCGCTGTATTCTTGTGGTTTCTGCTGTATTTCCGCAGCTCCCCGTGCTGCTGCTTCGTAGGATACTGCCATGCTGAAAGCCTGTTCTAGCGTCAGGTCCTTTTTTGAACGTAGTCGTTTCTGGGTTCCTTCACTCTGGAGCCCGCAGACAAACTTATCCCGTAAGGTGTCTGCCAGTCCTGCTCCGAACTGGCAGTGCTTCGATAACTTGCATAGTTCCGTAAGATAGTCAGCATTGCTCTCATCTTTGTGCTGGTTTCTTTTATGGAACTTGAATCTTTCTGCTATCAGCAGTGGTGTAGGGCTTAGGTGTTCCTGTAAGATATGAACAATCTCCTCAAAACTTTTCTCCATTGGTTTAGCTGGGGTAATTAAATTCCGCAATAGGCCGTACGTACTCGCACCCATCAGATTTAACAATACCGACGCCCTCTTTCCATCGGCCACCTCATTTGCCTTGCAGTACACTTCAATTCTTTCCACATACGTGGTCCAGTCTTCTACCTCGTTGTCGAAAGCAGTGATACTGCCACTTTTCGGCATCTTGGGTGATTTAAAATGGCGCCTCCCGCGCTTTTGCTTCTTCCTCAATGGAATAAAATGGCGCCTCCCGCGCTTTTGCTTCTTCCCCAACGGGATAAAATGGCGACTCCCGCACTTTTGCTCCTTCCCCTTGCTGCCACGCTGTTCCTAGCGTTCTACGGGGTAATGGCGGCGACCCGCAGCTTCGGCGTGTCTCGCTTTCCTTCCTTCCCGTTTAGTTTCTCTCCGCTGCCCTGTTCTTGAGCACCGACCTCTCTCTGTGCGCTCCACCCTCTCTCTCTCTCGTTTTCTTTTCCCGGCGATGCTGCGCGGCCCGTTTTGTAGAGCCGCTCGATCGAGCTTGAGCCCGCCGCAGTCCGGAAGGGTCAGCGCGCTACCTGCTACCAGCACGATTTGCTGGAACACCTTAACTGGGGAGCCAAGCACAGCTCTCCACAGTCTCTCCCGCAATTCTCCGAACACCGATGAATTCTTTGGGCGGTTGCCCTCGGTCGACGCCCGTTGCTCAGACTACGACCTTCCAGAACCCTCCTCTCAGGGCGAGATCTCCGTGAGATGATGCCACACTGCAGGTGAGTTCGAACTTACTCGTCGCCACTGTAAAGTCCGTGCCTCAATAATACACGGACTTCGGGAGAAAAGTTTAACAGGTACTTTACTGAACATGAGGCAGCGTCAGACTGAAATACAGAAGCCTGCTAGGGCCTTTTATACAGGGGTGGTCACTGCCGGTACTGCAGTCTAAAACCAGTTATTCCCTTAAAGGTGCATACACAACAGTGCATACTGAAGAGCTCCTCCAGATCTGTCAAGGCATCTGAAGCGCATCTTCAGCATGCCTATTGTTTTCTCTATGGCACATGTGGTGGATATGTAGCTTTCATTACAGTGCTCCTGGGCCTTAGTACTTCACGTCCTCAAGGGTGCCATGAGTCACGTCTTCAGTGGATAGCCCTTGTCTCCAAGCAACCAGCTGGTAAGTCTGATGGGAGGTGCGAAGAGCTGAGGGAGGGTGGACTGGTACAGCACGAAGGAGTCATGAGAGCTGTCAGGGAATCTGGTGCACACATGCATAATCATCTGAGGGAGTGGAAGCCCTTGCGGTTCACAAACACTCCTGGGTGAGGATGGGGTGCCTTCATGGCCACGTGTGTGCAGTCGATGATGTCCTGCACCCAGAGTGGCAAAGCTTAGCGCCCGCTCAGTAACACTGGTTTCATCAGTGGCAAAGTTCACATAATTGGCTGACTTGTGAAACATTGCATCGGTGACCTGTGCGATGCATCTGTGTGCCGCCGACTACGAGATGCACAAATGTCTGTTGCAGATCCAGGGAAAGAGCCTGAAGCAAAGAATTTTGAGGGTGGTGGTGACTTTGATAGCCACTGGTAAGGTGTGTTCACCAGGCCCTCTGGGCAGCATGTCTTGTTCTAGCAATCTACAAATGTCTGCGACAAGCTGGCACTATAGCCTGAACCTCCTTTGGTTCTGTTGGTCAGTCATGTTGAGGAAGCTCATCCTCTGCCTATATACCCTGTGTTGGGGGTATCGCCTCCGGTGCAGTGCAGCCCTGTGCTGATGCCCTCTGTCTTGTGGAGCATCAGGTCATTGAGGAGAAGGCTACTGTTGTTGTAGCTGCTGCTGCTGGTGTGCCTGCTGCTGCTGGTGTTGGGGCTCATCATTGTCTGATTCTGAGGACCAAGGTGAGACAGTATAAGCAGCACCCATGCTGATATAATAGATGGCAGGTCAAGTAGAGAAGCAACCTGTCAATTTTGTGATAGTAGCAATGAGGTGAGAGTGGCTTTCGAGGTTGCAGAAAAGACTTGCAAACTCTAGGCACCTAAATCTGTGCTCAAAATGGAGTCACCAAGAGCCTTTCTTATAGGCAAGTAAGCAGGTGTCATGTGGGAGTATTTATTGGGATTTCCATGCTCTGCATTAATGATCTCGCTCAGTGGCCACTGAGCTTCCGCCTCAGGTTGACAGACATGGTTCCCGAGCTGCATGATTCCCGTGGTCATCTAGTGAAATTCAAAAGGTCTGCTTAAAAACACTGTTGAGGGTCTGACAACAAGGTTTTACTGAGCTTAATTAGGTCGCCCGCTTCTGCCGCTCGGGTCTATGCTGCGCTGGCAAACGCGCACGAGTTAATGGCGCAAGGAGGCGAAATGATGGCGGGTTCACGACACGGTCCCATTTTTTGCGACCTTTACTGCCAACCCTCCTCCAAACCTATATACACGACCATCGGAAAATTCCGGCCAACGTTTCAGGTCATTGACCTTTCATCAGAACAATAGTAGACAATGTGTGGACAAGTAGTCACAGTTAGGCACAGCACTGAGACATTGTTAACATAGAGATTGTAGCACATAGAGCAGAATGGCACGTGACTGATAGGAAGGTATATAGTAAGTCCACAGGATTGTGTTGTTTATGTATATTCTGTTGATAACACTCTAGCATCATTTCACCTATTACTAGGAGGAAATTGCATATTCCAAGGGCTAAAGGAAGAGTAATTTCCAGAGTTACTGAAGTTCAATTTGCTGTGGAGAAAGACGGAGAGGTAATTTTTTCAAGCTTCAGTGATACTGGTTGAAATATTTTATTTTTTTATCTATTAAGTTGTGATATGATTTGAGATTTGGTTTTCATAACAATTGAAAATGAGCACATTTAAATGGCTGCTAATGAAAATGAAGACGAAGCTGTGCACCTTTACCTTGTGTATGCAATTGGCTCGCATTGGAAAATTATGCTTAGTTGAGAGTTTCTAGCTTTCAAAAGAACCGTCCTCTTCATATTATAGACGGTTTTCCCACAAGAGTGATGTAAAGTGACCATGCAGGCGAAAAACAAAAGAATACTGACAGCCCAACGCCCCCCACTACTGTCCTTGCTGCAATTGTGGTGATTTCCACAGGACCCACCTGAGACATGAGCCCTGATTTTAACTCAGGGTTGGAATTGGGCAGCAGGGGCCGAGGCGAGCGGCAACCACACCCCCCAGACCTCGGCATCATGAGTCCCGGTCTCACCTGTCAGTCAGTTGCCAGCCTGAAGCCAACAGGAAGCGGCAGCTGGGTGGGGCAGGAGGGAATGTCAGATGGCAGGAGGCTGCCGGCGGAGACCAAAGGAACTGTTCCTGGCACGCAGGTAAGTGCAGAGAAATAACAACAGAAAATGCTGGAAAAACTCAGCAGGCCAGGCAACATCCGTGGAGAGAAAATAGAGTCAACGTTTCGGGCCAAACCCTTTGTCAAGACTGGAAAAGCACAGGAAAAGAAATCGATTAAGAGGCCAGGCTGGGAGAGAACAAAAGAGAAGTGAAGAGACATTAAGAGGTATTCAAAACGAGAGCAGGAAACGGCACCGATACAGTCATCAATGTACCGGAAAAAGAGGTGAGGGAGGGGACCCGAGTAGGACTGGTGCCGTTTCCTGCTCTTGCCCTGAACTAGACAATTTCATTCACTTTGTCTCCAATTTCCACCCTTCCCTCACCTTCACATGGTCCATCTCCGACTCTTCCCTTCCTCGACTTCTCCATCTCCATCTCTGGGGATAGGTTATTGACTAACATTCACTACAAGCCCACTGACTCCCACAGCTACCTGGACTACACTTCCTCCCACCCCGCCTCCTGTAAGGACTCTATTCCATTCTCCCAGTTTCTCCGTCTCCGCCGCATCTGCTCCGACGATGCCACCTTCCACACCAGTGCTTCCGACATGTCTTCCTTTTTCCTCAACTGAGGATTTCCCTCTACCATGATTGACACGGCCCTCGACTGTGTCCGTTCTATCTCCCACACTTCTGCCCTCACCCCTGCCCCTCCCTCCTGGAACCACAATAGGGTTCCCCTTGTCCTCACCTTTCACCCCACCAGCCTCCACATTCAACAGATAATCCTCCGCCATTTCCGCCACCTCCAAAGTGATCCGACCACCAAACGCATCTTCCCCTCCCCTCCCCTTTCAGCATTCTGTAGGGACCGCTCCCTCCGAGACACCCTAGTCCACTCCTCTATCACCCCCAGCACCCCTTCCCCTTCGCCCGGCACCTTCCCGTGCAAGCGCAGGAGATGCAACACCTGCCCTTATACCTCCCCCCTTCCCACTGTCCACGGCCCCAAACACCCCTTCCAGGTGAAACAGTGATTTACTTGTACTTCTTGCAATCTAGAATACTGCATTCGCTGCTCACGATGTGGTCTCCTCTACATTAGGGAGACCAAACGCAGATTGGGTGACCGCTGTTCAGTACATAAGGATGACCCCGAGCTTCCGGTCACCTGTCATTTTAATTCACCGCCTCATTCCCACTCAGGCCTCACTGTACTCGGGCTCTTGCATTGTTCCACGGAAGCTCAGCGTAAGCTCGAGGAACAGCACCTCATCTTCCGATTAGGCACTTTACAGCCTTCCGGACTCAATATCGAGTTCAACAATTTCAGATTATAACCTCGGCCCCCATTACATTTTTACTTATTTTTTATCCACACCTTTGTTTTGGCCCTTTGCCCCCCTCCTTTTTCTCTCCCACATGGCAGCTGTCTCCCATTCTGCCAGCGCATTTCACACCTAATCTAGAGCGGTCTTTTGTCTCCACTTGTCCTATCACCATCTCGTCTCGTTTTGAATACCTCTTAATGTCTCTTCACTTCTCTTTTGTTCTCTCCCAGCCTGGCCTCTTAATCGATTTCATTTCCTGTGCTTTTCCAGTCTTGGTAAAGGGTTTTGTTATGTTCATTAATAACTGGACGTTTGCATTGTGAACAGCTAGCTTTTGCTAGTCATTTATTCAATACATGTTCTTTAGGTACAGCATCTGTAGAGACTCAGCATGTGTACTTCTGTGTGCAGGCAGCCATCTTGACTACTGCCTTCTGGGTAGCCTAGTGCATCATGGGTAGTGTAGTCTTAAACACATACAACTAAATATACAGCTCTATACAGCTCTACGGCTCCATCTAGTGTACCACTAGAATGACATGTTATTGATCATTACAGGTTTGACCCGAAGCGTTGACTCTATTTTCTCTCCACGGATGTTGCCTGGCCTGCTGAGTTTTTCCAACATTTTCTGTTGTTATTTCGGATTTCCAGCATCTGCAGTATTTTGCTACCGTAAGTGCAGAGAAATGTGGTTTTGGGAGGGCCTCCTGATTGTGGGGCCCAGAGGAGTACCTCTTTGAGCCTCTTCTGGCCCCAACCCTACTTTCCAATAACATCATGTGGCGGGAAAGACACTAGTTAAAATAACAGTTGGGCCCCACTGACATCATTGGAACGTGACCTGCATTTTAAAGAAGGACCCCACTGGTTTATGGCAGGTATCTGTCCTGCCTGCTCAGAAGAGCAGGTTAAAGTTGAAAACAGCAAAAAGAGAACAAGACATTGGTGGGTAAGTTTCCCGGGTGATTTTAACTTCCCACCTGTCTGTTTTTTGCTGGGCAGGCAGGGTTAAAATTGTGTCTCTTAATGTGGGTGAAAAATGAAACTAAAAAAAACAACTGCTGGCAAATGCAATATTATGGTTTCAACTCTGGAGAAAAAGTGGAAGCAGAGTGCTGGCGGCCATTTATTTTGACACCTCAAATTCACCTCTGAAGTCCAACGACAAATTATACTAATGGGAAAACATCATGGATATCACACCTTGCAAATTTTAAAACCTGCGAGCATTCTCTAGTGTGGTTTTATTTGATTTATGATATTTATGATGGAAAACAGGAGCTGAATTGGCCAAATGTGCTTTTTCTTATAGTTCAGTTCCTATTTTCTACTTAAACAAGTTAAATGACATGATCTATGGCACAGTAACATTATCACATTACTGACATATATTTTCTGTAGATAAATATTCATACTTATGATGGGGAATGTCAATTCTGGTAAATATTTCTTACTCCAGTATCAACATCAAGTATTCCCAGATCAGCTATAGCATGGGTTAGTTGAAGGCTCCATTTTCCTCTACACTGTCCAGACAATGGGCTTGACTTCTGTTCCAGCAACAACTGGGACCAGTGTTATGCTGTACAGTTTTGTAAGTTCCAATTTGGCACAAACAGTGAAAGTAAATAACCACCAAATTTAGGACTTTCCACTCTCTAGGGCTGGCTAAGGGGGGAAACTACCAATGCATCACTTGGCATTCATGTTGTTGTAGAGGTTATAGCAGCAGGGGTGGGGAAGGAGCCTTATTACATAGTAAAATACTTAGATGACACATAAATAGGAAGCATGGTCAACTGTGAAGAGAACCGTAATTGACTTCAGAAGGACGTTGGTTAGTAGATTGGGCGGATAGATGTTAGATTAAATAGAATGTGGAGAAATGTGGGTTGATACATTTTGAGAGGAAGCATAAGGTGAGGACATGTACAATAAATGGTAACACTTTAAAAGGATTAGAGGAACAGAGAGAGATTCAGACACACGGGGGAGAAATTTGGTATCGCCCCGTGGGCGCAATTATCGGCCAGGTGCAATGTTTAGCGCCTGCCGCTAATGATCTCCTCCGACTGCAAACTTGGCCTCTATCGCCCCTCGAGGTGATTTGAGTGCTAAATCAGGTGCTACACACCTATCTTAAAGTGCTAACGCCGAGGAGCGAGGCGCTACCTCAGAGCACTGGCGAAGCTCAGGTGATGTCAGTTAGCAATGGAACACAAACACACTGGTGCCGGCCAGTTCCTAAAGGGGAGGGTCGATCTTGCTCTCCATCCACACCCTGCTCATTGCAGCCTTGAAGCTCGGTCTAGAGAGACTGCTGGAAAGAACAATGGAGAGGCCCAGGGAAAGAGCCCAGGGTGCAGCCCCCACAGTCTCTTCTAAATCGATGCAAGGAAAGTCAAATCAAAATGAACCTGCAAAGTGCTGCTCAGTACCCAAAACTCCTTCACACAGTGTTGAATCTCTCCAGAAGTCTCTCTCTCTCTCAGAATGCGTGGTGCAAAAATGTCGCCGACAAAAAAAGGCAGGAAGCGGCCACCTTTAAATAGTGGATCCCCCAGTCCCTTCCCGACTGCAAAATGTTCCCCTCTACCTGTTGTTGTTAGCGGCAGGCGGAAAGGCAGGGGGCGTCACTAACAACCCGGGGTGCTACCAGGGCGTTGCACGCTCGACTGACGTCACGATCTGCGGGCGCAGGAGATTGTGGTGGTAGTGTTTAGCGCCGCCGCAAAATGTCTGGTCAATTTCACAAGCGGCACAAACTTCGCTGTGCCCGGGCGCTAGTTGCTTTGCGCCCCGTTAGCACCCTCTTAGGGCGCTAACGGGAAGCACTAATCAACCAAATTTTTCCCCCACAGATCTTTAAAAATGGGCAGCCAAGATGATTAAATTGTTATAAAAAACATGTGGGATGCGAGGATTTATAAAAAGTGCACAGATTATAAAAGCAAAAATGTAATTCTAAACCCATACAAATGATTGGTTCGGCTGTAATTAGAATATTGTATCCAGCTTTGGGCGCCTTACTTTAAGAAGGATGCCAAGGTCACGGAGAGGTTTTTAAAAAAATATTTATTCATTCACAGGATGTGAGTATCGCTGGCAGTGTCAGCATTTATTGCCCATCCCTAACTGCCCTTGAGAAGGTGGTGGTGAACCGTCTTCTTGAACCGCTGCAGTCCGTGTGGTGAAAATACTTCGACAGTGCTGTTAAGTAGGGAGTTGCAGGATTTTGACCCAGCAACGATGAAGGATCGACAATATATTTCCAAGTCAGGATGGTGTGTGACTTGGAGGGGAACTTGGTGGTGGTGGTGGTGTTCCCATGCACCTGCAAAATAGATTCACGTAGACGATACAGGGATGAAAGGCATTAGTTATAAAGAGAGACTAGAGAAACTCGGGCTATTTCCTTAGAACAAAGAAGGGTAAGAGGGAATCTAATAAAAGTGTTTAAAATCATGGGAGTTTTTGATAAGCTAAATTGGGAGAAATTATTTCCATTGTTTGGTGTATCAGTACCTAGAGGGCATAAAGTTAAGATCAACACCAAGGGCTGGATGTTGCCAATGGGAAGCTTTTGGAGGTGGGACTCCCACTTGTCAGGTTTCAGTCCCACCTCCATCAACTTCTGGCCAACCCACGCTATTTTCCCTTGATTGACCTTGTTAAGCCCGCCTAGCGGGCTTAGCAGGCCAATTAAGGGACAGCTGGTTACAGAGAACGTCAAAGTATGATGTTTCATCTGTCAAAAACTTTTGACAGATAAATTGTCATCATTTGACAGCTCTGTGAAGCTGTCAAACACTGACATTCTCTGCAGTTTGATGAGTTCTTTAAGACAAGACCTCATCAAAACTCTTTCTTTTGCAGAAATTAGATGGTTGTTACATTGGAGAATGCAACGGTCATCTGTCATCTCTGCCGCGGAGGTGCGAGACTCTCCGCATACCCGCCGATTGAAGCCTACAGGAAGAAACAAAGGTAAGTAAACTTTTTCTATCACTTTCCACTTACCTCACATACTCACCTTTCCACACTTGCACCCATCACTTACCTTCACAGTGCACTTTTGCACTCTTCTGACCCCCGCAGACCCACTACTCGCCTCGGTGACCCTGGCGGGTTTCGGAGCCTTCGGGAAGCCCGCACTTGTGTGGGCAAAATGGGGATAATCCCCTTACCTGCCTGTTAACTAACTGTTAACAGGCAGTTAAGTGGCTGTAATCCCTTCCTGCCTCCAAAGAGATGGGACCCGGTGCGGGGCAGCTACCTGCCTCCTGGCATGATGGCACGAAGGCAGGTTGGGGGTGGGTTGGGCGCCCGTCCCAAGATTCTGCCATTTTGCCAATTGTCCCGGCTCCAAACCCGCCTCCCCAGGGCTGGCAAAATCCAGCCCCAAAATAATGAAGGCATCGGCTCAGAAAATGTATTTTTACTCAGATGGCCGTTTGGACATAGAACATCCTTCTAGTAACAGTGGTGAAAGGAGAATCAATAGGGATCAATTTTAAAAGGGAAGTGGATAAATAATTTTAAAGAAAAATTTAATAGGGTCAATGGAACTGAGTATCGGGCAGGTGGCTGATGCAATGCCACCTGTTTTACATCGCCGCCATGTTGAATTTCATCCCCCAAGTGTCCTAAATAAGATTAATTTGGCAGTCTCAAACTAGTTTCTATTGGATATGAGTACACAGCACAAAATGCCTATAATTCAGCATAAATAAATATATTGGAGATAAGGAGGTTAATGTGGAAAATGGAAATGTCAGATTGACGCATTTTTGATTTTTGGCATTAAGGTATATTATTGTGTTGAAGGAGCTTTGCTCAGCACCTAACTGATATAACTGAACCAGGGGTGCTTGCTATTAGATGCACAACATGGAAAACTTTGCACTATCTATAGCATGGCCCTATTTCACTTTTGACTTAAAGGTACCTTTGTCTCAACACAAAATTTGCAACAAAAAAGTCAACCTGTGTCCTACTTACTGTCTGGGCAGACCTTCTCCGCTGGTGGCGCCCAGAAAAATGGCTAGACAAATACCTAAAGTCTTTATACATAGAAATATAAATACAAAAACCAATTATCACCCACAAAAACAAAAAGGCAGATCATTGTGTGCTTAGCACACCCATCACCTATTTCGCCTGTGTAAGAATTCTCAGAGTAGCCTATCCTTATGGCCTTTCTGAGACTGGTAATTAATGATAAATTATATTGTATGTAGCTTGTGGAAACAGTCATTGTGTCAGTCTGGCCTAGATTGGAACCAACATACAGAGATAACTGGACACTGTGCTAACCCAAAGTGGAACAGATCGAATATTTTTTGTGTTATCCCAGCAACCAAAATGGTAGTTTTTCAGCTGTACATTCTGGAACAGATTCTTTCGAACTGTTTGAGGAGCTCAGATTGTTTGAAAAAAACACGAGTGTGATGCCAATCCCCTTCACATTTAAAGTTTAAACATTAAGCATGTCTCGGGATCAGCTGGGAAAAGATTGACCCTTCACTCAGCTCTTCTCTGTAGAGACTGACAAGCGAAAAGCTTGTTGGGCTTGACAGTTGAGTACACCCCACAGATAAATATTTGAGTTAAAGAACGAACATATCTCATGTCAAAGCGTCATCAAGGCCCCTCCTTCAGAACGTTGATGGTTAAGATTAATTTGCAAAAACCTTTAACCCTGATTTTGTTATGTATCTATAGTTGATAATATCCATTACCCATATCGGAATGAGGACATTTTTTGTAGTCTGTCAGAAGTAATCACAATGGAAATAGCCATTTATAATATTTTATTAAATCATTGAGTTTTGCTAATATGAAAAATTAGAGAAGGGATATAAATGGAAAATAGGTTCTAAATAAAGCGCATAAATATGCCTAAACATTTAACAGAAATGGTGCATTTTGCACCTGTTCATTTTACGCATTATCAAGAATAACAAAATGTTTTCTTTCATCAATATTTTACATATTTTTCTTGTCCAAGCATAATCAACTACCTGAAAATAAATAACAACATTAAATAATATCTTTCAAACCTTAATAAATGTGTCTGTTCATTAAATTTATGTAGCTGACATTGCAGGGAAAACTGCATGATTTCACTACTCATTTTGACACAAGCAGCAGATTGGAATAATGTGTTATGGAAATAAACTGGTTTTGTGCATTCAAGTATGTCATTATTTAGGACTGACTTTTCTTTTGACATTCCAGGGTAATCCAAAGTATAATAAAGTATACATTGTAGCTGTTTACCTCATGTTCACTGCATGAGCTGTGAGGTGGAAAAACAGCTGGTCACGTTGTACCTTGCTGTTGGCATAAGAAATGTATGCAAAGGATTAGGTCATTTGAAAAGTTTTTATTTTAAAATACTATTACTACTATTTTCTAAGCTATAATTCAGTATTCATTTGTAAGACTTTTTTTTTTACAAAAGGTCTTCAAATGTAAAATTAATGTAAAATTGTGAAATTTATTTTTTTAACACATCACCAGTACCAGAACAAACTAACTCGGTCATGACAATTTTCAGTGACATTGTTACCGACGACCCTTAGGTTTGTAGCAGCCAGCAATTAATGACCTGTTTCTGCAGGTGGCAGCGATTGGATCTTTATAGATTTTCAGAACTATCCAAATAAGCATGTTAAACACCTAAAAAATTTATAATCACTGTCATTTAAATGTTAACAAAGGAACCTTTGTCTAATGCTCGGGGAGATAATCCCGTGAGTTGCTGTACAGTATGGACTGAGAAGATGCCAAGCTCGATTCTCAGTCCGTGCTGAGTGAGCTGCTCACAGCTGGATTGGTGGGAGAGAGTGTTACAATTGGCCTCAGTATCCCTGGGATAGACAAGAGAATTTCCGAAACTGACCATTATCCAGTGAAACCTACTGGAAGTGCACGGAGTAGAAATTCATCTCAAGCAGTAGCACAAACCGGGCCTTTATACGATCCGGCCGATCCTTGGTTCCATTATCGGACAGGGCGTAAAATGGGCGGCCGAATCGGCACTGCCCGCTTTGCGCTACTGCTTGAGACGAATTTCTACCCCATGTGTGTAAACATTGGGTGAGGAAATGACCACTTACATTTTCAAATGCTACTATATTATTTGTAAACTAATTTTAGATCTGTTCATTCAGGTATTGTTTAAAATTAATAAACAAGGCAATAACAAAAACACAGTGACCCAGTTTGAAGCTGGGAGATACTCATTTGTGAGGTAGCTACTTTTGTGGTTAGTTACAGTGAGTTGTTATTTTAACTGCATTAGTAACATGTTGAAAATCCTGCTATATTTGTCTTTCCTCATTGCCAATCGCTAACGCCCACGTTATGGGTAGCGACCTTTTGAAAATCTGGCCCCTGGGCTACACAATGGGTTAGATGTCAGGCGACTGTCAACACAGCACAGCATTCTTGCTTGAAGTCCTAGGTGACAACCTTCTTCTACTTTTAGCAAGGCAGATTCCAGAATGCTCTAAACCATTCTGTTTTTAAACACACAGTTGTACGAAGAAGCCACGCATATGTTACATATATTTTTAATTTGCTACTGGGCTGTTGAGAAGAGCACTGTTCTTTAGCAAAAAACAGAGAGAATGAAAATTTCAAGTGGGTACATTTAAAAAGAAAATTCTGCTCAACTATTTCACAACAAATATTTCAATTTTATTTTAATGCTTTATTTGTTCTTAGATTCCCTGCTTCACCTGCGCCAGGCATGATTCCCTGACCAAGAGGGGGAACTGCACAGTCTACTGTCAGGGATGTCCATGTCATTCTTTTCCTGGTGATAGCTGGTTCATAAAACCCAGTGAGTTTACTCATTTCCTGTATTGTGGTTACTTAGGCCTTTGCTACCTTGGCCAGCTTGTGGTTAGGAATTCCCTGAGAGGGGCTCACAGTCAGGAGTTAACCTCCTCTCATGCTTCAGTGCTTTACATCCCCATGCTGGATTTTCAGTTACATGGATGTGAATTACACCACAATGCTTTGTGACCTGTAACCACTGACTGTGATTGCAGGACCTTCATGGCATATTCTCAGCTACTGCCTGAAACCGTAAAAAGTATGAGCAAAGTCACTTCAAAACATTTATGCAGTCTCACTTCAATGTTAAATGTGAAAATGATCAGAAACAATTAAGTGGACAATCTTTTCAATACCACACTCCTGTTTTGGAAACAAGTCTTAGGTACATTATTTTCAGTGTTGCTACAAATGGAAGCCATAGCCATGGAATCCATCATTTGTTTGATTTTTTTCTTGGTTAAAAAAATAGGATCAGAAAAGAAGTCTTGTCCCAATGGCCCGGATTTTGCGTTAAGAATAATGGTGAGGCTATCAGCGCTTGTAAGGGGTTTTAGATTGCAGAGGTCTCTCTCTCTAGAGGCCTCTCTCTCTTGCACAGTAAAACCTTGAGTGGTTCGACCCACTCGCCCCTTAGATTCTATACTCTGGACTTTGGGGCAGGAACTACAATGTAGAGAAAACTCTTGTAGACCAAGTTTGATGAAACGAAATGAAATTTTATTGCATAAGGAAAAATAAATCAAATGCAGGCAGATAAGAGAGTACATGGGAGGGAAAAACACAAACAAATCATAACGACACAATACTAACTAAGGCAAATACAGGCATCTTATACTCTACAAAGATCATCATGAAATAAGGAAACACACGGAACATCGAGGGACAACAACTCATGTTAATTGTACCCTTAAATCCACCCCATTAAACCTATCTAGATCTGATTGTGAAGGGCCAGAAACATGCTCACCAATCCCACTAGGAAGTGCAAGGTTTTGAACCAGTCTGCGTTTGATCCTTTCAGGCGTCCCGTCTCCACGTGGATCGTGGAGCCCCAGCGAGCTGCGCCACACCTCTCTCCTGAGGTGGGGGTTGGGGGCGGCTGGACACCGGCTGGTTCTGTTGTTTGTTTTTGTCTCTTCTCCCGAGCCGGGAGAGGGCCTCTCGTTTTCGTCAATGGCCCGGGGTTGGTCGATGATCTCC
The DNA here is from genome assembly GCF_052327205.1 of Somniosus microcephalus. Taxonomy (NCBI): domain Eukaryota; kingdom Metazoa; phylum Chordata; class Chondrichthyes; order Squaliformes; family Somniosidae; genus Somniosus; species Somniosus microcephalus. The sequence goes on along the minus strand of NC_140990.1, from coordinate 263,083,494 downwards.
CGAAGTTTGACCCCGGGGCGGGACGCCGGCTCGAATGGTCTTCTTGATGGCGGCTTAGTCTTCTTCTTCCTCCGACGGTGGAGAGGAGTTCGCTGATCTTCTCCCAAACCAGCTCCTCTTTACCCAGCTCAAAAGCTGGACCAGCTGCCAACGCTCCAGGGCTGAGCTCAAAAAGCTGAGGCTCACCCCACCGCTCCGAAGAAGCTCCAACTCCACTCAGCAGCTGCTGAATTCAACTCTCTACAACAACTTCAACTCCTCCAATTATACTTTTCCTTCAGAAGCTTCCACTTCCCGCCCAAAATCAGGTTAGTCTTTGTTTAACTTTTGGCGGGCTGGGAGCACAGCGGGGCAGTTATTATATTTTAAAATATTTTAGATGGCCGGTAAAGGCCCATCTCTGGTCTGGAATGACCTTCATTGTTTTTAATGTCCTGCTGATCTCGTTATCTAGTCCTTGGTGCTGTTCTCATGAATATGAAATTGTCCCCTTTTGTCTGGGTCAACATTTAGATGGCCTCTGTCTCCAGGCCGATCTTGACTGGATCTGCATCTAATCCATATGTATATGTGGGGGTCTGGTTTCGTTCTCTCAGAAATGGCTTCCAGAACTTACTGTGGGTTGAATCCACAAAGCTGTCTGAGGATTCGCAGGAACCATTTTAAAATGTCCCAATAAGCCGGTCACGTGGTATGGCGGCCATTTTGTATGCCCCTTTTTCTGGGCTTCTTTTAAAACAGTCTTTAAAAATCATGGCCTCTTCTGCCATTTGACCCTTTATAATATAAAGTTCAATTTTGCGAATCCTATATGCTCACCGTTATTAAGGAATAAATTGGACAGCAACTTCTGGCGACCAGACACATGCAGTTTAATGCGGAAATCAGGAAGCTGGTCAAATTTGCCCTGCTCCTCCACAAGCTTCACTACACCAGTATCTCGGCATTCAAACACATGAAGGGCATGAAGTTGGGGCATTTACTCACTAGATAACCCACCAAACATGCCATAAAATGTTAGAGCTTGTCCATTCAAGTGTAAGTAAGTGTAAGAGAGTGGTCTGAACAGAGTGTTGGAACTTGGGAATTTAGAGAGAGTGGGAATTCGGAGCAGAAGGGGAAGGAGGTGCAGGTTTTTGCCTTCAATACCTGGAGTGCTTTGTGTTACAGGCAAATATTTAATTCCATCTACCTAGAACTTAAACTAGATCAGGTCATTAGTTAAATAATAGACTGTAAGCTAAGGTAATGAAATACTATGGAGGTGAAATTCCCATTGATAGCACCACAGGTGGGTGGCGCTAATGGGGCGCAAATGGCTTCTTGCTCCCCCTCCCCCCACGAGGCTCCTGCATAAAATTCCATGGGAGGTTAGCGGCGGCGCTACTGGTTATAGCCCTGATCTCCTGCACCTGGAGATCATGACGTCATCGCCGGGCGCAGCGCCCCGGTCACGCCCCGGGAGAAAAATTCCCCCTCGCGCCCCGCAGCAGCGCCGGGCGATATTACCGACTGCTGCAGGGGTCGCGAACACTGAGGCCGGCCACTCACAGGGCACCATTTAAAGGCGCAGTAGCTGGCTGAAATGAAAAAAATCGCCGATTTAAAAATAAAATTTCTGAGCACCAGACACGGGCTGATTGCGTGGCATTCCCGCACCCAGCAGAGGCCAAAAAAAAATGCAGAGCTCACAGCAGGGAGCCCTTCCCTTTAATTGAGGAAAGAGCCCCTGCAATGCGGCAGCGCTGCTGAGCACATCACCCCAGATTGGGACATTCCCCGCCAAGAGGCAAGTGAAGTGCTTGATTTAGTGTTCCACTTGGAGCAAAAAATGGGAATTTCTCAAATGTTTGATAAGGTTAGCGCCTGGCACTAACTTTTCAAACATTTTTGACTTAGTGCCCCAAATGGCCCTCCAGGGGAATTTCTCCCCCATAAACTTTAATTAACTAAATAATTAAAACAAGGTTATAAAGGGATGGCAGTGCAGGTGGTGCACCACAACTGCAGCATGTGGGAGTTTGTGGAAAGTATTCCGATCCCGGATGACCACGTTAGCAGTAAGTGTCTGCAACTCGAGGAACTTCAGCTCAGAGTTGTTGAGCGGATATGGTGGGGCATCAGGGAGGGGGAGAGTTATCTGGACACTTTGGAGGCGATTTTCCCAATGGAGGTAGGTTGGAGGCGGGTTTCGGTTTGGGTGGGTTCCAAACTCTCCTCCACTGAGAGGTGGGAAAAATTGCGATTTTCCCCTAATTGGCCAGTTGATTTCAGAGGTGTGGGTTGCCCTTGGCCAATTAGTGTTTTGGGACTGAAACTCACCTCTGCTGATGTCATTTATCCAGCCTCATTTAAGAGCTGCTTGCTGCCTTGGATCATTCCACTGGATTTTTGTCGATGCTGCACCGCCTGCAACATTTTTTGAGAAACCACAATGGCCAATTCCAAGGCAAGGGCCTCCCCGAGGTTCTCAGATGAGGTGCTGCGAATGTTGGTTGAGGGGGTGAGAGCCAGCAGGGAGGTGCTCTTCCCCTCATCTGGGAGGAAGTGGCCTCCCAAAGAAACCAAGGCAATCTGGGTGCAGCTGGCAAGGGAGATCACCTCCAGATCGTTGTGCACCAGAACCTGGTTGCAGTGCCGTAAAAGGTTTAATGACCTTGTAAGATCAGGCAAAGTGAGTATACCTTCAGCTTGACACTCCTTCTGCTCCCCTTCTCCTCTCATCACCAGCACTCTGCATTGTCAACCTCCTCCTCCACATCCCACTTTACCTTTACAACCCTTGCACCCTTCACCATCTCTCTCATTCTATGAACTCAACCACTTGACTATTCGACTACGCTGCCCTCACACTCCTTTTCAATGTTATGCAATGACAATGACTAACAACGTACAGGGAGGGCCCTTGGACATGGATCCTCACTCCATACATACGAACATACGAATTAGGAGCAAGAGTAGGCCACTCGGCCCTTCGAGCCTGCTCCACCATTCAATAAGATCATGGCTGATTTAATTACTCCACATTCCCGCCTACCCCCGATAACTTTTCACCCCTTGCTTACTAAGAATCTATCTACCTCTGCCTTAAAAATATTCAAAGATTCTGCTTCCACCGCCCTCTGAGGAAGAGAGTTCCAAAGACTCACCTCTGTGTGAAAATATTTCTCCTTATCTCTGTCTTCAATGGGCGACCCCTTATTTTTAAACAGTGACCACTAGTTCTAGATTCTCCCACAAGAGGAAACATCCTCTCCACATCCACCCTGTCCTGACCCCTCAGGACCTTATATGTTTCAATCAAGTCACCTCTTACTCTTCTAAACTCCAGCGGATACAAGCCTAGCCTGTCCAACCTTTCCTCATAAGACAACTCACCCATTCCAGGTATTAGTCTAGTAAACCTTCTCTGAACTGCTTCCAGCGCATTTACATCCTTCCTTAAATAAGGAGACCAATACTGTACACAGTACTCCGGATGTGGTCTCACCAATGCCCTGTATAACTGAAGCATAACCTCCCTACTTTTGTATTCAATTCCCCTTGCAATAAACAATAACATTCTATTAGATTTCCTAATTACTTGCTGTACCTGCATAGTAACCTTTTGTGATTCATGCACTAGGACACCCAGATCCCGCTGCATCTCAGAGCTCTGCAATCTCTCACCATTTAGATAATATGCTTCTTTTTTATTCTTCCTGCCAAAATGGACAACTTCACAATTTCCCACATTATACTCCATTTGCCAGATTTTTGCCCACTCACTTAACTTATCTATATCCCTTTGTAGTCTCATTATGTCCTCTTCACAATTTACTTCCTTACCTATCTTTGTGTCATAAGCAAATTTAGCAACCATACCATCAGTCCCTTCACCCAAGTCATTTATATAAATTGTAAAAAGTTGAGGCCCCAGCATTGACCCCTGTGGCACACCACTCATTACATCTTGCCAATCAGAAAATGACCCATTTATGCCTACTCTATGTTTCCTGTTAGCTAGCCAATCTTCTATCCATGCCAATATGTTACCCCCTACACCATGAGCTTTTATTTTCCACAATAACCTTTGATGTGGCACCTTATCAAATGCCTTCTGGAAATCTAAGTACAGTACATCCACCAGTTCCCCTTTATCCACAGCTCATGTTACTTCCTCAATGAACGCCAATAAATTGGTTAAACATGATTTCCCTTGCACAAAACCATGTTGACTCTGCCTGATTACTTTGAACTTTTCTAAGTGCCCTGCTATAACGTCTTTAATAATAGCTTCTAACATCTTTCCTATGACAGATGTTAAGCTAACTGACCTGTAGTTTCCTGCTTTCTGTCTCCCTCCCTTTTTGAATAAAGGAGTTACATTCACTATTTTCCAATCTAATGGAAGCTTCCCCGAATCTAGGGAATTTTGGAAAATTAAAACCAACGCATCAACTATCTCACTAGCCACTTCTTTTAAGACCCTAGGATGAAGTCCATCAGGACCCGGGGACTTGTCAGCCCGCAGCTCCAACAATTTGCTCAGTATCACTTCCCTGGAGATTATAATTTTCTTGAGTTCCTCCCTCCCTTCCATTTCCTAATTTACAGCTATTTCTGGGATATTACTTGTATCCTCTATAGTGAAGACCGATGCAAAATACCTGTTCAATTCAACTGCCATTTCCTTATTTTCCATTATTAATTCCCCAGACTCACTTTTTATAGGACCAACGCTCACTTTGTTAACTCTTTTCTTTCTAAAATATCTATAGAAACTCTTACTCTCTGTTTTTATATTTCTAGTTAGAGAGTCCACGGTGGAGGGTGCAGGACTCTCCTAGCTGTGCTCTGCTGCATGTGGACCCTGTGCCTCTGGGTCCATCCAGAAATAGAGCGGTACTGGAACTCCAGGAGCAGGTGCAGGAGTCTCTGACAGGTCTTGTCTCCAGGGTCACTGCGAGTGTGGAGAGGATGGAGGAGTCCAACTCTAACCTGAGCAGTGCTGTTGGGGAGACAATGGCGCATATACGCAGCACCACAGAAAGGATGGCAACCTCTGTGGAAAGACTGGCAACAGCCATGGAGACAATAAGTCATCGGAGTGAGGAAAACATGGTGATTGTTCAGAATAGACTGACATTTCTGGAGGAGCGATAGGCAGCTGTTGAACAGAGAAACCAGAGCTTCATGGAAGTCCTTTTGGGTAGGACTGCCAGTCCTCATGGCCCACCTGATGTGCAGCAAGGTGCTCTCAAGCCACTTGCAAGCGCTGAAGTGGACCTGACCCATGAGAGGGAAGTTGGTGGTAGACAACAAGGAAGTGGAGGCTCCTCTCCAAGTGCTCACACTTCCATGCCACTGCGTAGCCCTCAGTCAGAGCCCCACCAAAGTCCGCACCCAACTGAGATGGGCGTCTCAACCCCTGCAGTGCCGCAGGAGGAGCAGATGTTTGGCGAGCCCTCACAGGCTCATAAACCCAGAGGACGCCCGCCAAAAGTGTCAAAGCAGGAGCAGCATCAAAGTGAGCAAGGGGCCTCCACTTCTGCTGAAGCCACAGGGGGAGCACCACATAGGAGCAAGCGTAAGAGAAAAATAAAGCACCATTAGTCACAGGGGTAGCCACTTGTTTATGTGTATTGATGAAATGCCATCCCTGTTGGAAAGTAAAAAAATGATTTGATGGCAAACTGTTGGCTTGATGGCATCTGTTATGTCACCTTAGGCAGCTCCACATTGCGGGCTCCGCGACACTTGCGTGGTCAGGTTGGTGGCCAGAATAAAAGGAGGCCAGAGGGTCATGTTCATTGTCTATCATGTATTAAGGGCCTCTTTCTGTGCTGTATAACTCTATGACTCTAAGATGGATCCAAGGATATGTGCCAACTTGGGCAACCTATGCAAACTTGGCCAGGATAAGTGCAAGCCTTGCATCATGGGCAGCCATGTGCTCATGTGCTGCCACTGCTGCTGGTCGATAGGCCAGCGCTTGGTCCTCCTCCTGCTCATCCTCCTCCTCATCCTCCTCATCCTCCTCCTCATCCTCCTCATCCGAGGAGGCTATGAACTGAACCATTTGCTTATCAGGAAGCTGCAAGCCATGACGCTGTGCCATGTTGAGCAGTGCACAGCAGACCATAACCAATCTGGAGACCCTGGCTGCTGAATACTGCAGGGCTCCACCTGATCTATCAAAGCATCGGAAGCGCATCTTCAACAAGCCAACGGTTTGTTCGATGATGGAACTGGTCGATGTGTGGCTGGCATTGTAGCGCTCTTCAGCCTCATTAGCTGGCCTCCTTATCGGCGTCATTTGCCACTTCTTCAGCGGGTAGCCCTTGTCACCAAGGAGCCATTCGTTAAGTTGGTTTGGAGGATTGAAGAGCGGAGGAACACTAGAGTTCTGCAAGATGAAAGAGTCATGGCAACTACCACAGAACTTGGCACAAACATGCAAAATCTCTTTCTTGTGGTTACACACTAGCTGTACATTGAGGAAGTGGAAGTCCTTGCAGTTGACAAAGATAGCTGGGTTGTGATGGGGTGCCCTAAGGGCCACATGTGTGCAGTCTATGATGTCCTGCATCATTGGCAAGCCTGCCATATTTGCAAAGCCAACTGAATGCGCAGTGACACTTGCTTGATCCCTTGAGAAGTGGATGTAATTTTGGGCCTTTGCAAAAAGGGCATTGTTAACCTGCGTGATGCAACTGTGGACAGCCGACTGGGAGATGCTGCTGATGTCTGCTGATGATCCCTGGAAGGAATCTGAGGCAAAGAAGTTAAGTGCGGTGGAGTCTTTGACAGCCACTGGTAAGGGGTGTCCACCCGCTCCTCTGGGCTCCTGGTGTTGGTGCAGCAGCCCGCAGATCTCTTGGACAACCTCTTGTGAAAGTCTCAGCCTCCTTCGGCCCTGCTGCTCAGTCATGTTGAGGTAGCTCATCCTCTGTCTGTAAACCCTCTGTTGGGGGTATCTCCTGCGGCGAGGTGCTTCCATGCGCTGGCACCTTCTGCCCTGTGCAGCATCCAGGTAGGTGAGCAGGAGGTTGGGGCTCCTGCTGCTGTTGCTGCTGAGCTGCATGGTTCTGCTGCTGCCGTGGCTGCTCCTCATCCGAATCTGAGGCCCATGGTGAAAGGAAATAAATGGTTTCCATGCTGCTGGCAGATGTCTCCATTGGGGAGGCGCTCAGTCCAAGCGGGGAGAGGGTCTTCCAAGGAGGTCCCACAGTTGAGAGATAGAAGATGCAGCACCTCCGACTTTGGTAGACCTGCTAAAAGTGCTGAAAGACCTTTTGAACTAAAGTTCTGCCACCTGCATCTAATCCCTGATGAAAGCTCCTTTTTAATGGTGGAGCTGCAGCTGTGAGGAGGCCACCCACTTGTCAACCCACCAGGATTAGCTGGCGTGGTTTAGGAGGGTCGTGGAACACGCTGAAAATGTGGAAAAATAACGAGGGCCTGTCAAAATTGGATTATAGAGGCCCTTAACTACCATTTAAGGGTCTTAACTACCTCTCTAGACTGCTGGAGGCGGGACCGAATCACACCCATCAAAAACGCCTCCGGCAAAATTGTACGGAGGCGGGTTGGAGACGGGTTCCGAACCCGCACTCAGTTTTTGCCATTTTGCCAACTGTCCCGCCTCCAAACCCACCTCCTCAGGGCTGGGAAAATCACCCCCTTTGATCCAGGAGGCAGTCACACCCTTTAGGTTAGGTAGTAGTACAGGTCTGGTTGGTGGTCAGGGACAGGAGGGTGTGACTGCAACTCAGACAGGTAAAGGGACCTCAGGTGCAGTGCTGGAGAAGCCTTGGCCTTTGCCCTTGTCCAACAGGTATGAGGTCTTGCTGCCTGTGTGGATGAGGGAAAAACCTGCAGGATGGATGAGCAAACTGACCACTGCACCGTGGTACAGGAGGCCACTCAAGTTGGGGGAGTAAAAAGGAATGTAGTTGTGGTAGGGGGCAGTATAGTCAGGGGGATAGATACTGTTCTCTGCAGCCGTGATCAGGAGTTCCAAAGACTGTGTTGCCTGTCCGGTGCCAGGGTTAAGGATATCTCCTCATGGCTGGAGAAGAACTTGGTGTGAGAGGTGGGAGGAGCCAGTTGTCATGGTCCACGTAGGAACCAATGACATAGATAGAACTGGAATGAGGTTCTGCTGAGAGAGTTTGAGGAGCTAGGGTACAAATTAAAAAGCAGAACCTCAAAGGTAATAATCTCTGGTTTATTACCAGAGCCGTGCGCAAATTGGCATAGGGACAAGCAGGTCAGAGAGTTAAATGCGTGGCTCAAAGAGTGGTGTGGGAGGAAGGAGTCTCAATTCATGAGGTACTGGCACCAGTACTGGGGAAAGAGGGAGCTGTTCCATTGGGATGGGCTCCACTTAAACCGGGCTGGGACCAGTGTGCTGGCAAATCCAATAACTAGGGCTGTTGATAGTAAAAAGTGGGGGGAGGGGTCAGGTGAGGTGAAATTTAGAAATCTAAAGAGAAAAGTCAAGGCAATGGAGCAATGTAGTGATTTGGGTAAAGATAAGCAGGGTGTGACAGGAAGGGACAGAGAGTTTAAAGGTAATCGTGCATCAGTGAATAAGATGAAATCAGGGAATAAGGTTAAAACTAAAGCCTCTTTACCTGAATGCACGAAGCATTCGTTACAAGGTAGAAGAATTAGTGGCACAAATAGTGATAAATGGGTAGGTTCTAATAGCCGTTACAGAGACATGGTTGCAAGGTGACCAGGGTTGGGGACTACATATTCCAGGGTACTTGACGTTTCGAAAAGACAGGCAGACTGGAGCAGTGTCGGGGGGGGGGGCAGGCGGGGTGGGCGGCGGGGGGGGGGGGGGTAGCCCTGATAATTAAGGATGACATAAGGAGAGTATTGAGAAAGGATCTTGGCTCAGAAGATCTGGAAGTAGAATCAGTATGGGTGGAGATAAGAAATAACAAGCGGCAGAAAACAGTCATGGGAGTAGTTTATAAGTCCCCTAACAGTAGCTGTACCATTGGACAGAGTATTAGTCAAGAAATATTAGGAGCTTGTAACAAAGGTAATACAATAATCATAGGGGACTTTAATCTGCATATAGATTGGGCAAATCAAATTGGCAAGGGTAATCTGGAGGACGAGTTCATGGAATGTATTCAAGACAGTTCCCTAGAACAATACGTCATGGAACCAACGAGTGAACAGGCTATTTTAGATCTTGTTTTGTGTAATGAGACAGGGTTAATTAGTAATCTTATAGTAAAGGATCCTCTGGGGCAGAGTGATCATAATATGATAGAAATTCACATTGAGTTTGAAAGTGACATTCTAAAGTCCGACACTAGAATCTTAAACTTAAACAAAGCCAATTATGTAGGTATGAGGAATGAGTTGACGAAGGTAGATTGGGAAATTAGATTAAAAGGTATGGCAGTAGATAAGCAGTGGTAATCATTTAAAGAAATAAACTGAAATTCTCAATGAATATACATTCCATTGAGAAATAAAAACTCCACGGAAAAAGTGATCCATCCATGGCTAACTAAAGAAGTTAAGGATAGTATTAGATTAAAAGGAGAGGCTTATAATGTTGCATTGAATAGTAGTAAGCCTGAGGATTGGGAGAGCTTTAGAAACCAGCAAAGGATGACCAAAAAATTGATAAAAAGGGAGAAAATAGAATGAGAGTAAATTAGCAAAAAATATAAAAACAGATTGTAAGAGCTTCTACAAGTATGTAAAAAGGAAGAGAGTAGCAAAAGTAAGTGTTGGTCCCTTAGAGGCTGAGACAGGAGACATTATATTGGGGAACAAGGAAATGGCAGAGGCTTTAAACAAATATTTTGTATCTGTCTTCACAGTAGAAGACACAAAAAGTATACCAAAAATAGTGGGGTACCAAGGGGCTAATGAGAGCGAGGAACTTAAAGTAATGTACTTGAAAAACTAATGGGACCGAAAGCCAATAAATCCCCTGGACCTAATGGCCTACATCCTAGGGTTCTATAAGAGGTGGTGGATGCATTGGTTGTGATCTTCCAAAATTCTCTAGATTCAGGAAAGGTCCCAACGGATTGGAAGGTAGCAAATGTAACCCTGCTTTTCAAGAAAGGAGGGAGAGAGACAACTGAGAACTACAGGCCAGTTAGCCTGGCATCAGTCATTGGGAAAATGCTGAATTATTAAGGAAGTGGTAACAGGGTACTTTAAAAATCATAATATGATTAGGCAGAGTTAACATGGTTTTATGAAAGGTAAATCATGTTTGACAAATCTGTTAGAGTTTTTTGTGGATGTAACTAGCAGGGTAGATAAAGGGGAACCAGTGGATGTAGTATATTTGGATTTCCAAAAGACATTCGATAAGGTGCCACATAAAAGGTTATTACACAAGATTAGGGCTCATGGGGTTGGGAGTAAGGTATTAGCATGGATAGAGGATTGGTTAACAGACAGAAAACAGAGAGTAGGGATAAACGGGTCATTTTCTGGTTGGCAGGCTGTAACTAGTGGGGTGCCGCAAGGATCAGGGCTTGGGCCTCAGCTATTTACAATTTATTTAATGACTTAGATGAAGGGACTGAGGGTAATGTATCTAAGTTTGCTGATGATACAAAGCTAGGTGGAAAAGTAAGATGTGAGGATATAGACAGGATAAGTGAGTGGGCAATAAAGTGGCAGATGGAGTATAATGTGGGGAAATGTGAGGTTATTCACTTTGGTAGGAAGAATAGAAAAAGAGAATATTTTTTAAATGGTGAGAAACTAATAAATGTTGATGTTCAGGGAGATTTGGGTGTCCCAGTACAAGAAACACAGAGAGTGCATGTTCATGTTTAAAATCTGTTTTCTATCAGCTTTAAATATTTGTAGCTGTTATACATAACAAAAGCAGTTTGTCATTGTGTGACATGTTCTTGACAATCAGCATAGTTTCATGCATTTTTAAAGGTTCTTTGCAACATAATGGAGTACTAAATTTGTTTTACTAACAAAAGTACCCTGAGGAAGCATAATACAAGGTTAAGGTAAAAGCATACATGGCAATGAAATTGTTCTTTCATGATTAATTTTTGTTTTAGAATGATTAAGTTCTCATGGCTTGATACAAGTTTAGTGAAAAGAACAGCTATTTCATCATTTTTCACTCAGCTCATAACGGCGTTAATAAAATAACAGTGTGTTGTCCTGTTAATCTGTGGGTGATGTTTCTGAATGCCATCATAAGTTACCATATATTATGAGCTTCTGGTTTTTATTCATATTATTATGCTTAAGTATAGATTGCAAGTTTTTCACATTAACACAGACTTCTGAATCATGAATCTGTTTGAGATCATATCAGAATGAGCAACTATGGAACATGTGCTTTTATTTCAAGTGCAGTACTTCAAACAGAATTCACTACTATGGATACCCCCATTCCATTATATATTTCTAAACTACTCATGCAGCCATTGCCATACCAGTGTCCATTTGCCTGTTAATCACTAAAGCTAATTTAGAAGGGCATATATGGAACACTATCTAATAGCTGTTTAACATAACTGCACAGCATGGCTTGTTTCTTTTTCAATGCTATTACATGTTCTGACATGTATGAATGCATATTATTAGATGTGTTTTGGTTGTGAGATTTTAAATACACTAGACATAAAAAAGTCCTGTTCATTTTGTCAGTGATATTAATCTGTATTGATGGCTTAATAAGTCATTTTAATCGATTACATTTTAAGAATTTTAGAGGCACAAATAGTTTTGAGAAAACATTCCAAAGAATAGTTTCTGATAATCATGTTTATTCTGTGGTCACAGATATCACCTATCTCTCCATTAAGCATCTCTCAATTTCCTTGGAACAAATTGTGTGTTTATGATTCATTTTCGTACTTCAACCTCATAAGATACTCACAACCTGTATTAACAAATGCAGAGTGAAGTTGTCAAGCCAGCCCATGTAAAAGGGAAATTGAAAAGGAATCTTTCTTATCTTAAATATGCACATTAATTTAAGATTTCATTTCATAGATCAGCAAATGCACACTAACAGAAGCAACGCTCGCTGTGCTGATGCTGTTGCACGTCTAAGACTCTAGTTCAGCACTATTTCCATGCAACAGGCTTCAACAAAATTGTAAAACTCCCATCTTCAGATTTTTGGATTTCGCGTTTAAATCAATCAATTGCAAACAAGATTTAATTAAAGAATATTATTTCAAAGTATAATTACCTACTGGGACTAAAATGAGCCTCCATTGGCCCTAACGTTCCCCCACTGTGATCCCACACTGAAAGGTGTTGAGTTTTAGATTAATATGCATGCTGTAAGTACAAGTCCTAATCTCGTTCTTAAAGGACATTTAAAACACTCTTGGAATCTTGAATGCAATCATGCACAATGTGACTACAACGTCCACCATGCTAAATTTCCGATTACATTTTTTATGTGCATGATTTAAATCGCTTTAGCAGCAGTCCAGGGAGTATTTTATTCTGCATATTAATTATACAATAGCTATGCCATATATGGGTCTCAGTGGTCATGGTCTGTAATCCAGCTCATTTGAACTGTGAACAGAGTTTTTGAACATGCTGTGCACATCAAGCCTTGCTTTAGGTTAAGATATGTTGCATGGCCGTGCTTGTGTTAAGGAAAAAACACTGATTTTTGATGGTATCCTGTGTCGCAGTTAAAATAGAATATTACACTGGATGCCAGAAGGTGGTCATAAAATACTATGCTGTAGAATATATATCAAATTGGGATAAAGACTCAAACTAATTAAGAAAAATATGAACATTTCATTTTGAATACATTTTTGAACAATAAGGGGGAGAAATTCAGTATCGCCCCATTTGGGGCGCAATTATTGGCCGGGCACAAACATAGAAACATAGAAGATAGGAGCAGGAGTAGGCCATTCGGCCCCTCTAGCCTGCTCCACCATTTAATGAGATCATGGCTGATCATCCAAATTCAGTACTCTGTCCCTGCTTTCTCCCCATATCCCTTGATCCCTTTAGCCTTAAGAAATATATCTAACTCCTTCTTGAATATATTTAATGAATTGGCCTCAGCTGCCTTTTGTGGTAGAGAATTCCACAGGATCACCACTCTGGTGCTAATTGTCGCCTCCGACTGCAAACTTGGCTTTTATCGCTCCTGGAGGTGATTGGAGTGCTAAATCAGGTGCTTCACATCTGTCTTAAGGCGCAAAGGCCGAGGAGCGAGGCGCTACCGCAGAGCGCTGGCGAAGCTCATGTGATGTCAGTCAGCAATGGAACACAGACACAATGGCGCCGGCCAGTTCTTAAAGGGGAGGGTTGATCTTGCTCTCCATCCACATCCTGTTCATTGCAGCCTCGAATCTCAGCCTGGAGAGACCTGTACATCAAATCTGCTGGAAAGAACAATGGAAAGCACCAGGGAAAGAGCTCAGAGTGCAGCCCCCACAGTCTCTTCTAAATCAATACAAGGAAGGGCAAATCAAAATGAACCTGCAAAGTGCTGCTCAGTACCCAAAACTCCTTCACACAGCGTTGAATCTTCCCAGAAGTCTCTCTCTCAGAATGCGTGGTGCAAAAATGTCACCAACAAAAAAAGGCAGGAAGCGTTCACCTTTAAATAGCGCTCCCCCAGTCCCTTCCTGACTGCAAAATGCTCTCCTCAACCTGTCATTGCTAGCGGCAGGCGGTAAGGCAGGGGGCACCACTCAATGTCCGGTCTGGGGCGCTACCGGGGCGTTGCATAATCAACTGACGTCACGATCTGCTAGCACAAAAGATCGTGGCGGTAGTGTTTAGTGTTGCCGCAAAATGTCTAGTTAATTTCGCGAGCGGCGCAAACATCGCCACGCACGGACACTAGTTGCTTTGTATCCCATTAGCGCCCTATTAAGGCGCTAACGGGAGGCGCAAACCAACTGAATTTTTCCCCCTAAGTGTCCTGTGTAGATTTATTCTATGTAACTGTGTTCAATATAAATATATATGTAGTGTATATAAAGATATAAAGAAGTCCGTGAACAAAAATATTCATGCTATTGCTGCTGTAAGTGGCAAAATGAACATCAGTGTTATAAATGTAAGCATTATTATTACTTATTAAAAAGCTATCAGTACTACCATGTCTCTTATGGCATTGCTCACAGTGAGTTGGTAATTAAAGAAAAAAGTAGAAAGAGCTTGTATTTATATTGTGCCTTTCACATCCTTGGGTCATCCCAAAGCACTTTACAGCCAATTAATTCCTTTTGAGGTGTAGTCACTGTTGTTGTGTAGGCAAATGCAGCAGGAAGGAGATGAATGACCAGGTAAACTTTATAATGCCATTGATTGAGGGATAAATGTTGGATAGGAGGTCGGGAGAAATCTGTTGATCTTCTTCAAATAGTGCCATGGGATCATTTACATCCATCTGAGAGGGCAATAAACCTTCAGTTTAACGTCTCATCCAAAAGATGGCACTTCTGACAATGCAGTACTTTCTCTAGTTGTTTTATAATGAAAGGCATATTATACCATATAGTACACAACATATTATTATAAATTCATAGCCTGCCATATTGATAAAGGCTCTAGTATAGGCATCCAAGGCCTGCACCTGAAACAGAGCATATGCAAATAAAGGGCCTAACGCCTGTTTTATGACTCCTTCCTGAAATTGCGCTGCCCTGAAAAGAGCAAGTTAGTTAAACAGTTCAAGAAAATATGAAATGCTATGAGGAAAAAGCAGGAAAATGGGACTAGAGTTATTAGCTCCAATGTGGAGCCAGTAATGACACAGGCACAATGGACTGAAATGGCCTCCTCCTCCATGGCCTTGTTGCTCCCTATCTCTGTAACCTCCCTTCGGGGGTCCTTATTATCCAAGCAGTGACGACCTGGAGATTATGAAAGATTATGAAAGAGGTTGATAGGGTAAACGTAGAGAGATGTTTCCATTTGCAGGGGAGACCAGAACAAGAGGCCATAAATATAATCCAATAGGGATTTCAGGAGAGTTTTCTTTACCCAGAGAGTGGTTAGAATGCTGCCACAAGGAGTAGTTGAGGCGACTAGCATAGAACCATTTAAGGGGTAGCTAGATAAACACATGAGGGAGAAAGGAAAAGACGGATATGTTGATGAGGTTAGATGAAGTAGGGTGGGAGGAGGCTCGTGTGGAGTATAAACACCAGCATAGACCTGTTGGGCTGAATGGCCTGTTTGCATGCTGTAAATAGTATGTAATACTACGTAACCTCCTCCAGCACTATAACCTTCCCCCCTCCCGAACTCTGTTCTTCTGGCTCCAGCCTCTTGCGCATTCCTCCTGAGTTCACCCTACAATTGGCGACAGTGCCTTCAGCCGCTTAGGCCCCATGCTCTGAAATGCCTTCTCTAACCGTTCACCTCTCCACCTCACTCTCTTTCTTTAAGACCCTCCATAAAACTCCTGTCTTTGACAACCTCTCCTAATATCTCCTTTGGCACGGCATTCATTTTTTCGTTATGCCTCTGTGAAGCACCTTTAGATATTTTTCTGTGTTAAAGGCATTATATAACTTCATGTTCTTGTTGTAGTTGTAGTAGGTAGTGAATATCTATGGTTCTATGATAGTGAAAACACTTTGGTGCATCAATTTTCTCCATATAACTCTGAAAGTGAACTTCTGTAATAGTGAAATAACCATAGTGAAAATGAGTTGTCTAACCAGCAGTGTGTTTCACAATTCAATGGAAGTTCTGCAGCCATAAAGTGCTTCATTCTCTGAGACTGTTTCTGACTGATTGGGCTCGATTTTACCAGGCCCGAGGAGGTGGATTTGGAGGCGTGTGAGTTGTCAAAATCGCAAAAAATGGCGGGTGGGTCCGATCCCACCTCTGAGCAATTTTCTCACATTCGTGGTTTCAGACCCAATTTCCATCCTGCCTCAAAGAGGTGGGATAGGCCCTTAAGGCCCTTAACAACCAGTTAATTGCCTGTATAATCCCATTTTGAGAGGCCTTTCTGATTTTAACACTTCCCCCATTCTGCATGTCTCCTCTGGAACACGCCAGTTAATCCTGGTGGCCTCACAAGTGGATTGCTTACTAACAGCTGCAGCTCCACCATTAAAAAAGAGTTTTCACCAATGATCATTTGCAGGTGGCAGAACTTTGTTGTCTCAGGTCTGGGGGAACTTTTAGCAGGCCGACTCATTGTGTGGAAGTTTGGAGCCTGACACCCATCTCCAGTGTGACCTCCTGGGAAACCCCTCTCCCCACCTTGACTGAGCGCTTCCTTAATTGAGGTATGTACCAGAAGCATGGGAACCATTTATTTCCTTTCCTCCTGGACATCAGATTCGGACGAAGACCAGCCGCGGCAGCAGCAGAACCCTGAACAACAGCAGCACCAACAGCAGCAGCAACAACAGGAGCACCAAACTGCTGCTCACCCACCTGAAGCTGCACAGGCCAGAAGGCGCCAGCACGCGACCACTTTGCTGCCTGGGATGCAAGGGACGCACTCATCTTGGCCAGATTTGCTTAGCCTGCACAATCAAACACTTTTGCCTCACACCTTCTTACCAGAGCATCGACAATGGACAAGAGCCTGCAGATTCCTATCACTCTGACCACCATACTGACAATTGTAAGTCGCCCTAAGTCCTCAATGTGGAAGTTCCATTTGTGAAATGACACAGGCCACAACTGCAACAGTTTGTCATCAAATCTGTTTATCATAACAATTCAAGGATGGCTTGTCAAAAATCAATACAACAGAACACCCAAGTGACTACCCTTGTGAATACTTGTGCTTTATCTTCCTCTTATGCGTGCTCCTACATGGTGCTTCCCCTGTGGCTTCAGCAGTGGGCGATTCTGTGAGTAAACAGAGCGGGCGATTCTGTGAGTATAAAGAGCGGGAGATTCTGTGAGTAAACAAGGTGGGAGATTCTGTGAGTAAACCGAGCGGGCGATTCTGCGAGTAAACAGAGCAGGAGATTCTGTGAGTATAAAGAGCGGGAGATTCTGTGAGTAAACAGGGCGGGAGATTCTGTGAGTAAACAGGGTGGGAGATTCTGAGAGTAAACAGAGCGGCTGGAGTGGCGGACCTGCGAGGGAGCAGCGGCTGTGGGAGAAAATAAAGGTCGGTGATTTTCAGGCCCAGTCGAGCAGCGGCAGCAGCAGCAGTGGGAGCGGCGCTGGGGAAGAAACTAATTGGTGAGTAGTGGGTGAGTGCTTTTATTTTCTTCAATTTTAAGTTTATTTCTTTTAAGGTAGTTCATAGTTAAGGTAGTTTGGGAGAGCGAGAATCCGAGAGTTTAAATTGGAGGTAAGAGTTTTTTAATTAAAAGTATGGCAGGGGACCCCAGTCCCATGCATTGCACGGCCTGCAGCATGTGGGAATTCCTAGATGCTTCTTGCAGTCAGGATGACCACATGTGCAGTAAGTGCCAACGGTTTGACCAACTTGAGATCCGGTTTTCGGAGAACGAGCATCAGCTGGAGACACTGCGGTATGTCCGTGAGGCTGAGAGTTACGTGGATAGCACGTTTTTAGACGTGGTCACCCTGCAGCTTAAGAAAGTGCAGTCAGAGAGGGAATGGGAGACCACCAGTCAGAAGAAGGGGGGCAGGCAGATAGTCAGGAAAGCCCCAGAGTGCATCTCACTCAACAACCGTTTTTCTGTGTTGGGAAACGGTGAAAGTGACGGTTCCTCTGGGGAGTGCAGCCAGAGCCAAGTTCATGGCATTGTGAGTGGCTCAGCTGCACAAGGGGGGAGGAGTAAGAGTGGAAGGGCAATAGTGGTAGGAGACTCAATAGTGATGGGTGCAGACAGGCATTTCTCCAGCTGCAGACATGACTCCAGGATGGTATGTTGCCTCCCTGGTGCCAGGGTTAAGGATGTCACTGAATGGCTGCAGGGCATTCTGAAGGGGGAGGGCGAACAGTCAGAGGTCGTGGTTCACATTGGTACCAACAACATGGGTAGAAAGAGGGATGAGGTCCTGCAAGAAGAATTTAGGGAACTAGGCAGCAGATTTAAAAGCAGGACCTCAAAGGTTGTAATCTCTGGATTACTCCCGGTGCCACGTGCTAGTGAATATAGGAATAGGAGGATACAGCAGATGAATGCGTGGCTAAATAGTTGGTGCAGGAGAGAGGGCTTTAGTTTCCTGGATCACTGGGTCTGCTTCTGGGGAAGGTGGGACCTATAAAAGTCGGACGGGTTGCACCTGAACCAGAATGGGACCGACATCCTTGCGGGGAGGTTTGCTAGTGCTGTTCGGGGGGTTTAAACTAACTTGGCAGGGGGATGGGATACGGAGTGGAGCTATGGTAGGGTGTGATGCACAGCCAAATATAGAGGGAAAAACAAGTCAGTTTGGAAGGCAGAGCAAATATGTAATAGCACAAGGGAGTATGGCAAGGCTGGATGGCATTTATTTTAATGCAAGGAGTCTTGTGAGTAAGGCAGATGAATTGAAGGTGTTGATGAACACATGGGAGTATGATATTGTTGCTATCACAGAGACATGGATGAGGGAGGGGCAGGACTGGCAGCTCAATATTCCGGGATATAGAATCTTCAGGCGAGACAGGGGGGCGGTGTAAAAGAGGAGGGGGTGTCACAATATTAATCAAGGAGTCAATTACTGCAGTAAGGAGGGATGATATCTTAGCAGGTTCCTCTAATGAGGCCATATGGGTAGAACTTAAAAACAAAAAGGGGGCAAGCACTTTGCTGGGACTGTACTATAGGCCCCCAAACAGTCAGGGGGAGATAGAGGAACAGATATGTAAGCAAATCTCAGAAAAGGGTAGAAATAATAGGGTAATAATAGTAGGGGATTTCAACTTCCCCAATATTAACTGGCATCACACCCTACTATAGCTCCACTCCATATCCCATCCCCCTGCCAAGTTAGTTTAAACCCACCCAACAGCACTAGCAAACCTCCCCGCAAGGATGTTGGTCCCGTTCCGGTTCAGGTGCAACCCGTCTGACTTGTACAGGTCCCACTGTGAAAGGCTTAAAGTGCATCCAGGAGATCTTTTTGAGCCAGCATGTAGAAAGTTCTACAAGAGAGGGGGCGGTACTGAACCTAATTCTAGGAAATGTAGCCGGGCAAGTGGTAGAAGTGTCAGTAGGAGAGCATTTTGGTGACAGTGACCATAATTCGGTGTGATTTAAGGTAGTCATGGAAAAGGACAAAGATGGACTGGAAATAAAGGTTCTAAATTGAGGGAAGGCCGATTTAACTATGATAAGGCAGGATCTGGCCAAAGTGGACTGGGATCAGCTACTTGTAGGAAAATCCATATCAGAGCAGTGGGAGTCATTCAGAAAGGAAATAGAGAGAGTCCAGCGCCAAAATGTTCCCGTAAAGGTCAAGGGTGGGACTAACAAGTCCAGGGAACCCTGGATGTCAAGGGATATATAAGAATGGATTAGGAAAAAGGCAGGCTTTTGGCAGATACAAAGGACTAAAAACAGTGGAAGCCCTAGAGGAGTATAGAAAGTGCAGGGGGGTACTTAAAAAATAAATTAGGAGAGCGAAGAGAGGGCATGAGAAAACAGGGGCGGGCAAAATAAAGGGAAAGGTGTTTTATAAATATATTAAGGGCAAGAGGATAACCAGGGAAAGAGTAGGGCCCATTAGGGACCAAAGTGGCAATCTGTGTGTAGAGCCAAAAGATGTAGGTGAGGTTTTAAATGAATATTTTGCATCTGTGTTCACTATGAAAAGGACGATGTAGGCATAGAAATCAGGCAGGGGGATTGTGATATACTTGAACAAATTAGCATTGAGAAGGAGGAGGTACTAGCGGTTTTAGCGGGCTTAAAAGTGGATAAATCCCCAGGCCCAGACGAGATGTATCCCAGGCTGCTGTGTGAGGCAAGGGAGGACATTGTAGGGGCTCTGACACAAATTTTCAGAACCTCTCTGTCCACAGGGGAGGTGCCAGAGGACTGGAGGACAGCTAATGTAGTACCATTATTCAAGAAGGGTAGTAGGGATAAACCAAGGGATAAACTGAGGGACAGAATTAGTCTCCACTTGGAGTGGCAAGGATTCATCAAGGATAGTCAGCATGGCTTTGTCAGGGGGAGATCATGTCTAACCAATTTAATTGAATTTTTCGAGGGGGTGACTAGGTGTGTGGATGAGGGTAGTGCAGTTGATGTAGTCTACATGGACTTCAGTAAGGCTTTTGACAAAGTCCCGCATGGGAGACTGGTCAAGAAGGTAAGAGCCCATGGGATCCAGGGCAATTTGGCACATTGGATCCAAAAATGGCTCAGTGGTAGGAGGCAGAAGGTGATGATCGAAGGTTGTTTTTATGACTGGAAGCCTGTGCCCAGTGGTGATCGGTGCTGGGTCCCTTGCTGTTTGTAGTGTACATTAATGATTTAGATATGAATGTAGGAGGTATGATCAGTAAGTTCGCAGATGACACGAAAATTGGTGGAGTGGTAAATAGCGAGGAGGGAAGCCTCAGGCTACAGGACGATATAGACGGGTTGGTCAGATGGGCAGAACAGTGGCAAATGGAATTTAACCCTGAAAAGTGTGAGGTGATGCATTTTGGGAGGACTAACAAGGCAAGGGAATACACAATGAATGGTAGGACCCTAGGAAGGACAGAGGATCAGAGGGACCTTGGTGTGGATGTACATAGATCCCTGAAGGCAGCAGGACAGGTAGATAAGGTGGTTAAAAGGGCATATGGGATACTTGCTTTCCTTAGCTGAGTCATAGAATATAAGAGCAGGGAGGTTATGATGGAGCTGTACAAAACGTTAGTTAGGCCACAGCTGGAATACTGTGTGCAGTTCTGGTCGTCACACTATAGGAAGGATGTGATTGCATTGGAGAGGGTGCAGAGGAAATTCACCAGGATGTTACCTGGGCTGGAGCGTTTCAGCTATGAAGAGAGACCAGACAGGCTGGGGTTGTTTTCCTTAGAGCAGAGAAGGCTGAGGGGGGACCTGATTGAAGTGTACAAAATTATGAGGGGCATAGATAGGGTAGATAGAAAGGAACTTTTCCCCTTAGTAGGGGGGTCAATAACTAGGGAGCATAGTTTCAAGGTAAGGGGCAGGAGGTTTAGAGGGGATTTGAGGAAAAACTTTTTCACCCAGAGGGTGGTTGGAATCTGGAACTCACTGCCTGAAAGGGTGGTAGAGGCAGGAACCCTCACAGCATTCAAGAAGCATTTAGATGAGCACTTGAAATGCCATAGCATACAAGGCTACGGACCAAGTGCTGGAAAATGGGATTAGAATAGACAGGGCTTGATGGCCGGCGTAGACACAATGGGCCGAAGGGCCTCTTCCTGTGCTATATAAATCTATGACTCTATGAATCTATGAGATGTGGAAGCTCCTTGCTCAATTTCTTGCTGCTCCTGTCTCACCTTTGGCGGCCGTCCTCTGGGGTTGCGAACCTGTGAGGGCTCGGCAACAGTCTGCTGCTCCTGCGGCTGTGCAGGGGCTGAGACGCTGATCTCAGTTGGGTGAGGACTCTGGTGGATCTCTGGCCGAGGGCTTTGCAGTGGCATGGTTGTGTGAGCACTTGGAGAGGAGTCCCCACTTCCTTGTTGTCTGCCACCAACATCCCTCTCATGGGTCAGTCCCACTTCAGAGCTAGCAAGTGGCTTGACAGCACCTTGCTGCCCTTCAGGGGGGGCCATGAGGACCCGTTTCTACACTGGATTTACAAAAGGTAAATCGTGCTTGACTAATCTACTGGAATTTTTTGAGGATGTAACTGGTAAAATAGATAAAGGAGAACCAGTGGATGTGGTGTATTTGGACTTTCAGAAGGCTTTTGATAAGGTCCCGCATAAGAGATTAGCGTGTAAAGTTAAGGCACATGGGATTGGGGGCAAGGTATTGACTTGGATAGAGAACTGGTTAGCAGACAGAAAGCAAAGAGTTGGAATAAACTGGTCTTTTTCCGAGTGGCAGGCAGTGACTAGTGGGGTACCGCAGGGATCGTTCCTTGGACCCCAGCTATTCACAATATATATTAATGATCTAGACAAGGGAACTAGATGTAATATCTCCAAATTTGCAGACGACACAAAGCTGGGTGGGCATGTGTGCTGTGTGGAGGATGCCGAGAAACTTCAGGATGATTTGGACAGGTTGGGTGATTGGGCAAAAGCATGGCAAATGCAATATAACGTGGATAAATGTGAGGTTATCCACTTTGGTGGCAAAAACAGGAAGGCAGATTATTATCTGAATGGCAATAGATTGGGAGAATGGGAAGTGCAACGAGACCTGGGTGTCCTTGTGCACCAGTCGCTGAAGGTAAGCATGCAGGTGCAGCAGGCGGTTAAGAAGGCAAATGGTATGTTGGCCTTCGTAGCGAGAGGGTTTGTGTACAGGAACAAGGATGTCTTGCTGCAGTTATACAGGGCATTGGTGAGACCACATCTTGAGTATTGTGTGCAGTTTTGGTCGCCTTATCTTAGGAAGGATGTTCTTGCCATGGAAGGAGTTCAGCGAAGATTCACCAGGCTGATACCTGGGATGGCAGGAATGATGTATGAGGAGAGATTGGGTCGATTGGGCTTGTACTCGCTGGAGTTTAGAAGAATGAGAGGGGATCTCATTGAAACTTATAAAATTCTGACAGGACTGGACAGACTAGATGCAGGAAGGATGTTCCCGATGGTCGGGGAGTCCAGAACCAGGGGTCACAGTCTAAGGATAAGGGGTAGGCCATTTAGGACAGAAATGAGGAGGAATTTCTTCACCCAGAGAGTGGTGAACCTGTGCAATTCTCTACCACAGAAGGCAGTAGAGGCCAATACATTAAATATATTCAAGAAGGAGTTGGACATATTTCTTAAGGCTAAAGGGATCAAGGGGTATGGGGAGAAAGCAGGGACCGGGTACTGAATTTGGATGATCAGCCATGATCGCATTGAATGGCCGAACAGGCTCAAGGAGCCAAATGGCCTACTCCTGCTCCTATCTTCTATGTTTCTATGGAAGTCCTACTCCAGAGGACTTCCATGAAGGTCTGGTTTCTATGCTCAATAGCTGACCATCGCTCCTCAAGAGATGTCAGTCTATTCTGAACAAAGACCATGTTTTCATAACCCTGGCGACTAAGCTCCTCCATGGCCATAGCCATCCTCTCCTCTATGGAAGCCGGCCTTACAAAGGAGGTAGCCATCCTTTCCACGGAGTTTGCCATCCTTTCCGTTGTGATGCGTTCATGCACCAATGCCTCCACAAAGGCTCTGCTCATGTTCGCGATGGACTCCTCCATTCGCCCCACACTCGCAGTGACCCTGGAGACAAAACCTGCCAGAGACTCCTGCACCTGTTCCTGGAGTTCCAGCACCGCTCTCCTTCTGGATGGACCTGGAGGCACAGGGTCGACATGCAGCTGAGCCGAGCTGGCAGAGTCCTGCGCCCTCCGATGAGGACTCTCCATTGCTGACCCTGTCTCCACCATCTGCTGATGCTCACTTGTGAGCTGTGATACACCAGGTGATGGGGATCAGATTGAGGCTGATGGAAATGTCATACTCACTTTTCCTTTGCGGAAAAGTTCATGAAACCTCTTCCTGCACTGCAGCCAGGTTCTGCTGCACAGAGAAATTGCGTTTACCTCTTGGGCCACTTGCAGCGCCACAGCTTTAGTCTGCTGGGGAGGCTTTTTCCTCCCTGAGGAAGGGAAGAGCACCTCCTTATTTGCTCTCCTCCCTCCATCAGAGCTTGGAGTGAGGCCTCATCGAATCTTGGAGCACACATTGGTCTACTGGTGGACATAATTGGTGAAGAAAGCGTTCAGAACAATAGGCATAAAGTTTAAATGCTGAAAAAGAGTCAAGGCTGCTTGCAGGCCTTAAACCCAACAGCATTGATGATGTCATCGGAGTCGACTTTCTGTATGAAAAGGCTCATTGGGCCAGGGGTTCCCACACGCTGGAAATCAAGTGCCCGATTAGGGCAAAATCGTACTTTTGTCCCACTTCACATCGGAGTCGGGATCCTGGCCACACGTCACTTGAAAATCTACATTACTGTGTTTTATAGCTGAAATTTACTTCGCATATTTAAATAGCCAAATTAAGAGATAGGGCTCGATTTTGTCATTGGGGTCGGGCTGGGGCGTGCCAGGTGGTTTTCATGTCAGGATCCCGACTCCGATGTGAAGTGGGAAAAAAGTGCGATTTTGCCCTAATTGGGCACTTGATTTCCAGCGTGTGGAAACCCTTGGCCCAATGAGTCTTTTCATACAGAAAGTCGCCTCTGATGACGTCATCAATGCTGCTGGATTTAAGGCCTGCAAGCAGCCTTGCTTCTTCTGGAGACTTTAAACTTTATGCCCATTGTTGTGATCGCTTCATTCAGCAACTATGTCCAGCAGTAGGCCAAAGTGTGCTCCAAGATTCGATGAGGCCACCCTCCACACTCTGGTGCAGGGAGCAAGGTCAAATAGGAGGTGCTCTTCCCTTCCTCAGGGAGGAAAAAGCCTCCCGAGCAGACTAAAGCTGTGTGGATGCAAGTGGCCCAGGAGGTCAACTCAATCTCTATGTGCCGCAGAACCTGGCTGCAGTGCAGGAAGAGGTTTCATGACCTTCTCCGTACAGGAAAAGTGAGTATGACTTTCCCATCACCCTCAATCTGATCCCCATCACCTCTCCTCACCAGCACTCTGCATTGCCAACCTCTTCCTCCACATCCCACTTGACACTTACATCCCTGCACCCTAACCCATCCCCTCTCTCTCTATGGTCACATTCACTTAACTATTCGACCATGCAGCCCTCATATTCCCTATCACTGTGATGCAATGACAACAACTTACAACACACAGGGAGGGCCCTTTGTCTCCTTCTAAGCATCTATGCTATGTATTCTCTACACTCACTCCTTCATTCTCACTCAAACTCCACTTGTGTCCCTCATTGCAGGAAAAGAGAGCCCACAATAAGAGGGAAAGAGTGAGGACAGGAGGAGGGCCACCCTCAGTAGCCCAGCTCACCACCTGGGAGGAGGTGGTCCTGGAAATCGCCGGTGTCGACGACGATTCCCAAGTGGGGGACGGACAGATGGGCGCATCACAGCAAACTGGTGACAGAATAGTTTGGCATCTCTCTCATTGACATTGCATGAGTCACTGATATTAATTCTGATGCTACAACAGTTTGACTTATGATCATCTGCATAATTCAATGTGCATGCAACCTTTACCTCACACCTCTAACTCTTTCCTTTACTCCCCCACAGGACCATCGACAGCTCCCATCCCCACTGTCCAGGTGGAACAGCCTGAGCCTCAAGACTCCTCAGAGGAAGCTGCAACCTCTGAGGGCGCAGCATCAGCAGAATTCAGCACACCCAGCACCAGCGCAGACATTCACACCTCGGTGGGACCTTCGCGAGATAGAGTAGTGTTGTCACCTAGTGTATCACAGCTCACAAGTGAGCATCAGCAGATGGTGGAGACAGGGACAGCAGTGGAGAGTCCTCGTCGGAGAGCGCAGGACTCTGCCAGCTCGGCTCAGCTGCATGTCGAATCTGTGCCTCCGGGTCCATCCAGAAGGAGTGCAGTGCTGGAACTCCAGGAACAGGTGCAGGAGTCTCTGGCAGGTTTTGTCTCCTGGGTCACTGTGAGTGTGGAGCGAATGGAGGAGTCCATCACGAACATGAGCTGAGCCTTTGTGGAGGCATTGGCGCATGAACGCATCACCACGGAAAGGATGGCAACCTCCTTGGAAAGGATTGCTACAGTAGAGGAGAGGATGGCTACGGCCATGGAGGAGCTAACTCGCCAGAGTGTTGAAAACATGGTCATTGTTCAGAATAGACTGACATCTCTTGAGGAGCAATGGTCAGCTATTGAGCATAGAAACCAGACCTTCATGGAAGTCCTCTGGAGTAGGGCTTCCTATGCAGAAACGGGTCCTCATGGCACCCCCTGTCATGCAGCAAGGTGCTGTCAAACCACTTGCTAGCTCTGAAGTGGGGCTGACCCATGAGAGGAATGTTGGTGACAGACAACAAGGAAGTGGGGGCTCCTCTCCAAGTGCTCACATGACCATGCCACTGCAAAGCCCTCGGTCAGATCCCCACCAGAGTTCTCACCCAACTGAGATGGGCGTCTCAGCCCCTGCACAGCCGCAGGAGCAGCAGACTGTTGCCGAGCCCTCACAGGTTCACAACCCCAGAGGATGGCCGCCAAAAGTGTCGAGACAGGAGCAGCAAGAAAATGAGCAAGGGGCCTCCACATCTGCTGAAGCCACAGGGGAAGTACCACGTAGGTGCACGCGTAAGAGGAAGATAATGCACAAGTAGGCACAAGAGTAGTCATTTGGGTATTATGTTGTGTTTATTTTTGAAATGCCATCAGTTGCTTGTTGTGATAAAAAATTCTGATGGCAAACTGTTGAAGTTGTTACATTTCGCAAATGGGACTTCCACATTGAGGGATTAGAATGACTTGCAACTGTCTGACCACCATACTGACAATAATGAGTGATAGGAATCCGTAGGTTCTTGTCCATTGTCGATGCTCTGGTAAGAAGTTGCGAGGCAAAAGTGTTTGATTGTGCAGGTTAAGCAAATCTGGCCAACATGAGTGCATCCCGGGCAGCAATGTAGTCGCGCGCTGGTGCCACTTGTGAGACCGCCAGGATTAACTGCCGTGTTCCAGAGGAGACGTTCAGGATGGGGGAAAAGTGTTAAAATCAGAAAGGCCTCTCAAAATGGGATTATAGAGGCAATTAACTGGTTGTTAAGGGCCAGAAGGGTCGGAGGCGGGATGGAAACGGGGTCTGAAACCCCGATTCTGCGAAAATTGCTCGGAGGCTGGCTGGAGGCGGGATCAGAGCCGCCGCCATTTTTGGTGATTTTAACATCTCACATGCCTCCAATCCCGCCTCCTCGGGCCTGGCAAAATCGAGCCTGGTAGGAGCTTCATTTCAGTATTGATTTGGGGATGTGTCAGATCTACATGCCAAATTCCACAGTTCTCACATGCAGTATGGCTGACCCATGGAATGCCCATTTTAAACGGGCATCCACCATTGTTAATCAGCAATAAGCATCTTATAGGTCATGGAAAAGACACATCACATGTATCTTCAGCATTTCTTAACCATTTCTCTTAATTTTTTTCCCGTTTTCCTCTTGACACTTCGGTTCTCCATCAAGCACCATCCACATGTGCAGCTCTTTGGTCTCCTGACTTTCCAGTGGTTAGTACGCCACGGGCTGGATTTTCCTCCCCTCGGTGAGGATATGACCTCTGCCTGCCCATAAGACTCCACTGTTAACCCACTGAACTTTCCTTCTGGTAATGCTGCTCCTTATCAGTTTATGCTGCTGGAAAGGAGAACATTTGATTGTTGTTGGACCCTTAAAGAGGCAGCAGCAAGTTAAAGCAGGATTCAAAGGTGCAATGGGGAAGGAATTAATTTAGGCCCATTTTCGGGTGCAAAATGGTTGGTGCACTCGCTAGCAGCTGGAAGGCCGAGGCCCAATTTCAGATGAACCTCTCCTGAATAATTATGGCAAGATGCCAATTGGGCTTCCTGAGAGGGCTTGCTGACCAACCTGCGCCGGCGGCGATGCCAGCAGTGGCTCTTGGGTAAGTCCTGGGAGGGGGGAGGCGAATGGAAAGGGGTCATATGTGGACAGGCAGGGGCCCGCAGTATTTCTGTGAAGCTCTCAAATGTGCAGGTCCAGCACTGGTACACCTGGTGAGATCAATGTGGTCAGGCGTAGCATGCAGCCAAACAACAGAAGTGGTCCCCACCTGGAGGTCTAGGTTCAGGCCCCCTTACAAAGGGCACATGCAGGTTCTTCCCAGGGAAAGACACACAACCTTTCAAGTTGCGCAAAACTTTCTGGCATGCTGGGCAGACAAGTGCCCTTGATCCATCCTAGTGGTGCTAGCAGTTCCATTCACATGGAAAATATGGACCTCCACCTGACCCCACAAACTTTGGTAGGGTCAATGACAGAGTTCCCAGACAGTCGCATCCCTGGACGTACAGCCCAATGAATTTTTAGCTCCTTTCATTCAGAATTCAGATTTATTATAGTCCAGATTTTAAGAATTTATCTTGGCATCACCTAAGAAAAGTGAACAAGTCTAGTATTCAACTTTTTAAGTGCAATATTAATTGCATAGTCCAGAAAATCCACCCTTCCATGGGGTGGAATCTGCTCGTTTTCCCCACAGCGTGAGATTCAAATGGCAACTGAATAATTGAGGACCCACCATCGAGGAAAATGTGAAGAAGAATTTTGCAGCATTTTAATTCTTTGTCCTGACTGGCCTTTGACCCATCCCATGGAGAGGCAAGGAGGCCTCTGACATCCCACTGGGCGGGTGCACCTGTAGCACATGCTGGCACAGGTGCCACCCCCTAGTATGGTAATGACCCTAACCCCAGGTTTTGTGATCTGGTTATTGAGGGGACAAAGTAGTGAGCAGAAGTCCTGCCCTGTTGCACTTCTAGCTGTGCAGTGCCATAATTTCTGGGCCAGTGAGTTCTATATTCTAAATTAGTTCTGGCGTAAAGGAATGCTGCTTTGGTGGGTTCCACACTTGACACATTCCAGGTTGGACCAGAGGTTGTACAGTGTAAATGCTATTGTATTATCATAATGACTGTGTTGGAAATGAGCTTCTGTGAGGTTTCAAACGAAAGAATATTTCTACATTGTATCTTTTTGTTTGGACGTTAGTTGGGCCTAGGTACTGGGATGTTTAAATTTATCAGATCTTGATTGGCTGGCCAACACATGAGGCTTGCAAAATATTAAAATATGCAAGGTTGCCACTGCGAGGGGAGAGCAGAATGGTCACTTTGTAAAATCAAAGAAAGATTTAAAACCCTTCCAGATGTCAAAAGCCCATATTCTATCAGCCTGGAAGAAATAATTGATTCAAAACGTATTAGCTTACCTGTTCAGAAAGGATCTGAGAATTTTCAAAGAAACCTGTTCAGTTTGAAAAAGAATCTTTTGCTTTGATGCATAAGAAGCTGCCTGGACCAGATATAATTATTGCAGCCTTTTGCCATGTCTTAAGTTAATTCAATTCAACAATATTTCCAGGTGACTGTTAGGGCAATATTCTGTGTACACAGAAGCGTCTGTTTGTGTAAAAAAGCTCATTAAATGCTCAGTTTCAAGAACACTGAAAAAGGACTCGGCAATTCAAAACATTTTGTTATTTTGATTTAAAAACATGGTTTACACTCTCAGAGAAAGTAAATTATTGTGATGTTATTTAATCTGCTGATTTGTTTTGCTTCTGTACAAATTTATATCTTACAATAAAATTTTAGTAATTTTAGCCAGAGTTATAAAGTCTGTCAGCATGATGTATTTGCACCTATCAAAGAGAGCAGGAGTGTACAGATAACAGTACTAGGACAATGGTACAAGGGTGGATCTTTAACCCTGAGTCACGCTATTCCCAGTCACTTTATGCAAAAGGGTGAATTTCAGTTTATAGAAGGCGCATCCTTCTGTAGTGAGCATGAGTAAAGAGTGTTGGGCAAGGGCCAAAACCAGAACAATGACATTATTACCTCTATACACATGCACAGTAGCAATATGCACATGTGTAAGCCAAAGAAAAATTCAATGGCTGGGATGTTGTGGTCAGCGGCGATTGAACGGTGCTAGCCATTCATTACCCTTACAGCTGCCCACAGACTTTCTATGGGCTTTTGCACTCGAAGCTGTGGTAATTAGAAATTTATATCAGCGCCCTCTACAGGGGATCTGGGATCTGTGAATTGGGCAAGGAATGGTGTGTCTCCTTAACCAACCAGATTGAAGAATTCTTAATGAGGCACCCCGAGTCTGAACCAGGAAATGCCAGTTAGAATAGTCAATTTAATGCCAAATCATGTACAGAAAGCAAAATAAAGAGAGGGAAAAACGACGTGATTAAGAGACAGAAAAAACAAGTTTAACAAAAATGGATGTACACTTTTTTGTTTTTTTAAATCTCCAACAATAATTAAAATCTGATAGAATGAGACTCCACACTGGTAAAAGTTAATTTCAGCACTAGAGAAGTTGTTTGGCAGTAATTAAGACTTATTACAATGTTAAAAATTTACTTACACTGGAATGGACAAGCCTTAACATTTTCTGGTGAGTTTAGCGTGTATCTATCACGTAAGTATCGCAACTTCATGCCCTTCCATGTGTTTCGGTGCTGAGTCTCTTGGCGAGATACTGTTATAGTGAAGCTTCTGAAGGAGCAGGGTAACTCAGACAGCAATGTCCTGATTTTTACATTTAACTGCACATGTGCGGTTGCCGGAAGTTGCTGTCCAATTTACTCTTTAATAATGGTGAGCGCTGATAGCCTCACTGTTACTTTTACCACAGAATCCAGGCCAAAGTAATTGTGGTTCCATCCTGGTAAAAGCTTATAGTGTAAATGTGATGATTCCTTATGTAGCAAACACAATTTCTGAGTCTAGATTAAACCACAGGTATTGAGTATTAACAGAATATTGAGTTACATATTGTGTTTTACTGAGTATCAGTGCTGAGTCTCCATCCTCTGTGGTAAACAATGCAGAGGGAATGTTTCTGTAAAACAATAAACCACACCTCTCACACATCCCAGGTCACAATGATACAGACTTCTATGAACTATCTTCTGATTTTTAATCAGGAACGGTTTTCAAATTAAATCCATAAAGTAAAACCTTAGCAGAACTAACAGAAATTTAGGATTACCTGAACATAATTTCTGAATTGATTCAAAAAACATTAAAAAAAACTTTTCCCTTTACTTATTGATGCTTTCAAATCAGTTCCACTTAAAATTAGTTCCATTTATGCATAGTTCTATGAAAATAGGGGTGCGACATTAGATACCTTGCAATGGTTTTACTATGGGTGCTGAGAGGGGGAACAAAAGTTTAGAAACAAAAGTCTCCCCCCGGGCGGTTATTTGACAGAGCACATCTCCTGCCTGTTGTAGAACCCGGAGGATTTTCATCCCATTGATTTCCATGATGTCACTCTGCTAGATTACTGTCCAGGAGGTGAAGGTAAAAGTTACCCCAGTGTTTTGTGGCATGATGCTTTCTTCAGCTAGGACATGTGGCAAAAGAAAAAAGTGAGCACATGCAGTGCACATGCCTGCGGGCAATCTGAACCTCACTCTTCAACAGCACAATAAGAGGATGTTTGTGCATGGTGGGCACATCTATAATCTATATAGAACATCTACCAAAGTGGAGAGTAAAGAGTATAATTGTTTACATTCTTTATCATTGTTGGTCAGCTGCTTGTTGTTACTGTTACACTGACAGACACATTGGTCCCCATTTAACTCGCTGTTTTCTACAACTTTCACAATGCACACAGCTCCTATCATAAAAAAGTAAACTAGTTTTTATTTCTACTACTGAAAAGATGATGTCAAATTAGAGCAATATATAAAGACACTAATTATTTTTCATGGAGCACTCCATGATCATTCCTTTTTGTTGTAAACAAAGCACGTTTTAAAAAAATATTTTTTTAGCAGTGGATTATCAAATTATTAAAATGCACCATCAGTTTAATTTTTTTCTTGTATTTTGTGGTCATTTTCAGGAATTCGCTTAATAATTCTGCAAAACTTATGCTTCCTGATGTCTGGAGCCTTTTGAGACAAAAAAATGATGCAATTGAACTTTAATTCAAATATCACATCACATTCAAACGTCTTTTCATTATTCTGTGTAAAAAACTAGACCAAAAAGGTATTTTTGTGAAATCTTTTAATAATGGTAAAAAAAAATCTATTTCGGCAGTAACAACAGAGAAATCATGTCAGCAATTTGTTGTTTCACAACTTCAAAGTTGTACACTTTTCTGGAACAAAATTTTAATAAGTTTCCAATTTTAAAATCTCAGCAAAAATGCTGATACGGTTTACCTTGATAAATTAGAAATGGTAAAATTTCAGTAACGGTGTATGGGGGTCAGCTTTGTTACTTGAGGTGATGGAATAAAAAAAACAAACAGATTTTTCTTACTGCCACATGCTTCTCCTTAATAATAAGCTTATTCTGTCCTGCATAAATCGAGGCTGAATGAAATCTCATTAAATTAGCTGACTGATGGAATAAATACACAGTCTATGCCTCGTCAGCCCATAGTAAACCAAGTAAGGGTTCTGATTTGGTAGAGTTCAGCTTATTTGCACATTCGCTGCACTCCACTCAAAGATATGTAAATTATACTGGTTAAAACTAAATGCTAAAGTCTGAACCATCAGTTTTCCAGTTCATGATCTCCACATGGGGCTGTTACAGGGATAATGTACCATACAATACAGAGTTTACTTTTAATTAACAGAAAAAATCTATTTTGTAATGAATATGAAAATCTAGATTACTGCACAAAAACTCAAAGCAGTGTATTTTTATTAAAGGCTCAAGTGCTTTGCAGGAAAATAAGCAGTACAATATCACCAGAGTGACATGAATGATGTGGGTATTTATATTCTGAAAGCATGAAAATTGTTTCAGAAGATTGGCACATCACAGGGCTGTAATTTTATACATATTAAATTACAAATTAGTAATAGTATATGACAGTCATTTTTGTGATGTATGATATTGTACTGCTGCACTCACCTAAAATAAGTAACAACAGCTAATTAAACAATGTGCTGTTTATCAATGAACGGTTCTGTTCCATGTACAGCCTGCTCAATTTCATTTTAAGGCTGTGTCAACTAAATTTTAATAGATTCCCATGAAAGTAGTTTGTTGTATCTTTTGAAACATGATGACCTATTGAATGTTTGCACAGTCAATGAAATGGCATTGAATCTTACAGCACCTTTACTGAAGCATGGTTTAAATGAACTTTTAAGAGCTAAAATCAAGCACCAAAATTTGATCTATTTTTTAAATGCTTTGCCTTATTCAAATGAAGGACTAATTTACACTAATTTATTACATTGAATATACTTAACCCTTATGAACTACTATAGAATGAGACTCTCATATAAGTCCGGGGAATGCCAGCAGGAAAAAAAGGGCATTCTCTTAAGCAGGATCTACTTGTGTACTTTAGTGTATAGACATTGACTCGCATTTTCCGTGTCTACGGGTGCTTACGCGCCCGTAAGGGCCCCGCAAGTTCCAGGTTTTCGCGTGCGAAGCGCACACGCGAAAACCCGGAACTTGTGATCTGTCAATGTTGACAGATCATCCGCATCCCCGGGACATTCGCTGACGGAAACCCAAGTACTGCCCAGCGAATGCCCGTGAAATTCTTACGCTTGATAAAAGGCCTGTTTTTACCAGCAGAAGAGTTTAAATGAATATAAAACATTATTTTTTCAATTATTTAAACATTAAAACACCTGTAAAATAAGTTAAGGTTATTTTAGCCCCTTTAAAACATTTAAATTTATTTTTCAAAAAATCAAATTTTTGATTTAAATGTTTAATTAAATTGTATTTTAATTAATTTTAAATATGTAATTTTTTTGTATTTATTTGGTATGTAAATGTTTTTTATGTGATCCCCATTCATGCTTATGGGGATTCAGGGGTGCTTGCGAACCACCTGCGCCCCTGGGATACGCGGGCCTCGACACATGTCTATGCATAGAGGCCCAGGAGCGCAAGTCTCCGTGGATCCTGCGGCAGAAGGTAGGCGCGGATTTTATTCACGGATCGGAGGAATTTCCCCGCGGGAAGCCTCCGACCGCAAATTCAGGCCTATTTTTTGTCAGAACATTTTCAATGATTAGAGATTCCTCAGTACCCCTCTGCCCATGGATTTGTGTTCTTAGACCTGACAGCACTCCAGATTTAACAAGGAGACAGCATTTTGAGTTATTATATAGAAGTACATATAAGCTACAGCACAGAAACGGACCATAGAGCTCAACTGGTCCATGTTGGTGTTTATACTCCTCATGAGCCTCCTCCTACCCTAACGACCTCTTCCCACCATGTCTCCATATTCCTTGATTCCCTTTTCCTAACGAATGCATCAAGCCTCCCCTTAAATGCATGAATACAAATGTGTCATAATATTACAGTAATTATACACGCAGGGTATTTCCCAATCTCCCATGTCAGAATCCCTGTAAAACCTGTTCACTCCATTTCTGCAGGCTTTCTGCTAATCTTCGGTGGGAGATAGGAAAACTTTCCGAAGTTCTACCCGACAGTTTTCCCATGTTACAGCTAATGTCTGTTTGCCTATTGTGCCTGCAGTCCAAGTCATCAAAAGCTGACCTTTGTAACATATTCCTACGATAGTTTAAAATCAAAATATATTCATGAGGCAACATTTTTGCAGAGTACCTGACTTGTCTCTTATAATCTTAACACAACCGTGACCATTCACCATTCACTATTCTTAATATATTTGTTAATCTCACAATTCAGATAAAAAGTCTTTATTGCTAGTGTGATTTAGATGTTAAACTGCTTAATGGAACCCATATTCTTGACCAAGAATAAACAATACAGGGCTTTGATTCCTGGCAGAAAGGCTACCTCCCAAATGATTTCCATGGCATCACTCTGTTCAGTGACTTTTAACTGGCAGAAAGTTAAACAATTTCACCTGCTGTTAAAATTTCAGGTTTTTATAGAAGTCTTCTCACTCAATGGTCAAACAGCTGTTCCTATAAGTGGAACTTGCCCCTTATAATCTGGAGGCCGAACCATTT
Source organism: Somniosus microcephalus (assembly GCF_052327205.1). Lineage (NCBI taxonomy): Eukaryota > Metazoa > Chordata > Chondrichthyes > Squaliformes > Somniosidae > Somniosus > Somniosus microcephalus. The sequence continues at coordinate 263,048,832 of NC_140990.1, read as the reverse complement.
CCATAATCTGTTCTTTGGGTTCTAGCCTTTTCTGTTGGGTTTAACAGAATCTCACATCATGCTACCAACTCACCTTGGAATGGAAAATATTAGACACAGATCAAGTTTTATAGACTAAAGCAACTAATATATTTATTTCTAATTAAATACAGATATGAAGCACAAAAATGGACAAATAAGAAAAGTACAATTTAAAACATACATGTTAGGTGAAAATTCCATAATGGAAAAAAAGTCTCTGATATTTTAACAAATTCCTCTCTCAGAATGGTAAATTCAGGCTGCTTTAATCCCTCTTCCATTATTTTTGGTATTGGCATATTGTCTTGTATTGTAAACAATCAAAACAAATAGACCAAAGAACGGTTGAATTGTTTGAAACTCGGGATTTTAAACCTCCCTTTTTTTTGAAGTAGAGATTTTCAGAAGAATTTGATCTCATATTCAAATATACAAATGGCCACAGCTACATACAAAGAAATCTGAATATGTTATGCAGGTGTAAAATTCACACAATCCAGTCAGTGCATTACATAAATTTGTTTAGCGATGCAAACACCATTAACAAGTCCACATTAATCAATCAATTAGTGATGAGCCACTTTGATCTTTTGATTAACAGACACTGTCTGCTCTTTAATTAAATGTGAAACAAAGTAATTCAAAATTTGAGAGCACCGCCCACTTATTTCAAGGCGTGATGGACATTCCTGGTGGGATTTCACTTTGTCTCCAGCTATACATTATTGCTGAATGTTCCAGTCACTTTGCCTTAATATGCTCCTCTCACCTAAAACCATGGGGGCTGAATTTCCGCTGGGATTCTCCTGCTAGTCTGAAGTTCTCCTGCCAGTCCGGGGTTCTGCTGCTAGTCTGGGGTTCTCCTGCTAGTGCGGGGTTTTTCTGCTAGTGCGGGGTTCTCCTGCTAGGCCGGGGTTCTCCTGCTAGTCCAGGGTTCTCCTGCTAGTTCGGGGTTCTCCTACTAGTCCAGGGTTCTCCTGCTAGTCTGGGGTTCTCCTGCTAGTCCGGGGTTCTCCTGCTAGTCCGGGGTTCTCCTACTAGTCCAGGGTTCTCCTGCTAGTCCGGGGTTCTCCTGCTAGTCCGGGGTTCTCCTGCTAGTCCGGGGTTCTCCTGCTAGTCCGGGGTTCTCCTGCTAGTCTGGGGTTCTCCTGCTAGTCTGGGGTTCTCCTGCTAGTCTGTGGTTCTCCTGCTAGTCCAGGGTTCTCCTGCTAGTTCGGGGTTCTCCTACTAGTCCAGGGTTCTCCTGCTAGTCCGGGGTTCTCCTGCTAGCTTGGGGTTTTCCCACTAGTCCGGGGTTCTCCTGCTAGTTCGGGGTTCTCCTGCTAGTTTGGGGTTTTCCTGCTAGTTCGGGGTTTTCCCGCTAGTCCGGGGTTCTCCTGCTAGTCCAGGGTTCTCCCGCTAGTTTGGGGTTCTCCCGCTAGTTTGGAGTTTTCCTGCTAGTTCAGAGTTTTCCCGCTAGTTCGGGTTCTCATACTAGTTTGGGGTTCTCCTAATAGTTTGGGGTTCTCCTGGAGTCCGGGGTTCTCCTGCTAGTCCGGGGTTTTCCCACTAGTTCGGGATTCTCCCGCTAGTTCGGGGTTTTCTCGCTAGTCCGGGGTTCTCCTGCTAGTTTGGGGTTTTCCCGCTAGTTTGGGGTTTTCCTGCTAGTTCGGGGTTCTCCTGCTAGTTCGGGGTTTTCCCGCTAGTTCTGGGTTTTCCTGCTGGTTCAGGGTGTTAGATCCGTGTATTTTTGATGTTGTGTGTCCTTCAATAACTAGACACGAGACTGCAGGAACAATCAACAGGTATTTACTGGATGAGGGTTACTCTAAAACTAAACGTACAGATCCCTACTCAGGGTTTATATACAGGTGTGGTCACTGCCGGTACTACAGTATACAGGAGCTGTAAAAAGTAGTTCTCCCCTTAAAGGTACATACACTACAATTCCTCCCCTTTTAGATTGACAGTACCATAACATTCATTTAACAATTAACACTTTTAACATGCACATTAACTGAAAATAGTCCATTTATAAATTCAGTCTTCGGGGCGGCTTCCTGATCCTTTCTGGATAGCGCCTTTCCTGAGTGTCTTGTTCTTGGTGCGGAGGCCCCTTGTCGTCAGTTGGTTCATCAGCTTCCGATGCTACTGTTTCTGGGGTAGATGCTACCTGTATGTCGGGTTCATCACCAGGTGCGCGAGACATGGGATTGACTCGTTCCTGTGACTCTAGGATCTGGTCGACATGGCGTCTCACAATGTTCTCCCCAACATCCACTGTGTACATTAGTGGCCCCTGCTGTGTGCATATCGTTCCTGGTTGCCATTTCTCTGTTCAGTAGTCGCGGGCCAAGACTGGTTGCCCTACATTGAAGCTCCTTGTCGGCTTCTCATTGATGTGCTGCAATTGCTTATTCTCAACATCTCTTCGTACATTTGGTCTGAGCAAATCCAGACGAGATCTCAACCTTCGGTTAAAGAACATCATGGCCGGGGTCTGGCTGGTGACTGCATGTGTCACATTTCTGTAGGCCAACAGGAAATTGTCCACCTTATGCTGCAGTGGAATGTCGTCATCGCACATGGCCCTTACTGCTTTCTTAAAGGTTTGTACGAACCTCTCAGCCAATCCATTTGTGGCTGGATGATATGGGGCGGATGTGTAATGCCTTACCCCATTCCTTTTCATGAATCTTCGAAACTCTTCGGACACAAACTGTGGTCCGTTATCAGAGCAAATCTGCTCTGGCAAGCCGTTCCTGGCAAATATGGTCCTTAGGACTGCAATAGTTTTCTCCGTGGTGATGGACGACATTTTGATCACCTCAGGCCATTTCGAGTGCGCATGCACGGCTATTAGAAACATTGAGTCCATGAATGGACAAGCAAAATCAATATGCACCCGTTGTCAAGGAGATGAGGGCCACTCCCATGGGTGTAGAGGGGCATGTGTGGTGCATTTTGGACCTTCTGGCATCCTGAGCAGCTCTTTGTCAGGTCCTCGATTTGCTGATCGATCCCCGGCCACCACACATAAGCCCTAGCAAGGCTTTTCATTTTCACCCCTCCCAGATGGCCTTCATGAAGCTCATTGAGCATGCTCTCCCTTAACTTGGGTGGAATTACCACTCGGGATCCACACATCAAGGTCCCCTGGCATACTGACAGCTGTTCTCTTCTGGATGAGAATGCTGGCAACAGTGAGTCGCCATGTGTTGGCCATCCCTTCACCGTCAAGTCATACACCCGAGACAGTGTCGGGTCATTTCGGGTCTCCTTCTCTATATCAGCGTTAGTTACTGGCAAGCGTTCACTTATAATCGAATGAAATATTTCGACAGGGTCCACTGCTGGTGCTTCCTCCGCAGTAGGCAGTGGCAGGCGTGATAGCCCATCAGCGTTTCCATGCTGTTTCGTGCCCTTATACTCGATTTCATATTGGTTCGCCCCTAGAAAAAGCGACCATCTTTGTAGCCGTTGCGCATTCATCACCGGCACGCCCTTCTTTGGATTAAAGATGGAGACAAGTGGTTGGTGGTCCGTCAGCAAGGTGAACTTCTGCCCGTGCAGATAGTGGTTGAACTTTTTCACTCCCCACACTAGGCTGAGGGCCTCCTTGTCAATCTGGGCATAGTTACGCTCGGCTGAGGTTAGTGACCGAGACGCAAAGGCTACCGGCTTCTCCGAGCCGTCCGGGAACTTGTGCGACAGCACCGCTCCAATGCCATAGGGTGATGCATCACACGGCAACCGAATGGGTAGTGCTGGGTTGAAATGAGCCAACACCTCTTTTGATGTGATCAATTCTTTGCACTTCTGGAAAGCTCGTTTACATTCGTCATTCCACTTCCATGGTACCCCCGTTTGCAGTAGGGTGTTCAATGGGTGTAGTACTGTAGACAAATTCGGCAAGAACTTATGATAGTAGTTCACCAGCCCGAGGAACGACCTCAGTTGTGACACATTTTCCGGTGCTGGAGCCTTGACTACTGCCTCAATCTTTTCAGGGGACTTGTGTAACCCCTCTTCATCAATAACGTGGCCACAATACGAGATCTGCTTCTGGAAAAACTCGCATTTGTGGTGATTAGCTCGGAGCCCATATTCCTTCAATCTAGTAAGCACCTGCTCCAGGTTGGCAAGGTGAGCACTGTCATTTTTGCCCGTGACCAGGATGTCGTCCAAATAACACTGGGTCCCTGGAATCCCTTGCAGGGCTTGATCCATTGCCCTTTGCCAAATAGCCGGAGCTGATGCTACCCCGAACACCAGCCGGTTGTATTGGTAGAGACCTTTATGAGTGTTGATCGTGAGGTACTGTTTTGAGGCTTCTTCTACCTCCATTTGTAGGTACGCCTGGGCCAGATCAATCTTAGTGAAGCGTTTCCCTCCAGATAGCGAGGCGAAAATATCTTCAATCCGCGGAAGCGGATATTGTACCGTGTGAAGGAATGGGTTCACTGTCACCTTAAAGTCCCCACAGATGCAAACTTTCTTTGGTTCCCCAGGCATATTACTCAATGACCTCTTCATTACAGGAACGATGGGTGTGGCCCACTCACTCCAGTCGACTTTGGACAGTACTCCTGAACGTTCCAAACCTTCCAGCTCTGCTTCGACGGCTGGGCGGATCGCATAAGGCACCGGTCTGGCCTTAAAAAACTTTGGGCTTGCATTTTCCTCTATTTTGATCATCGCTGTTATGCCTTTTAGTGTTCCAAGTCCCTCCTGGAACACTTCTTGTGCGTCGGTTAGCATTTTTGACAGTCGGCCAGGTGTGGCGTCGTCATCCTTTTTGGCATCTACAGTCAGTGCTTGTATGGAATGCCAATCTAGCTGTATCTTCCGGATCCATTCACGTCCTAGTAGTGGTGGTCCTCCATCTGGCAATACATATAGGTCCATTTTTGGTGTTTCCTTACCGTTATATACAACGTTCACCCTTATTTTTCCTTTGGGGTAGACTTTTTGCCCCGTGTACGTCTTCAAGACAATCTCTGTACCTCTCAAGGGTATATGTGAGAATAGCCGCTTGTAGTCCCTTCGGTTTATGACTGTTAGGGCTGATCCTGTGTCCAATTCCATTTTCACTTGGACTCCAGCTATCTTGAGCGTGACCCAGATAGTTTGATGATCCTCCGTTTGGATCACCTTATGTAGTTTCAGACAACCCAGCTCCTTGCTTCCGGAGTCTGTATCACTTTTCTGTTCGTCTGAACTACTCTCCGTCACCTTATGTACCTTCTTGTACTTCTCCTGTGGAGATTTCTTGCTGCTGGTTTTCTTTCCCGACCTGCAGACTCTTGCTATGTGTCCTACTTTTCCACACTGTCTGCACACTTTGTCCTTAAACCAGCAATCATTATGGTCGTGTGTTGTTCTGCCGCAGCGATAGCACTTCACTGTTCCGTATGACATTTCATTTGTGCCATATTCTTGCGGTCTCCATTGTATCTCTGCAGCGCCCCGTGCGGCTGCTTCGTGTGATACTGCCATGCTGAAAGCCTTGTCCAGCGTAAGATGCTTTTCTGATAGAAGCCGTTTCTGGGTTCCTTCACTTTGAAGCCCACACACAAACTTGTCCCTTAAAGTATCTGCTAGTCCCGCTCCAAACTGGCAGTGTTTGGATAGCTTGCGCAGTTCCGTTAAATACTCAGCATTACTTTCATCTTTATGCTGGTTCCTTTTGTGAAACTTAAATCTTTCTGCTATCAGCAGCGGTCTGGGGTTTAAGTGGTTCTGTAGGATTGACACTATGTTTCCAAAATCCTTGTCCACTGGCTTCTCTGGGGTTACTAGGTTTCGCAGTAAGCCATACGTTTTTGCACCCATGGAATTCAACAATACCAGCGCTTTCCTCTCATCTGGCACTTCATTCGCCTTGCAGTACACTTCTATGCATTCGACATATGTCGTCCAATCTTCGACTTCATTGTCGAATGCTGTGATACTGCCACTCTTCGGCATCCCTGGGTGTGGTTAGACTGGCTCAAAATGGCGTTTTCCTGTGCTTCCCTTCTTCTCCGCTGGCTCAAAAAAGACATTTTCCCGCGCTCTCCCTTCTTCTCCACTGTGGCTCAAAATGGCGTTTCTCACGCTCTCCCTTCTTCTCCGCTGCGGCTGCTCGGCCCTTGAACACCGGCTGCGCTCTGCGCATTTCCCTTTCTTCCCTGCTGACGCTGCTCGTCCCTTGAATACCGGCTGCGCTCTGTGTGTTTTCTTTCGCACCTCTCTCTCCTCTCCTGTCGACGTCGTTCGGTCCTGAACACTGACTGCGCCCTGTGCGCTCTACCCTCTCTCTTCCCCTGTCGACGCCACTCGGTCCTGAAGACCAGCTGCGCCCTGTGTGCTGTACCCTCTCCCTTCTCCCGTCGACGCTGCTCAGCCTTTTTATGTGCCGTCAGTCGGCTCTAGCCGCCGCTGTCCGGGAAGGGTCTGCGCCGGACCTGTTGCCAGCCTGTTTCGCTGGACCACCTTGACTGGAGAACCAAGCCCAGCTCTCAACAGCCTCCCCTGCGATGCTCAATCTCTGCTGGGTGACTGGGCGGTTGCTCGTGGTCGACGCCCGTGCTTCTGGCCTCAACTTTCTTCCACTGTTCTCCAGGAGCGAATCCCTGGGAGGTAATGCAGAGTTGCACGTAGGTTCGAATCTGCCTCGTCGCCACTGTTGGATCCGTGTATTTTTGATGTTGTGTGTCCTTCAATAACTAGACACGAGACTGCAGGAACAATCAACAGGTATTTACTGGATGAGGGTTACTCTAAAACTAAACGTACAGATCCCTACTCAGGGTTTATATACAGGTGTGGTCACTGCCGGTACTACAGTATACAGGAGCTGTAAAAAGTAGTTCTCCCCTTAAAGGTACATACACTACACAGGGTTCTCCTGCTAGTCCGGGGTTCTCCCGCTAGTTTGGGGTTCTCCCGCTAGTTCGGAGTTTTCCCGCTGGTTCGGGGTTTTCCTGCTAGTTCGGGGTTCTCCTGCTAGTCCGGGGTTCTCCTGTTAGTTTGGGGTTTTCCTGCTGGTTCTGGGTTTTCCTGCTGGTTCAGGGTTCTCCTGCTAGTTCGGGGTTTTCCCGCTGGTTCTGGGTTCTCCTGCTAGTCCAGGGATCTCCTGCTAGTCCGAGGTTCACCCGCTATTTTGGGGTTTCCCGCTAGTTCAGGGATCTCCTGCTAATCCGGGGTTCTCCTGCTATTTCGGGGTTTTCCCGCTAGTTCTGAGTTTTCCTGCTGGTTCAGGGTTCTCCTACTAATCCGGGGTTCTCCTGCTAGGCCGAGGTTCTTCTGATAGTCCGGGGTTCTCCTACTAGTCCGGGGTTCTCCTACTAGTCCGGGGTTCTCCTGCTAGTCCGGGGTTCTCCTACTAGTCCGGTGTTCTCCTATTAGTCCGGTGTTCTCCTGCTAGTCCGGGGTTCTCCTGCTAGTTCGGGGATTTCCCGCTAGTCCAGGGTTCTCCTGTTAGTTCGGGGTTTTCCCACTAGTTCTGGGTTTACCTGCTGATTCAGGGTTCTCCTGCTAGTCCGAGGTTCTCCCGCTAGTTCAGGGATTTCCCGCTAGTCCAGGGTTCTCCTGCTAGTCTGAAGTTCTCCTACTAGTCCAGGGTTCTCCTACTAGTCCCGGGTTCTCCTGCTAGTTTGGGGTTCTCCTGCTAGGCCGGGGTTCTCCTGCTAGTCCAGGGTTCTCCTGCTAGTCCGGGGCTCTCCTGCTATTCCAGGGTTCTCCTGCTAGTCCGGGGTTCTCCTGCTAGTCCGGGGTTCTCCTGCTAGTCCTGGGTTCTCCTGCTAGTTTGGGGTTCTCCTGCTAGTCCGGAGTTCTCCTGCTCCCCCGGGGTTCTCCTGCTAGTCCGGGGTTCTCCTGCTAGTCTGGGGGTCTCCTGCTAGTTCGGGGTTCTCCTGCTAGTCCGGAGTTCTCCTGCTAGTCTGGGGTTCTCTTGCTAGTCTGGGGTTCTCCTGCTAGTTTGGGGTTCTCCTGCTAGTCCGGGGTTCTCCTGCTAGTCTGGGGTTCTCCTGCTAGTCCGGGGTTCTCCAGCTAGTCCGGAGTTCTCCTGCTAGTCTGGGGTTCTCCTGCTAGTCCGGGGTTCTCCTGCTAGTCCAGGGTTCTCCTGCTAGTCTGGGGTTCTCCTGCTAGTCCGGTGTTCTCCTGCTAGTCCGGGGTTCTCCTGCTAGTTCGGGGTTCTCCTGCTAGTCTGGGGTTCTCATGCTAGTCCGGGGTTCTCCTGCTAGTCCGGGGTTCTCCTGCTAGTCCACGGTTCTCCTACTAGTCCGGGGTTCTCCTGCTAGTCTGGGGTTCTCCTGCTAATCCGGGGTTCTCCTGCTAGTTCGGGGTTCTCCTGCTAGTCTGGGGTTCTCCTGCTAGTCTGGGGTTCTCCTGCTAGTCCGGGGTTCTCCTGCTAGTCCGGGGTTCTCCTGCTAGTTCGGGGTTCTCCTGCTAGTCTGAGGTTCACATGCTAGTCCGGGGTTCTCCTGCTAGTCCGGGGTTCTCCTAGTCCAGGGTTCTCCTACTAGTCCGGGGTTCTCCTGCTAGTCTGGGGTTCTCCTGCTAATCCGGGGTTCTCCTGCTAGTTCGGGGTTCTCCTGCTAGTCTGGGGTTCTCCTGCTAGTCCGGGGTTCTCATGCTAGCCCGGGGTTCTCCTGCTACTCCAGGGTTCTCCTACTAGTCCGGGGTTCTCCTGCTAGTCCAGGGTTCTCCTACTAGTCCGGGGTTCTCCTGCTAGTCCGAGGTTCTCCTGCTAGTCTGGGGTTCTCCTGCTAGTCCGGGGTTCTCCTGCTAGTCCGGGGTTCTCCTGCTAGTCCACGGTTCTCCTACTAGTCCGGGGTTCTCCTGCTAGTCTGGGGTTCTCCTGCTAATCCGGGGTTCTCCTGCTAGTTCGGGGTTCTCCTGCTAGTCTGGGGTTCTCCTGCTAGTCCGGGGTTCTCCTGCTAGTCCGGGGTTCTCCTGCTAGTTCGGGGTTCTCCTGCTAGTCTGAGGTTCACATGCTAGTCTGGGGTTCTCCTGCTAGTCCGGGGTTCTCCTGCTAGTCCAGGGTTCTCCTACTAGTCCGGGGTTCTCCTGCTAGTCTGGGGTTCTCCTGCTAATCCGGGGTTCTCCTGCTAGTTCGGGGTTCTCCTGCTAGTCTGGGGTTCTCCTGCTAGTCCGGGGTTCTCATGCTAGCCCGGGGTTCTCCTGCTACTCCAGGGTTCTCCTACTAGTCCGGGGTTCTCCTGCTAGTCCAGGGTTCTCCTACTAGTCCGGGGTTCTCCTGCTAGTCCGAGGTTCTCCTGCTAGTCTGGGGTTCTCCTGCTAGTCCGGGGTTCTCCTGCTAGTCCAGGGTTCTCCTACTAGTCCGGGGTTCTCCTGCTAGTCTGGGGTTCTCCTGCTAATCCGGGGTTCTCCTGCTAGTTCGGGGTTCTCCTGCTAGTCTGGGGTTCTCCTGCTAGTCCGGGGTTCTCATGCTAGTCCGGGGTTCTCCTGCTAGTCCAGGGTTCTCCTACTAGTCCGGGGTTCTCCTGCTAGTCCAGGGTTCTCCTACTAGTCCGGGGTTCTCCTGCTAGTCCGGGGTTCTCCTGCTAGTCCGGGGTTCTCCTGCTAGTCCGGGGTTCTCCTGCTAGTCTGGGGTTCTCCTGCTAGTCTGGGATTCTCATGCTAGTCCAGGGTTCTCCTGCTAGTTCGGGGTTCTCCTGCTAGTCCGGGGTTCTCCTGCTAGTCCGGGGTTCTCCTGCTAGTCCGGGGTTCTCCTGCTAGATTGGGGTTCTCCTTCTAGATTGGGGTTCTCCTGCTTGTCCGCTGTAACTGCAGCGGATGTGTCACGAAAATTCTGGAAATATTGGTAAATACCAAGATACAGCCAACCAGCGGGAGAACCCCAACCTCGTGGAAATTCTCCCCTGCGGTTTGATGATGATTTCATAGTGAAAACCTTTCCCATTTATTTATGAACCAAAAAGCAAGCACATGCTTATTATTTTGTTTCATTATTTTTGTCACCACTTGGCAACAGGCTCCAGCAGAACCATGGAGACTTGTTTCACACATATTGAGTAGCCTTAGCGCCGCATTTGAGGCGCTAGAGGGCCTAGCGCCGGAGTTATGGCCAGTTGGGAAATTGAGTGGGGCCCTTCCGTCGGCGTTAAGCCGGTAGCGCTGCGCCGGCACCGATGACGTCATCGGTGTGCGCAGCGTCCCGGTTGCCATGCCGACGGGCCCCAGCGCCGAAATTCAGTTGCGGCCGCCTCGCCCGTGGCAGCCGCAACTAAGACTCTGGCAACCGAGTCTTCCCCGAGTTAGCGCCGGCGCATTAAGGTCGCGCGGCGGCCGGCCGCTTTCCCGTCGGCTGCCTGCCCGCACCTCCCTCCCCGGACTCCTCCACCCCCCCCCCCCGCGGAACAGATGCGTCTGGCCTGCAAGCCCGGCACTTGTCCGAGGTGCCGGGCTCATTTTTTCAATATTTGAACGGACAGCGGGCGGGTGCAGGCAGCTCCTCCTTAACTGAAGGAGGAGGCCTGCACTTCCCCAGCCTGCCGCACCGCATCGGGTGCCGCAGCGCCGGATTAGCGCCGCAATTCGGCACTCAGCGCCCATTGGGAGGCGCTCACGCCCGCCAGTAGCGCCGGCAGCCGTCTGGGCGCGGCCCTACTGAATTTTTGGCGCGCGCAAGGGAATTAGCGCCGGCGCTAAATTTCCGGCGCTAAAGCCCTGGCGCGGCGTCAACTCAATTTCTAGGCCATTAACTTCACAATGAATTTGGACGCTGTGATTAGAATGTATTAGACATTTTGGTGATGCACCAGGCACTGAGGTTCACAGGCAGGATGCAATAATTGAGGATTAATCTATTAAATTGAAAATCTCCCCTGAATTTTCATTTTTAAAAGATCAACAGATATTAGGGTTGGTTTTATTTGTGCAGCAGCTTTTGAAAATTGAAAAAAAATAGACCCCTCTCCTCCTGGGTGTAATTGGAATGATATAACCAGCAGGATGGAGCTCCAGCTGTGTGTTCAAGTTACATTTATCAGTGGGGAAGAGGGGAGGCATAACAAAGAGATTTCACTTGTTGCAGCCAGAGCCCCTTACTGCTCTCGTACACTTCCCAGGTGGCAGTGACTATTTTTGTACCATTTTTGGCTAATGATGGTGTAGGGATGGGGGTGGTCCTTTTCAATGAGTGCATAGATAACTCTGAAATGTGCTTGCCACAAAGCATATATGGGTTTGAACAAATTTCACGGAACTGCAGTCTTGGCCTTTGCCCACAATTTCAACAAGATAGGCTAAGTCACATAGTCAACTATTCAACACCTATGTCAAAACATATGCTCAGTCAACTGGATGTGCATCAGGGAAACCCTTATCACTACAGCTATCTCTGACAGAGCGGGTTCTGTAAGATGGATCACTTTTGCTATTGAGTTTGTGAAATATCAACCATCATTTTATGCAGAGATTGTGTAATTGCTATGAAAAAAGATACGCTTTGAACGACATGCTACAGTATATATGCTCTGGTTCTGGAAGATCAGTCTTTTTGAGTACCCATGCCCATGTGATATTTTTATTCATGTAATTATTTACAGCTATAAGGTAGAAATTACTATTGACAATATTGCTGTATGAATACTTAATATGCTTGTACCAAATTTGGAGAGAGGAATTTGATATGAGACTGTTGAGGTTTCATATGATAACATTGCCAACAGAACTTTCCATCCTCATGTATAGCACAAGAAGCTTGGGTGTGGTTGTCAAGGTCACCGTGGCCCTGAATTTTTACCCCACAGGTTTGCTCCAGGCTGCAATAGGTGACATCAGCAACATCACTATGCACTGCTGCGTTAGGGATGTCACCGAGGCTCTCTACTCCAGGAGGAACAACTTCATCTCTTCCCCCATGGAGCCGGTGAAGCAGGATGAGACAGCTAGGGGCTTCACCAGGATTGGCAGGCTTCACACGAGTGCAAGGAATATTTGACTGCACCCACATCACCTTGCGTGCTCCGTGTCAAGACCTGGGCATGTATGTCAACAGGAAGAAATTCCTCTAAGTCAATGTGCAGCTGGTGTGTGACAACAGGCAGTGAATCATGCAGGTCTGTGCCCAGTTTCTTGGCAGTAGTCATGATGCCTTAATCCTGCGCCAGTCCGCAATCCCCGCTCTCTTCCACCGAGATCATCTAGTGTCAGGCTGGCTCCTAGGGAACAGGGGGTATGCCCGGAGCAGGTGGCTCATGAGTCCTGTCAGGAACCCGAGCACAGAATCTAAGCAGCATTATAATCAGAGACTAGAAAAGCCCTTAGATGCATTACCACACATTTATTCATTTTAAAATCTATCTCAATTTATCTACATAATTGGTCCAAGCCTCTATGAATGTATTTGTTACCCACCCACATAGCTCTGTGTCATTAGCAAATTTAGTACTATTACTACAGACACCCTGTTACATATTACTGTATTCACAAATATTTTGAACAGCAGATATTTCTGATCAGATCTCTATGGACCTCCACTAATTATTTTTTCCCTGGTGGAATATATCACCTTCTGTCCTCTTTTGATGAACTAATTCTCAATCCATCTAGGCAATTTGTCATCTATTCCAATGAGCCTTACCCTTCTTTCTAGCCTGAGATAAATGTCTCCATGTGTTGGCCAGAAAAATCAGCACTGTTGCACTTCAGTGAGGAACAAAAGCATGATTCTGGGGACGGTGTTCCTAGAGTCACACAATATTTGTCCAGAGAAAAAGCACATTTTAGTTAGAAATTGGGCACCTTAGCACCTCCTGTTATCGCTTCCGGGGGCGATAGCGGGACGCTAATCACTTACCGACCGGACGCGGCGAGAAGATCGACTCCCACGCTATTCAGCGGGAGGTTTGTGGTGGCGGTATGGCATTGCGCCCCGATCTCCTTTGCCCGGAGACCATGACGTCATCGTTGTGACGGCATCGCCCCGGTAGCGCCCCAGATTCGAACTTCAGTTCCGCGTTCTGCAGCATCGCCGGAGGTGTTCACTGGGAGGCCGGGCGCTCCTGGGGTGAAACCTAAAAACGAGGTGGCTGAGGTAAGTGGAAAAAATTCTCAAATGGTCTTTCTGGGTCTTTTTTCAATTTTCTTCACCAGCGATCGATCAGTCGGCACTCTGCTGCAGTGCATCGGGCTGATCGGGCCGGATTGCGGCTGCCGTCGGGGTCCAGGTAAGTTTTCCCTTTGCGGAGCCTGCAGCGGTGGACCTTCTCGTTAAGGGAGGGAAGGAGCCTTCCAACACGACAGCGCTGCACGGCCCATTGTTCAGCGCTGCACACCTACCGCCCTGCCTGCTGCCTGTTGCGCTCCAGGAAGGAAGTGCAGCGCTTGATTTAGAGCTCCACTTCCTTCCTGGAGCGCAAACGCTGAATTTTTTAAAAGTTGAAAAACATTAGCGTCTGGCTCCCAAACAGGGCGATACCGAATTTCTCCCCCAGAAGCTTTTGCATAGGTGACACCCTCTTAAAGGCACCACATCCATTTTTTCACATTTAGGGGAAGATATTCACTGGCTCTACAAGTTGGAAACGGGACACTAGTGAGTTGAAAATCATGGGGAAATCTTACCACCCTGTTCCTGCTCCCAATCTGGCTGCCGAAATCCCGAAAGGGGCCTACCACCGGCCGGTCAGAGTGTCCACCTGTTTCAGGTGGTAAACCCTTTTAATATGCAAATCGAGGGTTCTCTGACATTCATATTTGTATTGCAAATTTGGGAGACAACTAGGAGTGTGCGCTGTGCCCGCTCCACCCAGTTTTACCCAGATGTACAGTTGGAGAGAACCAAAATTGATGTCTCCTTCCCCCTGTGACCTACCTGCCTGCCAGCCAGGTTGTCCTCTGCCCGTCCGATATTGCGCTAGGCCAGAGCCAGTGAGGACGGCCAAGGGGTAGTCAGCTCATTGGCAGCATGGCAATGATGCCCCTCCCACCAGCAGGAACAGGCAGGCATTTTGCTCTTTGCCCAGCTGCTCCATGCCTGGAGTTAAAATCTACCCCACTACCTCAGTGACTTCCTAGTTGAAAACTCATTTCATGAATAATTTGGTGGTTCTATTCGTCACAATCCACAATCTTTTCTCGTTTATATTTTTAGGCGAATGATACCTATAGTCTCAAACCTTTGCCAATCACTTCCATTTGGCCACAAATTCCTTCACAGAGATATCGTGTTATATATTATTCGACTTGATCAGTGATTGAGAGAGCCTTTAACATTTTAAAGACATATTCTAGGTACTTCAACAGTCTTTAAGTGCAGTATAACCCTGTCAAATATGTGATATATTTTTAGGAAGTTGTATATGACATAATATAACAATGCCTCAAGGTACTGACCTAGAGCAAAGGCAAAAGTCCTGAAGCATTCAGTTAATGGTCTGTCAATGAATAAGGGGGCCCTAGTGGGCCTTTATTTCAAATAGAAGAACCCCCTGGGGAGCTGAGACAAGTTAAGAGTCCAACTCATGTGAAGAAGATTCCCCCAACAGTAAGCAATTTTTTTAAGCATGTTATACCTTAACATGATATTCAAAAGACTGGACTAATTCTACTGAAAAATATTTTTCTTTCTTTGATTAAGGAATATACAAAAAGCATTATCATCACAGACACACAAAATATAATGTTAAACCATAAAAATATTCATTACACATTTAAACATCATACAGAAAATATATTTGAAGGAAATGCATAACAGGAATATGCAAAATCAGGACTGTAGATGCGAACGAACCTGAATTATATTGTTAAGATTTTGTTAGAAAAATGGCTGAAATTGGTTGGCGTTGATTTTGACTGTCTTCGCTTGGTGTTATTGGGATGCTAACTGCCTCAAAATGGGATTGGTAGTCTTACCATCCCGTTAACACGGCGATGTGGCTGGCTCCATTTTAAAAGGGGCCTAATGCCGGGTGGCCAAAGTGCCTGCCTGATTCAGGTGATAGGCCACTTTTAAAATGGAAATCTGGGTCCTATGATGTAAATAGGACCTGATTGCCATTTTAGGTAGGAACTGTGCAGCACAGTGTAGGCTCCGATCAGTGCCATGGGCGATGGAAGGGAAGGGGCCCTCTAAAGAGAAGTCTTGAATTATTTTTGTGGGCCCCAGAGGAGCAGGAGTGCAACTGCCTGATCCACAAATATAATCTGGGCTGCTGCTGCCACAGGATCCCCACCCTCTGATATGGTGACCAGCCCCCTGCCCTCCGGCCCCAACACATGCCTTGCTGGCGGCAGCTCCAGCCTGTTTTTGTGCTCTATCTAGTGAGCTGCAAAAAGATGCCTGTTTGGAGCCCTGCAGCTCGTCTGGTGAATTTAAATGAGGCCAAAGCCTCAAAATCACGAGAGCCTCTTCACTGCCGGAGAGGACGGCTGACCAGTGCGCTCCACGGGTTAGCTGCCCAAAAGTCAAAAACGACCCCGTTGAGTTTACTGCACCTCTGTTTAAGATTAACCTGGTCTTTTCCATTTCCACATAGAAACAAGAATCTTTTTACAAATCCACGTCACTATCTTCTCATGTCCTGACATAGATTTATGTTGTGAGCAGCTCTTGTCTGTGAATCTTACACTCCATTTATATTGTGCTTGTAGTAGACATACCTCTGTAATATGATGTGTTCCTATGTTGGAATTGCTCAGTTTATACCATAACGCAGATTCAGCAATATCAGGAAAACTGTATGTGTGAAAAATCCTTACAATTCTTTTTACTTTTGCAGCAATGCATGGGAATCTATGTTACCTTTGACAGTTGTCTCCTAACAGACCTTGGAGGTGAAAATCCTGCTTGTCATTTTCTGTCTTGTAGTCTCAATGACCCAAAAGGAGAAATTTCACCCCCAATTTTGCAGTGTCCTTGGGACAACAGTGAATGAATGGGTCATAGGTCTGGATGGGGTACATTGCTTTAGAACAAATCAATTTCTAAGGGCTGGATTTTGCCAATGGGGAGCTTTTGGAGGCGGAACTCCCACTTGTTGTGTTTTAGTCCCACCTCCATCAACTTCTGGCCAACTCATGCTATTTTCCTTTGATTGACCTTGTTAAGCATGCCCAGGCCAATTAAGGGAAAGCCGGTTACAGAGAACGTCAACGTATGACGTTTCATCTGTCAAAACATTTTGACACATGAATTGTTATCGTTTGACAGCTCTGTGAAGCTGTCAAACACTGACATTCTATGTAGTTTGATGAGTTCTTGAATTCAAGACTCATCAAACCTCTTTCTTTTGCGGAAATTAGATGGTTGTTGCATTGGAGAATGCAACGGCCATCTGTCACCTCTGCCGCGGAGGTGCGAGACTCTCCGCATCCACAACTCTTAAAGCCTGCAGGAAGAAACAAAGGTAAGTAAACTTTTATTAACACTTTCCACTCACCTCACCTCGCCTCTCCACACTTGCACCCATCACTTACCTTCACAGCGCACTTTTGCACCCCTCCGACCCCTGCAGACCTACTACTCACCTCGGTGACCCTGGCGGGGTTCAGAGCCTTCAGGAAACCCGCACTTGGGTGGGTAAAGTGGGGATTAACAGGCAGATAAGTGGCACTAATCCCCTTCCTGCCTCCAAGGAGACAGGACCCAGTGCAGGTCGGCTACCCGCCTCCTGGGAAGATGTCACGGAGGCGCGTTGGGGGCGGGTTGGGCACCCGACCCCAGATTCTGCCATTTTCCCGGCAGTCCCGCCCCATACCTGTAGTGTATGTACCCGTCTACCCTTAAGGAAATTATTGTATGTAACCGTTCACCTTTAAGGGAACTACTTTAAGTGTGGCACTACTTGTTTGGCTTCTGTATACTGTAATACCGACAGTGACCACACCAGTATATAAGTGTTGTGACAGGATAACTGGGGCAGATTCGCCCGGACCTTCGAATAGTAAAGACCTGTTTGTTGTTATTTCTGAAGTCTGTGTATTTATTAACTGCACAACCCACAGACTTTACAGTGGCGACGAGTCCGATCGTACCCTGCGGCAAGATTACCAAAGCAAGAAGAGCGTCGAAGAGAGGCAACCGCCCTCGTCGTGCTGCTGGAAGAAAACACGAGGCTGCAGCAGGAGAAAGGTGGAAGACTTTAGCAACAAAAGCTTCCGTCTGCAACAGGCACTGACTACCCTTCTACCACGGTACAGAGTGAGCCGATCAGCAGGGAACAAGGCGGCCGAAGAGACTGTGAGTAGGGGAAGGTGTAGAGAATATCCGGAGGATAAGGGCAGAGCACTCGACCTCGGTCGAGGGGGAGCTGAGCCGGTCAAAAGTCGGGTCCAACGGCGTCGGGTGACAGCCGGACCGCGATCGGCGGGAAAAATCCGGGCAGCGACCGCAGCCACGAAGCGCTGAGCCTGTGAGTAGGCGCGGGAAGAGAAACCCAGCCGCAGCCGGGGAGGGAAACACCGGTCTGCGAGAGGGCTGGGGAGGCGAACGGGAACCGTGCGGGTGAGAGCCGGGTGCGGAGAGAGAGACTGCGAGGAGCCAGTCCAGCGGCTGAGCTGTTCTCCACCAACGGGGTACTCAGAGCCGGCAAAACCGAACGTGCAGGAGTGGGAGAGAGACACAGCCGAAAACGGGGTGAGAGACTGCGCGAGAGCCAGTCCAGCGGCTGAACTGTCCTCCGTTAACGGGGTGTACCCAGCGCCAGTAGAGCCGTGCGGGAGGGAGGAGAAGACAGAGCCGAGTAGGGGGAGCTGTGCGAGAGCCAGCCCAGCGGCTGAACCTGTCCGCTGCGGGGAAAGCGTACCCCTTCCACCAGGAAGAAACGCGGGAAGCCGCCATTAGGCGGAGGAGCCGACAGAAGCGGGAAACCGCCATTGAAGTGGGTGGGGAGAGAAAGGAAGAGCGGGAAACCGCCAAATTCGCGGGAAAAGCCGCCATCTTAGAAAAAAAAAAAAAAATACATAAGAATTTAAAGAAATATTTGTGTTGTACCCAAAGAAAGGAAGATGCCTAAGCATGGGGACAGCAACGATTTTAACTCCGAAATAGAAGACTGGCCCACGTACGTGGAACGTATTGAGATACATTATAAGGCTAACAAAATAGCTAAGGAGGAAAAAGCTGTAACCTTACTTAACATGATGGGTGCGAAAACATTCGGGTTGTTGAAACATCTTCTCTCTCCAGCTAAACCGGCGGATCAGACTTTCGAGGATATAGTAGTGGTGCTGAAGGATCACTTGAACCCCACACCGTTGAAGCTGGCTGAACGATTCAGATTCTATGCGAGAACGCAGAAGAAAGACGAAAGCAACGCGGAATACTTGGTCGAACTGCGGAGGCTAGCGAAACACTGCCAGTTCGGAGGGAATCTGACAGAGGCACTGCGAGACAAGTTCGTATGTGGATTGTCTAAAGAAGGGACGCAAAAGCGACGACTGGAAGAGAACAACCTCACACTTGACAGGGCTGTCCTTATAGCCGCATCATACGAAGCCGCAGCAAAAGGAACGGCAGCAATGCAGCGGAAGGCGGTGGCACTAGGGGTGGACCACATCACCTCGAGGACTACGAAATGCTATCGTTGTGGGAAGACAACACACGACCAGAAGCGTTGCTGGGGTAAAAACCAAGAATGCTGGAAATGTGGCAAGATCGGGCACATAGCTAAAGTGTGCCGGTCAGGAACGACGTACAACAATAACGAGTCCTCACAAAAATGGTACAGAAAGGTACAAGAGGCGACTAGGAAGAGTCTGAAGGAACAGAAGTCGGACTCACACTCCAAATGCAAAGGACTGGACAGTCTGAGAATCCACAACGTGAGCAATGAAGCTGACCGACAAACTATCTGGATAACGCTACAGATTGCAAAGGTCCAAGTAAAAATGGAAGTGGACACCGGATCGGCGTTGACGGTCATGAATAAGCATGACTATAAGAAATTTTTCAAGCATATTCCACTACGGGATACGGAACTAGTACTACAGACATACACGGGGCACAAAGTATTCCCCATCGGAATGATAGAAGTCAAGGTGAGATACAAGGATAAAGATCATCACCGGTTGGACCTGTATGTATTGCCTGAGGGAGGACCACCACTCCTGGGACGGGAGTGGATCCGAAAAATAAAATTGGACTGGCAGTCCCTAAATACCATGACGGTGGATTCCGAAAAAGAGGATGTCAAACCTGAACGGTTGTCCAGAATATTGGACGAAGCTAAGGAGGTATTCCAGCAAAGGTTAAGATTGCAGAAAATGCAAGCCCAAAGTTTTTTAAGGCCAGATCAGTTCCTTACGCAATACGACCAGCTGTGAAGGCAGAACTGGAAGAACTTGAACGATCAGGGGTTCTGTCAAAAGTGGACTGGAGTGAGTGGGCCACGCCCATTGTTCCCGTCATGAAGTCCTCACCGAGTAATAAGCCTGGGGGACCGGGGAAGGTCCGTATCTGCGGAGATTTCAAGATTACTGTGAATCCGGTGCTTCACACGGTACAATACCCGCTTCCGCGGATTGAAGATATCTTTGCTTCGTTGGCTGGAGGGAAACATTTCACGAAAATAGATCTGGCTCAGGCATATCTACAGATGGAGGTCGAGGAAGAGTCACGCCAGTCCCTCACCATCAACACTCACAGAGGCTTGTATCGCTCCAATAGACTGGTCTTTGGGGTAGCTTCGGCGCCAGCAATTTGGCAGAGGGCCATGGAACAGGTGTTACAAGGAATTCCAAGCACGCAGTGCTACTTAGATGACATTTTAATCACGGGAAAAGATGAGGAAGAACACCTCACGAATTTGAAACTGGTACTCACCAGGTTGAAGGAGTATGGCCTTCGGGTTAATCGCAAGAAGTGTGAGTTCTTCCAAAAACGGATCTCATACTGCGGTCATGTCATTGACCGAGAGGGACTGCATAAGTCACCCGAAAAGATAGAAGCGGTTGTGAAGGCCCCCGCCCCAGGAAACGTATCACAGTTAAGATCATTCTTGGGGTTGATTAATTACTATCACAAGTTTCTGCCAAATTTTTCCCCGGTACTGCATCCGCTGAATGACCTGTTGCGGAAAGAAACACCATGGAAGTGGAGTGAGGAATGCAAAAAGGCTTTTCGCAGAAGCAAGGAGTTGATTACCTCTGAAGAAGTGTTGGCTCATTTCAACCCAGCATTACCCCTTCGTCTAGCTTGCGATGCTTCCCCATACGGAATTGGGGCAGTACTCTCGCATAGGCTACCAAATGGCTCGGAAAGGCCAGTGGCTTTCGCGTCCCGATCATTGACACCCGCGGAGCGAAATTACGCCCAAATAGATAGGGAGGCCCTCAGTCTTGTGTGGGGCGTGAAGAAATTCAACCATTACCTACAATGTAAAAAGTTCACATTGCTGACAGACCACCAGCCGTTGGTGTCCATATTCAACCCAAATAAGGCCGTTTCCACCATGACAGCACAAAGGTTACAAAGGTGGTCCGTGTTACTTGGGGCACACCAATACGAAATTGAGTACAAAAGGTCTAAACAGCATGGAAATGCTGATGGGTTGTCACGCTTGCCATTGCCGATGGTAGAAGAAGCGAGTATAGTGGACCCAGTAGAGTTGTTCCACTCATCCATAGTGGAGTGTCTACCGATAACAAACTCAATGATTGAGAATGAGACAAGGAATGACCCGACTCTTTCACGAGTCTATGATGTAACGGTGGAGGGATGGCCAGCACAGAGCGAACCAACACTGCAAGCATTTGCACAGAGGAAAGAACAACTGTCAGTGTGTCGAGGAACCCTGATGTGTGGATCTGGAGTGGTGATTCCACCCAAACTCCAAAAGAAGGTGCTAAAGGAGCTGCACGAAGGACATCTGGGGGGAGTAAAGATGAAAAATCTAGCAAGAGCGTTTGTGTGGTGGCCAGGCATTGATAGAGACATAGAGGAGATCACGAAGAACTGCCTAGGATGTCAGAGGGTTCAGAATGCGCCACCACAGGCTCCTCTGCACCCATGGGAGTGGCCCTCATCTCCCTGGCAAAGAGTACACATCGACTTTGCTGGTCCATTTATGGACTCGATGTTCCTAATAGCGGTAGATGCCCACTCCAAGTGGCCAGAAGTAATTAAGATGACCACCACCACGACGGAAAAAACCATCACGGTGTTAAGGACTATGTTTGCTCGGAATGGCCTGCCAGAACAGATCTGTTCTGACAATGGACCGCAATTTGTATCTGAGGAATTTAAGAAATTCTTAAAGAGCAATGGGGTTAAACATTACACGTCAGCCCCATACCATCCCGCCTCCAATGGATTGACTGAAAGGTTTGTCCAGACCTTCAAGAAGGCCGTAAAGGCCATGAGTAATGAAGACATAAGTTTACAGCATAAGGTGGATAGTTTTTTGTTGGCATACCGAAATGCAACCCATGCGGTCACAAATCAAACTCCCGCGATTATGTTTTGTAATAGACGCCTACGATGTCGGCTGGATTTACTCAAACCAAACGTCAGAAGGGACGTAGAGAACCGGCAATTCCAGGGCATGAACGAAAGGGCCACTAGATCCTTCCAGACCGGTCAACGAGTTTTGGCCCGGGACTATCGTACTGAGAAATGGCAGCCTGGAACGATTGGAAAAAGGCTAGGCCCGTTGATGTACACTGTGGACATTGGAGACAATATAATAAGGCGCCATGTTGACCAGATCATAGGGTCCGCCACAAATGGGCCCCCGACTTCACCACCTTACCCGGATAAGGTTGAGACTGAGTTACCCAGAAC
Organism: Somniosus microcephalus; assembly: GCF_052327205.1. Lineage (NCBI taxonomy): Eukaryota > Metazoa > Chordata > Chondrichthyes > Squaliformes > Somniosidae > Somniosus > Somniosus microcephalus. The sequence goes on along the minus strand of NC_140990.1, from coordinate 263,027,096 downwards.
ACCTACGTCCGATCTGGTAGTTCTGGAGTCAGAGGAACCTGACACTGTGCTTCGAGCCGATTCAACTTTACCAGAAACACCTACTAGCCCGCTTGGAATGACGACACCACTGCGGCGTTACCCGGACAGAATCCGGAAACCTCCCGAAAGACTGAATCTATGAACTGTCTTAAATAAATCTGTATATATATATGTGATAATGTATGTCCACTATGGACTCAGTATGTTGAAAGCTAAAAAGGGAGGATTGTAGTGTATGTACCCGTCTATCCTTAAGGAAATTATTGTATGTAACCGTTCACCTTTAAGGGAACTACTTTAAGTGTGGCACTACTTGTTTGGCTTCTGTATACTGTAATACCGACAGTGACCACACCAGTATATAAGTGTTGTGACAGGATAACTGGGGCAGATTCGCCCGGACCTTCGAATAGTAAAGACCTGTTTGTTGTTATTTCTGAAGTCTGTGTATTTATTAACTGCACAACCCACAGACTTTACAATACCCACCTCCCCAAGGCTGGCAAGATCGCGCCCATAGTTTTTAACAAAAACTCAATTTTATTTTGTTCTTGTAAATTTAGATACTGACATAAAAAACGTAACGTTTAGATTTGTGGTCAGCATCACTGATATGACTCATTAGAAATGTGGTCCAATTTACTTTGATTTGCTGAGCTATTGAAAATGATAGCTGATTACTTAATAAAGTATTATCTTCTGAAACTGGAGAATGTGTAAAATAGGAGACTCGAGTTTGGAAGAAAGGAGAACTGGAATTTCTATAATAAAGATTTAGTGCTGAAATAATTTAGGTTATGACAGTAGGCTCCCGAGGTATGGAAAGTGGTCCACGTTGTCCAAGGCCTTGTCGTGGATTTTGATAATCGGGGGGCAGCACTGTGTGGCGGGGGCAGGTTGGTAGAGGACCTTTGTCTTACGGATGTTTAGTGTAAGGCCCATACTCTCGTACGCTTCGGTAAAGGTGTTGACGATGGTTTGGAGTTCGACCTCCGAGTGAGCGCAGACGCAAGCGTCGTCTATGTAATGTCCGTGTGTAATTGAGACACGGACTGCAGAAGTTGGTTATAACAGGTGTTTACTGAATGGAGACAAAACTGGAACTACTATACAAAGTTACTATACAGGCTTATATACAGGGGTGGTCACTACTGCTACTGCAGTATACAGGGGCTACAGAATATAGTTCCTTCTTCAAGGTACATACACTACAATTCCTCCCCTTTTAGCTAACAGTACATAACATTCGATTAATAATTAAATAACATATTTACAATTACAGTTGCTATATACATTAGCTGAAGTTAATCAATTGTAAATTCAGTCTTTGAGGAGGCTTCCTGATTCTGTCCGGATAACGCCTCTTTGGGGTATCAGGTTCTTCTGGCAAAGTTGATTCGGGATCAACGTCGTTGTTTGGTTCGTCTGCTTCCAATATCACCGATTCTGAGGTAGATGCAATTGGTACTTCGGTTTCATCACCAGGTGTATAGGATCGTGGTGTAGATTTGACGTTTTCCAGTGACTCTAGAATCTGGTCAGCATGGCGTCTTACAATGCTCTCTCCAACGTCCACGGTATACATTAGAGGTCCTTGCCGTGTGCAGATCGTTCCTGGCTGCCATTTCTCTGTGCGGTAGTCCCGGGCCAAAACTGGTTGACCTATCTTGAAACTCCTGGTTGGTCTTTCATTCATATTCTGAAACTGCCTGTTCTCCACATCTCTTCTGATGTTTGGCTTAACCAAATCCAAGCGGCATCTTAGTCTTCGATTGAAGAACATCATGGCTGGAGTTTGGTTGGTAACCACATGTGTCGCATTCCGGTAGGCAAACAAGAAGTTATCCACCTTGTGTTGTAGGGGTATGTCTTCATTACACATTGCCTTGATAGCCTTCTTGAATGTTTGAATGAACCTCTCAGCCAATCCATTGGTGGCTGGATGATATGGGGCGGATGTGTAATGCTTAACACCATTGTTCTTTAAGAACCTCCGGAACTCTTCAGACACAAACTGTGGTCCATTGTCGGAGCAAATCTGTTCAGGCAGCCCATTTCTGGCGAATATGGTTCGTAAGACTGTGATAGTTTTTTCTGTGGTGGTTGAGGACATTTTTATTACCTCTGGCCACTTTGAATGTGCATCCACCGCAATTAAAAACATCGAGTCCATAAATGGACCAGCAAAATCAATGTGTACCCATTGCCATGGAGATGAGGGCCACTCCCATGGATGTAGAGGGGCTTGTGGTGGGGCGTTTTGGACCTTCTGGCATCCTGTACAGCTCTTGGTCATCTCTTCGATTTCTCTATCGATTCCTGGCCACCACACAAACGCTCTGGCTAAGTTCTTCATTTTTACCCCTCCCAGATGACCCTCATGAAGCTCATTGAGCACTCTATCCTTCAATTTGGGTGGAATTACTACTCTGGATCCACACATCAAGGTTCCTCGGCACACTGACAGCTGTTCTCTTCTCGGCGAGAATGCTGGCAACAGTGGTTCGCCATGTGCTGGCCATCCCTTCACCATTAAATCATAGACCCTGGAGAGTGTCGGGTCATTTTGTGTTTCCTTTTCTATGTTTGCATTCGTCACAGGTAGACATTCGACTATGGTCGAGTGGAAAATCTCCACAGGATCCACTGCAGGTGCTTCTTCCACCGTTGGCAACGGTAGGCGCGACAATCCACCAGCATTCCCATGCTGTTTAGTTCCTTTGTACACGATGTCATATTGGTGTGCTCCTAGGAAAAGGGACCACCTATGTAGCCATTGTGCTGTCATTATCGGGACGCCCTTCTTAGGGTTGAAAATGGAGACAAGAGGTTGATGATCAGTTAGTAGAGTAAATTTCTGTCCGTGCAGGTAGTGATTGAACTTCTTCACCCCCCACACCAGGCTAAGGGCCTCTCTGTCAATCTGGGTGTAGTTATGCTCGGCTGCAGTTAACGAGCGTGACGCAAAAGCTATCGGCCTCTCTGAACCATCAAGGAATTTATGTGACAGTACCGCTCCAACGCCGTAGGGAGACGCATCACACGCCAGTCTTATCGGTAGTGATGGGTTGTCGTGAGCCAATACTTCTCTTGAAGTGATCAGGCCTTTACACTTCTGAAAGGCCCGCTTACATTCATCGCTCCATTTCCATGCTACTCCAGTTTGTAGCAGGGTGTTCAGTGGGTGCAGAATTGTGGACAAATTCGGCAAAAACTTATGGTAGTAATTCACCAATCCGAAGAATGACCTCAGTTGCGACACATTTTCAGGTGCTGGAGCCTTAACTACCGCTTCAATTTTGTCAGGGGACTTATGTAACGCCTCTTCATCAATCATGTGGCCACAATATGATATTTGTTTCTTAAAAAACTCGCACTTGGGGTGATTGGCTCGTAGCCCATGTTCTCTTAGTCTAGTGAGCACCTGCTCTAGGTTGGCAAGGTGTTCACTGTCATTTTCACCTGTCACTAGGATGTCGTCCAAGTAACATTGAGTCCCCGGAATCCCTTGCAGGACTTGTTCCATCGCTCTTTGCCATATAGCCGGAGCTGATGCTACTCCGAATGCCAGTCGATTATACTGGTAAAGACCTTTGTGAGTGTTTATCGTGAGATATTTCCTAGAGGATTCTTCAACCTCCATCTGCAAATATGCTTGTGCTAGGTCAATTTTTGTAAAATGTTTCCCTCCAGATAGTGAGGCGAAAATATCTTCTATCCTCGGAAGAGGATACTGTACTGTGTGAAGGACTGGGTTCACAGTCACCTTGAAGTCCCCACAGATGCGAACCTTCCTTGGCTCCTCAGACTTATTGTTTAACGTTTTCTTCATGACAGGAACGATGGGTGTCGCCCACTCGCTCCAGTCTACCTTAGATAACATGCCTGCATTCTCCAGATTCTCCAGCTCTGCCTCGACGGCTGGGCGAATTGCATAAGGTACCAGTCTTGCTTTGAAAAACTTGGGAATTGCATTCTCTTCTATTTTTATCGAGACGGTTACGCCTTTAAGAGTTCCCAGTCCTTGTTGAAATACCTCTTTAGCGTTAGCTAAGATTTTTGACAATCATCCAGGTGTGACGTCGTCATCCTTTTTACCAGCCACAGTCAGTGCCTGAATGGAGTGCCAGTCTAAACTTATCTTTCTGATCCATTCACGTCCCAATAACGGTGGTCCACCATCTTGCAGTATGTACAGATACAATTTCTGTATTTCCTTGCCGTTGTATTCGACAGGCACCCTTATTTTCTCTCTGGGGTATACTTTCTGCCCCGTATATGTCTTCAAGACAATGGATGTGTCTTTCAAGGGTATGTGTGAGAACAGCCACTCGTAGTCTCATCGATTCATGATGGTCAGGGCTGATCCTGTATCCAATTCCATTTTGACTTGGGACCCTGCTATCGTGAGGGTGACCCAAATGGTTCGGTGATCCTCTTTTGTGATTACGTTGTGTAGTTTGAGACAGCTTAGTCTCTTGTTCCCGGATTCACTATCGCTCTTCTGGTCTTCGGAACTACTGTCCGTCATCTTTTGTACTTTCCTGTACTGTTCCTTAGTAGTCTTTTTGTTGTCGTTAGTCTTCTTCCCGGACCTGCAAACTCGTGCAATGTGTCCCATCTTTCCGCATTGCCTGCATGTTTTGTCCTTGGACCAGCAGTCCTTCTGGTCATGGGTTGTTCTGCTGCAGCGATAACATTTTTCAAATCCCCTTGTCATTTCATGGGTGCCGTATTCCTGTGGCTTTTGCTGTATTTCCGCAGCTCCCCTTGCTGCTGCTTCGTACGATACTGCCACGCTGAAAGCCTTATCTAGCGTCAGCTCTTTCTCTGAGAGTAACCTCTTCTGGGTTCCTTCACTCAGGAGTCCACAGGCAAATTTGTCCGATATGGTATCTGCCAGTCCTGCTCCGAACTGGCAGTGCTTTGATAACTTGCGTAGTTCCGTAAGGTAATCAGCATTGCTCTCATCTTTATGCTGATTTCTCTTGTGGAATTTAAATCTTTCTGCTATCAGCAGTGGTGTAGGATTCAGGTGTTCCTGTAGGATATCAACAATTTCCTTAAAACTCTTCACCATCGGTTTGACTGGAGTGATCAGGTTCCGCAATAGGCCGTACGTTTTTGCGCCCATTAAGTTTAGTAGTACCGATGCCTTTTTCTCATCGGCTACTTCATTTGCCTTGCAATATACTTCGACTCTTTCCACATACGTGGTCCAGTCTTCTATTGCATTTTCGAAGGCAGTGATATTGCCAGTCTTCGGCAACTTGGAGATCTAAGATGGCGCCTCCCGCGCTTTCTGCCTTTTCCGTTGCTGCTAGCGCTGTTGCAGGCGTTTTTATGCCTTGATGGTGATGTCCTATGGTCTTTGCGCGCTTACCCCCCGCGCTGCTGCCAACGCCGCTCTCCGCGGTCCCCGTGGCAAACTGCAGCTCCTCGCGGCTTTCTGCACTTCTAGTTTCTTTTTCTTTTATTTTAATTACTGTTCCCATCGTCAGAGCAGACCCTATGGGACACTTCCCTCCCTCTTCTTGGGTCTGTACGCTGCCCGCGCCCTGTGTGCTCCACCCTCTCTCTCTCTCTCTCCTCTTCCCGACAACGCTGCTCGGCCCCGTTGAAAAGCCACCCGATCGAGCTCTAGCCCACCGCAGCCCAGGAAGGATCAGTGTACTACCTGCCACCAGCCCGATTAGCTGGAACACCATAGACTGGAGAACCAAGCCCAGCTCTCGACAGCCTCTCCTGCAAATCTTCGAATTCGATGAATCAGAGGGCGGTTGCCCACGGTCGACGCCCGTTTCTTCTGTTTTTTTTTTCCTTTTTGGATTTCTTCCTTCTGGCTTCGACCTCTAATAACTTCGCTTCAGGGATGGATCCCCGTGAGGTGGTGCAGAACTGTAGGTAAGTTCGGATCTGTTCGTCGCCAATGTAATGTCCGTGTGTAATTGAGACACGGACTGCAGAAGTTGATTATAACAGGTGTTTACTGAATGGAGACAAAACTGGAACTACTGTACAAAGTTACTACACAGGCTTATATACAGGATTGGTCACTACTGGTACTGCAGTATACAGGGGCTGCAGAATATAGGCCTAGAAATTGGGTTGGTAGCGCTGGCGCTGAGCGCCTAAAGAGACCTAGAATTGGGGCGAAGCGCTATGTTGGGGCGGACGCTATGAAAATAGCGCCAACTCAGATATTGACTATACATTTAGCGCCTGCGCTAAGTGTTTGCGCGCGCCCGCGAGCGCAAGTAGCTCATGACGTCATTTCAGTGTGCAATGCCTTTTAGGAGCGCCTGAGCGCATATTGGGTGGCGCCCGGAGCCTTAGCGCCCAGCGCTATTAGTGACAGTTCGAGGGAGGGCTAACAGGCCCTTCTCGGAGTAGGGGGGCGCTATTTAAAGGGGACAGCTCTACTGCAGAATCTTCTGCCACTTGGCCTGCCCATTGCGCTCGCTGCTAGAGAGAGTTGGCGAGCTAATGTGGAGCGGAGTTCTGGGATTTGAGCTTTACAGTACTTGGTACCTTCAACCCTGTCCGAAGCACTTGCACCACTACCCCTAAAAGCCTTTTGACCCACTGGCATCGGAATGGGAGCTTGTTTGGAGGGCGATGGACCTCATCTGCACTCTGTGCAGCAGTCATGATGACCTGCCTTGCCCTGCGGGGAGACGGTGGCCGAACTTGCCTATCCCCCCTGCGTTGCTCCATGCCGCTTGTCCGGCAACTGGTTCATCCTCAGAGCCACCCCCCTCCCCTCCAGGGGACTACTATCCCCAGTCTGCAGATGTCTCCGCTCCCCGGATTCTGCAACGGCTGGTCCAGATTCCTCCTGGTCCTCGCCTCCGGTGGCACTGGCACTGGCAGCTTCAGCGCGTTGAGCCCGAGTTGGTGCTGCTTCATCTGAAAGTGGGAGGTGGAAGAGTGGCTTTAGCAAAAGGACAGGTTTGCGGAAAGGCATGCCAGATTGCGGCAAGGCTCTGACATGGCTGCACACTGAGGATGCATGCTGGCGGGGGGACCAAGTGGAAGGCAACAGGTGGAAAAGGTGAGAGTCTTACCCTCGCTGTCGGTAATGGGGTCGGCAGATGCAGTGGTCACTGGACCAGACAGACGTCCTCCAAGTATCTGGTGCACTCTCTCCTCCAGATCCGTGAGAGTGACCACTTGTGCAGGTCCGCCACCGGTTCGACGCTGCTCCCTTTTAATCTGTGCCATCTTGGACTGCAGGGGAAAGATGGGGAGGTTCTGTTACATGAGGCCTTGAGACCTCATCGCATGCCCCCCATGGTGCAAGAGCCCTTACATGAGGCCTTGAGACCTCATCGCATGCCCCCCATGGTGCAAGAGCCCTTACCTGAGGCCTTGAGACATCTGTCCATGTGTGTGGCCAGAAAGGGCCATGGGTGCATACTGACAGATGGCCATTGGCGCATCATTGCAGCAGGGTGCCCGAAGTCAGCTGCAGATGGAGGGAAGCACAAGTTTGGTAAACCATCACTCACCCTAACGATCCGTGTGAGGTCGTTGAATTTCTTCCTGCACTGAACAGGGGTCCTGGTCACCATGCTGCTGGAATTCACCATCACAGCATCCTCCCTCCAAGATCGTCAATAAGCCTTCTGATTTGGCCTCTTGCCATTATCCGGATACAGGACCTCTCGACGGTGTTCAACTGCAGCCACCAAGTGGTCCAGAGCCTCAGTGCTGAAGTGCTCTGCTCTCTGCCTAACCTTCTCCATAATGCACAAGTTTCTAACGCCAGACAAGGGCGAGCGCCGAATCTGAGGCCTACAGGGCGTTGGGTGTTTAAGCTCAGTCTGACTGACCCGCCCCTTTAAGAGCTGGCCGGCGCCTGTAGGTCTCGTGCTTTCCCGTAATTGAGTTCACCTGCGCTGCGCCCGTCCGCGTCGATATTGAGTAGCGCCTGACCTTTTGCGCCTTAAGAGCACCGTGCAACGGCTGATTTAGCGCCTCAATCCCCTTTGGGGGCGATGCAACCCAATATCGCGCCAGGCGGCGATAAGTTTCGTCTGGCTATAAACTTTGCGCATCGCCAGTTCTAACGCCTCAAGCAAGGCTATACCCAATTTCTAGGCCATAGTTCCTTCTTCAAGGTACATACACTACAGTCTACATACTGTAATTTGATGACAGAGGATGGGACGACCTTGGATCTGGACTGGAGGCGACGGAGGTTGAACAGTTTCCCGTTTGTTCTATAAATTAGCTCCACTCCAGTGGGGAGCTTACTGGGGGTGAGATGGAGCATTGTAGCAAGGAAGATCGAGAAGAGCATTGGTGCGATGACACAGCCTTGCTTGACCCCGGTTCGTACGTGAATTGGGTCTGTGGTGGAACCGTTGGTCAGGATCATGGCTTGCATGTCATCGTGAAGCAGGCGGAGGATAGTGACAAACTTTTGAGGGAGCCTACTGTCGACAAGCGCAGACGTCGACGACGAAGCCCAACACCGCCTTCAGTGTGCCAGTGCAGCCTTTGGTCGCCTGAGGAAGAGAGTGTTTGAAGACCAGAACCTCAAACCCGGCACTAAGCTCATGGTTCACAGGGCAGCAGTGATACCCGCCCTCCTGTATGCCTCAGAGACATGGGCCATGTACAGCAGGCACCTCAAAGCACTGGAGAGGTACCACCAACGCTGCCTCCGCAAGATCCTGCAAATCCATTGGCAGGATAGGCGCACCAACATCAGTGTTCTCGCTCAGGCCAACATCCCCAGCATCGAAGTTCTGACCACGCTCAATCAGCTCCGATGGACAGGTCACATTGTCCGCATGCCCGATACGAGACTCCCAAAACAAGCACTCTACTCGGAGCTCTGGCACAGCAAGAGAGCCCCAGGTGGGCAGAGGAAACGCTTCAAGGACACCCTCAAAGCCTCCTTGAAAAAGTATAACATCCCCACCAACCCCTGGGAATCCCTGTCCCAAGATCGCACAAAGTGGAGGAGAAGCATCTGGGAAGGCGCCGAACACCTCGAGTCTCTTTGCCGGGAGCAAGCGGAAGCCAAGTGCAGGCAGCACAAGGAGCGCACGTCAACCCAAGCACCCCACCCACCCGCCCCTTCAACCACCATCTGCCCCACCTGTGTCAGAGACTGTAAGTCCCACATTGGACTAATCAGTCACCTGCGAACTCATTTTTAATGTGGAAGCAAGTCATCCTCGGTTCCGAGGGACTGCCTAAGAAGAAGATGAATTTAGGTTATGTACATTTAAGCTGTTACTATTCCATGTACATTTTTGTCAAAAATTATCAGCTACTCTTTAGGAGCAGTTAACGATATTCAGCTTTTTGATACAAATTCGATTTTTATTATCATTGATATTGATCCTCAGCTTCTGGTGATCCTGGCTCCATTTAACAACCCACCCTTACACCTGTGCGAAAGATAAAATTGTGCTCAAGTGAAAATGGTGATGGTTGTTACCCCATGTTCCTTTGCACCATTGAAACCTCTGTTTAAGGCTTGTCGGCCTGTTGCACCTATGCTCAGGAGTTGATACTATACAAGACAAAATGCTACTGATTTAATTTGCAATAGGGAGTAAGAGTTAGAAAATAATGAAGAGGGAAAAGAGATGCACACAAAGGATGTAAGATATACAGACAGATAGAAAGGTTGAAATAAGGACCAAATAATTATGTAATAGTGGGTAAAAGGAAGGGGATACATAGGGGCAAGCTTTCCTTTGCTTTGCACAGGGGGACACTTATTTCCTGAGTGCAAAGGAGAGGAAAAAGGGTTCCCTTTCCATCGCTTGCATACTTCCAGGCATTTCTTTGTGTGTGGGGTGGGAGAGGGGGGAAGAGCACTTGCACCTAGAATAGGCACAAGCATCGTCGGAGTGACGTCAACATGTCTTCCATCTCAGTGTCCTGCTTCTCATCTTGGCAGGGGCCCAAACTGAGCGGCACCCATAGTTAGTGGGATTTACTGCTTGTCCTTCCATTCAGAGGACCTGAGGGGTGCAGGCAGGAAGCAAATAGAAGGTTCACAATGAGGCTCTAGGAGTTGTGGCTGCTGTTTTTGGACAAGTGACTGTTACCAGTGCTACAGGTCTCCCAGGTCTGCAGCAGTGGTTGACTTTCTTTCCCCGCTTCTGGGTGCAGACCCCTCAATAGGGGCGGGCCTGTGCTGCGGGAATGCCAGGCTTTTGCCAATGGCTTGACACCAGAAATACATTTGTCTGACTTGGACATAGGTGGAGGAGGGAAGAGGAAAGTTGGCCCTATGGTGTGGGAATAGATTTGAGTGAAAACAAAGGTACACAGGACCACAGTCATGATCCGTTCCTATGGTGACCTTCACCATTTTTTCCTGGGTAGTAATTTAGACGAGAAAAAGTAACAATTACCCACTCCTTGTCCTTTCTCTGTGCAAATAAAAGATTTATCCCTGCGGCTGCCTTGTTTCATCACAATACCTTACCTGCTGGGCTTCAACCAAATCCATATCGATACTAACTCACAACTACAAGCCTAACCATGGTGACTGTGAATTGTAATTAATGCCCTGGTGTGACTGGGACTAGCAATGCAAAGAGAGCCAGACAATCTTAAAGGGAGAAACATATGAAGTTCTGCTTGTCTCAATGTGTGATGTTGTGGGTATGGAATCAAATGAGCTGGAGGCAAAGTCCAGGAAATTTAAATTGAGGTGATAGGCAAATGTAATGCATTGATCTTAAATTTAGAATAAAACAAAGGAACAATATTTGGGCTGTTCCCTTCCCTGTCTCCATGTTGATTGTCCATAATGCAGTTGACATCTGATTTGGCCATTTTAAATGATAGATATCCAAAATGATTTACACAGAATTAACACAGTGGGGTTGATTTTAACTCCCAGTGAGTTTCGGGTGAGTTGGTGTGGGGGGGAGGGGAGGGTAACGAGGGGCGGGGAGTTGGGGGGGGAGAGCAGGTCAAGTGCAAAATGCACTTGCAGGCCCAGGTTTCAGCCCTAGGGTATTTTAACTCCCAGCTCTCATCGGCATGCCGACGGTCAGTTGCCCGCCTCAAATGGGCAGGAAGCAGCAGGTGGCCAGCAGCAAAGGAACACTTACTGCAATTAGGTAAGTTGCACGTAGGGAGTTTAGGAGGGCCTCGTGGGAGGTAAGGGGGGTGGGGAGTCTGGGTAGGGTAGTCTTTCTTCGGAGGGCCTCTTTGTCCTCCAGACAGCTGCTAGCCTGTGTCAGCCTGCGGAGAAAGCTGCAAAGCCTTCCCCACTCAGGCCTGAGTTAAAATGCAATCGGGATCCCATTGACATAATTGGACCCTTATTTGCATAAATTTGCGAGACTCTGGCCTGCTTCCTGCCGGAGACTCACCCACCGAACTGCGGTGAGTAGTTAAAATGGTGGCCTGCAGAATTCCAGCCGGAATGGGGCAGTAAGGCAGAACATTTCATTTTAAAGGCTCCCCAGCCCTATTCCTGCCGGGCGGGTTGGGTTAAAATCCCCACCCCTGCCCCAGTGTCTTGAGTGATATATAAAAAAATACTGTTTATGAGCACAGCACAAGATGGAACTCAAACTTGGAGCTACAAAGCAAAAAGGATATGGAAAAAAGCAGTCTGGTCTGATTAGGATCAGTTATTCCTTTCAAATGATAATATCTTGCAGGTTAAGCCCCTAAGATCTGAGGATAGAAAATTTAATAAGTTCAGTGACATATTTGCAAAGTAATATACCATATATTATTTTTCTATGGCAATTTAAAATGTTGTGTGCGATGTGGGGGGTGGATCTCCCCATCCAACGTAACTTTGGCAGAAGAGCCACAGATACTCTGGAACAACAGTGTAAACACCATGTACACACCCTCCCTCCCCTCCCCCCCGCCCCCCATAATCTTTCTGGGCAGTTTTTTCTTCTGTTTGGGACAAAAGAATGGTTTTTTATTGCTTTATTTTCTAAATGCGAATGAAAACGTGGAAATGCGCACTTCTTGAGAATACAATGTAAAAATGATTTTCAAAACTTTTCAGTTAACAAGCCAGTAAATGTTTGAGGCTTTGTTAATCCAGCAGTGGAGTTTTGTTGTATACGGCTCAATGAAAATTGAGAAATTTCTGAAGGTACTGCATTTTCAGACATCTAAGGCTGTATTTTTCGGGGGCTCAGCGGACGTGATCAGTGGTGGGTCGGGTGGGAAAGTGTTTTTTTCCCCCAGCGGGTCAGGACCCCGCTGCGAACCCACCGCCATGCACCTTTACCAAATGTCAGGTCTGTCAGCGCTGAGCAGACCCGACCCGCAGCAGCGGGTTCACAGTGGGAGACCTAATTCAGGTCATTAGTAGCTTGTTTAGGGCCACTTACGAATAAATTTCAGCCCACCTTCTGCATTTGACAGCTCGCCCATGGGGTCCATGCTTGTTGTGGACCACGCCTGTCAAGCTGAGGCGGGAGTTCAGTGGCCATTGGATCAGCTGTTGAGTTGACAGCTTCAAATGTACAGTAAAAGCTCCCACCTTAGAGATATCTTCCCTCAGCCGCAAACTCTACCTCACTGCATTTCCACAACAGATTCACAATGCTGCAAATCATTACACAAGTTTCCATTCAGTCTGACCTCATTACCTCTCTCACCAGTGACAGGTCACTTCTGTCATCTCTACTTCAACTGCCATCTATTCCATCAGCATTGGTGCCCTTTATACTCTCTCAACTTGGTCCTCAGAATCCCACCACGATCAGCCCCAACATCAGCAACACAAGGCACACCAGCAGCACCAACAACAACACCAACCTTCCCCGCAATCACATGATGCTGCACAGGACAGAGGGCATCAGCACCCGACCACACTGCTGCCCAGGAGGCCAGGGATGGCCTTGCCAGGGCCAGATTTACTTCACTTGACGCTGTACACCCTGGCTGCCACATGATGTGCCAGGTTGGCACGACCCCACACCTACACCATAAAGCATCCCTACAATGCCCAAGCCATTCCTTTCACACTCATCACCATTGCGGGGGGTACCGTTATGTCTCACCATTCACTGCAACTCACTAAGCCACTTCCAAATGTGCACACAAATCTGTCCAAGAACACAAAGTGTTGAAAATAAAGGTTTCAATGTTTGACACCACATTAACAGAAACTTTACATGAACATTGCATAAAAGACCCAAGTGCCTACCCTTATGTATTGTTAGTTGGTATGATTGCACTAGGATGAGGGTGAATATGAGGGCTGGCTAGTGAGATGGGGATGTGATAATGTAGATAGAGAGGGATGGGTGGAGGTGCAAGGTAAGTTGGTGTGAGTAAGGATGTGCAGGAGTAGGGTAGGGAAGGCAGAGTGATGGGGATGTGATGAGAGGCACAGCAGGATGAGGTTGAGTGTGGCTTTATACTAACATTTCGTGATCTACTGAGATAATTGAAACGTTAGTGGCACTGCACCCAGGTCCCCCTGAGCACATCCCTGCTTGTGTCCTCCTCTGCAATGTGCAACCAGGCTGTGTTGATCTCCTGGGGAGGTCTCTTCCACCCATGGGAAGGGAAGAGGACCTCCCTGTCTGCTGTGTCATGGGAGAGCCTGGGTGCAGCCCTGCACCTTTGAGCAGTGCTTGTCAGTGTTTGCAGCACCTCAATGCTGTAGAACACTGACAGCACAAATGTCAAAAGAAAGTTGGCCATGGTCACTTTAAGGAAACTGGCTGATGACACATCAAATGACGATACCAGACCCGCTTCCTCTAATTGGCCGGGAAACGCGCTGCGCGGGAAATTCATTTCAGAGGCCAGGATGGAGCCAGCAGCGGAATCGGGACCCGCCACTGACGTTGCCCACCACGGACCCGCCAAGGTTCGTAAAATCGCAGCCATAACTGCTGTCTTGTAGGAATCAGATTTGCATCTTCACAGCCCCCTCATGATGAGCAATACCCAATCTTCCTAATCCCCACAAACTCATTCACTGCACAATTACTTTATTTAAGTTTTACTATTGGTTTTATAGCAACATATAGAACACAGGATCACAAGATAATTACAACTAAGGAAAGTGTAGTGTATGTACCTTGAAGAAGGAACTATATTCTGCAGCCCCTGTATCCTGCAGTACCAGTAGTGACCAATCCTGTATATAAGCCTGTGCAGTAACTTTGTATAGTAGTTCCAGTTTTGTCTCCATTCAGTAAACACCTGTTATAACCAACTTCTGCAGTCCGTGTCTCAATTACACACGGACATTACATTGGCGACGAACAGATCCGAACTTACCTACAGCTCTGCACCACCTCACGGGGATCCATCCCTGAAGCGAAGTTACTAAAGGTCAAAGCCAGAAGGAAGAAATCCAAAAAGGAAAAAAAACAAACAGAAGAAACGGGCGTCGACCGTGGGCAACCGCCCTCTGATTCATCGAATTCGAAGATTTGCAGGAGAGGCTGTCGAGAGCTGGGCTTGGTTCTCCAGTCTATGGTGTTCCAGCTAATCGGGCTGGTGGCAGGTAGTACACTGATCCTTCCTGGGCTGCGGCGGGCTAGAGCTCGATCGGGTGGCTTTTCAACGGGGCCGAGCAGCGTTGTCGGGAAGAGGAGAGAGAGAGAGAGGGTGGAGCACACAGGGCGCGGCCGGTGCTACGAAGCCGGGCAGCGTACAGACCCGAGAAGAGGGAGGAAAGTGTCCCATAGGGTCTGCTCTGACGACGGGAACAGTAAATAAAATAAAAGAAAAAGAAATTAGAAGCGCAGAAAGCCGCGAGGAGCTGCAGTTTGCCACGGGGACCGCGGAGAGCGGCGTTGGCAGCAGTGCGGGGGGAAGCGCGCGAAGACCATAGGGCGTCGCCATCAAGGCATAAAAACGCCAGCAACAGCGTTGGCAGCAGCGGGAAAAGACAGAAAGCGCGGGAGGCACCATCTTAATCCAGCGGGGAAGAAGGAAAAGCGCGGGAGGTGCCATTTTGTTCAATCGGGGAAGAAGGCAAAGCGCGGGAGGCGCCATTTTGTTCAATCGGGGAAGAAGGCAAAGCGCGGGAGGCGCCATCTTAGCTCTCCAAGATGCCGAAGACTGACAATATCACTGCCTTCGATAATGAAATAGAAGACTGGACCACGTATGTGGAAAGAGTCGAAGTATATTGCAAGGCAAATGAAGTAGCCGATAAGAAAAAGGCATCGGTACTACTAAACTTAATGGGCGCAAGAACGTACGGCCTATTGCGGAACCTGATCACTCCAGTCAAACCGATGGAGAAGAGTTTTAACAAAATTGTTGCTGTCCTACAGGAACACCTAAATCCTACACCGCTGCTGATAGCAGAAAGATTTAAATTCCACAAGAGAAATCAGCATAAAGATGAGAGCAATGCTGATTACCTTACGGAACTATGCAAGCTATCAAAGCACTGCCAGTTCAGAGCAGGACTGGCAGATACCCTACAGGACAAATTTGTCTGTGGACTCCTGAGTGAAGGAACCCAGAAGAGGTTACTCTCAGAGAAAGAGCTGACGCTAGATAAGGCTTTCAGCGTGGCAGTATCGTACGAAGCAGCAGCAAGGGGAGCTGCGGAAATACAGCAAAAGCCACAGGAATACGGCACCCATGAAATGACAAGGGGATTTGAAAAATGTTATCGCTGCGGCAGAACAACCCATGACCAGAAGGACTGCTGGTTCAAGGACAAAACATGCAGGCAATGCGGAAAGATGGGATGCATTGCACGAGTTTGCAGGTCCGGGAAGAAGACTAACGACAACAAAAAGACTACTAAGGAAAAGTACAGGAAAGTACAAAAGATGACGGACAGTAGTTCCGAAGACCAGAAGAGCGATAGTGAATCCGGGAACAAGAGACTAAGCTGTCTCAAACTACACAACGCAATCGCAAAAGAGGGTCACCGAACCATTTGGGTCACCCTCACGATAGCAGGGTCCCAAGTCAAAATGGAATTGGATACAGGATCAGCCCTGACCACCATGAATCGATGAGACTACGAGCGGCTATTCTTACACATACCCTTGAAAGACACATCCATTGTCTTGAAGACAGGGCAGAAAGTATACCCCAGAGGGAAAATAAGGGTGCCTGTCGAATACAACGGCAAGGAAATACAGAAATTGTATCTGTACATACTGCAAGATGGTGGACCACTGTTATTGGGGCGTGAATGGATCAGAAAGATAAGTTTAGACTGGCACTCCATTCAGGCACTGACTGTGGCTGGTAAAAAGGATGACGACGTCACACCTGGATGATTGTCAAAAATCTTAGCTAACGCTAAAGAGGTATTTCAACAAGGACTGGGAACTCTTAAAGGCATAACCGTCTCGATAAAAATAGAAGAGAATGCAATTCCCAAGTTTTTCAAAGCAAGACCGGTACCGTATGCAATTCACCCAGCCGTCGAGGCAGAGCTGGAGAATCTGGAGAATGCAGGCATGTTATCTAAGGTAGACTGGAGCGAGTGGGCGACACCCATCGTTCCTGTCATGAAGAAAACGTTAAACAATAAGTCTGAGGAGCCAAGGAAGGTTCGCATCTGTGGGGACTTCAAGGTGACTGTGAACCCAGTCCTTCACACAGTACAGTATCCTCTTCCGAGGATAGAAGATATTTTCGCCTCACTATCTGGAGGGAAACATTTTACAAAAATTGACCTAGCGCCAGCATATTTGCAGATGGAGGTTGAAGAATCCTCTAGGAAATATCTCACGATAAACACTCACAAAGGTCTTTACCAGTATAATCGACTGGCATTCGGAGTAGCATCAGCTCCGGCTATATGGCAAAGAGCGATGGAACAAGTCCTGCAAGGGATTCCGGGGACTCAGTGTTACTTGGACGACTTCCTAGTGACAGGTGAAAATGACAGTGAACACCTTGCCAACCTAGAGCAGGTGCTCACTAGACTAAGAGAACATGGGCTACGAGCCAATCGCCCCAAGTGCGAGTTTTTTAAGAAACAAATATCGTATTGTGGCCACGTGATTGATGAAGAGGGGTTACATAGGTCCCCTGACAAAATTGAAGCGGTCGTTAAGGCTCCAGCGCCTGAAAATGTGTCGCAACTGAGGTCATTCCTCGGATTGGTGAATTACTACCATAAGTTTTTGCCGAATTTGTCCACAATTCTGCACCCACTGAACGCCCTGCTACAAACTGGAGTAGCATGGAAATGGAGCGATGAATGTAAGCGGGCCTTTCAGAAGTGTAAAGGCCTGATCACTTCAAGAGCAGTATTGGCTCACTACAACCCATCGCTACCAATAAGACTGGCATGTGATGCGTCTCCCTATGGCGTTGGAGCGGTACTGTCACATAAATTCCTTGATGGTTCAGAGAGGCCGATAGCTTTTGCGTGATGCTCATTAACTTCAGCCGAGCGTAACTACGCCCAGATTGACAGAGAGGCCCTCAGCCTGGTGTGGGGGGTGAAGAAGTTCAATCACTACCTGCACGGACAGAAATTTACTCTACTAACTGATCATCAACCTCTTGTCTCCATTTTCAACCCTAAGAAGGGCGTCCCGATAATGACAGCACAACGGCTGCAGAGGTGGTCCCTTTTCCTAGGGGCACACCAATATGACATCGAGTACAAAGGAACTAAACAGCATGGGAATGCTGATGGATTGTCACGCCTACCCTTGCCGACGGTGGAAGAAGCACCTGCAGTGGATCCTGTGGATATATTCCACTCGACCATAGTCGAATGTCTACCTGTGACGAATGCAAACATAGAAAAGGAAACACGAAATGACCCGACACTCTCCAGGGTCTATGATTTAACTGTGAAGGGATGGCCAGCACATGGCGAACCACTGTTGCCAGCATTCTCGCCGAAAAGAGAACAGCTGTCAGTGTGCCGAGGAACCTTGATGTGTGGATCCAGAGTAGTAATTCCACCCAAATTGAAGGATAGAGTGCTCAATGAGCTTCATGAGGGTCATCTGGGAGGGGTAAAAATGAAGAACTTAGCCAGAGCGTTTGTGTGGTGGCCGGGAATCGATAGAGAAATTGAAGAGATGACCAAGAGCTGTACAGGATGCAAGAAGGTCCAAAACGCCCCACCACAAGCCCCTCTACATCCATGGGAGTGGCCCTCATCTCCATGGCAAAGGGTACACATTGATTTTGCTGCTCCATTTATGGACTCGATGTTTTTAATTGCGGTGGATGCACATTCAAAGTGGCCAGAGGTAATAAAAATGTCCTCAACCACCACAGAAAAAACTATCAGTCTTACGAACCATATTCGCCAGAAATGGGCTGCCTGAACAGATTTGCTCCGACAATGGACCACAGTTTGTGTCTGAAGAGTTCCGGAGGTTCTTAAAGAACAATGGTGTTAAGCATTACACATCCGCCCCATATCATCCAGCCACCAATGGATTGGCTGAGAGGTTCGTTCAAACATTCAAGAAGGCTATCAATGCAATGTGTAATGAAGACATACCCCTACAACACAAGGTGGATAACTTCTTGTTTGCCTACCGGAATGCGACACATGCGGTTACCAACCAAACTCCAGCCATGATGTTCTTCAATCGAAGACTAAGATGCCGCTTGGATTTGGTTAAGCCAAACATCAGAAGAGATGTGGAGAACAGGCAGTTTCAGAATATGAATGAAAGACCAACCAGGAGTTTCAAGATAGGTCAACCAGTTTTGGCCCGGGACTACCGCACAGAGAAATGGCAGCCAGGAACGATCTGCACACGGCAAGGACCTCTAATGTATACCGTGGACGTTGGAGAGAGCATTGTAAGACGCCATGCTGACCAGATTCTAGAGTCACTGGAAAATGTCAAATCTACACCACGATCCTATACACCTGGTGATGAAACCGAAGTACCAATTGCATCTACCTCAGAATCGGTGATATTGGAAGCAGACGAACCAAACAACGACGTTGATCCCGAATCAACTTTGCCAGAAGAACCTGATACCCCAAAGAGGCGTTATCCGGACAGAATCAGGAAGCCTCCTCAAAGACTGAATTTATAATTGATTAACTTCAGCTAATGTATATAGCAACTGTAATTGTAAATATGTTATTTAATTATTAATCGAATGTTATGTACTGTTTAGCTAAAAGGGGAGGAATTGTAGTGTATGTACCTTGAAGAAGGAACTATGGCCTAGAAATTCAGTCTGGACACTTTTGGGGCGCTAAAGTTAGCGCCCGCCGGAAAGTGTAGGCCACATCGCCGAAATTCAGTAGAGTTGGCCCTAAGTTTGGCCGAGCGCTGAAACTGGCGTTGAAATGCTGTGTTCCGGCGCTAAGCCGGCGATGCGGCCTAATAACGCCGAAGCCGGGCGCAGCGCAGGTGCGGTCATGTTTTGATTGACAGCAGACACCCTGACGCCGGCCAGCTCTTAAAGGGGGAAGGGTCAACTTTGACTGCTGCCACGCCCTGCATACTGGAGTCCTGCAGCTAGGCCTCAGCACTACTGGTGTGCCAAAATAGCGCCTGGAGCAATGGAGAGGGCCCGTGAGCGAGCGCAGCGCTTCTCAGAGCATGCTCTGAGTGTGCTCATTCATGGTGTGGAGAAGAGAAGAGAGATCCTGTGCCCGGACAGTGGCAGGAAGGCTCCCAGGAGCCAGTACAGGAGAGCCTGGGGCAAAATCGCCCGCAGGGTGTCATCCACCTGTGATGTCCCCAGGAGTGCGGACCAATGCCGCAAGAAGTTCAACGACCTCACTCGGATGGTGAAGGTGAGTACCCTTTCCAGTGTCCCCCTCATCCTTGCATGTGCACCTCACATTATGGGCAAAGGGACCTCAAAGGCCTAATGGGCAGCCCTCCTCCCGCAGCAATGGCACTTGCATGTTCATCAATAGCACTTTCTGCACTTAACACAGTGGCCAAGCTATTCGACCATGGGAGGCAATGCACCCAGCAACAGGGCACCACACTGGCCAAGCTATTCCACCATGGGAGGCAGTGCACACAGAGACAGGGCACCACACTGTACTTAGAGGCCGTCCTTTCTCTTGCAGGCCAAGCTGGCGAGCAATGTAAGGAGCCAGGCTGTCACTGGTGGAGGCCGTCCCGAGTACCAGGCGCTCACTGATCTGGAGGAGAGCGTGGCACGACTCATGCGTGGTTGGGTGACTGGCCCTGTCGCGAGCGGTGAGGCGGACCCTGTACTGGTACCCACTGGTAAGGACATGACCAGTTGCACCTCTCTCGTTGCCCTCGCGCTTCAGATCTACATCCTTTCCCACTGACCGACAAATGCGCATAATGCACCACTCAGGCCTTCCTCGCTGATGGCCTGTCCTCACTCTAAAGCTACTCTTGTGCCTTCCTGCTTTCAGCTGGTGAGGAGGAGGTGGTCCCTGAAGCGCAGAGAGCCAGGCCCTTGGAGGAGGAGGACGTCGAGGACCAGGAGGAAGGCGGCACATCGGGGGAACCCTCCTCTGCGCCAGGGGATGGCAATGGAGGGGAGACGTCTGGCCTGCAGGAGAGCCAGGGGGAGGTGTTGGAGGGGAGGGCCGAAGCTGGTCCCAGTAGGGTGGACGCACGCGGGAAGGGTCCGGCAGCATGCCAGCCTTCTCCCCAGAGGGGGGAGGTGTTGGAGGGGAGGGCCGAAGCTGGTCCCAGTAGGGTGGACGCACGCGGGAAGGCTCCGGCAGCACGCCGGCCTTCTGCCCAGAGGGGGGAGGTGTTGGAGGGGAGGGCAGAACCTGGCCGAAGTGGGGTCGACGCACGCGGAAAGGGCCGGCCAGCACGGCGGCCTTCTCCCCGGAGGGAGAGTCCGGCCTTCTGTCCGGACACGGTCCTCGCCCAGGAGGTGCGCGTCCTCAATGAGATGTCGGCGGCGTCTGAGCGGCGCCACCAAGAGTTCATGGGGGTGGTCGAACAGATGCCTCACGCCATTGAGTCCCTGGCTCAGAGTGTGGTGGCTTTCGGGGAATCACAGGCCAGGGGGTTCGAACAACTCACGGCAGCGCACGACAGGGGTGTCCAGCAACTGGCCGCAGCGCACGACAGGGGTGTGCAGCAACTCGCGGCAGCGCAGGACAGGGGTGTGCAGCAACTCGCGGCAGCGCAGGACGCGGGTGTGCAGCAACTGGCGGCAGCGCAGGACGCGACTCGCGAGATGAGTGGTGCCGTCCAGACACTGGCAGAGCTGATGCGGGCACATACCAGGGCAGTTCGGGCACTCACTTCTGCCACACTCGCTGTGGCATGGAGGCATCGCCATGGCACCCGCCGCCCTGCTGCAGCACAGCGGTCTGGCCTCCCCCAGATTGCTGCGCTTGCTACACTGCCAGCCCGGCCGAGTGCCAGTGTCTCTGGCGAGCAGCGCGCACCTGCCATCAGCCAGCTTGCCGCCAATGGTGCTGCCGACACTGCCACTCCCCCAGCCAAGGTGCGACGAGCTGCTGCTAAGACTGATGCTGCCCAGCCACAGCTGCAGCAGTCAGCAGGCGGCCCCTCCCGGGCCAGGCCTCGTCTAGGCCGACCCCCAAGGGCATCTGCCGACACGCTTTGTGGCCCTCATGAGCCTTCCCCCAGCCTCGCCACACCCGCAGGGCCCAGGTTGAGGTGGAGCAGCAGGTCGGCCAGGGGCCGGAGAAGCCTGTCTAAGGATTCGCCCTCTCGGCACACCCATTAGAGTGTGGTGAGAGCGGTTTGTTTTATATTGGGGGGCTTGTGTTGTGGGGGGCATTATTTTGTTAAGGCCGAGGATCAAGGCATTTTTTGTTTTCATGGGGGTGTCTCTGTTGTGGGGGGGGGCTTATTTTTGTAAGGCCGCTGTTGAAGGCCTTTTGGATGGGCAAGTTTTGTTAGTCCTCCCCAGGTTTTGGGAGTGACAGATGTTTTTGACTGTTTTTTGGGGGTCTTGTCTGTTTTTCTGTTTCATGTGGGAAGGGCCCTGAGTTTGTGAAATAAAGCTTTTGATTTATTCAGCATGTCCAGGTGTCATGTTTGAAGTGGTTGTTGCGTTAACCGGCTGAGGGCTTGCGGAGCGGCTGCCTCAGGTGCGTTCATTGCCACAGGCCATTCCCTGACAGGGGGCCTAGAAGTGTCGATCAATAAGCCCCCGGCGGACGGCCCTTGGCCCTTGTCGCTCCCTCCTGGGCTGGTCCTCCTCCTCCTCCTCCTCCTCCTCCTCCTCCTCCTGCTCGTCCTCCTGAGGTGGTGGTGCAATGCCAGGTGGCAGTGCCTGAGTCCTGCGGATAGCCAGGTTGTACAGCATGCAGCACACGACGACGAACTGGGAGACTCTATCTGGCGAATACTGAAGAGATCCTCCAGAACGATCCAGGCAGCGGAACCGTTGCTTGAGGACGCCTATCGTTTGCTCGATGATGTTCCTTGTGGCTTGATGGCTTTCGTTGTATGCCTCCTCCGCTGGGGTCCTGGGCGCGCGGAGCGGGGTCATGAGCCATGTACACAAAGGGTAGCCCTTGTCCCCGATAAGCCATCCCCTTGGTGGAGGCTGTGCCTCGAACATGTCAGCCACAGTAGTCTGGCGCAGGTTAAATGCATCGTGGCTGCTTCCTGGGAAGCGGGCATTGACAGCTAGGATGCGCTGCCTGTGGTCACACACCAGCTGTACATTTAGGGAATGGTAGCCCTTCCGGTTGCGGTAATCCTCGGCATTGTGGATAGGTGCCCGCATAGCCACATGCGTGCAGTCAATGGCGCCCTGCACCATGGGGAAGCCCGCGATCCTGACAAATCCGATTGCACGCTGCTCCTGCCTCTGTCGGGTCATGGGGAAGGAGATGAATTGGTGTCTCCTCGCGTAAAGGTCATCGGTGACCTGCCGGATGCAGCGATGCACGGCGAACTGGGAGATGTTCGCTATGTCCGCAGCAGCGGCTTGGAAGGAGCTGCTTGCATAAAAGTTCAGAGCCACCGTGACCTTCACTTCCACCGAGAGAGACGTCCTGCACATCAGCTGTGGACGCAGATCTGTGTGAAGCAGCTGGCAGATCTCTGCAACCACCTCCCTTCTGAAGCGCAGCCTCTTCACACAATGCGCCGCAGTCATGGTGAGATAGGACACCTGCTGCCGGTATTGCCTGAGTGGGTAAGGCCTACGTTGCCGACGCCTGATGGCCCCTCTGCATCTAGGCATGGCTGGCCCTCTCTCACAGCGTCTGCGAGCCCTTCGCACATAATGCTGCAACTGAGGGTTGGCCCCCCATACAGCCCCCATAATAAAGTTGAGAACAGATAAATCACAATGAATCAAATGTCAAAGCACTGGCCAGAAGCCAAAAATACCTCTCCTATGTTGTCCCAAATCAGTAAGCTCTGTCCCTTGGTCTCTGTCCAGAAATCCAAAGCAGTAAAGTCATTGCAGCAAAATGGCTGGGCTTTATAGGTCAGTGTAAGTGCCCTTTAATTTGCGCTCCCCGAGGCCCACAGGGCCTCTTTTGCGTTCCACCTCACAGTTCTTAGCAGCGCCACGCCCACATTGGGCGGGCGCCACTGAATTTCCGGTTTGGGGCGCACAAACAACGTTGCGCGACGATATGACGTCATAAGCTGCGCGCGCACCTGAGCGGGCGCAAACACTTTGCGCCGGCGCTAAATGTCAACTGAATTTGGGCGTCGGCGCAGATCGGACTGCGTTCAGGCGCTAAGTGTCTAGCGCCGGAAATATAGCCCTTTTATGGCGTTAGCGGCTGGCGCAACCCACTGAATTTCTAGGCCTATATTCTGTAGCCCCTGTATACTGCAGTACCAGTAGTGACCACCCCTGTATATAAGCCTGTGTAGTAACTTTGTATAGTAGTTCCAGCTTTGTCTCCATTCAGTAAACATCTGTTATAACCAACTTCTGCAGTCCGTGTCTCAATTACACACGGACATTACAGAAACTCAAGTTTTTCCCAGCTCTCCTCATTGCTCAGACTTTTGACACTCAAGATCAGCCTTATGGCTCTTCCCTGTACTGCCTCCAAGGGATGAACTTCTCTTTTGTGTTTCAGTACTGGTCACAGGACTCAAGGTGCAGTTTGACCAGAGCACTGCACCCTTTGATCACAGGATCCTCTGATTTATATTCAACTGTTTTGGTTTATGGTTCAACATTCTATTGCCCTTGTTGATCACTGAATTGGTTGTACAATGTTTACTGCCAAGCATGCTAAGACTCCTTGAACTATTTCAGTTTCATCCTTAGCTATTTCAGCACTATTTATGGAGATTACAAGAGAAATGCAGGGAACAGCACCAACCGCTGTACATGGCCTTCTTTGATCTCACAAAGGCCTTTGACACTGTCAACCGTGAGGGATTATGTATTGTGTGTTCTATTGTGTGTTCTCCTCCCACCTGTGGTGGCGCTGTCACAGGAGATAAATGGTTGGGTATTCTCTCGGTTAAGTTTAGCTCTCTTTGTTCGGAACTTGCCAGAACTTCCTTTCCTTCCAATAAAGCACTTCATGTTTGAATCTCTGAGTTCTGAGTCCTAAATTGTGTCTAGGTAGAAAGGTACCGACACAACAAGTGGCAACGAGGAGCGGATGAATCTGCGTACGTTACGGGTGCAGTGAGCAAACAGAAATTTAATTTGAAACATGAGATGGCTACTATATTAGGAAACATCGGTGGTTTTGATGAAAATGTGGAGCAATGGAGCGCATATATGGAACGTTTTGACTATTTTGTATTGGCGAATGCGGTGGCAATTGAAAAGGTCGTGCCTACCTTTTTGAGTGTAATCGGGCCGAAGACTTTCAATTTACTTCGCAGCCTCGTGCAGCCAGATAAGCCAGGAACTAAAACATATAAGCAACTAGTGGAAATTCTTGGAGCACATTTTTCACCAAAACCTCTGGTTATTGCTGAGAGATTTAGATTTCACAAACGGAATCAAGAGGAGGGGGAATCAGTGATGATGTTTATTGCTGCTTTAAAAAGGTTGTCGGAACACTGCCAGTTCAAGGAGGTGCTGAATGACGCCATTAGAGACAGACTTGTGTGTGGTCTGCAAAATGCAGCCACACTGAAGCGCCTTCTTACTGAGGACAACCTTACTCTTGAAAAGGCCATTGAAGTTAGTGTCTCCATGGAGATGGCGGAAAAGGAGGCTCACCAGTTGAGTTCAACAGGGAGAGTTCACAAGGTGTCGTCTGAGCCTAAAGGTGCGCGGAACGGCACATGTTACCGTTGTGGGAAAACGGGCCATCACGCTAATGACTGCTGGTGTACGGAGCTGGAATGCCGAAATTGTGGCAAAAAGGGTCACATTGAACGCGCCTGTAGAGGTAAAAAAAGAACAGACAGAGCTGGGAAGCATGGAAGCAAAATGTCTGTATTTGGACAAGAGAGGAAAAAGAGTGTTCATTCAGTGCAGTATGATGGAACAAGCAAAACAGAGGGGAGCGACACCTCTGAGGAGGAAGAGGTGCATATACTGACGGTTGCAGGTGGTTCAAATGGCTACTGGGTGTCACCACTGGTGGAGGGACAATCACTGCGGATGGAGGTGGACACAGGCGCGGCTGTGTCCCTTGTTTCAGACACTGTCTACAACAAAATGCTAAAGCATCTTACCCTTCAGCCAACAAACATTGTGCTAAAGACGTATACCGGCAAACCTGTGGCCATGAGAGGCGTCATTGAGGTGACAGTTAAATTGAACGGACAGACTGCAAAACTGCCACTATATGTGGTAAAGGGAAATTACCCATCGCTACTGGGACGTGCGTGGCTAGAGAAAATCACGCTGGACTGGCCTGCAGTCCGCATGATGTCAAAAGGGGAGTCAGGTCTGACTGCAGTGTTAAACAAACATGCAGAACTCTTCAATGGGGAACTTGGGAGCATGAAAAAGATCAGCGTGAGACTGGACATTAAACCTGACAGCAAGCCGAAGTTTCACAAAGCCCGACCTGTACCCTATGCAATTAGGCCCAAAGTTGAGGCTAACTTGGAGGCCTTAGTCGAGAATGGAGTCCTGGAGCCTGTGAGGGTGAGCAAATGGGCCACACCCATTGTTCCTGTCCTGAAAAAGGATGGATCTGTTCGAATCTGCGGGGATTTTAAAGTGACTATTAACCCGGTGCTGTCTGTGGAACAGTACCCTCTTCCCCTCATTGATGATCTTTTTACGGGCCTGGCCGGAGGGCAAATGTTCAGCAAAATAGACTTATGCCAGGCTTATCTACAAATGCATGTCGATGACAAATCAAAGGAGCTGCTGACAATTGTGACACACGAGGGGCTATACAGGTACTGCCGCCTTCCGTTTGGAATTATGTCGGCCCCTGCTCTATTCCAAAGGGCAATGGATCAGATTTTGAGTGGACTGCCAGGAGTCCAGTGCTACCTGGACGACATCCTTGTCACTGGGACAAATGAGGAGGATCATCTTCTGAACTTGGATGCGACACTACAACGACTGAAAGAGTATGGACTCAGAGTTCGTAAAGACAAATGTGAATTCTTTCAGTCTTCAGTTGAGTACCTGGGGCTTGTGATTGACGCTACTGGCCTGCATAAGGCACCGCCAAAGGTCAAGGCGATCGTGGAGGCCCCAGCACCCCAGAATGTGAGCCAGTTACGTTCATTTCTGGGGCTACTTAACTACTATGGGAAGTTTATTCCAGACTTAGCAACATTGCTGAAGCTGTTACATCAGTTGCTATGTCAAGGCAAAACATGGAAATGGACTGAACTGTGCAACGAAGCTTTCGCCCAAGCAAAGAAAGCATTGCTGAATTCGGAGGTCCTGACACACTTCGACCCAAAGCTACCCGTGCAGCTAGCATGTGATGCATCACCATATGGTGTGGGAGCAGTCATATCCCACATCATGCCTTCGGGTGAAGAAAAACCTATCGCCTTCGCATCACGCACCTTGAACAAGGCTGAGAGTAACTATGCGCAGATCGAGCGCGAGGCCTTGGGAATCGTTTTTGGAATTCGAAAATTTCATCAGTACCTGATTGGGAGAAGGTTCACACTCCTGACAGACCACCGTCCAGTGACTTCAATCTTCGGGCCCCACACCGGAATTCCGTCTCTCGCTGCAAGCAGGATGCAAAGGTGGGCTTTACTGTTGTCAGGGCACACATACGACATCAAATATCGCAAATCAGACTTGCACGGCAACGCAGACGGTCTCTTGAGGCTACCCTTGCCTGTTACTCCCCCAGAGCCTCGTCAGATAGACATCTTCTACTTTAGACAAGTGGAGGGAGCACCTGTCACTGCAGTTCAGGTGCGAAGGTACACCCGCAATGATCCAGCCCTGTCTGAGGTAATGGACGATGTCATTCGAGGGAGAGCGATAGGAGATTCTCCTAGTTTGAAACCTTACATTTCAAAAAGAAATGAGCTCTCCGTCCAGGCAGGTTGTCTTCTTTGGGGACACTGTGTCATCATTCCGCCCCCTCTGAGGGAACCTATACCGCAACAACTTCATACAGGCCATAGTAGGATGGTTCGGATGAAGGAAATGGCAAGAAGCTACTTCTGGTGGCCAGGTCTCGATGGGAATATTGAGGAGAAAGCCAAAACATGTTCCCCATGTCAAAGGGTCCGGAATGTTCCACAGCTGGCAACCCTACACCCCTGGGATTGGCCTGCAGAAGTGTGGCAGCGAGTACATGTGGACTTCGCTGGTCCTTTCGAAGGGAAGATGTTTATGGTGGTTGTGGACGCTCGTAGCAAATGGCCAGAGGTCGCTGTGATGAGGTCTACCACGGCAGAGAAAACAATTGAGAAACTTGGTGAGATGTTCAGCCGTTATGGCTCACCGGAACAACTCGTAAGTGACAATGGTCCACAATTTGTATCACAGGAGTTTGCAACCTTCCTGCATGTGAATGGTGTCCAACACATCAGGTCTGCGCCCTATCATCCCTCTACTAACGGCCAGGCAGAAAGGTTCGTGCAAACTTTGAAGCATGCCTTGAAGGCATCGCAAGGTCAGGGCTCAATCCACCAACGTCTGAACAGCTTCCTGTTGTCCTACAGGAACGAGCCGCATGCCACAACCAAAACTTCCCCCGCTTCGCTCATGATGAAGAGGCAGTTGCGGACAAGTTTTGACTTACTCAAACCTCCAAGGGCAGAGCAGGTTGTCCATCGTCAACAACAAGCTCAAGTTGAAAAGAGAGAGAAAAGAGCCAAGGAGAGACGGTTTCATCCGGGAGAGCACGTCCTAGCTTGAAACTACAACACTGGCCCAAAATGGGTTCCTGCTACGGTGATTGCGCAGACAAGCCCTGTGTCTTACACGGTTGAGACAGCGGAGGACGTCGTCTGGAGAAGACACACAGATCAACTGTTGCTAGGAGCAGAGACAGCCACAGAGGCTCCAACGGCTGGTTGGCCTGAACCGTTTCCGAATGATACCGCAAACCAGCATCCTTTGCCACAGTGCTCTTCTCCAACACAGGAAGTCAAAGAGACTGTTCCACCTGTGCAAACTCCTGACTTTCAACTGACACAGGCACCTTCTCCATCCAGGCCTGTGTCAATGCCTACTGCTGTGGAAGCCAGCGGTGACCGCCGGTATCCTGTCAGAGAGCGTCGGCCTCCAAGACGCTTGGATCTGTAGGCTTAGTGACCTACCCACAAGACTGAGGCAGAATAAACCCCAGGGTAAAGTCAGGGTTTCAGGCAGTCTACCTCTACCCTAGGTTAGTTGAGTGTATTGAAAGTAACTTACCTATTGAGGAATAATGTGGACCTTCCATTTAAGAGGGGAGGAAATGTTATGTATTGTGTGTTCTATTGTGTGTTCTCCTCCCACCTGTGGTGGCGCTGTCACAGGAGATAAATGGTTGGGTATTCTCTCGGTTAAGTTTAGCTCTCTTTGTTCGGAACTTGCCAGAACTTCCTTTCCTTCCAATAAAGCACTTCATGTTTGAATCTCTGAGTTCTGAGTCCTAAATTGTGTCTAGGTAGAAAGGTACCGACACAACAGTGTCCTCCTCAAATTCGGCTGCCCTCAAAAGTTTGTCACCATCCTCCGCCTGCTTCACAACGACATGCAAGCTGTGATCCTAACCAACGGTTCCACCACAGGTCCAATTCACGTACGAACCGGGGACAAACAAGGCTGTGTCATCGCACCAACGCTCTTCTCGAACTTCCTTGCTGCAATGCTCCATCTCACCCTCAGTAAGCTCCCCACTGGGGTGGAGCTAATTTACAGAACAAACGTGAAACTGTTCAACCTCCGTCGCCTCCAGTCCAGATCCAAGGTCGTCCCATCCTCTGTCGTTGAATTACAGGATGCAGATGACGCTTGCGTCTGCGCTCACTCGGAGGTTGAACTCCAAACCATCGTCAACACCTTCACCGAAGCATATGAGAGCATGGGCCTTACACTAAACGTCCGTAAGACAAAGGTCCTCTACCAACCTGCCCACGCCACACAGTACTGACCCCCGATTATCAAAATCCACGACAAGGCCTTGGACAACGTGGACCACTTTCCATACCTTGGGGGCCTACTGTCAACAAGGGCAGACGTCGACAACGAAGTCCAACACCACCTTCAGTGTGCTAGTGCAGCCTTCGGTCACCTGAGGAAGAGAGTGTTTGAAGACCAGGACCTCAAACCCGACACTAATCTCATGGTCTACAGAGCAGCAGTGATACCCGCCCTGCTGTATGCCTCAGAGACCTGGACCATGTACAGCAGGCACCTCAAAGCACTGGAGAGGTACCACCAACGCTGCCTCCGCAAGATCCTGCAAATCCATTGGCAGGATAGGCGCACCAACGTTAGTGTTCTTGCTCAGGCCAACATCCCCAGCATCGAAGCTTTGACCACGCTCAATCAGCTCTGATGGATGGGTCACATTGTCCGCATGCCCAATACGAGACTCCCAAAACAAGCGCTCTACTCGGAGCTCCGGCACGGCAAGAGAGCCCCAGGTGGGCAGAGGAAACGCTTCAAGGACACACTCAAAGCCTCCTTGAAAAAGTGTACCATCCCCATCGACACCTGGGAATCCCTGGCCCAAGACCGCACAAAGTGGAGGAGAAGCATCCGGGAAGGCGCCGAACACCTCGAGTCTCTTTGCCGGGAGCAAGCGGAAGCCAAGCGCAGGCAGCGCAAGGAGCGCACATCAACCCAAGCACCCCACCCACCCGCTCCTTCAACCACCGTCTGCCCCACCTGTGACAGAGACTGTAGGTCCCGCATTGGACTCATCAGTCACCTGCAAACTCATTTTTAATGTGGAAGCAAGTCATCCTCGGCTCCGAGGGACTGCCTAAGAAGAGCAGATTTATGGAGTGCATGTGTTGCTTATTTTACCTTCCTATTTGCAGTACTTTCCATTTGTCTGTCTTAAATTTCATCTGCCATTGATCTTCCCAAATACTTATTTTGTCCAACTCAATTTGAAATTTGAATCATAGAAACTTACAGTGCTGAAGGAGGCCATTCGGCCCATCATGCCTGTGCTGGCTCCTTGAAAGAGCAGTCATGCTTAGTCCTACATTCCTGCTTTTTGTCCGTAACCTTGTAAGTTCCTAATCCTGAAGTAACTGTCTAACTCCCTTTTAAAGTTATTTATGGAATCAGCTTCCACCACATTTTCAGGTAGAGCATTCCAGATCCCGACAACTCGGAGTGATAGAAATGCTCCTCATCTTCTTCTACATCTTTTGCCAATGGTTTTAAATCTATGACTACTGGTTATTAATCCACTCGCCAGAGGGAATAGTTTTTCTCTATTTACGCTATCGAAACCTCTCATCATCTTGAAAACCTCTATTAGGTCACCTCTTAACCTTCTCTGTTCCAAGGAGAATGGTCCTAACTTTTTCAAACTCTCCTCATAACTGAAGTCCCTCATCCCTGGTAACATCCTGGTAAACCTCCTCTGTACCCTTTATAAGGCTGATCTTTCCTGAAGTGTGGTTCCCAGAATTGTCCACAATACTCCAGCTGAGGCCTTTATAAAGTTCTAGCATGATCTCTTTGCTTTTACATTCTATTCCTCTATTTATAAAAACAAGTGACCCATGTGCTTTTTTAACCACCTTATCAACTTGCCCTGCCACCTTTAAGGATTTGTGTATATGGACACCAAGTTCTCTCTGCTCATCTAGTCTTTTCAAAATCGAACTATTTATAGTATACTGTCTTTCCATATTAGGCTTTCCAAAGTGCATCATTTCACATTTTTCCGCATTGAACTCCATCTGCCATGCCTCTGCCCATTTCACCATCCTATTTATGTCATCCTGAAGTCTATTAGTATCCTCATCACTATCTACTGTTTTGCCAAGCATTGTTTCATCTGCAAACTTTATAATGTTGCTCCCTACACCCAAGTCTAGATCACTTATAAAAATTGAAAAGAATAATGGACCCAAAACTGGCCCTTGGGGAACACCACTGCAAACCTCCTCCCAGTCTGAAAAACATCCATCCACCACCATCTTTTGCTTCCAGTCACTGAACAATTTCATATCCATACTGCCACTTCCCCCTTAATTCCATGGACTTCCAACATCTTAATAAGCTTCCTGTGTGGCACTTTGTCAAATGCCTTCCAAAATTCCATATATACATCTATTGCACTACCTTGATCAACCTTCTCATCAAAGCATTCAATAAAGTTAGTCAGACACAATTTGCCTTTAACAAATCCATGCTGGCTCTCCTTAATTAAGCCATGCTTTCCAAATGAAAGTTTATTTTGTCCCTGATAATGGTTTCCAATAACTTCCCCACCACTGATGTTAGGCTGACTGGCCTGTAGTTTCATTGCATTCGCCCCCATTGCCGGCGGAATTTAGTAACATAAAGAAGAAAGGGGAAAAGACCCAGTGGAACTAGGTACTGCCCTTACTCAAGTCCCACACACCTCGAATATTCCTCGGATGCAGCTGCCAGGCCCAGGAATCCTGGGTGTTTCGTATTTAATGGAGACGGACCTCCACCTCTCTCTTTGTATCTCCCTTTTCCTTGGCTTCAAACAATAAACAGAAGTTGAATATCAATGGTGTCCAACTTCAAGGTGGGAAGAAAAGTGCAGTCCCTATTTTGTTTCCTGTAATTTCACTGTGAACTAAGGCAGTGGCATAGCTCGGGGCATTGGGGGAGTGGGAGGGGGGCGGTCAGGGTCAAACACCCTCCAAAATTTCTGTCTGTTTTATTGGACCACTCCTTCTTTAAAAGAACGTGCCTTAGGTCACTTGATAGAGCACAGTAACAACCATGTTCTTCCAGTGAGCTCCACAATTTGACCAGTGAAAACTGATTAATTGGGTTTGCACTTTGAGATGTTCACCAGTTTATTGAGGTGAATAGTGGCAGTCCTTGATAGACTAGTGAAACAGAACTGGTGCTTGAACTTCATGCATTTAAGTTTTTGTCCTTTTTTTTCATTTGCTTTATTTGAATTGTTAGATTAATGGAAGTAATAATGTTTCTAATTGAACATCATCGTGAAATTCATATTTGAGAAATAGAAGTAGTTTGGTTTGGTTTGGCAAACTCATATCCAAACACCCTTCGAAAAAAATCATTCCTTTGCCACCAAACTACGGAATGTTATGTCAAAATCTTGGAAATGCGCACATGTAAAACAGTTACAGCCTTTTGAAACCCAGGACTGGGGTCACTTAACCACTCTTTCTTGATTTATCTTGATTAATGCATCTTCTTTTCTCCTCTAAATGTTACACAGCTCTATAAGCCTTGGCATTTACCCAGGTTTCTCTGTATAAAAAAGCATACTGTTCTAGACATTACCTCCTCTTATGGATTCCCAGCCTCCTCCCCAATGCACACACACAACATGCACATTCTAGGTGCAAGTCTTTTAGTTGCATGTTAGCTACACATGTATCGATTGCCCCATACCAACATGCTGTCTGTCTGTTCTACTTAATTGCCACTGTTGGGTGGTAAAAAGGCTTGCAATTTGAAAACAAAATGATTGGTGCTATTGACGGGACCAGAATGGTCATCATTTTGTAGCACATTTTAACTACACGAGAAAGTCTTCAAACAAAGACAGCAGCATGAAAGCGCCAAAGATAACAATATCATGGAATTAGATGGTTGCACCTGCTATATTATACAATGTTCAATAAAATGCCTCCCTGAATCATCTCCAATTATCTTCACCATTATTTCTTTATTAAGTCAACATGGAGTTGCACTTTGTTCTTCTTCAGTCCTTTAAATGTTCAATTTTACCACCTGCCCCTGATCAAGATGTATAATAAACAGTCATCGAGCGTAAGAGTACTTACTGCCTAATAAAGTATTTCTGTGAATTCAGTCATTCACTGCTGACAAGGAGTATCATAGAATCTTACAGCACAGAAGGAGGCCACTTGGCCCATCGTGCTTGAGCTGGCTCTTTTAAAGAGCTGTCCAATTAGTCCCACTCCCCTGCGCTTTGCCCATAGTCCTGCAATTTTTTCCTTTTCAAGTATTTATCCAATTCCCTTTTGAAAGTTACTATTGAATCTGATTCCACCCCCCTTTCAGGCAGTGCATTCCAGATCATAACAACTCGTGTAAAAAAAATTCTCCTCTGCTCCCCTCTGGTTCTTTTTGCCAATTATCATAAATCTGTGTCCTCTCGTTACTGACCCTCCTGCCGGTGGAAACAGATTCTCCTTTTCTACTCTATCACAACCCCTCATAATTTCGAATAATTCTATTATGTTAATTGCTGTCCATAGAGTATGGATATTAATTAATTGAGAAACAAAAGTTACAGGTATCTCCACTTCTTCTCTTTCTCTGGCCATTCTGTGCCTCTGCTTTCCTCACATAACAGAATTTAATTTAATGATGTTTGAAAAATCACACCCTCCTCAACCCCAGCCACTACAATGGGCTGAATTTAGCCGGCGCTCAGAGGGTGGGTTTAGATGCGGGTCCGCTGTCAAACTCGAAACGATTGACAGCGGGTTGGTAACCCGCCTCCATGTAAGTTTCCAAAGTTTCAGGTCTGTGATTTCAGAACAGACCCGACACCAAGCGGTGGGGGAGGCATTTAAGATACTTAACTGATTGTTAACCACTATTTTGCCAGCCATTATCTATCTTACCACATTTTTTACAAGGTTCCCATCGCTCGGGGATCTCATCAGGTAAGTAGGTCGGGTTCTCTGTGTCTCCCCATTGCTGTGAATAGGTGACAGCTGCAAAAGTGGTATGAAAGCTATCATGTCACAGCTGGTCACTTTCCAATGTCAGAAGCTTGAGCCTTCAGAATTTGGAAGACACTTTTGAGCTGTATGCAGTTTGGAAGTGTTTGGAGTAAACTCTCTATCCACTATCACCTCCTTGGAGCAAACTCTCTCACCATTGACAGATCGCTTCTGTCATCTCAACTTCAGCTGCCATCTATTCCAGCAACATCAGTGCCCTTGAAAAAATCTCACCTTGGTCCTCTGAATCCCTCCACGATCAGCCCCAACACCAACATCACCAGTCACACCAACATCACCAACAACAATAGCAACCTTCTCCACAATCCCCTGATGCTGCACAGGACACAGGGCATCAGCACCCGACCACATTGCTGCCCAGGAGGCCAGCGATGGCATCACCATGACCACATTTACTTCACTTGACGCTGTACACCCTAGTTGCCACATGATGCACCAGGTTAACACCGCCCCACACCAGCACCATAAAGCATCCCTTTAATGTCCAAGACATTCCTTTCACACTCATCACCATTGCGGGGGATACTGTTATATCTCATCATTCACTGGAACTCACTAAGGCACTTCCGAAGATGAGCACAGATCTGTACAATAAGGCAAAGTGCTGAGAATAAAGATTTCAATGTTTGACAACACATTAACAGAAAATTTACATGAGCATTGCATAAAACACCCAAGTGCCTACCTTTGTGTGTTGTTAGTTGGTATGACTGCACTAGGATAAGGGTGAGTGTGAGAGGTGGCTAATGAGATGGGGAAGTGATAATGTAGATAGAGAGGGATGGGTGAAGGTGCAAGGTAAGTTGGTGTGAGTAAGGATGTGCAGGAGTAGGGTAGGGAAGGCAGAGTGATGGGGATGTGATGAGTGGCACAGCAGGATGAGGTTGAGTGTGGCTTTGCAGTAACATTTCGTGATCTACTGAGATCAGTGAAAGGTTTGCGCCACTGCAGCCTGGTCCTCCTGACGACATCCCTGCTTTTGCCCTCCTGGGCAATGTGCAACCAGGCTGCTTTGGTGTCCTGGGGAGGTCTCTTCCACCCACTGGAAGTGAAGAGAAGCCCCTGCGTGCTGTGACTCCCTCCATAAGCGTATGGAAGGAGTCATGGGAGAGCCTGGGTGCAGCCGTGCACCTTTGAGCAGTGCTTGTCAGTGTTTGCAACACCTCAACGCTGTAGAACACTGACAATACAACTGTCAAAATGAATGTGGCCGTGGTCCCTTTAAGGAAACCGGCTGATGACGCGTCATCAAATGATGTCATCAGACCCGCTTCCTTTTAATTGGCCGGGAACCCCGCAAGGTGGGCTTAACAAGCCCAATTAATGGAAAATCCTTTTCACAGAGCGGCTGCAGCCGGGAATGGGTCCGGAACCCGCCACCCACCTCTCCCGCCGTGATCCCGCCTCCACTGGCGAAATTGCGGCCTATATCATCTTTGTTAAACTCAGGTCTGACCTTGCGTAAAATGCTGACCTTTCGATTTACCTGCAGCGCTGCACAATACTGCACAAATTCCTCATTAATAACCTTGAAGAAAACCATAATAAGCAATAAAATAACTTTACTCTGAAATTTTCGCAAACATTTATTGATCCAGTTTGGAATGGAGATAAATTCTCAGATCAGTGCTAAATACTGACGAATGGTCCATTGGTGTGTTCTTTCAATTTTGTACAGTACCATGTTTTGGCAACATCCACATTTTCAAACAAAAGAGAATCTTGACCTGAGTGGATCAGAACGATACTCTTTCATTGGCGGGATCTGAATTTGAGTCCAAGGGTAATTAGAGGTCTGATGCAGTGTAATCTGTTCCCCAGACTAGAATATTAGAGAATGCAACGTGTTCCATGGAGTGAGACTGCCTACGTAATGAAATAGCTCCTTTAATTGCAGTCTGAAACGGATGGTTCATTACCATCTCATTATAATTATCCTGACATAAACTGTGTTAGACAATTGCACCGAAGTCAGTGGTAGAAGTGTGCTGGTGTAAATTGCAATATAATCTGCACCATGCTGGTTGATGCAGCCCTAGATTCCTTTAGAAGAAACATTAAGGAACATAGGATTTTCCACAGGCTGTGGAATATTTCAAACCATGTAAAATAAATCTGGTACAGAAGTGACTGCTGTCGTTCTTACACACCGTTTACACCAGGAGCTCAAATTCAGTTTTATCTGTTGATCTGATTTGAATTCGATCTGCTTAGAATCTAGGTTACATTTTTTTCTCCAAAGCAGTTCATGGGTTCAACGGTACAAATTACTGCCAAGCACACGTGCTATATCATATCAGGCTACAAAGCAGCGTGTGTACACCAACCCTATTAAAATGCCTTTGAAACCAAGGTTAGAAGATTTTTATATTAATGAAAGATTCATTGTTTATATAATTTGCACACTTTTTATTTCATAAGATCTGCAGATTTTGAGTTTGAATTTGTATACAGGGTTTGAATAATGCTCACCATTAGCCCTTGCATGCTACTAGTTTTGTATTGTTTTTCTAAATTAAATTTATATGTCAAGAGTAAAACACATTGAATTTTTAAAAAAATCTGTGGATAATTGTTTTTTTTGTGGATATTTCATAGTGTAATGGCTTTTTGCCTGACAACAGCTTTTTTCATTTGAGAGTTACAAAACCATTGTGTCTAATCCCATGAACCAATCTATAATACAATATGACCTATGGGTAACTGTCAAACAAAATCAAGCAAAAATCCATATCCCAAACGATTACACTTACTAAGCTTCCTTCCCACCACAGATGAAGAGAAACCTATTTTACCAGCTCTTAATATCGCTAGCAGCTTGTAACCATGAAACGTGCTTGTAGTTCAATTACCCATAAATTACATGTGGAACTATAACTAATTGTTACAATCAGTGTGATGAAATGTAATTTAAAGATCTGAGTACTTCATTATAGGTTAACTACAGTAATTCACCAAAAATGCACTAAACTTTTTACTAGGCAGTAAAGACATTTTACTTTTCCATAAGCTGCATCAATTCTAACTATGTCCACATTAAAAGGCAGCGTAAATTAGTCTTTATTTGCTTCTTCAAATAAAAACAAAAATAAATATGTTTTACTTATGCTTTCTGCTGTACAATCACATCTTCATAAACCACTTACCGCTAAAAAATGTACGAGTAAGGAGTGGGTGCATTGGAGTTCTTTTGTGTTTGGACAAGGACAGATGATTCTATTCAGGTGACTGACGCATGTAACTAATTAACAGTTGCCCCCTCCCAAAGTTGCAGGTGTGTTGAGGTGAAGAACATTAGATATCATGGCCCAGAATTTGCAGTCCTGATGGCAGCGAACTGGCAGCGTTCACCGTTGTTTCACCTTTGAAACGGACCGCAGCCTCAGGATTTAGTGCGTGCGCAGCTTAATGCGGAAATCCTGAAGTTGCGGTCTGTCAATCACTGCTCCTCCACGGGCTGCACTATCCCTCCCAGAGCCGGCAATCAGTGAAATCGCTCAAATCAGGGAAACTGATGAAAACTTCAGCTCTTCCGCAGCAATTACGCTGTTAAATACCCCACTAAACGTTAGACCCAAAGGGATTAGGTGTAACTGGGGTTTTAACAGCTATTTGGCTGCTAAACAAAGGTTATGGCCCTGGAAAACAAATTTTAATTTTGTACAGTATCATATTTTCTATTTTAATAAAAATTCAAATTTTTAAGAAACTTAAAAAAAAATTAAAACTTAAAAAAAAAGTTTGTTCATCTTTATTTCAGGTTTGCCTTTTTCTCATGTGAAAGCCCCAGTCTTTGTTTTAAGAACATGCATAAGAACAAGAATTAGGAGCAGGAGTAGGCCATACGGCCCCTCGAGCCTGCTCCGCCATTCAATCAGATTATGGCTGAACTTCGACCTCAACTCTACTTTCCTGCCCGATCCCATATCCCTTAATTCCTCTGGAGTCCAAAAATCTATTTATCTCAGCCTTGAAGATACTCAACGACTGAGCATCCACAGCACTTTGGGGCAGAGAATTCCAAAGATTCACAACCCTCTGAGTGAAGAAATTCCTCTTCAACCCAGTCTTAAAAGGCTTTGCCCCCTAGTTCTGGACTCTCCAGCCAGGGGAAACAATCTCTCAGCATTTATCTTGTCAATCCCCCTCAGAATCTTATATGTTTCAATGAGATCACCTCTCATTCTTCTAAAGTCTAGAGAGTATAGGCCCAATCTACTCAATCTCTCCTCAAAGGACAACCCTCTTATCCCAGGGATCAATCTAGTGAACCTTTGTTGCACCGCCTCTAAGGCAAGTATATCTTTCCTTAAATAAAGAGAGCAAATCAGCGCACAGTACTCCAGGTGTGGTCTCACCAAAGCCCTGTACAATTGTAGCAAGACTTCCTTACTCTTGTACTCCAACCCTCTAGCAATAAAGGCCAACATGCCATTTGCCTTGCTAATTGCTTGCTGCACCTGCATGCTAACTCTCTGGGCTCAATTTTCATTGGGCCATTGAGGCGGGATTAGAGGCGTGTGGGGGGTTAAAATCGCGAAATCGGGGGGCACGAACCCATCCCGCCCCCAACCCGCCTCCATGCCAGTTTCAAAGGAGGCGGATACCCGAACTGTGCTGGGAGCCGCCTCCCCGAGGCGGGAAGGGGATTAGTGCCAATTAACTGCCCGTTATCAAGTAGTTAACAGGCAGTTTTTAGCCTAATCCCTATTTTTATCCCTGAAGTGTGGGATTCCCGACGGCTCCAAACCACGCCAAGTTAGCGAGGAGGCCCGTCGGGCTGAAGGGCTTGGAGGGTTCGAGATGTCAGTATTCAGGTGAGTGATGGGTGCATGAGTGCAGAGGTAAGTGTGTTTGGTGTGTGTAAAGTGTTTAAAGAAGTTTTACTTACTTTTACAGCCTTCCTTCCTTCAGGTCTCGGGAGTCCCTCATCTCACCGGCGCAGAAAGCAGAATGGCCACGAGCTGTCAAAAGTTGCAGCATTCAGCTTTCTGTTCTGGAGAGATCTCTAAATCAGCCTGAGTGGAAGGAATTAACTTAGTGTACAGATTGTCAGTGTTTGACAGCTTCAAAGAGCTTATCAAATGCCTTTTGGAAATCCAAATATACTTGTTTTGCTCTCTCTAACATTTTTAAAAAGTTAGGCCTAGAAATTCAGTATAGCCACTTTTGGGGCGGTAAAGTCGGGCGGCTGCTAAAGTTTGCGCCCGGCGCAAAGTCGAGCCCCCTTCGCCGATATTCAGTCGCATCGCCCTAAGAGGTTGCTGCTGCGCTAAAACAGGCGATGCACGACTATCATTAGGCGCTAAGCCGGCGGCCCGGGCGCTAACACCGGAAGTTGGGCGCAGGGCAGGTGCGGCGAGCTGCTGATTGACGGCAGACACTCTGGCTCTGGTGAGCTCTTAAAGGGGGAGGGTGGATTTGTTTTTTTGAAAGGCCGCGACGGCTGTATTTGTGGTGTTGGGGAGGGCTTCTCTCCATCAGTTTGTTATGTGGTACCGGCACACCAATCACCAATCTCCAACTCCTCCTCCTCCTCCTCCTCCTCCTCGTCATTATCTTTGTCTCTCACAAAGTGTTGCAAAACGGCTGCCTTTTCTACTGCAGGAGTGCCCTTTAATTTGCGCTCCCCGCGGCCCGCCTCGGCTGTGTACCGTTCCACTTCACAGTCGTTCGGGCCGCCAGGCGCACAATGGGGCGGCGCGAGTGAAGTTCCGGTTCCGGGCGCACAAAGGGCGTTGCACGACGAAATGACGTCATGATCTGCGCACGCAGATGAGCGCGCGCAATGACTTTGCGCCGGCGCTAAATGCCTACTGAAGTTGGGGCGAGGCGCAGATCGCGCTGCGCCCGGGCGCTAAGCGCCTAGCGCTCGAGATCTACTCCTCCTAAGGCGCTAATGGCTGGCGCAGCCAACTGAATTTCTAGGCCTTAGAATTTTAGGAGCTTACCCACTTCCTGGTTCACTGTCTGTGAGAATTCTGTGTTTTGACTGGCTGCTTAGACAGCTTGTTGTCGTCACAGCAACTCTTCGCTGGGAATCCCCATTAATTTGCGTTGATTTGAATTATGTGTCAGAAAACCCGAAATTCTCAACATAAAGATCTTTGTGCAACACTTACTTCGGGGCCAGCGGTGAATGCCTTTGCTTTGCCGCTGACCGCAAATTCCGGGCCATTAAGACTGTTGGCATATCAGAGTGAAAATTGCTTCCAAGTAATAATCACTGTATCATCTTTGTTGTGAATATATACAAAGATGAGTAAACATTTCACCATTTAGAGTAGATCCTGCTTACAAAGACTTATTTGTTGCAAACAAAATGGCAGACATATTTTCATTCCATGTAACTGAAGCTCCAAAGCTCAAACAGTTGCTTTCTTTTGGCCTGCCTATTCTGGGCTTTGCCACAGCCCTATTGGTTACCACGATGAATGTAAACTTCTGTTGTTTATAGTTTGAAATCTGAATTGCTTGTGATGCTTGCACATTAAAAATATACATTGAACAATATGGACATCAGAGGCCAGTTGTTTACTTGCCTGTTATTTGGTTTTGACTAACAAGAATTCATAGAATGTGTTAACGTGACAGTGCTAAGTAGCTGTTTACAGCAGTTTAGGTAATTAATTCATGTTAATTTTTAATTACAGTGATAGTACTCACAAACAGAGTATTTTGTTTCACACAACAGCTGCACTGCTCAGCCCTGGTGGTAAGAACACAGATCGGTCAGGTGTGGAAGCTGGCACCATTACACACAGACAGCACTAAGTGCCACAACAGCTGTACTACAGAACACATTTCACTTTTTTAGAATATCCACTTAAGTCAATCACAGGAGGTTAACATTACTTGCTGATGTACTACTTTGAATAAATGAACTACAGTCAATAGCGGTACGTTCATAAAAAATGTTTGAAGTTTCAACGGTTACCTAAATGGTGAGAGAAATGATACTGTTCACATTGGAAAGGTGGAAGCCGGAAATTCAGCCTTCTTGCTGAGAACGTCTACGTATAACTTTTAACAATGTATCAGAAATATTCCCCGGGGTTGTAGCCCATGTAAAACAAAACTCTTGCTTTCGGGCTGCCAGGCACATTGTGTTCTGCAAATGTATCATGTAGCAGTTAAGTGAACAAAGAGATGCTCAGTGGCAAACATGTTGTTCTGGGTTTCAGGGTTACTGGTTTTTTTAAAAAGCAATTCCTGGTTTCCTAGTACTGTTAGTCATTTTATCAAGTTAGCATATACTTTCCTCAAGAGATTTTCATCCTTGGTGCTTTGTCTTCATCATCACAAAAATGATGGGGGTAATTTTCACCTACCTCGTCGGGCGGGAAACCCATGGGATCGAGTGGAACGACAGACTTACACCCCGCCCAATATTGATCTCAATTGACATCAGAGAGTAAAATTGACCAGGGTGTAAATCCAGCGTTGCACCCGATCCCATCAGTTTCCTGACAAGCGGTTTAGGTTAAAATTGCCCAAAGCGTGTTTCTTCATTGTGCCCCATACAATAGATTTTACTTTACAAAGCGCTTTTAGTGCGACCATGAAGGAACTGCTACACATTGTAAAAAAAGTAATTAACAATCTGACTTATTGCACTGTACTTTCAGCTGATGTGCTATCCACCATGGCAATTATTTAGAAATATTTCTTTCCATTCCAGCAATGAACTATTTCACACGTCATTTTATATCTTAATATACAGCCGACTTTGGTGTTACCGAAAATAACATTACCTAACTGAAAAAAATGACAAACTACAATCTACAAATTACAATTGTCAATATTTGTGGACAAACATTTAATGCTTTTGTGTGACAATCCTCTGTTCAGTATGTAACACAGGTATTAACCTCTTTATCTTAAATAGGTTAATGTCTCTGCTAAAGCTGCAGAGGAATATCATCCAAATGTATTAAGCTAATGTAGCCAACAGTAATTTCCAGCCTTACATGTTTCTGCATCCTAACTAGGACTATCACACTGTAATAATTTTATGATGACATTTTTGTTGAAAAATAGGATAGTTCAATAACTACTAGAGTCATGGACCTATAAATTTTTCAGGCGTTAACTGGCCTACTAAGACCCAATATGGGAAAACAGCACACACATATTTTTGGCCAGAAGTGTGCCGCCGGCCATATTGGCGAAGGAAAAAATTGGCATCCAGGCCCCACACCTCAAGCAGGCATTAGGCCTTTGCATATATGGCCCCACTGCATTTGGTTTGCCCTGAAGCAGCCGGTGCCAGCTGCACTCAGTAAAACCAGACCTTGGGACCGCCTGCTACCAAAATGGTATGTTTTTGAAATTTACTTACCTGAATGTAGAGATTTAAGAGAAGAAGTGCTCCTCCCGACCCCACATTTAAAGAACGCGGGTTGCTCCTCCCCATAACCAAGCAACCAATCCTCCCTGGTCTCCGATCCTCCCCCACAACCTCCAATCTCCATCTCCAGCTTCCTATCTCCTGACCTCTGACCTCCAATCCTCCCCCCGGACTGCTACCTTCTCCCTGCACCGCTGTGCACTAGGGTTGCAAACTCTGGTATATCTGGAGATTTGATCATGTGACATTTGATCACATGGCATTCACCTATGTGGCCATGTTCGATCATGTGACATTTGCCCATTGTTTGCAAATGTTATTGCATTTATTTTAGTTGAGTGTCTCAATATCACCAAGCCCCGAATAAAATATTTAACTTTTTGTTTTATAGTGAGCTGAATAACATAATTTATAAATCAAAGAAAGGACACAAAAGAGTAGAAAACTTTAAGGATCAGTAGGCGGCGATTTTTCTGACCTTGGCGGGTCCGTGGCGGGCGACGTCAGTGGTGGGTCCTGATCCCGCTGCTGTCTCCATCCCGCTCTGTGAATTGAATTTCCCTTGATTGGGCTTGTTAAGCCCACCCAGCGCGTTTCCCAGCCAATTAGAGGAAGCGGGTCTGCTAACATCATTTGATGATGCATCATCAGCCAGTTTCCTTAAAGGGACCATGCCCAAATTTATTTTGACATTTGTGCTGTCAGTGTTC
The DNA here is from genome assembly GCF_052327205.1 of Somniosus microcephalus. Classification (NCBI taxonomy): domain Eukaryota; kingdom Metazoa; phylum Chordata; class Chondrichthyes; order Squaliformes; family Somniosidae; genus Somniosus; species Somniosus microcephalus. The sequence continues at coordinate 262,983,891 of NC_140990.1, read as the reverse complement.
TACAGTATTGAGGTGCTACAAACACTGCGCAAAGGCGCAGGGCTGCACTCAGGTTCTCCTATGACTCCCTCCATATGCAGGGAGGTCCTTTTCCCTTCCGATGGGTGGAAGAGACCTCCCCAGGAGCTCAACACAGCCTGATTGCACTTTGCACAGGAGGGCACAAGCAGGGATGTGGTCAGGAGGACCTGGGTGCAGTGCAGCAAAAATTTCAATGATCTCAGTTGATCACAAAATGTTAGTACAAAGCCAAACTCAACCTCATCCTGCTGTGCATCTCATCAAATCCCCATCACTCTGCCTTCCCTACCCTTCTCCTGCACATCCTTACTCACACCAACTTACCTTGCACCTCCACCCATCCCTCTCTATCTATATTATCACATCCCCATCTCACTAGCCACCCCTCACACTCACCCTCATCCTAGGGTAATCATACCAACTAACAACACGCAAGGGTAGGCACTTGGGTGTTTTATGCAATGTACATGTAAAGTTTCTGTTAATGTGGTGTCAAACATTGAAACCTTTATTTTCAACACTTTGCATTCTTGGACAGATTTATGTGCACCTTTGGGAGTGGCTTAGTGGGCTGCAGTGAATGATGAGACATAACAGTCACCCACCGCCAACCCCCCCTCCCCCTGCAATGGTGGTGAGTGTGAAAGGAATGGCTTGGGCATTGCAGGGATGCTTTATGGTGTTGGTGTGGGGTGGTGCCAACCTGGCGCATCATGTGACAGCTAGGGTGTACAGCATAAAGTGAAGTAAATCTGGCCATGGTGAGGCCATCCCTGGCCTCCCGGACAGCAATGTGGTTGGGTGCTGATGCCCACTGTCCTGTGCAGCATCAGCTGATTGTGGAGAAGGTTGGTATTTTTGTTGGTGTTGCTGGTGTGCCTGGTGCTGCTGGTGTTGGGGTTGATTGTGGTGGGATTCTGAGGACCAAGGTGAGAGAGTATAAAGGGCACTCATGTTGATGGAATAGATGACAGTTGACGTAGAGATGACGGAAGCATTCTGTCAAAGGTGAGAGAGGATGTGAGGTCAGGCTGGATGGAGACTTGGTGCAGCATGGTGAATCTGTTGTGGAAATGCAGTGATGCAGTTTGTGGCTGAGGGAAGATATCTCTGTAAGATGGGAGCTTTTACTTTACATTTGAAGCTGTCAACTCAACAGCTGATTCAATGGCCACTGAACTCCCACCTCATCTTGATAGGCATGGTCCATGACCAGTGTAGACCTGGTGGGTGAGCTGTCAAATGCAGAAGGTGAGCTGAAAATCATTCTTAATGGCTCTAAACCAGCCACTAATTACCTGAATGGGGCACCCGTTGCTGCGTGTTGGGTCTGTTAGCGCTGGCAGGCCAGACATTGGAAAAGGCGCGTGGTGGTGGGTTCACAGTGGGGTTCCAACCCGCTGTGAAAAAAAACACTTTCCCACCCAACCCACCACCGAACGCGCCCGCTGACCCCCTGTAAAAATCCGGCCATAATATTTAAATACAAATTATTTCTGTGATGTTTCTATAGTATTGACCACAATGAGAAACACCAAGTAAATATCACTAATTTAGCAAAAACCTCATTGACATAAGTAACTTCCAACTAAAGTTTTCATACAATTTTATGACTTTTTACAACACACAGCAAGTTATAAAAAATAATAAATAAAACCAAAACCAAAACCAAATCTAATTCAATTCACTGACTCCAACACCCCACTGTGGAATCCCAGCTTCAGGGAGGTGAGGTTTAGTCCTCAGGGAGGTGAGGTTCAGTCCTCAGAGAGAAGCATCAAAGCTGCCTGACTCCCATAATAAAACACAATGGCCCAGAAATTCCAGAACGGGGCTTGCAGCGCGTGCAAGCCCCGTATTTGCACTTACCCCGCGCTCGTGCCGATCAGCTTCTGGGATGCCTGAACTTGCAGAAATAGAAAGCACATTCCCGGGCAGCGTATGACGTCACGCCGCCCAGGAGTGCAGCCAGCGCGAAGCCAGGAGCGTGCAGTGTAAGTGAGACACGCCCCTTGAGGTCTCAGTTTCGCTGGACACGCCCCCAATGTTTCTGTCAAGCTGCTAAGGATTTTTACATGCAAAGCAGCAGTTTAAATAGGTTTTTGGAAGTTTTTTGAAGATTTTGGTAACTTTTATAAACTTTTTAAAATGTTTACATTATTTTGAGTAATCTGAAGTAGTTTTAAAGAGAATTAAAGCAATTTAAAGACTTTTAAAAGCCCTAAAAGAATTTTTTAATTCCATTTATTTATTTAGCAATGTCGTCGTCATACCTGTCTTCACACTGTTCCCTTTGGGGAACTGTATGAAGTGGTGGAAGGATTTATGGCCATGATTAACGCTCATTCCGTGACCGTAACCATCTTTGAACCAGGCATTAGGGCGGTTAGTCCTATGGCGGGAGGGTTTTACGGGCTCCCACAAGCTATACAAGGAGGGGGGGGCCACCCACACCCACGGACGCAAATATCCCACTGGATGTCAACCCAGAATTTAGAGCCGGAGCTCCGACTCCACTTGCCGGGACTGTCTGGAGCGGGGTTCGAAACCCTACCCTGATCTGGCCCAGCGGCGGGGATTCTACCGCTATGACAAAGGCCCAATCCGATTAGCAACGTGAAATGGCAGCATAGGGCTCCAGTCACGGGGAGGGAAAAGGCACAGGAAACATATGGGTGTCACCTTTTGTGCGGAGTGGGCCTTTTGCGTAGCAGTAAGCATCCCCGCCGCTGGGCCAGAAGGAGTAGGGTTTTGAACCCCACTCCAGACAGTCCCGGCAAGTGGAGTCGGAGTTCCAACTTTAAATTCTGGGTGGACATCCAGCGGGATACTTGCGTCCGTGGGTGTTGGTGGCCCCCCCCCCCCCTCAGATGGGTTGTGGGAGCCCGTAAAACCCTCCCGCCATAGGACTAACCACCCTAATGGCTGGTTCAAAGATGGTTACGGTCACGGAATGAGCGTTAATCACGGCCATAAATCCTTCCACCACTTCATACAGTTCCCCAAAGGGAACAGTGTGAGGATACGTACGATGATGACCTCTTGCGCAATGCACCTCCTTGGACCCTCAGTCGCAGATGCGAGGGGGCAAGTCGTGCAATTGTTAAATTTTTCATTTTATTGACATGTAAAATGTTGGCCCAGTAATTCCCTTCCAAATGCGCTAGTACGGTTGGGGTACTTACGCATCTGGCCGGATGAAATGCCGGTTTTCAGCATGCACAGTACATGTGGGGAAAACCGGCATTTCCTGTCCTCTGAACGAAGGGGTTCAGAGGCAGAACGCGTGCGACTGCACAGGCAGCGCGTGCGCAGTATAATTCGCCGCTTTCATTAATGCTTTCAGTGAGGTCCAGTCATTACAACTTACACATGAAAAAAGCATTGGTACAGTTGCTCCAGAGGCTGCGGAGGAAGATATTTCTTATCGTGGAGCTTCTGAAAGTATGTATGTCTGTATATATTCCTTTGCGTGTTATGTATATATTCCTTTACTTATGTGTATGAATGTATTATTTAATTATGACTTTCAGAGAAAGTAACTTATTGGAAAATCATAATTAAAAATATACATTCATACACATTAGTCAAGGAATATAAAACATACATACATATACGTAAAGGAATATATGTGGACATACATCCATAACTCATTCTCACATTCCATTCACACAGCCACAATTGCTCCTTCTACCTACCGTTCTGAAAACCCGTTTAAAAAAAAAAAATTAAAGTTTAAAACTTACTTAAAATTTCTTAAAATAACTTCCCTCCCTTTCCCAAACCTAAATATTGCATTTCATAAGCTCCTCCATAAAATATATCTCCTTCCCCAGCCAATGAACAACTTTACACTTGCTTTTTTCAAGTGTAAGTTCTAGGGACTTACCCTCACTGAATCCATCAGTGAAATCTACAAAGTTCACTGCGCAAGCGCTGCCTGTGCAGTCGCACGCGCTGTGAATAGACCTCGGGTCTGGAAATGCCGGCGTTCCCCGCATGCGCTGTTCCTGCTGAACGCCGGCATTTCCAACGGCCAGATGCGTGAGTAACCCGACCGTACTCACGCTTCTGGCCTGGAATTTCTGGCCCAATATACAACAGCACACATCACAAGCCTGTAATGTTATCTTAATAACATAATTACGAGTCTCCCAAGCAGCTGTAGTGGAGTGCCATTTATTCAGTCCTGACTCTGTGCCTCGTAGTACAGTACTGCCAGCATGGCCAAGATGGCGCCGGATCTCTCCCCCGGATATGACGTCAGCCGTCAACCAGCCGTCAATCAAACCCTGCTGTCTTTACGACAGCTACGGTTATCCGTACATCTTCCCCCTTCAATGAAGACATAACACAGTAACAACATAACATAACATAACATATAGAACACTTGTTAACATCATATAGAAACAGTCAGTGTAACTACACCGTTGAACTAATTGCAGGTAGGTATAAACCTTACCCACACCCAGGAGTCCATTAACTGTTTACAGTCTTATCAATCCCTGTCTACAGGTCAAGTTTAACTACAGGCTTTCTGGTGCGCTGTGACCTGCATGGCTGAACGGGTGTTTGCTGAATCACCCCAGTTGTATCCCTTAAGTTCATGTCTGTACCACACAGGTCACTTGTCACATTATCGCTACTGTGTCCTTCGTCACTTTGTGGCATTTCCCTCATCTTGTCTTCCTCTCTGTCCTCCTGAGGCTGAAAGGTCTCTGTGGTTTTCAGTAGGTGCCTCCTGTTTCTGCGAAACACATTGCCGTTCTCTGTCATGACACTGTATGACCTGGGGGCGACCTGTTGTAGAACGGTGGCTCTTTTAGGTCATGACTCAGGCCCTTCCATGCGAACTATATCCTGCTCCTGTAGAGGCACTAGTGTAGTGGCTGTGCGGTCATGAAGTGTTTTTTGTTTCTGTTGTAGTTTCCGAGCCTTGTCTGCCCACACCTCATCTCTGTGGTCAGGTGTGACATAACTGGGAAGTCATGTACGGATTTTCCGACCCAGTAAGAGCTCAGCTGGAGACTTGCCACTTGCTAGCGGGCCCGCCCTGTACAACATCAGGGCCAGATATGGGTCAGTGTTGCTGTGTGCTGCTTTCTGTAATAGTCTTTTCACAATCTGTACCCCCTTCTCCGCTTTTCCATTAGTCTGAGGATAGAGCGGACTGGAGGTTACATGATTAAACTCATACTCTGAAGCAAATGACTGAAACTCATGACTGGCACAGGGAGGGCCATTATCAGAGACCAGGGTTAGAGGGATGCCCTGCCTGGCAAAGATTGACTTCAGGTGAGTTATCACAGCTCTTGATGTGGTACTGGACAAGAGAGCCATCTCTGGATAATTGGAATAATAATCAATAACTAACAAATAGTCTTTTCCTTCATAGTGAAATATATCAGTTCCGACCTTTTCCCAAGGTTGTGATGGGAGCTCTGTGGTAATGAGGGGCTCTTTTGTTTGCTTGTAGTGATACTCCTGACATGTAGCACACTCGCTGATCAACTGGTCAATATCAGAGTTCATGTTTGGCCAGTAGAGTGCCTCACGTGCTCTCCTTTTTGACTTTTCTGCACCCAGGTGCCCTTCATGTATCCTGTTGAGCATTTCTCATCGCATAGAGGTGGGCACTACTATCCTGTCACTCTTAAGCAGTAGTCCCATTGACCACAGAGAGCTCAGACTGAATGTGATAATATTGTTTACATGACCCTTTCTTCCAGCCCTCTTGAAGGTTTCTCATTACTTTACTCAGGACTGGGTCCTTTGATGTCTCTGTGACTATCACTGATAGTTGTTCCTGTGTGGCGGGCAATGCTGCGTAGACCATATCCACATGAAGAGCCACATCCTCTTCTGATTCACTGTTTTGTGTGGCATACGGCGCAGCCCTGGATAGTGTGTCTGCAATGAACATTTGTGTCCCTGGCACATATGTTAGCTCAAAATCGTATCGTTGAAGTCTCATCATTAGGCGTTGTATCCGTGGTGACATGTCACACAGATTCTTCTTTGCGATCCCTAGCAGTGGCTTATGGTCCGTTTCTAGGATAACCTTGGGAAGACCATAGATGTAGGTATGAAATTTTTCACACCCAAATGCCAAGCCAAGGCACTCCTTCTCGGTTTGCGCGTACCGGCACTCTGTAGCCGTCATGGAGCGTGACGCATACGCCACTGGTCGCCATTCTCCTTCATCTTCCTGTAGAAGGACAGCCCCTAATCCATTCTTAGAGGCATCTGTGGACACTTTTGTCCTCTTTCTAGGGCAGAAGAACTTCAGTAGGGGTTCACTTGCTAGAATGTGTAGCAGCCCCTTCCATTCTCTCTCATGTTCATGTCCCCATTGGAACTCTGTCTCTTGGTGCAGCAGTTTTCTCAGATGAACAGTTTTCACTGCTAGATTTTGAATGAATTTTCCTAGGTAGTTAACCATGTCAAGGGCCCGCTGAACCCCTTTCTTGTCCTTTGGTTTCTCCATGTCATGTATAGCCTTTACCTTTGACTTGTCTGGCTGAATCCCCTCTGTAGAGATCTTGTCTCCAAGGAATGTAATTTCATTGTCACTGAACTGACATTTGTCTTTATTTAGTTTGAGTCCATACTGCTGTATTCTCTGAAGTGTTTTCTCCAGTCTGGTGTCGTGCTCCCCCTGAGTGGAGCCCCATACTACCAGATCATCCACGTACACCCGCAGTCCCACCAGACCCTCGATGATTTGCTCCATTGCTGTGAAAGATTTCTGGGGCGGAGCTAATACCAAAGGGCAGACGCTGGTAGGAGTATCGACTAAACGGGGTGTTAAAAGTGCACAGCTTAGCACTTTCTTCATCAAGTTTCAACTGCCAGAAACCATGCGAGGCGTCCATCTTGGAGAAGACTTTCGCTTCTGTCATTTCGCTGACTATTTCCTCTCTCTTTGGAATTTGGTAGTGCTCTCTTTTGATATTGGCGTTAAGGTCCTTGGGATCCATGCAGACACGCAATTTATCAGTTTTCTTTGAATTGACGCAGACCATGGAATTTACCCAGTCAGTCGGTTCCTCAATCTTCTTTATGACAGCTAGTCCCTCCATGCGGTCTAGCTCTTTCCTCAGTTTTTCACGGAGAGTCACTGGAACTCTCTTGGGTGCGTGAATCACAGGTTGTGCATCCTCTCTCAGTTTGATGGAGTATGTAAAGGGCAGTGCTCCGAAACCCTGAAATACATCTGCATATTTGTGTGCTATAATCGCATGAGTCAGATTTGTACTATCTTGGGGGGCACTCTGTACACAGTTCAGTTCATTGATAGTATAGACTCGTTTTACCAAGCCCAAATCCACACAGGCCTTATCCCCCAACAGTGACTCATGTCCTTCAGGCACTATAACAAAGGTCAAAGGGTAAATGTGATTTTTTACCTTAACATTCAGCCTACACGTTCCTTTTGTTTCAATGCTTTGTCCAGTGTATGCCTTCAAAGACACTGTCTTGTTTAGTATTTTAGGTCGCACTTTGAGATTCCGTGCATCACTCCAACTTATGAGGTTTGCCTTAGCACCTGTATCTAGCTTAAAGGGAAAAATGGTGCCATTTACCAGCAAGGGAGCTATCCAAACTTCAGTCTTTGGTCCTACAGAGTACTCATCATTAGCATTTTTGCCCTGTTTTGACTCATTTTGCACCATTCCAACAAACAAAGTCTCTGCTCCTGCCTCTTCAGTCTCAATAGCATGCACTGTCTTTTTACCTTCAGTTTTCTCTTCCCAATAACACATCTTGGCAAAGTGATTCCTGCCTTTACATTTTGCACAGTTCTTCCCATAAGCAGGACACTGTCTGGCTACGTGTTTATTACCGCACCGTCTGCATTCGTAAGGCGTCATCGTCTTGAACTCCGTGGGCCCTCTTGTGTCCCTTATGTGTACCACATCCACCGGCAGGTTTTTCAGCCTCAGGGCGCTCCCGCCCGCTGCTGTGCTGCTCCCTTCAAAAGTTTTTGTGTGCATGGCTGAGAGTTCACTAGCATGACATATTTTCACTGCTGCATCCAAATTTAGCTCATTGTCTCTAAGCATTCTCTCCCTCACCTTCTTGTCGAGTATTCCAAAAACGACTTGATCACGTATCATCGATTCCTTCAGGTCCCTAAAGTTGCATGTTTGTGCTTTTATTTTCAAGTCCGTCAAAAAAATTCAAAGGATTCTCCTTGCTTTTGCACGCGGGAGCGAAACACGAATCTCTCATACGTTTCATTCTTTTTTGGAGTGCAGTATTCGTTGAACCGTTCTATCACCTTGTCCAGATCATTTTTATCATCTTTGGCTGCAAACGTAAATGTATTAAACAGCTTGATTGCCTGCGAGCCAGCCACTGTTAGCAACAAAGCTACTTTACGTGTTCCAGAGCTAGTCGAAGCATCAATCACTCTGAGGTAGAGAAGAAAACATTGCTTGAAGACACGCCAATTTTCATCCACATTTCCTTCTAGTTGCAGGCTAGCCGGAGGTTTTATTCCTTCCATTGTTGTAGTATGTCCTTATCGTGAGTTCTATAAATCCTGGTACCATGTAATGTTATCTTAATAACGTAATTACGAGTCTCCCAAGCAGTTGTAGTGGAGTGCCATTTATTCAGTCCTGACTCTGTGCCTCATAGTACAGTACTGCCAGCATGGCCAAGATGGCGTCGGATCTCTCCCCCGGATATGATGTCAGCCGTCAGCCAGCTGTCAATCAAACCCCGCTGTCTTTACAACAGCTACGGTTATCCGTACAAAGCCAACATGAACTCTTCCTGCCTAAAGTTGTGTTTCTCTCCACCTCCCTCTCCCAGTTGGTAATTCTCTCTCTCCCTTTCCGCCCACAGTTTGTGTTTCTCTCTCTCCCTCTCTCCCCCAGTTTGTGTTGACACACAAAAGGATGGAATGCATTCATAGAAAGAAGTGAGAAGTTCTTTAGCGTCAACTCCAAATCCAACAGATTGATCTACCACAATAATACATGCAAAATTACATATTAATGCTCTCAACTAAGAGACTTTTTTTCCCAAAAAGATGTTCATTTCAATAGGAGCTCTTTCTCTGAGAAAGCAGAGAGTATTGTGCTGGTGAGAGATGAATACAAATGTTCTTTCATGGATGTGTAAAACCAAATTTCAAATTTTGTCAATTGGTTGGGCTCTCTAAAATCAAATTTCAGCTGATCAAAACCTGAGGTTTTCCACTTCAACCTTCCAGCGGGTACGTTAGTGTAGTGGCTATGTTAATGGGTTAGTAATCCAGAGGCCTGAACTAATTATCCAAAGAACCTGAGTTCAATTCCCATCTTGAATATTTGAATTGAGTTTTAAAAATCTGGAAATAAATGGTGAGCATGAAGCTGTCAGATTGTTGTAAAAACCCAACTTGTTCACTAATATCCTTTAGGGAAGGAAGCCTGCCGTCCTTATCCAATCTGGCCTACGTGTGAATCTAGTTCCACACGAATGTGATTGATTCCGAACTGCCCTCTGAAGTGGCCTTGAAAGCCATTATGTTGCATCAAATTGCTACCAGTAGTTCAAGAAGAAGGCCCACCATCACCTTGTCAGGGCAATAAATGCTGACCTTGGTAGTGATGCCCAAATCCCAAGAATTAATAAATAAAAAAACCTTCTGCGGATCTCAGCTAGGAACACAACAAGAGCAAGTATAAACAACAAAATGAATGCAGACCCAGTGTCATTGGCTAGGCCCTTTGAGCATAGGCATCAGCCAGCACATCCATTTCAGTTGAATTATCAATAGTTTCACAAATTGCTGCGCTACGAGTAGTTTAGGGTCTTCAGATGGTCAAAGCGGATGACCTCAGGCTTTTGATCAGCTGATGTTGTGCTTTGGAGAGAGAAACCAATTGATAGAATCTCAGATTTGGATTTTTAACTCAGCTAAACCTGATGGTGAAGCTGAACTTCAGATGTTCCTCCTTGTGGAATCCATTTAAATCTGCTTTTGCCTATGTTTTATCATCAAGTATTCGGAGTTGTCCTTGCAAAGCTACATCTGACTAACTAAGCTTGGATTCTCAGGAAAAGTTGCATGTAAAGAAGCCTTTAAAACAGTTTGACCTGTCAAGGACAGCCCCATTATATGCACACTATGTATAATAATCACATAGAAACATAGAAACATAGAAGATAGGAGCAGGAGTAGGCCATTCGGCCCCTCGAGCCTGCTCTGCCATTCAATGCGATCATGGCTGATCATCCAAATTCAGTACCCTGTCCCTGCTTTCTCCCCATACCCCTTGATCCCTTTAGCCTTAAGAAATATATCCAACTCCTTCTTGAATATATTTAATGTATTGGCCTCTACTGCCTTCTGTGGTAGAGAATTCCACAGGTTCACCACTCTCTGGGTGATGAAATTCCTCCTCATTTGTGTCCTAAATGGCCTACCCCTTATCCTTAGACTGTGACCCCTGGTTCTGGACTCCTCGACCATCGGGAACATCCTTCCTGCATCTAGTCTGTCCAGTCCTGTCAGAATTTTATAAGTTTCAATGAGATCCCCTCTCATTCTTCTAAACTCTAGCGAATATAAGCCTAATCGACCCAATCTCTCTTCATACGTCATTCCTGCCATCCCAGGCATCAGTTTGGTGAATCTTCGCTGCACTCCCTCCATGGCAAGAACATCCTTCCCCAGATAAGGCAACCAAAACTGCACACAATACTCAAGGTGTGGTCTCACCAAGGCCCTGTACAACTGCAGCAAGACATCCTTGTTCCTGTACTCGAACCCTCTTGCTACGAAGGCCAACATACCATTTGCCTTCTTAACCACTTGTTGCACCTGCATGCTTACCTTCAGCGACTGGTGCACAAGGACACCCAGGTCTCGTTGCACTTCCCCTTTTCCCAATCTATTGCCGTTCAGATAATAATCTGCCTTCCTGTTTTTGCCACCGAACTGGATAACCTCGCATTTATCTACATTATACTGCATCTGCCATGCATCTGCCCAATCACCCAACCTGTCCAAATCATACAGGAGTTTCTCTGCATCCTCCTCACAGCACACACGCCCACCCAGCTTTGTGTCGTTGGACAGGTTAGGCTCAGCCTTACTCAATATGGCATATGACACAATCTGTGCCTTGAAAATATTTATCATACCCTTAATATGAAATTAAATAATATATGTCACAGTGGTTAATTTTTTTTAAATATAAAACATTTCGCTTTTACTATTTATTCGTATATTGTATGTAGGTAGTTTTATATTTAACTACTTGATAGCAATTTTATTTAGATATTAATTGATGACATTGGCTTGAGAAATGTGATTTGAACATACAATATAGGGCACAGGATAGAGTTTATGTTTACTATTTATGTTTGTCAGCATATTAATGGTTTAATTTTGTGCTGCCCATGATCCCAGAACTAAGAAATTATCCCTGAGAAGGATTTGTCCTGGTGATGATCTTATTGATTGCGACTGATTTATGGCATCAACATTTCATTGTCAAGAATCATGGTTTTGTTATATCAGGAAAATTAAATTGGGAGAGTTATTTTCCTTCCCAGTGATAGTGGCAGTTAGAATATTTCACCTGTAATGAGATGTGTGCGTTATGTGCCATAGTGAACCACTGCTGAGCCATTAAATATATGTAAATGAAGAGAAACACAAGAGAGCTTGGGCATAATAACGTTCAGAGCAGAGAAATGGATCCTGGAAAGTGATTAATTTATTTGATGATGCCTCAAGTGAGGAATTTTAGGTCACAAATGAAGTGACAGGATGACAAATTACCATTTTAAAGAATTTACTGGGCATCATTACAGAACAATTGTCAGGTAGTTTATGGTGGCTGAGAAGATGGTATAAATATAGATCTTTTCCTTATCTGAAATGAATTATTAATCAACTTTTTAAAGCTTTGTAAGTGATGGCCAGCCATCTGATTGGAACTAATACATCCCTGCACTTTTAACCGGATTCTTGCATGATTTGTAATTGGAATCTATGAAGTAAAAGTTACAATTTTTAAGGATGGAAAGCCATGCTCTCTAGCCTACTACTCCTTTTTGTGGCAGAATGGGCTCATTTCATTGGCATTCATCAAAATTTCTATTTACATACATCATTTCTATAGTGAGTTAATTGAAATGATTACAGTTTGTGTTCATTTTTGGAAAGGAAATTCAGCAGCATAATCTTTCCCTCTTTGTTCAGTTAAAGGGAACATTCATTCCATTTTAAAGAAAAGCTGTACATTTTATTCATTTATTTAAAGTGGCCAATATTCTGAAATGCATACTCCCATTTTGTGCACAAACCCAGAAGGTAAAATTGAATTGTTTTCACCACCAGGGGAGACTATTGCTTCTCTGTCGTGCAGGGTTTTCTGGCTCACATGATGGTTCTGTGACCAACTTGTGCTCTGAAGCCATATACTTTCCCCCAAAAATTCCCTCGAGCTTTTGGTCATTAAAAATTAGGATTTTTTTGTTTATTCATTTATATTTTGTAGAGTGTTTTATAAACCGAGGGTGTAGAGTACAGGACGCAGCATTACGAACACGGCAAGTATTTTAATGATTTATTGGGGGCGATTTTGCCAGCCCTGGGGAGGCGGGTTTGGAGGCGGGACTGCCGGGAAAATGGCAGAATCTGGGGGTGGGTACCCATCCCGCCCCCAATCCGCCTCTGTGCCATCTTCGCAGGAGGCGGGTGCCCGACCCGCGCCAGGTCCCGTTTCCTGAAGGCAGGAAGGGGATTATAGCCACAGGCAGTTAACAGGCAGTTAAGAGGATTATCCCCATTTTTCCAACAGAAATGAGGGCTTCCCGGCATCGGGAAACCCCACCAGGGCCAGTGAGGCAAGCAGTGGGTCTACGGGAGCCGGAGGGGTCCAAAAGTGGCTGTGGAGGTGAGTGATAGATGCAAGTGTGGAGAGGTAAGTATGTGATGTGAGTGAAAAGTGTTAGAAAAAGTTTACTTACCATTGTTTCTTCCTGCAGACTTCAATCGTTGGAGATCCGGAGGCTCTGGCATCTCAATGGCAGAGATGAAAGAATAGCTGCTGCATTCTCCAGTGCAACAGCCATCTGCTTTCTGCTTAGAAAATAGGTTTGGTGAGCCTTGAGTACAAGAACTCACCAAACAACAGAGAATGTCAGTGTTTGACAGCTTCTCAAAGCTGCCAAACGATGACAATTCATCTGTCAAAAATTTTTGACCGATGAAACGTCACACGCTGATATTCTCTGTCACCGGCTTCCCCTTAATTGGCCTGCTGAGCCCGCTGGGCGGGCTTAACAAGGTCAATCAAGGGAAAATAGCGTGGGTTGGCCACAAGTCGATGGAGGTGGGACTAAAACCCGACAAGCAGCAGTCCCGCCATTGATTTTGCACTATTGTTTTATTGCACTTGATTCACCAGAACATATATAGGAAACACAATTCCTCTGTCTTTCTCCTTTTTATCCATGTGAATTGCACCCATTGAAACAATAGTGCAAAATTAATAAATTGCTAATGAACTTGTGAATGTTGGCAATGCTGAAGACAGCCTCTTACCAAGATTGCTTGTAGGATAGAAAAGCAATGGAATCCCCCTACTGATGAAACATAATGGGGCAGAAATTCCTCCCCAAACGCGTGAGTACGGAAGGGGTACTCACGTGTCTGGCCGGAGGAAATGCCGGTTTTCAGCATGTACAGCGCATGCGCTGAAAACCGGCATTTCCTCTCCTCTAACCCAAGAGTTGAAGAGGCTAGCGCGTGCGCTGTAGGGGGCAGCGTGTGCATCTTGGATTTCCTCTGTTTTGGGGGATTTGCGCATGTGTAAAGGGCTCCGGTCTTTACGCTTGTAAAAAGCACACGTAAGTATTTACTTTTACAGGTAAGTGGTGTTTTAGTGTAATTTAGAAATTTTTTTTCCACAGGTTTATTATTTTAAAGAATCTACAATAAGGTAAGTTTAGTTTTAGACCCTTTTTATTAAAAATTTATTTTTTTCAAATTTTTTTTTTATTGTTTAAATTATTTTTTAAAAACTTATTTATACTTAATTTAATGATTGGGATATTTTTTAAATTTTTATTTAAAGTTTAAATAGTGTTTTGGGCCCCCGTAGTTTTCATGAGTTTGACAGTTCTTACACTCAAACTCATGAATGAACCTTCCCCTCCCCTGATTGGTTGTACAGTGCTCACCTGATCCCAGCCGGCACATCGCACTAACTACGCCGCTGGATCAGGCAAGCACTGCGCGCTGACATCTGAACCGGGCCTGTGACAGGAAATGCAAGCAGGCCCGGGCTTCAGATGTCAGCGCGCAGGGTGAGTGCAGATCGGGGGCTTGCACGCGCGGCAAGCCCCCGACCCGAATTTTTGGCCCAATGTTATTTGATAGATTTCCCACAACAGACCACCACAGAGCTCAACATGTTCGCAAAGGACTTAGTTTGTAACTAAAATAACACAGGATAGAATTTGAAAATCAACTTCTTTTAATGAAAAGGAAGACATTTTATGGCCTTTTTTTTATATTGTCCCAAACATGATGGTTGTCTTTAGACATAGTGCCAGTACTATTAATCAAATCTCTAATCTGTAGTATATTTCAATTTAGTAGTTTGCAATAATGGAAGAATCTGTAAATGAATGATTATTGAATTTCAAATCAGTTAAGAATTTTAATATAATGTGAGATACACTGCTCTATTATAGAAGTGAACTTGGGCTAGACAATGGTGAATTTGAAAGAGCAGAATATTGGGAGTTTTAGTGGATTATTGTTTGGTACAAAGTGAAACTTATTATTAAAATAACACAGAATGGCAAATACCCCAGCTACCCTCAATTCCCCGAGTTTATTATCAATACGGTTCTGAATTTACGCCTAGTTACTGGATGCAAAAAATACAGAATTTGGCCCATTACCGTCTCCTTTTGCTTTGTACAATCATCCCTTTCGTCATTTAATCTCTCCTGCCTTCCATCCTATCACAGACCTTCTCTTTTGTTCTTTCCTCCCATCCCTCCTTTTCCTGCCCCTGTACTTGCATAAAATCTGTTTCATCTCTAACTTTTTCCAGTTCTGACGAAAGGTCATCGACCTGAAACGCTAACTTTGTTTCTCTCTCCGCAGATGCTGCCTGACCTGCTGAGTATTTCCAGCATTTTCTGTTTTTAATACAGAATAAAGAATGGTTTTTGGACTGAATGAAACTGTGAGCACACCAGGACCTAGAAATTGAGCCATGACCATTTTCGGGCACGTGGGGGGAGGTCATAGTTTGCACCCACTGTGCCTGAATGGTGAGGCCTGAGGCTCTCAAGATACTGGGCCTCAGACCTCATTTCAATATTGCCAGTGAAGCGTCAAGAGCCCGCTGGTGATGAGGACTCCAAGTTTGGGCTACTCCTAGCATCACAGCGGTAAGTCAGGGATAGGGGCCTGGGTTGGGAGTCAGGATGGGTGCCTGGGTAGAGGCCTGGGTTGGGGATCGGGATGAGGGCATGGGTCGTGGATCGGGATGGGAACATGGGTCGAGGATTGGAATAGGGGCCTGCGTTGGGTTCTGGGTTGGGGATCGGGTAGGGGGCCTAGGTTGAGGCCTGTGTTTGGGATCGGGATAAGGGCATGGGTTGGGGATCGGGATGGAGGACTGGGTTGGGAATTGAGATGGGGGATTGGGTTGGGCCTGGATTGGGAATCGGGATGGGTGACTGGGTCGGGTCTGGGTAGGGATCGGGATGAGGGCATGGGTTGGAGATCAAGAAGGGGGCCTGGGTCGGGGATGGGAGCCTGGGTTGGGAATTGCAGCAGTCGGTGTTGTTGAAGAAGAGGGGAGATCGATATCAGGGGTCGTATCGGAAATGGCAGCATTGGGGAGTCGGGAGTAACAGTGATGGGAGTTGGGAATGGTGGTGATGGGGTTTAGGAGTGGTGGTGATGGAGGGGTTGGGAGTGATGGTGATGGAGGGTTGGGAGTGATGGTGATGGAGGGTTGGGAGTGATGGTGATGGAGGGTTGGGAATGATAGAGATAGAGGGATGAGAATGATGGTGATGGAGGGTTGGGAATGATGGAGATGGAGGGTTGGGAGTGATGGAGATGGAGGGTTGGGAATGATGGTGATGGAGGGTTGGGAATTATGGTGATGGAGTGTTGGGAATGAAGGTGATGGAGGGTTGGGAATGATGGTGCTGGAGGGTTGGGAATGATGGTGATGGAGGGCTGGGAATGATGGTGATGAAGGGTTGGGAATGAAGGTGATGGAGGGTTGGGAATGATGGTGATGAGGTTGGGATTGATGGTGATGGAGGGCTGGGAATGATGGTGATGGACTGTTGGGAATGATGGTAATGGAGGGTTGGGAATGATGGTGATGGAGAGTTGGGAAGGATGGTGATGGAGGTTTGGGAATGGTGGTGATGGAGTTGGGAATGATGGTGATGGAGGGTTGGGAATAATGGTGATGGAAGGTTGGGAATGATGTTGATGGAGGGTTGGAAATGATGGTGATGGAGGATTGGGAATGATGGTGATAGAGTGTTGGGAATGATGGTGATGGAGGAGTTGGGAATGATGGGGATGGAGGTTTGGGAATGATGGTGATGGGTTTGGGAATCATGGTGATGGAGGTTTGGGAATGATGGTGATGGAGGGTGGAAAATGATGGTGATGGAGGGTTGGGAATGAAGGTGGTGGACCATTGGGAATGTTGGTGATGGAGGGTTGGGAATGATGGTGATGGAGGGTTAAGAATGATGTTGATGGAGGGTTGGGAATGATGGTGATGGATGGTTGGGTATGATGGTGATTGAGTTGGGAATGATGGTGATGGAGTTGGGAATGATGGTGATGGAGGGTTGGGAATGATGGTGATGGACTTGGGAATGATGGTGATGGAGTGTTGGGAATGATGGTGATGGAAGGTTGGGAATGATGGTGATGGAGGGTTGGGAATGATGGTAATGGAGGGTTGGGAATGATGCTGATGGAGTGTTGGGAGTGATGATGATGGAGGTTTGGGAATGATGGCGATGGAGGGTTGGGAATGATGGTGATGGATTGTTGGGAATGATGGTGATGGAGGGTTGGGAATGATGGTGATGGAGGGTTGGGAATGATGGTGATGGAAGGTTGGGAATGATGGTGATAGAGGGTTGGGTATGATGGTGATGGAGGTTTGGGAATGATGGTGATGGAGCATTGGGAATCATGGTGATGGAGGTGTTGGGAATGATGGTGAAGGAGGGTTGGGAATGAAGGTGATGGAGGGTTGGGGATGATTGTGATAGAGGAGTTGGGAATGATGGTGATGGACGGTTGGGAATGATGGTAATGGAGGGTTGGGCATGATGGTGATGGAAGGTTGGGAATGATGGTGATGGAGGACTGGGGATGATGGTGATGGACTGTTGGGAAGGATGGTAATGGAGGGTTGGAAATGATGGTGATGGAGAGTTGGGAAGGATGGTGATGGAGGTTTGGGAATGGTGGCGATGGAGTTGGGAATGATGGTGATGGAGTGTTGGGAATAATGGTGATGGAGGGTTGGAAATGATGTTGATGGAGGGTTGGGAATGATGGTGAAGGCGGATTGGGAATGATGGTGATAGAGTGTTGGGAATGATGGTGATGGAGGGGTTCGGAATGATGGGGATGGAGGTTTGGGAATGATGGTGATGGGTTTGGGAATCATGGTGATGGAGGTTTGGGAATGATGGTGATGGAGGGTTGAAAATGATGGTGATGGAGGGTTGGGAATGAAGGTGGTGGACCGTTGGGAATGTTGGTGATGGAGGGTTGGGAATGATGGTGATGGAGGGTTGAGAATGATGTTGATGGACGGTTGTGAATGATGGTGATGGAGGGTTGGGAATGATGGTGATGGAGTTGGGAATGATGGTGATGGAGGGTTGGGAATGATAGTGATGGACTTGAGAATGATGGTGATGGAGGGTTGGGAATGATAGTGATGGACTTGGGAATGATGGTGATGGAGTGTTGGGAATGATGGTGATGGAAGGTTGGGAATGATGGTGAAGGAGGGTTGGGAATGATGGTGATGGACTTGGGAATGATGGTGATGGAGTGTTGGGAATGATGATGATGGAAGGTTGGGAATGATGGTGATGGAGGATTGGGAATGATGGTGATGGAGGGTTGGGAATGATGCTGATGGAGTGTTGGGAGTGACGATGATGGAGGTTTGGGAATGATGGCGATGGAGGTTTGGGAATGATGGTGATGGATTGTTGGGAATGATGGTGATGGAGGGTTGGGAATGATGGTGATGGAGGGTTGGGAATGATGGTGATGGAAGGTTGGGAATGATGGTGATGGAGGGTTGGGTATGATGGTGATGGAGGTTTGGGAATCATGGTGATGGAGGGGTTGGGAATGATGGTGATGGAGGGGTTGGGAATGATGGTGAAGGAGGGTTGGGAATGAAGGTGATGGAGGGTTGGGAATGATTGTGATAGAGTAGTTGGGAATGATGGTGATGGACGGTTGGGAATGATGGTAATGGAGGGTTGGGCATGATGGTGATGGAAGGTTGGGAATGATGGTGATGGAGGGCTGGGAATGATGGTGATGGACTGTTGGGAAGGATGTTAATGGAGAGTTGGGAAGGATGGTGATGGAGGTTTGGGAATGGTGGTGATGGAGTTGGGAATGATGGTGATGGAGGGTTGGGAATAATGGTGATGGAGGGTTGGGACTGATGTTGATGGCGGGTTGGGAATGATGGTGATGGAGGATTGGGAATGATGGTGATAGAGTGTTGGGAATGATGGTGATGGAGGGGTTGGGAATGATGGGGATGGAGGTTTGGGAATGATGGTGATGGATTTGGGAATCATGGTGATGGATGTTTGGGAATTATGGTGATGGAGGGTTGAAAATGATGGTGATGGAGGTTTGGGAATGAAGGTGGTGGACCGTTGGGAATGTTGGTGATGGAGGGTTGGGAATGATGGTGATGGAGGGTTGAGAATGATGTTGATGGAGGGTTGGGAATGATGGTGATGAAGGGTTGGGAATGATGGTGATGGATTGTTGGGAATGATGGTGATGGAGGGTAGGGAATGATGGTGATGGAGGGTTGGGAATGATGGTGATGGAAGGTTGGGAATGATGGTGATGGAGGGTTGGGTATGATGGTGATGGAGGTTTGGGAATGATGGTGATGGAGCATTATGGGTCATGGTGATGGAGGGGTTGGGAATGATGGTGAAGGAGGGTTGGGAATGAAGGTGATGGAGGGTTGGGAATGATTGTGGTGGAGGAGTTGGGAATGATGGTGATGGACGGTTGGGGATGATGGTAATGGAGGGTTGGGCATGATGGTGATGGAAGGTTGGGAATGATGGTGAAGGAGGATTGGGAATGATGGTGATGGAGGGGTTGGGAATGATGGTGATGGACGGTTGGGAATGATGGTGATGAAGGGTTGGGAATGAAGGTGATGGAGGGTTGGGAATGATGATGATGAGGTTGGGATTGTTGGTGATGGAGGGCTGGGAATGATAGTGATGGACTGTTGGGAATGATGGTGATGGAGGGTTGGGAATGATGGTGATGGAGAGTTGGGAAGGATGGTGATGGAGGTTTGGGAATGGTGGCGATGGAGTTGGGAATGATGCTGATGGAGGGTTGGGAAAAATGGTGATGGAGGGTTGGAAATGATGTTGATGGAGGGTTGGGAATGATGGTGATGGAAGATTGGGCATGATGGTGATAGAGTGTTGGGAATGATGGTGATGGAGGGGTTGGGAATGATGGGGATGGAGGTTTGGGAATGATGGTGATGGGTTTGGGAATCATGGTGATGGAGGTTTGGGAATGATGGTGATGGAGGGTTGAAAATGATGGTGATGGAGGGTTGGGAATGAAGGTGGTGGACCGTTGGGAATGTTGGTAATGGAGGGTTAGGAATGATGGTGATGGAGGGTTGAGAATGATGGTGATTGAGTTGGGAATGATGGTGATGGAGTTGGGAATGATGGTGATGGAGGGTTGGGAATGATGGTGATGGACTTGAGAATGATGGTGATGGAGGGTAAGGAATGATAGTGATGGACTTGGGAATGATGGTGATGGAGTGTTGGGAATGATGGTGATGGAAGGTTGGGAATGATGGTGATGGAGGGTTGGGAATGATGGTGATGGACTTGGGAATGATGGTGATGGAGTGTTGGGAATGATGATGATGGAAGGTTGGGAATGATGGTGATGGAGGATTGGGAATGATGGTGATGGAGGGTTGGGAATGATGCTGATGGAGTGTTGGGAGTGATGATGATGGAGGTTTGGGAATGATGGCGATGGAGGTTTGGGAATGATGGTGATGGATTGTTGGGAATGATGGTGATGGAGGGTTGGGAATGATGGTGATGGAGGGTTGGGAATGATGGTGATGGAGGGTTGGGAATGATGGTGATGGAGGGTTGGGTATGATGGTGATGGAGATTTGGGAATGATGGTGATGGAGCATTGGGAATCATGGTGATGGAGGGGTTGGGAATGATGGTGAAGGAGGGTTGGGAATGAAGGTGATGGAGGGTTGGGAATGATTGTGATAGAGGAGTTGGGAATGATGGTGATGGACGGTTGGGAATGATGGTAATGGAGGGTTGGGCATGATGGTGATGGAAGGTTGGGAATGATGGTGATGGAGGGCTGGGAATGATGGTGATGGACTGTTGGGAAGGATGTTAATGGAGAGTTGGGAAGGATGGTGATGGAGGTTTGGGAATGGTGGTGATGGAGTTGGGAATGATGGTGATGGAGGGTTGGGAATAATGGTGATGGAGGGTTGGGACTGATGTTGATGGCGGGTTGGGAATGATGGTGATGGAGGATTGGGAATGATGGTGATAGAGTGTTGGGAATGATGGTGATGGAGGGTTGGGAATGATGGTGATGGAAGGTTGGGAATGATGGTGATGGAGGGTTGGGTATGATGGTGATGGAGGTTTGGGAATGATGGTGATGGAGCATTATGGGTCATGGTGATGGAGGGGTTGGGAATGATGGTGAAGGAGGGTTGGGAATGAAGGTGATGGAGGGTTGGGAATGATTGTGGTGGAGGAGTTGGGAATGATGGTGATGGACGGTTGGGGATGATGGTAATGGAGGGTTGGGCATGATGGTGATGGAAGGTTGGGAATGATGGTGAAGGAGGATTGGGAATGATGGTGATGGAGGGGTTGGGAATGATGGTGATGGACGGTTGGGAATGATGGTGATGAAGGGTTGGGAATGAAGGTGATGGAGGGTTGGGAATGATGATGATGAGGTTGGGATTGATGGTGATGGAGGGCTGGGAATGATAGTGATGGACTGTTGGGAATGATGGTGATGGAGGGTTGGGAATGATGGTGATGGAGAGTTGGGAAGGATGGTGATGGAGGTTTGGGAATGGTGGCGATGGAGGTTTGGGAATGATGGTGATGGATTGTTGGGAATGATGGTGATGGAGGGCTGGGAATGATGGTGATGGAGGGTTGGGAATGATAGTGATGGAGGGTTGGGAATGATGGTGATGGAGGGTTGGGTATGATGGTGATGGAGGTTTGGGAATGATGGTGATGGAGCGTTGGGAATCATGGTGATGGAGGGGTTGGGAATGATGGTGAAGGAGGGTTGGGAATGAAGGTGATGGAGGGTTGGGAATGATTGTGATAGAGGAGTTGGGAATGATGGTGATGGACGGTTGGGAATGATGGTAATGGAGGGTTGGGCATGATGGTGATGGAAGGTTGGGAATGATGGTGATGGAGGGCTGGGAATGATGGTGATGGACTGTTGGGAAGGATGTTAATGGAGAGTTGGGAAGGATGGTGATGGAGGTTTGGGAATGGTGGTGATGGAGTTAGGAATGATGGTGATGGAGGGTTGGGAATGATGGTGATGGACTTGGGAATGATGGTGATGGAGTGTTGGGAATGATGGTGATGGAAGGTTGGGAATGATGGTGATGGAGGGTTGGGAATGATGGTGATGGACTTGGGAATGATGGTGATGGAGTGTTGGGAATGATGGTGATGGAAGGTTGGGAATGATGGTGATGGAGGGTTGGGAATGATGGTAATGGAGGGTTGGGAATGATGCTGATGGAGTGTTGGGAGTGATGATGATGGAGGTTTGGGAATGATGGCGATGGAGGGTTGGGAATGATGGTGATGGATTGTTGGGAATGATGGTGATGTAGGGTTGGGAATGATGGTGATGGAGGGTTGGGAATGATGGTGATGGAAGGTTGGAAATGATGGTGATAGAGGGTTGGGTATGACGGTGATGGAGGTTTGGGCATGATGGTGATGGAGCATTGGGAATCATGGTGATGGAGGTGTTGGGAATGATGGTGAAGGAGGGTTGGGAATGAAGGTGATGGAGGGTTGGGGATGATTGTGATAGAGGAGTTGGGAATGATGTTGATGGACGGTTGGGAATGATGGTAATGGAGCGTTGGGCATGATGGTGATGGAAGGTTGGGAATGATGGTGATGGAGGACTGGGAATGATGGTGATGGACTGTTGGGAAGGATGGTAATGGAGGGTTGGGAATGATGGTGATGGAGAGTTGGGAAGGATGGTGATGGAGGTTTGGGAATGGTGGCGATGGAGTTGGGAATGATGGTGATGGAGGGTTGGGAATAATGGTGATGGAGGGTTGGAAATGATGTTGATGGAGGGTTGGGAATGATGGTGATGGAGGATTGGGAATGATGGTGATAGAGTGTTGGGAATGATGGTGATGGAGGGGTTCGGAATGATGGGGATGGAGGTTTGGGAATGATGGTGATGGGTTTGGGAATCATGGTGATGGAGGTTTGGGAATGATGGTGATGGAGGGTTGAAAATGATGGTGATGGAGGGTTGGGAATGAAGGTGGTGGACCGTTGGGAATGTTGGTGATGGAGGGTTGGGAATGATGGTGATGGAGGGTTGAGAATGATGTTGATGGAGGGTTGTGAATGATGGTGATGGAGGGTTGGGAATGATGGTGATTGAGTTGGGAATGATGGTGATGGAGTTGGGAATGATGGTGATGGACTTGAGAATGATGGTGATGGAGTGTTGGGAATGATGGTGATGGAAGGTTGGGAATGATGGTGAAGGAGGGTTGGGAATGATGGTGATGGACTTGGGAATGATGGTGATGGAGTGTTGGGAATGATGATGATGGAAGGTTGGGAATGATGGTGATGGAGGATTGGGAATGATGGTGATGGAGGGTTGGGAATGATGCTGATGGAGTGTTGGGAGTGACGATGATGGAGGTTTGGGAATGATGGCGATGGAGGTTTGGGAATGATGGTGATTGGTTGTTGGGAATGATGGTGATGGAGGGTTGGGAATGATGGTGATGGAGGGTTGGGAATGATGGTGATGGAAGGTTGGGAATGATGGTGATGGAGGGTTGGGTATGATGGTGATGGAGGTTTGGGAATCATGGTGATGGAGGGGTTGGGAATCATGGTGATGGAGGGGTTGGGAATGATGGTGAAGGAGGGTTGGGAATGAAGGTGATGGAGGGTTGGGAATGATTGTGATAGAGTAGTTGGGAATGATGGTGATGGACGGTTGGGAATGATGGTAATGGAGGGTTGGGCATGATGGTGATGGAAGGTTGGGAATGATGGTGATGGAGGGCTGGGAATGATGGTGATGGACTGTTGGGAAGGATGTTAATGGAGAGTTGGGAAGGATGGTGATGGAGGTTTGGGAATGGTGGTGATGGAGTTGGGAATGATGGTGATGGAGGGTTGGGAATAATGGTGATGGAGGGTTGGGACTGATGTTGATGGCGGGTTGGGAATGATGGTGATGGAGGATTGGGAATGATGGTGATAGAGTGTTGGGAATGATGGTGATGGAGGGGTTGGGAATGTTGGGGATGGAGGTTTGGGAATGATGCTGATGGGTTTGGGAATCATGGTGATGGATGTTTGGGAATTATGGTGATGGAGGGTTGAAAATGATGGTGATGGAGGTTTGGGAATGAAGGTGGTGGACCGTTGGGAATGTTGGTGATGGAGGGTTGGGAATGATGGTGATGGAGGGTTGAGAATGATGTTGATGGAGGGTTGGGAATGATGGTGATGAAGGGTTGGGAATGATGGTGATGGATTGTTGGGAATGATGGTGATGGAGGGTAGGGAATGATGGTGATGGAGGGTTGGGAATGATGGTGTTGGAAGGTTGGGAATGATGGTGATGGAGGGTTGGGTATGATGGTGATGGAGGTTTGGGAATGATGGTGATGGAGCATTATGGGTCATGGTGATGGAGGGGTTGGGAATGATGGTGAAGGAGGGTTGGGAATGAAGGTGATGGAGGGTTGGGAATGATTGTGGTGGAGGAGTTGGGAATGATGGTGATGGACGGTTGGGGATGATGGTAATGGAGGGTTGGGCATGATGGTGATGGAAGGTTGGGAATGATGGTGAAGGAGGATTGGGAATGATGGTGATGGAGGGGTTGGGAATGATGGTGATGGACGGTTGGGAATGATGGTGATGAAAGGTTGGGAATGAAGGTGATGGAGGGTTGGGAATGATGATGATGAGGTTGGGATTGATGGTGATGGAGGGCTGGGAATGATAGTGATGGACTGTTGGGAATGATGGTGATGGAGGGTTGGGAATGATGGTGATGGAGAGTTGGGAAGGATGGTGATGGAGGTTTGGGAATGGTGGCGATGGAGTTGGGAATGATGCTGATGGAGGGTTGGGAAAAATGGTGATGGAGGGTTGGAAATGATGTTGATGGAGGGTTGGGAATGATGGTGATGGAGGATTGGGCATGATGGTGATAGAGTGTTGGGAATGATGGTGATGGAGGGGTTGGGAATGATGGGGATGGAGGTTTGGGAATGATGGTGATGGGTTTGGGAATCATGGTGATGGAGGTTTGGGAATGATGGTGATGGAGGGTTGAAAATGATGGTGATGGAGGGTTGGGAATGAAGGTGGTGGACCGTTGGGAATGTTGGTGATGGAGGGTTAGGAATGATGGTGATGGAGGGTTGAGAATGATGGTGATTGAGTTGGGAATGATGGTGATGGAGGGTTGGGAATGATGGTGATGGACTTGAGAATGATGGTGATGGAGGGTAAGGAATGATAGTGATGGACTTGGGAATGATGGTGATGGAGTGTTGGGAATGATGGTGATGGAAGGTTGGGAATGATGGTGATGGAGGGTTGGGAATGATGGTGATGGACTTGGGAATGATGGTGATGGAGTGTTGGGAATGATGATGATGGAAGGTTGGGAATGATGGTGATGGAGGATTGGGAATGATGGTGATGGAGGGTTGGGAATGATGCTGATGGAGTGTTGGGAGTGATGATGATGGAGGTTTGGGAATGATGGCGATGTAGGTTTGGGAATGATGGTGATGGATTGTTGGGAATGATGGTGATGGAGGGTTGGGAATGATGGTGATGGAGGGTTGGGAATGATGGTGATGGAGGGTTGGGAATGATGGTGATGGAGGGTTGGGTATGATGGTGATGGAGGTTTGGGAATGATGGTGATGGAGCGTTGGGAATCATGGTGATGGAGGGGTTGGGAATGATGGTGAAGGAGGGTTGGGAATGAAGGTGATGGAGGGTTGGGAATGATTGTGATAGAGGAGTTGGGAATGATGGTGATGGACGGTTGATAATGATGGTAATGGAGGGTTGGGCATGATGGTGATGGAAGGTTGGGAATGATGGTGATGGAGGGCTGGGAATGATGGTGATGGACTGTTGGGAAGGATGTTAATGGAGAGTTAGGAAGGATGGTGATGGAGGTTTGGGAATGGTGGTGATGGAGTTGGAAATGATGGTGATGGAGGGTTGGGAATGATGGTGATGGACTTGGGAATGATGGTGATGGAGTGTTGGGAATGATGGTGATGGAAGGTTGGGAATGATGGTGATGGAGGGTTGGGAATGATGGTGATGGACTTGGGAATGATGGTGATGGAGTGTTGGGAATGATGGTGATGGAAGGTAGGGAATGATGGTGATGGAGGGTTGGGAATGATGGTAATGGAGGGTTGGGAATGATGCTGATGGAGTGTTGGGAGTGATGATGATGGAGGTTTGGGAATGATGGCGATGGAGGGTTGGGAATGATGGTGATGGATTGTTGGGAATGATGTTGATGGAGGGTTGGGAATGATGGTGATGGAGGGCTGGGAATGATGGTGATGGACTGTTGGGAAGGATGTTAATGGAGAGTTGGGAAGGATGGTGATGGAGGTTTGGGAATGGTGGTGATGGAGTTGGGAATGATGGTGATGGAGGGTTGGGAATAATGGTGATGGAGGGTTGGGAATGATGGTGATGGAGGATTGGGAATGATGGTGATAGAGTGTTGGGAATGATGGTGATGGAGGGGTTGGGAATGATGGGGATGGAGGTTTGGGAATGATGGTGATGGGTTTGGGAATCATGGTGATGGATGTTTGGGAATGATGGTGATGGAGGGTTGAAAATGATGGTGATGGAGGTTTGGGAATGAAGGTGGTGGACCGTTGGAAATGTTGGTGATGGAGGGTTGGGAATGATGGTGATGGAGGGCTGAGAATGATGTTGATGGAGGGTTGGGAATGATGGTGATGAAGGGTTGGGAATGATGGTGATGAATTGTTGGGAATGATGGTGATGGAGGGTAGGGAATGGTGGTGATGGAGGGTTGGGAATGATGGTGATACAAGGTTGGGAATGATGGTGATGGAGGGTTGGGTATGATGGTGATGGAGGTTTGGGAATGATGGTGATGGAGCGTTATGAGTCATGGTGATGGAGGGGTTGGGAATGATGGTGAAGGAGGGTTGGGAATGATGTGATGGAGGGTTGGGAATGATTGTGGTGGAGGAGTTGGGAATGATGGTGATGGACGGTTGGGGATGATGGTAATGGAGGGTTGGGCATGATGGTGATGGAAGGTTGGGAATGATGGTGAAGGAGGATTGGGAATGATGGTGATGGAGGGGTTGGGAATGATGGTGATGGACGGTTGGGAATGATGGTAATGGAGGGTTGGGCATGATGGTGCTGGAAGGTTGGGAATGATGGTGAAGGAGGATTGGGAATGATGGTGATGGTGGGGTTGGGAGTGATGGTGATGGGGGAGTTGGGAATGATGGTGATGGACAGTTGGGAATGATGGTAATGGAGGGTTGGGCATGATGGTGATGGAAGGTTGGGAATGATGGTGAAGGAGGATTGGGAATGATGGTGATGGAGGGGTTGGGAGTGATGGTGATGGAGGGGTTGGGAATGATGGTGATGGAGGGTTTGGGAATTATGGTGATGGATGAGTTGGGAATGATTGTGATGGAGGGTTGGGAGTGCTGGTGATGGACATGTTGGGAATGATGGTGACGGAGTGCTGGGAATGATGGTGATGGAGGGTTGGGAATGATGGTGTTGGAGGGTTGGGAGTGATGGTGATAGAGGGTTGGGAATGATTGTGATGGAAGGTGGGAATGATGGTGGTGGAGGGGTTGGGAATGATGGTGAAGAATGGTTGGGAATGAAGGTGATGGAATGTTGGGAATGATGGTGATGGAGGGTTAGGAATGAAGGTGATGGAGTGTTGGGAATGATGGTGATGGAGTTGGAAATGATGGTGATGAAGTTGGGAATGATGGTGATGGAGGGTTGGGAATGATGGTGATGGACTTGGGAATGATGGTGATGGAGTGTTGGGAATGATGATGATGGAAGGTTGGGAATGATGGTGATGGAGGATTGGGAATGATGGTGATGGAGGGTTGGGAATGATGCTGATGGAGTGTTGGGAGTGATGATGATGGAGGTTTGGGAATGATGGCGATGGAGGTTTGGGAATGATGGTGATGGATTGTTGGGAATGATGGTGATGGAGGGTTGGGAATGATGGTGATGGAGGGTTGGGAATGATGGTGATGGAGGGTTGGGAATGATGGTGATGGAGGGTTGGGTATGATGGTGATGGAGGTTTGGGAATGATGGTGATGGAGCGTTGGGAATCATGGTGATGGAGGGGTTGGGAATGATGGTGAAGAAGGGTTGGGAATGAAGGTGATGGAGGGTTGGGAATGATTGTGATAGAGGAGTTGGGAATGATGGTGATGGACGGTTGGGAATGATGGTAATGGAGGGTTGGGCATGATGGTGATGGAAGGTTGGGAATGATGGTGATGGAGGGCTGGGAATGATGGTGATGGACTGTTGGGAAGGATGTTAATGGAGAGTTGGGAAGGATGGTGATGGAGGTTTGGGAATGGTGGTGATGGAGTTGGAAATGATGGTGATGGAGGGTTGGGAATGATGGTGATGGACTTGGGAATGATGGTGATGGAGTGTTGGGAATGATGGTGATGGAAGGTTGGGAATGATGGTGATGGAGGGTTGGGAATGATGGTGATGGACTTGGGAATGATGGTGATGGAGTGTTGGGAATGATGGTGATGGAAGGTAGGGAATGATGGTGATGGAGGGTTGGGAATGATGGTAATGGAGGGTTGGGAATGATGCTGATGGAGTGTTGGGAGTGATGATGATGGAGGTTTGGGAATGATGGCGATGGAGGGTTGGGAATGATGGTGATGGATTGTTGGGAATGATGGTGATGGAGGGTTGGGAATGATGGTGATGGAGGGCTGGGAATGATGGTGATGGACTGTTGGGAAGGATGTTAATGGAGAGTTGGGAAGGATGGTGATGGAGGTTTGGGAATGGTGGTGATGGAGTTGGGAATGATGGTGATGGAGGGTTGGGAATAATGGTGATGGAGGGTTGGGAATGATGGTGATGGAGGATTGGGAATGATGGTGATAGAGTGTTGGGAATGATGGTGATGGAGGGGTTGGGAATGATGGGGATGGAGGTTTGGGAATGATGGTGATGGGTTTGGGAATCATGGTGATGGATGTTTGGGAATGATGGTGATGGAGGGTTGAAAATGATGGTGATGGAGGTTTGGGAATGATGGTGATGGATTGTTGGGACTGATGGTGATGGAGGGTAGGGAATGGTGGTGATGGAGGGTTGGGAATGATGGTGATACAAGGTTGGGAATGATGGTGATGGAGGGTTGGGTATGATGGTGATGGAGGTTTGGGAATGATGGTGATGGAGCGTTATGAGTCATGGTGATGGAGGGGTTGGGAATGATGGTGAAGGAGGGTTGGGAATGATGTGATGGAGGGTTGGGAATGATTGTGTTGGAGGAGTTGGGAATGATGGTGATGGACGGTTGGGGATGATGGTAATGGAGGGTTGGGCATGATGGTGATGGAAGGTTGGGAATGATGGTGAAGGAGGATTGGGAATGATGGTGATGGAGGGGTTGGGAATGATGGTGATGGACGGTTGGGAATGATGGTAATGGAGGGTTGGGCATGATGGTGCTGGAAGGTTGGGAATGATGGTGAAGGAGGATTGGGAATGATGGTGATGGAGGGGTTGGGAGTGATGGTGATGGGGGAGTTGGGAATGATGGTGATGGACAGTTGGGAATGAT
The DNA here is from genome assembly GCF_052327205.1 of Somniosus microcephalus. Taxonomy (NCBI): domain Eukaryota; kingdom Metazoa; phylum Chordata; class Chondrichthyes; order Squaliformes; family Somniosidae; genus Somniosus; species Somniosus microcephalus. Next base: position 262,954,355 of record NC_140990.1, on the reverse strand, counting down.
GGTAATGGAGGGTTGGGCATGATGGTGATGGAAGGTTGGGAATGATGGTGAAGGAGGATTGGGAATGATGGTGATGGAGGGGTTGGGAGTGATGGTGATGGGGGTTTGGGAATGATGGTGATGGAGGGTTGGGAACGATTGTGATGGAGGTGTTGGGAATGATGGTGATGGAGGAGTTGGGAATGATGGTGATGGACGGTTGGGAATGATGGTAATGGAGGGTTGGGCATGATGGTGATGGAAGGTTGGGAATGATGGTGATGGAGGGGTTGGGAATGATGGTGATGGAGGGTTTGGGAATTATGGTGATGGATGAGTTGGGAATGATTGTGATGGAGGGTTGGGAGTGCTGGTGATGGACATGTTGGGAATGATGGTGACGGAGTGCTGGGAATGATGGTGATGGAGGGTTGGGAATGATGGTGTTGGAGGGTTGGGAGTGATGGTGATAGAGGGTTGGGAATGATTGTGATGGAAGGTGGGAATGATGGTGGTGGAGGGGTTGGGAATGATGGTGAAGAGTGGTTGGGAATGAAGGTGATGGAATGTTGGGAATGATGGTGATGGAGGGTTAGGAATGAAGGTGATGGAGTGTTGGGAATGATGGTGATGGAGTTGGAAATGATGGTGATGAAGTTGGGAATGATGGTGTTGGAGGGTTCGGAATGATGGTGATGGAGGGTTGGGAATGATGGTGATGGGGGTTGGGAATGATGGTGATGGAGGGTTGGGAATGATGGTGATGGAGTTGGGAATGATGGTGATGGAGGGTTGGGTATGATGGTGGGAGTTTGGGAATGATGGTTATGGAGGGCTGGGAATCATGGTGATGGAGGGTTGGAAGTTATGGTGGAGGGTTGGGAATGTTGTTGATGGAGGGTTGGGAATGATGCTGCTGGAGGGTTGGGAATGATGGTGATGGAGGGGTTGGAAATGACGGTGAAGAATGGTTGGGAATGAAAGTGATGGAATGTTGGGAATGATGGTGATGGAGGGTTGGGAATGAAGGTGATGGAGGGTTGGGAATGATGGTGATGGAGTTGGAAATGATGGTGATGTAGGGTTGGGAATGATGGTGATGGAGGGGTTGGGAATGATGGTGATGGAGGGTTGGGAATGATGGTGATGGATTTGGAAATGATGGTGATGGACGGTTGGGAATGAAGGTGATGGAGGGTTGGGAATGCTAGTGATGGGGTGTTGGGAATGATGGTGATGGATGGTCGGGAATGATGGAGATGGAGGGTTGGAAATGAAGGTGATGGAGTGTTGGGAATGATGGTGATGTAGCGGTTGGGAATGTTGATGATGGAGGGTTGGGAATGATGGTGATGATGGTTGGGAATAATGGTGATGGTATGTTGGGGATGATGGTGGTGGAGTGATTGGCAGTGATGTTGATGGAGGATTGGGAACGATGGCAGTGGAGGGGTTGGGAATGGTGGTGATATAGGTTTGGGAATGAAGGTGATGGGGGTTTGGGAGTGATGGTGATGGAGGTTAGGGAATGATGGTGGTGGAGGGTTGGGAATGATGGTTGTGGTGTATGTGCCTTTAAGAGCCCCCTGTGTACTGTAATGCCGGTAATGGCCACAGGGGCTATATAAGCCTCTATATTGTCTTGTATCTGTTAGTTCACCTCCAGACTTTGTCCAGTAAACACCTGTGAACCAACTCCTGCATTCCGTGTCTTCATTAACACACGGATACAACAGTGGCGACGAATTGGAAACGGACTTACCTGCAATTTGGCAGCAACTCAAGGAGATCGATTCCTCAGATGAAGGAAGAAGAAAAAAAGAAAAAAAACTGTGGTTTCACCAGCTAGCCAGGCTGGTGGCAGGTACTGCAATAATCCTTCCTGGGCGGCAGGCTGGGGCTCGATCAGCTGGCTCTACAGCGGGGCCAAGCAGTGAAGGCGCAGGCAAACAAATACGAAGGGTGGAGCACTCGGGAGACGGCCAGCTCTGCAAAGCAGCTCAGCGCTCGGACCACGTAGAGGGCGGGGAAAGTCCCAAATGGTCCGGCGGGAACAAGTCTCTGACTATTAAAAATATTTGTATAAATAAAAACCGCGGAGAACAGCGTTGTCAGCAGCAACAGCGGCAGGAAAGCGTGGGAGGCGCCATTTTTTTCAGCAAGGAAGAAAGGAAAGCGTGGGAGGCGCCATTTTTTTTTAGAATGCCTAAGACTGGCAACATTACTACTTTCGATAGTGATGTAGAGGATTGGGCCACATATGTGGAAAGAGTGAAAGTATATTGCACAGCGAATGAAATAAAGGATGATAAAAAGGCATCGGTACTTCTAAATCTAATGGGCGCAAGGACATACAGGCTGTTACGAAACTTAATCACTCCAGCCAAACCGATGGACAAGAATTTTAAGGAGATTGTTGATACCCTACACTGCCAATTCGGGGCAGGACTCGCAGATTCTCTACGAGACAAATTCGTCTGCGGTCTCCTAAGTGAAGGAACACAAAAAAGGCTACTTTCTGAGAAAGATTTGACACTGGACAAGGTTTTCAGTGTAGCTGTATCATACGAAGCAGCAGCAAGAGGAGCTGCAGAGATACAGCAAAAGCCACAGGACTTCGGCACCCATGAAATGACACGGGGTTTCGAGAGATGTTATCGCTGCGGCAGATCCACCCATGACCAGAGGGACTGCTGGTTCAAGGATAAAGCATGCAGGCAATGCGGAAAGATGGGACACATTACACATGTATGCCGATCTGGAAACAAAAAATCCACTGACAGAAAAAAAATCAATAAGGAAAAGTACAGAAAGGTACAAATGATGACGGACAGTAGTTCCGAAGACCAGAAGAGCGATAGCGACTCCGGAAACAAGAGACTAAGCTCTCTCAAATTACATAATGTAATTGCCAAAGAAGATTACCAGACCATTTGGGTTACCCTCACGATAGCGGGGTCCCCAGTTAAAATGGAGCTAGATACAGGATCAGCTCTGACCGTCATAAGTAGACGGGATTACGAGTGGATATTTCTGCATATACCTTTGAAAGACACATCCATTATCTTGAAAACATATACGGGGCAGAAAGTATACCCCAAAGGGAAAATAAAGGTGCCTGTTGTATACAACGGCAAGGAAATACAGAAGTTGTATTTATACGTTCTGCAAGATGGTGGTCCAACGCTGTTGGGATGTTAATGGATCAGGAAGATACGTTTGGACTGGCACTCCATTCAGGCACTGACGGTGACCAGTAAGAAAAAAAATGATGATGACATCATACCTGAACGATTAAAAGACACCTTGGCCAACGCCAAAGAAGTGTTCCAACAGGAACTAGGAACCTTGAAAGGCATCACCGCCTCAATAAAGGTGGAAGATGCGGCAATTCCCAAGTTTTTTAAGGCAAGGCCGGTGCCATACGCAATTCGTCCAGCAGTCGAGGCAGAGCTGGAGAATTTGGAAAAGACAGGCGTGTTATCCAAGATAGATTGGAGCGAGTGGGCAACACCCATCGTCCCGGTCATGAAGTAAACGTTAAATAATGATAAATCTAAAGAACAAAGAAAAATTTGCATCTGTGGGGACTTCAAGGTGACTGTAAACCCAGTCCTTCACACGGTACAGTATCCTCTTCCGAGGATAGAAGATATTTTTGCCTCACTATCCGGAGGGAAACATTTCACAAAAATTGACTTGGCACAGGCATATCTACAGATGGAGGTTGAGGAGGCCTCTAAAAAGTATCTCACAATAAACACACACGAAGGCCTGTACCAGTACAATCGACTGGTTTTCGGAATAGCATCAGCTCCATCTATCTGGCAAAGAGCTATGGAACAAGTCCTGCAAGGGATTCCTGGGACTCAATGCTACCTAGACGACATCCTTGTAACAGGAGAAAACGACAATGAACACCTTGCCAATTTGGAGAAGGTGCTCACTAGGCTGAGAGAATGGGGCCTATGAGCAAACCGCCCCAAGTGCGAATTTCTCCAGAAACAAATATCATACTGTGGCCACATAATTAATGAAGAAGGGTTGCATAAGTCCCCTGAGAAAATTGAAGTGGTCATAAAAGCACCAGCACCTGAAAATGTCTCATAATTAAGGTAGTTCCTGGGATTGATAAATTACTACCATAAATTTTTACCGAACTTGTCAACTGTTCTGCACCCTCTTAACGAACTGCTACAAACGGGAGTAATTTGGGAATGGAGCGAGGACTGTAAACGTGCCTTCCATAAATGTAAAGGCTTGATCACGTCCAAGGAAGTTTTGGCTCATTACAACCCATCACTGCCAATCAGACTGGCGTGCGATGCATCCCCTTACGGCGTAGGAGCGGTATTATCACATAGATTCCCTGATGGCTCAGAACGGCCGATAGCTTTTGCGTCACGCTCATTGAACTCAGCTGAGCATAACTATGCCCAGATCGACAGGGAAGCACTCAGCCTGGTATGGGGAGTGAAGAAATTCAACCATTACCTACACGGACAAAAATTTACCTTGTTGACTGACCATCAACCCCTCGTCTCCATATTCAACCCTAAAAAGGGTGTTCCCATTGATGTAAGAAAAAGGAGACTTACCATCAAGTAACTTTAAAGTAAGCTTTAAGTAACTTATAAACACACTATATACACAAGAGAGGTCTTTACCATGCCTCTGGTAGAAGCCTCTTACAATACTGAACAGACCAGTACTTATACCAGTCCAACAGGAAGTGACATATGACAGGAAGTGAGGTATGTACACAGTTCATAGTTCATAGTTCATAGTTCACAGGAAGTGATGACATAACTTCCCGGAAGTTATCATTTTTATCACATTCTTCCCTCCTGCAGGATTAGGAGGCTGTGGTCTACCTTTTGGTCCGCAGCCGCCAAACAAGGAAGAGTCGCACCCGTTTGGATTCCCGTCGTAGAGGGTCGCTGGTCCGCTTACATGCGGTTGGCCATTGGTCAGAGTCTGTGTGGCCTGGATTGCCCTGTGAAGGGTCGGGGAGATCATGGCTTCGAGTACGAGCCCCAATAGGTTCAAAGTCGGACTGCCTCTGTTCAGAGGGAGGTGCAGAGCTGGTCTGTGGCGGATCAGTACTTTCATGCGCGGTACTGGGAGGGTCGAAACCTTGAGCACGGGGTTCTACCGGCACCAAGCTAGTTGGTGTCCGATCAGGATCCTGGAGAGGGGTACCCGATAGGTCCCAAGAGTTTCCTGGTGAAATGCCATCACCCGATGTCCCACTAGGTCCTGGTGGGCAGGGAGCCAGATCCCGTAATGATACGGTAGATTCTCGGCCGTCGGAATATCGTATGTTTGCATAGGTGGGGTTGGCATCGGTTAGTTCGACCTCGTCTACAAGAGGGTCATTTTTAGACGTCCGAACGTATCTTCGGAGTAATACAGGTCCAGGAGTAGTTAGCCATGACGGGAGTGATGTCCCATGAGATGAGCGACGCTGGAATCCAAAGAACCGCTCATGAGGTGTAGTATTTGTGGCTGTAGAAAGCAGGGACCGTATAGAGTGCAATGCATCCGGAAGCACTGTTTCCCATTGCTGGTCTGGTAGGCCCCGAGATCTTAAAGCGAGACGTACGGAATTCCAGAAGATACCGTTATACCTCTCTACCTGCCCATTTCCGATGGGATGGTATGGTGTTGTTTTGCTTGTAGCAATTCCCCGTTCTGAGAGGTAGTCCTTGAGTTCCCTTGACATAAAGGATGGACCCAGATCTGAGTGAATATAAGCCGGCATGCCACAGAGAGAAAATACCTGCTCAAGGCAGCAGATTACTGTGGACGCCAGCATATTGGAGCAGGGGAAGGCAAACGGAAAACGTGAATATTCATCGATCATGGTGAGCAAATATGTGTTCCGAGTTGAAGAGGGCACTGGGCCCTTAAAATCGATGCTAAGTCGTTGCATCGGTTGGGTTGCATGTATGAGTATACAATCTGAGGGGCGGAAGAACTGAGGTTTTAATTCCGCACAAAGCCGGCATTCTGAGCATATTTTCTTTACATCTCCAGTGGAAAAAGGGAGATTCCGTGATCGTACGAAATGTAGCATGCGCGTAACGCCAGGATGACACAAACCATTGTGGACATCCATGAGAGTGGAGGATGACATAGTGGAGCAGAATGCCCGTGTGAGGGTGTCCGGGGCCACATTCACCTTGCCAGGCCGATAGAGAATGGTATAACCAAAAGAGGCCAGTTCCATCCTCCAAAGTTGTATTTTATTATTCTTAATTTTGGTTCGTTTTCGATTATCGAGCATGAAGGCAACTGATCGTTGGTCCGTGATCAATGTAAAGTGCTGGCGAGCTAGAAAATGGTTCCACTTCCGTACTGCCTCTATGATGGCTGTGGCTTCTTTCTCAACCGGAGGATAATGTAGCTCGGCACCTTGTAAGGTCCTGGACATAAATGCTACAGGACGACCTTCCTGATTCAGAGTAGCCGAGATCGCCACCTCCGAGGCATCACATTCAACCACGAAAGGGAGATTCTCATCAATGGAGTGAAGAGCCGCTTTCTCCAACTGTTTTTTGAGAAGGTTAAAGGCTGCAACAGCCGCTGTTCCCAGTGGAAATGATCTAGCATGCAGCAAGGGTTGGATTTTGTCCGAAAAATGAGGAATCCATTTAGCGTAGTATGCAAACAGACCAAGAGCCCGACGTAAAGAAGCCGGATTCTTAGGTGACGGGAGCTCTTGGAGCGGGCGAAGTCTTTCTGGGTCTGGCTTAATGATACCATTGCCTACGCAGTAGCCAAGGATGTTGATGGTCGGTTGCGACTCAACAGATTTGGATTCATTCAGGGTCAAATTACGGCGATGGAGGGCATCCCGAAATTTTTGGAGGTTGGAGTCGTGTTCCTGTTGATCGTGACCTGCAATGGTAATGTTATCAAGATAGGGAAAAGTGTCCCTTAGGTTTTCCTGCTTAACCAGGCCATCCATTGCCCGTTGAAAGACAGCCACTCCATTAGTAACCCCGAATGGGAGGCGACGAAATTGGTACAGCCGTCCATTAGCCTCAAAGGCTGTGTACTGCTTATCTGAGACCTTCAAGGGTAACTGATGATAGGCACTTTTTAAATCGTAAGTTGAGAACACTTTGTATTCGGCCAGTTTATTAACCATATCATCAATGCGTGGCAATGGGTAGGCGTCCAAGTCGGTATATTGATTGATGGTTTGCGAATAATCGATGCATAGTCGCTGTTTGTGAGGTTTTAGAGGGTTCTTGACAATGACGACTTGAGCCCGCCAGGGCGACGAACATGGTTCAATGATATCCTCTGCTAGAAGTCGAGAGATTTCAGCCGCAATAAAAGATTGGTCTTCCTGATTAAAGCGCCGCGATTTCGTTATTATCGGTTGGCATTGAGGCGGAATACTGGCAAATAATGAGGGTTCATCAAGTGAAGCTGCTGATAATGCACAAAATGGTAATTTAGACGGTATATTAGAAATAGTAAGTCCGGGTTTGGATCCACCAAACGCAATGGTGAGTTTCTTATGCTGTTTTTGGAAGTCCAGCCCTAAGAGGAGATCACTACATAAGTCCTTGAGCACCGAAAGTCGGGTGGAGGGATACATACGACCATGAAGTGTCATATCAACAACACAAAAGCCAGAGATTCTGGTATTAAGTGATGACTGGGCCATCGCAATTGCCTGGTCCGATGGGAAGACATGTAGTTTCAATTTCGCAACAATCTGTTCCTTAATGAAACTATCAGTACTTCCTGAGTCAATTAAGGCATCTAAGGTATGCCCTTTAATTGAAATTTTTGTGGCTGCATGAGACAGGTTCTGTGGGCAAGCAGCAGTAATTGGTGTCGTTGCACAGAGAGTGGCTAAAACTCTCGGTGTGCTTCTTCGGGAGAGAGCTCGAGAGGAAGCTTGATAGGTCCTAGCTGGAGCATCTTGATAGGCCCTAATTGGGGCAGTTCGGTAGGCCTTAGCTGGATTGGCCCTCGTAGAGGCCCTTGATAGGCAAACTTTAGCAAAGTGTCCTTTTTTCCCGCAATAACTGCAGATTGCATTGCGAGCAGGGCAGGTTTTCCTAGGGTGAAAAGCATCTCCACAAAAGAAGCATTCCTTCCTAGATTGCCAAGAGGCTGCTAAAGTGGGGTCGTCCTCCTCTTCTTCATCAGAATTATCAGAATTAGATTCCCCCATGATAGGGTTCACCTGAGACCGCTTGAATTGTCTGGTTGCAGCTACAGCAGCAGATCGAGATCTGGGCAGCTGATAGAGGTCTGCATTTCTCTTTGCCAAATCCAGTGAACAAGCTAGGTCAAAAGCTTTTTGTAGCTCAAGTGTTTTACTTTCTAGTAGACGCTGGCGTATAAATGGAGAGGCAATCCCGCAGATGAAAGCATCACGAATCATTTCTTGGCGGTACAGCTCAGCTGAGGCTGCCTGAAAGTTACAATCTACGCTGAGCCTGCGAAGTTCTTGCAGGAATTCGTCAATTGATTCCCCTGGTCCTTGTCGGGCTGTGGCCAGTAGGTGTCTAGCATAGACCTCATTTGGGGTCTTCGCATACAGTTTCTTAAGTGCCCGAATCAACTCTTCGTAATTATCCCAGTCATCAACATATTCGAACACTTTTGGGGTCACATAATTGACAAGTATCTTCAATTTAGCAGGAGCATCCGCTTTACATTCATCCAGAAAATTCTCAAAAGTACGATACCAATGCTTCCATACCCTGCCAGCTGCTGGTGTATTCGGGTCCAAGTCCAGACGAATAGGTCTAAGGATTTTCTCCATGATGGGTGGTTCCCTGGATCCTTAACTTCCGAGTTTGTCTGAAGGTCTAGTATTTGTCAGTGTAAATATTAAGTTACTTAAATTGATGTAAGAAAAAGGAGACTTACCATCAAGTAACTTTAAAGTAAGCTTTAAGTAACTTATAAACACACTATATACACAAGAGAGGTCTTTACCATGCCTCTGGTAGAAGCCTCTTACAATACTGAACAGACCAGTATTTATACCAGTCCAACAGGAAGTGACATATGACAGGAAGTGAGGTATGTACACAGTTCATAGTTCATAGTTCATAGTTCACAGGAAGTGATGACATAACTTCCCGGAAGTTATCATTTTTATCACACCCATTATGACAGCGCAAAGGCTACAGAGGTGGTCCCTTTTCCTAGGGGCACACCAATATGACATAGAATACAAAGGATCAAAACAGCATGGGAATGCTGACGGTTTATCGCGCCTACCGTTGCCAATGGTAGGAGAGGCACCTGCAGTAGACCCAGTGGAGATGTTCCACTCAACCATAGTGGAATGTCTACCAGTAACAAATTCTGCCATTGAAAAGGAAACGAGAAATGACCCGACTCTCTCACGAGTCTACGATTTAACGGTGAAGGGGTGGCCAGCACATGGCGAACCACTGTTGCCAGCATTCTCGCAAAGAAGAGAACAGCTGTCAGTGTGCCGAGGAACCTTGATGTGTGGATCCAGAGTTGTGATTCCACCCAAACTCCAGGATAAGGTGCTAAAGGAGCTTCACGAGGGGCATCTGGGTGGAGTGAAAATGAAGAACCTAGCCAGAGCATTTGTGTGGTGGCCAGGTATCGATGGATACATCAAAGAAATGACCAAGAGCTGCCTAGGATGCCAGAAGGTCCAAAACGCCCCACCACAAGCCCCTCTACATCCATGGAAGTGGCGCTCATCTCCATGGCAAAGGGTACACATCGACTTTGCTGGTCCATTTATGGACTCAATGTTCTTAATCGCGGTTGATGCACACTCGAAGTGTCTGGAGGTAATAAAGATGTCCTCCACCACCACGGAAAAAACCATCACAGTATTAAGGACCATATTTGCCAGGAATGGGCTGCCTGAACAGATCTGTTCTGATAATGGACCGCAATTTGTGTCCGAAGAATTCAGGAAGTTCTTAAAAAAACAATGGGGTTAAGCACTACATGTCCACCCCATACCATCCCGCCACCAATGGATTGGCTGAAAGGTTTGTCCAGACCTTCAAGAAGGCCATAAAAGACATGGGTAATGAAGACATAAAACTTCAGCATAAGGTAGATAACTTCTTGTTTGCATACAGGAATGCAACACATGTGGTTACAAACCAAACTCCCGCCATGATGTTCTTCAATAGAAGCCTAAGATGCCGGCTGGATTTGATCAAGCCAAACATCAGAAGGGACGTGGAGAACCGGCAATTTCAAGGCATGAATGAAAGGCCAACTAGAACCTTCCAGATAGGTCAACAAGTTTTGGCCCGGGACTACCGTACTGAGAAATGGCAGCCTGGAACTATCTGCACACGACTAGGACCGCTGATGTATACCGTGGACATTGGAGAAAGCATAATAAGGCGCCACGCTGACCAGATCATAGAGTCATCCGAAAAGGGACAACCTACACCACAACTCTATATGCGTAATGATGAAGTAGAGGTACCCATTGTATCTACCTCCGATCCGGTGATACTGGAACCAGATGAACCCGACACTGGCATGCAAGCCGAATCAGCCTTGCCAAAAGAACCTACTACACCACCAGAAACTAGTACACCACCGAGGCATTATCCGGACCGAGTCAGGAAGCCTCCAGACAGACTGACTTATAATTGATTAACTGCAGCAATGTGTAGATTATTGTTCTTGTAACATGTTAATTAATGATTACTTAAAATATTATGTACTGGTTGTCCAAAAGGGGAGGGATTGTGGTGTATGTGCCTTTACGAGCCCCCTGTGTACTGTAATGCCGGTAATGGCCACTCGGGCTATATAAGCCTGTATATTGTCTTGTATCTGTTAGTTCACCTCCAGACTTTGTCCAGTAAACACCTGTAAACCAACTCCTGCATTCCATGTCTTCATTAACACACGGATGCAACAATGGTGATGGAGCATTGGCAATGATTGTGATGGAGGGTTGGGAATGATGGTGATTGGGGGGGTTGGGAATGATGGTGTTGGAGGTGTTGGGAATTATGTTGATGGAGGGATGGGGGTGATGGAGATGGAGGGTTGGGAATGATGGAGATGGAGTTGGGAATGATGGTGATGGAGTTAGGAATGATGGTGGTGGAGGGTTGGGAATGATGGTGATGGCGTGCTGGAGATGATGTTAATGGAGGGTTGGGAATGATAGTGATGGAGGGTTGGGAATGATGGTGATGGAGGGTTGGGAATGATGGTGATGGAGCTGGGAATGATGGTGATGGAGTGTTGGGAATGATGGTGATGGAGTGTTGGGCATGTTCGTGATGGAGGGTTGGTAATGATGGTGGAAGTTTGGGAATGATGGTTATGGAGGGTTGGGAATGATGGTGATGGAGGGTTGGGAGTTATGGTGGAGGGTTGGGAATGTTGTTGATGGAGGGTTGGGAATGATGCTGCTGGAGGGTTGGGAATGATGGTGATGGTGGGTTAAGAATGATGGCGGAGGGTTGGGAAAGATAGCGATGGAGGGTAGGGAATGATGTTGATGGAGGGTTGGAATGATGGTGACAGTGGGTTGGGAATGAAGGTGATGGGGATTGGGAGTGATGGTGATGGAGGGTAGGGAGTGATGGTGATGGAGTGTTGGGAATGATGGTGATGCAGGGTTGGGTGTGATGCTGATGGAGTGTTGGGAATCATGGTGATGGCGCATTGGAAATGATGGTGATGGAGGATTGGGAATGATGGTGATGGAAGGTTGGGAATGATGGTGATGGGGTTTGGGTGTGATGGTGATGGAGGGTTGGGAATGATGGTGATGGTGCGTTGGGAATGATGGTGATGGAGGGTTGGGAATGATGGTGCTGGAGGGTTGGGAGTGAAGGTGATGGAGGCTTGGGAATAATGGTGATGGAGTGTTGGGAATGATGGTGATGGAGTGTTGGGGAGTGATGTTGATGGAGATTTGGGAATGATGATGATGGAGGGTTGGAAATGAAGGTGATGGAGCATTGGGAGTAATTGTGATGGAGGGTTGGGAATGATTGTGATGGATGGTTGGGAATGATGGTGGTGGAGGTTTTGGGAATGATGGTGATGGAGGGTTGTGAGTGATGGAGATGGAGGGTTGGGAATGATGGTGAAGGAGGGTTGGGAATGATGGTGATGGAGGTTTGGGAGTGTTGGTGATGGAGGATTGGGAATGATGGTGCTGGAGGGTTGGGATTGATGGTGCTGGAAGGTTGGGAGTGATGGTGATGGAGGGTTGGGAATAATGTTGATGGAGCATTGTTAGTGAAGGTGATGGAAGGTTGGGAATGATGGCGATGGAGTGTTGGGAATGATGGTGATGGAGGGTTGGGCATGATGGTGATGGAGGGGTTGGGAATGATGATGATGGAGGGTAGTGAATGTTTGTGATGGAAGTTTGGGAATGATGGTGGTGGAGTGGTTGGGAATGATGGTGAAGAATGGTTGGAAATGAAGGTGATGGATGGTTGGGAATGATGGTGATGGAGTGTTTGGGAATGATGGTGATGTATGTTTGGACATGAAGATGATGGATGGTTGGGAATGATGGTGATGGAGGGTTGGGAATGATGGAGATGGAGGGTTGGGAATGATGGTGATGGAGGGTTTGGGAATGATGGTGATGAATGTTTGGACATGAAGATGATGGATGGTTGGGAATGATGGTGATGGAGGGTTGGGAATGATGGAGATGGAGGGTTGGGAATGATGGTGATGGAGGGTTTGAAATGATGGTGATGGAGTGTTGGGAATGATGGAGATGGAGGGTTGGGAGTGATTGTGATGGAAGGTTGGGAATGAAGGTGATGGATGGTTGGGAATGATGGTGATGAATGTTTCGACATGAAGATGATGGATGGTTGGGAATGATGGTGATGGAGGGTTTGAAATGATGGTGATGGAGTGTTGGGAATGATGGAGATAGAGGGTTGGGAATGATGGTGATGCAGGGCTGGGAATGATGGTGATGGAGGGTTGGGAATGATGGAGATGGAGTGTTGGGAAAGATGGTGATGCAGGGCTGGGAATGTTGGTGATGGAGGGTTGGGAATGATGGTGATGGAGGGTTGGGAATGATGGAGATGGAGGGTTGGGAATGATGGTGATGCAGGGCTGGGAATGATGGTGATGGAGGGTTGGGAATTATGGTGATGGAGTTGGGAATGATGGTGATGGATTGTTGGGAGTGATGGTGATGGAGGTTTGGGAATGAAGGTGATGAAGCGTTGGTATGATGGTGATGGAGGGTTGGGAATGATGGTGATGGAGTTGGGAATGATGATGATGGAGTGCTGGGGATGATGGTGATGGAGTGTTGGGAGCGATGGTGATGGAGGTTTGGGAGTGATGGAGATGGAGGGTTGGGAATTATGGTGATGGAGTTGGGAATGATGGTGATGGAGGATTGGGAATGATGGTGATTGAGGGTTGGGAGTGATGGTGATGGAGGGTTGGGAACGATGGTGAAGGAGGGTTGGGAATGATGGTGATGGAGGTTTGGGAGTGTTGGTGATGGAGGATTGGGAATGATGGTGATGGGGGGTTGGGATTGATGGTGCTGGAAGGTTGGGAGTGATGGTGATGGAGGGTTGGGAATAATGGTGATGGAGCATTGTGAGTGAAGGTGATGGAAGGTTGGGAATGATGGTGATGGAGTGTTGGGAATGATGGTGATGGAGGTTTGGGCATGATGGTGATGGAGGGGTTGGGAATGATGATGATGGAGGGTTGGGAATGTTTGTGATGGAAGGTTGGGAATGATGGTGGTGGAGTGGTTGGGAATGATGGTGAAGAATGGTTGGAAATGAAGGTGATGGATGGTTGGGAATGATGATGATGTAGGGTTGGGCGTGATTGTGATGGGAGGTTGGGAATGAAGGTGATGGATGGTTGGGAATGAAGGTGATGGAGGCCTTGGGAATGATGGTGATGAATATTTGGAAATGAAGGTGATGGATGGTTGGGAATGATGGTGATGGAGGGATGGGAATGATGGAGATGGATGGTTGGGAATGATGGTGATGGAGGGTTTGGAATGATGGTGATGGAGGGTTGGGAATGATGGAGATGGAGGGTTGGGAATGATGGTGATGCAGGGCTGGGAATGATGGTGATGGAGGGTTGGGAATGATGGAGATGGAGTGTTGGGAATGATGGTGATGCAGGGCTGGGAATGTTCATGATGGAGGGCTGGGAATGATGGTGATGGAGGGTTGGGAATGATGGAGATGGAGGGTTGGGAATGATGGTGATGCAGGGCTGGGAATGATGGTGATGGAGGGTTGGGAATTATGGTGATGGAGTTGGGAATGATGGTGATGGAGGATTGGGAATGATGGTGATGGAGTGTTGGGAATCATGGTGATGGCGCGTTGGAAATGATGGTGATGGAGGATTGGGAATGATGGTGATGGAAGGTTGGGAATGATGGTGATGGGGTTTGGGTGTGATGGTGATGGAGGGTTGGGAATGATGGTGATTGTGCGTTGGGAATGATGGTGATGGAGGGTTGGGAATGATGGTGATGGAGGGTTGGGAGTGAAGGTGATGGAGGCTTGGGAATAATGGTGATGGAGTGTTGGGAATGATGGTGATGGAGTGTTGGGAATGATGGTGATGGAGTGTTGGGGAGTGATGTTGATGGAGATTTGGGAATGATGATGATGGAGGGTTGGAAATGAAGGTGATGGAGCATTGGGAGTAATTGTGATGGAGGGTTGGGAATGATTGTGATGGATGGTTGGGAATGATGGTGGTGGAGGTTTTGGGAATGATGGTGATGGAGGGTTGGGAATGATTGTGTTGGAGGGTTGGGAGTGATGGTGATGGAGGGTTGGGAACGATGGTGATGGAGGGGTTGGGAATGATGGTGATGGAGGAGTTGGGAATGATGGTGATGGAGGGTTGTGAGTGATGGAGATGGAGGGTTGGGAATGATGGTGAAGGAGGGTTGGGAATGATGGTGATGGAGGTTTGGGAGTGTTGGTGATGGAGGATTGGGAATGATGGTGTTGGAGGGTTGGGATTGATGGTGCTGGAAGGTTGGGAGTGATGGTGATGGAGGGTTGGGAATAATGTTGATGGAGCATTGTGAGTGAAGGTAATGGAAGGTTGGGAATGATGGCGATGGAGTGTTGGGAATGATGGTGATGGAGGGTTGGGCATGATGGTGATGGAGGGGTTGGGAATGATGATGATGGAGGGTTGTGAATGTTTGTGATGGAAGGTTGGGAATGATGGTGGTGGAGTGGTTGGGAATGATGGTGAAGAATGGTTGGAAATGAAGGTGATGGATGGTTGGGAATGATGGTGATGGAGTGTTTGGGAATGATGGTGATGAATGTTTGGACATGAAGATGATGGATGGTTGGGAATGATGGTGATGGAGGGTTGGGAATGATGGAGATGGAGGGTTGGGAATGATGGTGATGGAGGGTTTGAAATGATGGTGATGGAGTGTTGGGAATGATGGAGATGGAGGGTTGGGAGTGATTGTGATGGAAGGTTGGGAATGAAGGTGATGGATGGTTGGGAATGATGGTGATGGAGTGTTTGGGAATGATGGTGATGAATGTTTGGACATGAAGATGATGGATGGTTGGGAATGACGGTGATGGAGGGTTTGAAATGATGGTGATGGAGTGTTGGGAATGATGGAGATGGAGGGTTGGGAATGATGGTGATGCAGGGCTGGGAATGATGGTGATGGAGGGTTGGGAATGATGGAGATGGAGTGTTGGGAAAGATGGTGATGCAGGGCTGGGAATGTTGGTGATGGAGGGTTGGGAATGATGGTGATGGAGGGTTGGGAATGATGGAGATGGAAGGTTGGGAATGATGGTGATGCAGGGCTGGGAATGACGGTGATGGAGGGTTGGGAATTATGGTGATGGAGTTGGGAATGATGGTGATGGATTGTTGGGAGTGAAGGTGATGGAGGTTTGGGAATGAGGGTGATTCAGGGTTGGGAATGAAGGTGATGAAGCGTTGGTATGATGGTGATGGAGGGTTGGGAACGATGGTGATGGAGTTCGGAATGATGATGATGGAGGATTGGGAATGATGGTGATTGAGGGTTGGGAATGATGGTGATGGAGTGTTGGGAGTGATGGTGATGGAGGTTTGGGAGTGATGGAGATGGAGGGTTGGGAATTATGGTGATGGAGTTGGGAATGATGGTGATGGAGGATTGGGAATGATGGTGATTGAGGGTTGGGAGTGATGGTGATGGAGGGTTGGGAACGATGGTGAAGGAGGGTTGGGAATAATGGTGATGGAGCATTGTGAGTGAAGGTGATGGAAGGTTGGGAATGATGGTGATGGAGTGTTGGGAATGATGGTGATGGAGGTTTGGGAGTGTTGGTGATGGAGGATTGGGAATGATGGTGATGGGGGGTTGGGATTGATGGTGCTGGAAGGTTGGGAGTGATGGTGATGGAGGGTTGGGAATAATGGTGATGGAGCATTGTGAGTGAAGGTGATGGAAGGTTGGGAATGATGGTGATGGAGTGTTGGGAATGATGGTGATGGAGGTTTGGGCATGATGGTGATGGAGGGGTTGGGAATGATGATGATGGAGGGTTGGGAATGTTTGTGATGGAAGGTTGGGAATGATGGTGGTGGAGTGGTTGGGAATGATGGTGAAGAATGGTTGGAAATGAAGGTGATGGATGGTTGGAAATGATGATGATGTAGGGTTGGGCGTGATTGTGATGGAAGTTTGGGAATGAAGGTGATGGATGGTTGGGAATGAAGGTGATGGAGGCTTTGGGAATGATGGTGATGAATATTTGGAAATGAAGGTGGTGGATGGTTGGGAATGATGGTGATGGAGGGTTGGGAATGATGGAGATGGATGGTTGGGAATGATGGTGATGGAGGGTTTGGAATGATGGTGATGGAGGGTTGGGAATGATGGAGATGGAGGGTTGGGAATGATGGTGATGCAGGGCTGGGAATGATGGTGATGGAGGGTTGGGAATGATGGAGATGGAGTGTTGGGAATGATGGTGATGCAGGGCTGGGAATGTTCATGATGGAGGGTTGGGAATGATGGTGATGGAAGGTTGGGAATGATGGAGATGGAGGGTTGGGATGATGGTGATGCAGGGCTGGGAATGATGGTGATGGAGGGTTGGGAATTATGGTGATGGAGTTGGGAATGATGGTGATGGAGGATTGGGAATGATGGTGATTGATTGTTGGGAGTGATGGTGATGGAGGTTTGGGAATGAGGGTGATGGAGGGTTGGTGAATGAAGGTAATGAAGGGTTGGTATGATGGTGATGGAGGGTTGGGAATGATGGTGATGGAGTTGGGAATGATGCTGATGGAGTGCTGGGGATGATGGTGATGGATGATTGGGAGTGATGGTGATGGAGGTTTGGGAGTGATGGAGATGGAGGGTTGGGAATTATGGTGATGGAGCTGGGAATGTTGGTGATGGAGGATTGGGAATGATGGTGATGGAGGGTTGGGAATGATGGTGATGGAGGGTTAGGAATGATGGTGATGAAGTGTTGGGAATGAAGGTAATGGAGGGTTGGGAGTGATGGTGATGGAGGTTTGGGAATTATGGTGATGGAGGTTAGGGAATAATGGAGAGGGAGGGGTTGGGAATGATGGTATTGGAGGGTTGGGAATGATGGTGATGGGGTTGGGAATGATGGTGATGGGGTTGGGAATGATGGTGATGGAAGGTTGGGAATTATGGTGATGGAGGGTTGGGAATAATGGGGATGGGCTTTGGGAATGATGGTGATGGAGGTTTGGGAATTATGGTGATGGAGGGTTGGGAATGATGGTGATGGAGAGTTGGGAGTGATGGTGATGGAGGGTTGGGAATGATGGTGATGGGGTTGGGAATGATGGTGATGGGGTTGGGAATGATGGTGATGGAGGGTTGGAATGATGGTAATGGGTTTGGGAATTTTGGTGATGGAGGGTTGGGCATGATGGTGATGGAGGGTTGGGAATGATGGTAATGGAGGTGTTGGGAATGCTGGTGATGGAGGGTTGGGAATGATGGTGATGGAGGCTTGGGAATGAAGGTGATGGAGGGTTCGGAATGATGGTGATGGAAGGGTTGGGAATGCTGGTGATGGAGGGTTGGGGATGATGGTGATGGAGGGTTGGGAATGATGGTGATGGAGGGTTGGGAGTGATGGTGATGGAAGGTTGGGAATGATGGTGATGGAGGGTTGGGGATGATGGTGATGGAGGTTTGGGAATGATGGTGATGGAGGGGTTGGTAATGATGATGATGGAGTGTTGGGAATGATGGTGATGGAAGGTTGGGAATGATGGTGTTGGAAGGTTGGGAATGATGGCGATGGAGTTTTTGGAATGATGGTGATGGACGGTTGGGAATGATGGTGATGGGGTTGGGAATGGTGCTGATGCAGGGTTGGGAATGATGGTGATGGAGGGTTGGAGTGTTGATGATGGAGGGTTGGGAATGATGGTGATGCAGGGGTTGGGAATGATGGTGATGTAGGGTTGGGAATGATGGTGATGGAGGGTTGGGAATGAATGTGATGGAGGGTTGGGAGTGATGCTGATGGTGTTTGGGAATGATGGTGAGGGAGGGTTCGAAATGATGGTGATGGACGGGTTGGGAATGATGATGAGGAAGTGTTGGGAATGATGGTGATGAAGGGTTGGGAATGCTGGTGATGGAGGGGTTGGAAATGATGGTGATGAAGTGTTGGGTATGATGGTGATAGAGGGTTCGGAATGATGGTGATGGAGGGTTGGGTATGATGGTGATGAAGGGTTGGGAATGATGGTGATCGGATTTGGGAATGATGGTGATGGAGGGTTGGGAGTGATGTTGATGGTGTTTGGGAATGATGGTGATGGAGGGTTCGGAATGATGGTGATGGAGGGGTTGGGAATGATGACGAGGAAGTGTTGGGAATGATGGTGATGATGGGTTGGGAATGCTGGTGATGGTGGGGTTGGGAATGATGGTGATGAAGTGTTGGGAATGATGGTGATAGAGGGTTGGGTATGATGGTGATGGAGGGTTCAGATTGATGGTGTTGGAGGGTTGGGAATGCTGGTGATGGTGGGGTTGGGAATGATGGTGATGAAGTGTTGGGAATGATGGTGATAGAGGGTTGGGTATGATGGTGATGGAGGGTTCAGATTGATGGTGTTGGAGGGTTGGGAATGATGGTGATGGAGGGCAGTGAGTAATGGTAATGGAGGGTTGAGGATGACGGTGATATAGGGTTGGGAATGATGGTGATGGAGGTTAGGGAATAATGGAGAGGGAGGGGTTGGGAATGATGGTATTGGAGGGTTGGGAATGATGCTGATGGTGGGTTGGGAATGATGGTGATGGAGGGTTGGGAATGATGGTGATGGAGGTGTTGGGAATGCTGGTGATGGAGGGTTGGGAATGATGGTGATGGAGGCTTGGGAATGAAGGTGATGGAGGGTTCGGAATGATGGTGATGGAAGGGTTGGGAATGCTGGTGATGGAGAGTTGGGGATGATGGTGATGGAGGGTTGGGAATGATGGTGATGGAGGGTTGGGAGTGATGGTGATGGAAGTTTGGGAATGATGGTAATGGAGGGTTGGGGATGATGGTGATGGAAGTTTGGGAATGATGGTGATGGAGGGGTTGGGAATGATGATGATGGAGTGTTGGGAATGATGGTGATAGAAGGTTGGGAATGATGGTGTTGGAAGGTTGGAAATGATGGTGATGGAATTTTTGGAATGATGGTGATGGACGGTTGGGAATGATGGTGATGGGGTTGGGAATGGTGCTGATGGAGGGTTGGGAATGATGGTGATGGAGGGTTGGAGTGTTGATGATGGAGGGCTGGGAATGATGGTGATGCAGGGGTTGGGAATGATGGTGATGTAGGGTTGGGAATGATGGTGATGGAGGGTTGGGAATGATTGTGATGGAGGCTTGGGAGTGATGCTGATGGTGTTTGGGAATGATGGTGAGCGAGGGTTCGAAATGATGGTGATGGACGGGATGGGAATGATGATGAGGAAGTGTTGGGAATGATGGTGATGAAGGGTTGGGAATGCTGGTGATGGAGGTGTTGGGAATGATGGTGATGATGTGTTGGGTATGATGGTGATAGAGGGTTGGGAATGATGGTGATGGAGGGTTGGGTATGATGGTGATGAAGGGTTGGGAATGATGGTGATCGGATTTGGGAATGATGGTGATGGAGGGTTGGGAGTGATGTTGATGGTGTTTGGGAATGATGGTGATGGAGGGTTCGGAATGATGGTGATGGAGGGGTTGGGAATGATGATGAGGAAGTGTTTGGAATGATGGTGATGATGGGTTTGGAATGCTGGTGATGGAGGGGTTGGGAATGATGGTGATGAAGTGTTGGGAATGATGGTGATAGAGGGTTGGGTATGATGGTGATGGAGGGTTCAGATTGATGGTGTTGGAGGGTTGGGAATGATGGTGATCGAGGGCTGTGAGTAATGGTAATGGAGGGTTGAGGATGACGGTGATATAGAGTTGGGAATGATGGTGATGGAGGTTAGGGAATAATGGAGAGGGAGGGGTTGGGAATGATGGTATTGCAGGGTTGGGAATGATGCTGATGGTGGGTTGGGAATGATGGTGATGGAGGGTTCGGAGTGATGGTGATGGAGGGTTGGGAATTATGGTGATGGAGGGTTGGGAATGATGGTGATGGGGTTTGGGAATGATGGTGATGGAGGGTTGGGAGTGATGGTGATGGAGGGTTGGGAATGATGGTGATGGATCGTTGGGAATGATGGTGATGGAGGGTTGGGAATGGTTTTGATGGAGGTTTGGGAATGTTGGTGATGGAGGTTTGGGAATGATGGTGATGGAGGGTTGGGAATGATTTTGATGGAAGGTTGGGAATGATGGTGATGGAGGAGTTGGGAATGATGGTGATGGAGCTTTCGGAATGATGATGATGGAGGGTTGAGATTGATGGTGATGGATGGTTGGGAATGATGGTGATGTAGTTTGGGAATGATGGTGATGGAGGTTTGGGAGTGATAGCGATGGAAGGTTGGGAATGATGGTGATGGGGTTGGGAATGATGGTGATGGAGGGTTGCGAATGATGGTGATGGGGTTTGGGAATGATGGTGATGGAGGTTTGGGAGTGATGGTGATGGAGGGTTGGGAATGATGGTGATGGGTTTTGGGAATGATGGTGATGGAGGGCTCAGAATGATAGTGATGTGGTTTGGGAATTATGGTGATGGACGGTTCGAAACGAAGTTAATGGCTTTGGGAATTTTGGTGATGGAGGGTTGGGAGTGAAGGTCATGTGGGTTTGGGAATGATGGTTATGGAGGGTTCGGAATGATGGTGATGGAGGGGTTGGGAATGATGATGAGGAAGTGTTGGGAATGATGGTGATGGAGGGTTGGGAATGCTGGTGATGGAGGGATGGGGATGATGGTGATGGAGGGTTGGGAATGATGGTGATGGAGGGTTCGGAGTGATGGTGATTGAGGTTTGGGAACACTGGTGATGGAGAGTTTGGGAATGATGGTGATGGAGGGTTGCAAATGATGGTGATGAAGTGTTGGGAATGATGGTGATAGAGAGTTGGGAATGATAGTGATGGAGGGTTAGGAATGATGGTGATGGATGGTTGGGAGTGATGGTGCTGGAGGGTTGGGATTGATGGTGATGGGGTTGGGATTTATGGTGATGGAGGGTTGGGATTGATGGTGTTGGAGGGTTGGGAATGATGGTGATGGAGGGCAGGGAGTGATGGTGATGGAGGGTTGGGAATGATGGTGATAGAGGGCTGGGAATGATGGTGATGGAGGTTAGGGAAAAATGGAGAGGGAGGGGTTGGGAATGATGGAATTGGAGGGTTGGGAATGATGCTGATGGTGGGTAGGGAATGATGGTGATGGAGTTGGGAATGATGGTGATGGATGGTTGGGAATGATGGTGATGGAGGGTTGGGAATTATGGTGATGGAGGGTTGGGAATGAGGGTGATGGAGGGTTGTGAGTGAAGGTGATGGAGGATTGGGAAAGATGGTGATGGAGGGTTGGGAATGATTGTGATGGAAGTTTGGGTATTGTGGTGGTGGAGGGGTTGGGAATGATGGTGATGAATGGTTGGGAATGAAGGTGATGGAGGGTTGGGACTGATGGTGATGGAGGGGTTGGGAATGATGATGATGGAGTGTTGGGAATGATGGTGATGGGATTTGGGAGTGATGGTGATGGAGGGCTGGGAATGTTGGTGATGAAGGTTTGTGAGTGATGGTGATGGAGGGGTTGGGAATGATGGTGATGACGTGTTGGGAATGAAGGTAATGGAGGGTTGGGAATGATGGTGATGGAGGGTTGGGAATGATGGTAATGGAGGGTTGAGAATGACGGTGATATAGGGTTGGGAATGATGGTGATGGAGGTTAGGGGATAATGGAGAGGGAGTGGTTGGGTATGATGGTATTGGAGGGTTGGGAATGATGGTGATGGGGTTGGGAATGATGGTGATGGGGTTGGGAATGATGGTGATGGAGGGTTGGGAATGATGGTGATGGAGAGTTGGGAGTGATGGTGATGGAGGGTTGGGAATGATGGTGATGGGGTTGGGAATGATGGTGATGGTGTTGGGAATGATGGTGATGGAGGGTTGGAATGATGGTAATGGGTTTGGGAATTTTGGTGATGGAGGGTTGGGCATGATGGTGATGGAGGGTTGGGAATGATGGTGATGGAGGTGTTGGGAATGCTGGTGATGGAGGGTTGGGAATGATGGTGATGGAGGGTTGGGAATGAAGGTGATGGACGGTTCGGAATGATGGTGATGGAAGGGTTGGGAATGCTGGTGATGGAGGGTTGGGGATGATGGTGATGGAGGGTTGGGAATGATGGTGATGGAGGGTTGGGAGTGATGGTGATGGAAGGTTGGGAATGATGGTGATGGAGGGTTGGGGATGATGGTGATGGAGCTTTGGTGATGGAGGGGTTGGGAATGATGATGATGGAGTGTTGAAAATGATGGTGATGGAAGGTTGGGAATGATGGTGTTGGAAGGATGGGAATGATGGTGATGGAGGTTTGGGAATGATGGTGATGGAGTTTTTGGAATGATGGTGATGGACGGTTGGGAATGATGGTGATGGGGTTGGGAATGGTGCTGCTGGAGGGTTGGGAATGATGGTGATGGAGGGTTGGAGTGTTGATGATGGAGGGTTGGGAATGATGGTGATGCAGGGGTTGGGAATGATGGTGATGTAGGGTTGGGAATGATGGTGATGGAGGGTTGGGAATGAATGTGATGGAGGGTTGGGAGTGATGCTGATGGTGTTTGTGAATGATGGTGAGGGAGGGTTCGAAATGATGGTGATGGACGGGTTGGGAATGATGATGAGGAAGTGTTGGGAATGATGGTGATGAAGGGTTGGGAATGCTGGTGATGGAGGGGTTGGGAATGATGGTGATGAAGTGTTGGGTATGATGGTGATAGAGGGTTGGGAATGATGGTGATGGAGCGTTGGGTATGATGGTGATGAAGGGGTGGGAATGATGGTGATCGGATTTGGGAATGATGGTGACGGAGGGTTGGGAGTGATGTTGATGGTGTTTGGGAATGATGGTGATGGAGGGTTCGGAATGATGGTGATGGAGGGGTTGGGAATGATGATGAGGAAGTTTTGGGAATGATGGTGATGATGGGTTGGGAATGCTGGTGATGGAGGGGTTGGGAATGATGGTGATGAAGTGCTGGGAATGATGGTGATAGAGGGTTGGGTATGATGGTGATGGAGGGCTCAGATTGATGGTGTTGGAGGGTTGGGAATGATGGTGATGGAGGGCTGTGAGTAATGGTAATGGAGGGTTGAGAATGACGGTGATATAGGGTTGGGAATGATGGTGATGGAGGTTAGGGGATAATGGAGAGGGAGTGGTTGGGTATGATGGTATTGGAGGGTTGGGAATGATGGTGATGGGGTTGGGAATGATGGTGATGGGGTTGGGAATGATGGTGATGGAGGGTTGGGAATTATGGTGATGGAGGGTTGGGAATAATGGGGATGGGCTTTGGGAATGATGGTGATGGAGGTTTGGGAGTTATGGTGATGGAGGGTTGGGAATGATGGTGATGGAGAGTTGGGAGTGATGGTGATGGAGGGTTGGGTATTGTGGTGGTGGAGGGGTTGGGAATGATGGTGATGAATTGTTGGGAATGAATGTGATGGAGGGTTGGGACTGATGGTGATGGAGGGGTTGGGAATGATGATGATGGAGTGTTGGGAATGATGGTGATGGGATTTGGGAGTGATGGTGATGGAGGGCTGGGAATGTTGGTGATGAAGGGTTGTGAGTGATGGTGATGGAGGGGTTGGGAATGATGGTGATGAAGTGTTGGGAATGATGGTAATGGAGGGTTG
Organism: Somniosus microcephalus; assembly: GCF_052327205.1. Classification (NCBI taxonomy): domain Eukaryota; kingdom Metazoa; phylum Chordata; class Chondrichthyes; order Squaliformes; family Somniosidae; genus Somniosus; species Somniosus microcephalus. Next base: position 262,929,990 of record NC_140990.1, on the reverse strand, counting down.
AGAATGACGGTGATATAGGGTTGGGAATGATGGTGATGGAGGTTAGGGAATAATGGAGAGGGAGGGGTTGGGAATGATGGTATTGGAGGGTTGGGAATGATGGTGATGGGGTTGGGAATGATGGTGATGGGGTTGGGAATGATGGTGATGGAGGGTTGGGAATGATGGTGATGGAGAGTTGGGAGTGATGGTGATGGAGGGTTGGGAATGATGGTGATGGGGTTGGGAATGATGGTGATGGGGTTGGGAATGATGGTGATGGAGGGTTGGAATGTTGGTAATGGGTTTGGGAATTTTGGTGATGGAGGGTTGGGCATGATGGTGATGGAGGGTTGGGAATGATGGTGATGGAGGTGTTGGGAATGCTGGTGATGGAGGGTTGGGAATGATGGTGATGGAGGGTTGGGAATGAAGGTGATGGACGGTTCAGAATGATGGTGATGGAAGGGTTGGGAATGCTGGTGATGGAGGGTTGGGGATGATGGTGATGGAGGGTTGGGAAAGATGGTGATGGAGGGTTGGGAGTGATGGTGATGGAAGGTTGGGAATGATGGTGATGGAGGGTTGGGGATGATGGTGATGGAGCTTTGGTAATGATGGTGATGGAGGGGTTGGGAATGATGATGATGGAGTGTTGGGAATGATGGTGATGGAAGGTTGGGAATGATGGTGTTGGAAGGATGGGAATGATGGTGATGGAGGGTTGGGAATGATGGTGATGGAGTTTTTGGAATAATGGTGATGGACGTTTGGGAATGATGATGATGGGGTTGGGAATGGTGCTGCTGGAGGGTTGGGAATGATGGTGATGGAGGGTTGGAGTGTTGATGATGGAGGGTTGGGAATGATGGTGATGCAGGGGTTGGGAATGATGGTGATGTAGGGTTGGGAATGATGGTGATGGAGGGTTGGGAATGAATGTGATGGAGGGTTGGGAGTGATGCTGATGGTGTTTGTGAATGATGGTGAGGGAGGGTTCGAAATGATGGTGATGGACGGGTTGGGAATGATGATGAGGAAGTGTTGGGAATGATGGTGATGAAGGGTTGGGAATGCTGGTGATGGAGGGGTTGGGAATGATGGTGATGAAGTGTTGGGTATGATGGTGATAGAGGGTTGGGAATGATGGTGATGGAGGGTTGGGTATGATGGTGATGAAGGGGTGGGAATGATGGTGATCGGATTTGGGAATGATGGTGACGGAGGGTTGGGAGTGATGTTGATGGTGTTTGGGAATGATGGTGATGGAGGGTTCGGAATGATGGTGATGGAGGGGTTGGGAATGATGATGAGGAAGTGTTGGGAATGATGGTGATGATGGGTTGGGAATGCTGGTGATGGAGGTGTTGGGAATGATGGTGATGAAGTGTTGGGAATGATGGTGATAGAGGGTTGGGTATGATGGTGATGGAGGGCTCAGATTGATGGTGTTGGAGGGTTGGGAATGATGGTGATGGAGGGCTGTGAGTAATGGTAATGGAGGGTTGAGAATGACGGTGATATAGGGTTGGGAATGATGGTGATGGAGGTTAGGGAATAATGGAGAGGGAGGGGTTGGGAATGATGGTATTGGAGTTTGGGGAATGATGCTGATGGTGGGTTGGGAATGATGGTGATGGAGGGTTGGGAGTGATGGTGATGGAGGGTTGGGAATTATGGTGATGGAGGGTTGGGAATGATGGTGATGGGGTTGGGAATGGTGCTTCTGGAGGGTTGGGAATGATGGTGATGGAGGGTTGGAGTGTTGATGATGGAGGGTTGGGAATGATGGTGATGCAGGGGTTGGGAATGATGGTGATGTAGGGTTGGGAATGATGGTGATGGAGGGTTGGGAATGAATGTGATGGAGGGTTGGGAGTGATGCTGATGGTGTTTGTGAATGATGGTGAGGGAGGGTTCGAAATGATGGTGATGGACGGGTTGGGAATGATGATGAGGAAGTGTTGGGAATGATGGTGATGAAGGGTTGGGAATGCTGGTGATGGAGGGGTTGGGAATGATGGTGATGAAGTGTTGGGTATGATGGTGATAGAGGGTTGGGAATGATGGTGATGGAGGGTTGGGTATGATGGTGATGAAGGGGTGGGAATGATGGTGATTGGATTTGGGAATGATGGTGACGGAGGGTTGGGAGTGATGTTGATGGTGTTTGGGAATGATGGTGATGGAGGGTTCGGAATGATGCTGATGGAGGGGTTGGGAATGATGATGAGGAAGTGTTGGGAATGATGGTGATGATGGGTTGGGAATGCTGGTGATGGAGGGGTTGGGAATGATGGTGATGAAGTGTTGGGAATGATGGTGATAGAGGGTTGGGTATGATGGTGATGGAGGGCTCAGATTGATGGTGTTGGAGGGTTGGGAATGATGGTGATGGAGGGCTGTGAGTAATGGTAATGGAGGGTTGAGAATGACGGTGATATAGGGTTGGGAATGATGGTGATGGAGGTTAGGGAATAATGGAGAGGGAGGGGTTGGGAATGATGGTATTGGAGTTTGGGGAATGATGCTGATGGTGGGTTGGGAATGATGGTGATGGAGGGTTGGGAGTGATGGTGATGGAGGGTTGGGAATTATGGTGATGGAGGGTTGGGAATGATGGTGATGGGGTTTGGGAATGATGGTGATGGAGGGTTGGGAGTGATGGTGATGGAGGGTTGGGAATGATGGTGATGGATCATTGGGAATGATGGTGATGGAGGGTTGGGAATGATTTTGATGGAGGTTTGGGAATGTTGGTGATGGAGGGTTGGGAATGATTTTGATGGAAGGTTGGGAATGATGGTGATGGAGGAGTTGGGAATGATGGTGATGGAGTTTTCGGAATGATGATGATGGAGGGTTGAGATTGATGGTGATGGATGGTTGGGAATGATGGTGATGTAGTTTGGGAATGATGGTGATGGAGGTTTGGGAGTGATAGCGATGGAAGGTTGGGAATGATGGTGATGGGGTTGGGAATGATGGTGATGGAGGGTTGCGAATGATGGTGATGGGGTTTGGGAATGATGGTGATGGAGGTGTGGGAGTGATGGTGATGGAGGGTTGGGAATGATGGTGATGGGTTTTGGGAATGATGGTGATGGAGGGCTCAGAATGATAGTGATGTGGTTTGGGAATTATGGCGATGGACGGTTCGGAACGAAGTTGATGGCTTTGGGAATTTTGGTGATGGAGCGTTGGGAGTGAAGGTGATGTGGGTTTGGGAATGATGGTAATGGAGGGTTCGGAATGATGGTGATGGAGGGGTTGGGAATGATGATGAGGAAGTGTTGGGAATGATGGTGATGGAGGGTTGGGAATGCTGGTGATGGAGGGTTGGGGATGATGGTGATGGAGGGTTGGGAATGATGGTGATGGAGGGTTCGGAGTGATGGTGATTGAGGTTTGGGAACACTGGTGATGGCGAGGTTGGGAATGATGGTGAGGGAGGGTTGGAAATGATGGTGATGAAGTGTTGGGAATGATGGTGATAGAGAGTTGGGAATGATGGTGATGGAGGGTTAGGAATGATGGTGATGGATGGTGGGGAGTGATGGTGCTGGAGGGTTGGGATTGATGGTGATGGGGTTGGGATTTATGGTGATGGAGGGTTGGGATTGATGGTGTTGGAGGGTTGGGAATGATGGTGATGGAGGGCAGGGAGTGATGGTGATGGAGGGTTGGGAATGATGGTGATGGAGGGCTGGGAGTGATGGTGATGGAAGGTTGGGAATGATGGTGATGGAGGGCTGGGAGTGATGGTGATGGAGGGTTGGGAATGATGGTGATGGTGGGTTGGGAATGATGGTGATGGAGGGTTGGGTATGATGGTGATCAAGGGTTGGGTTTGATGGTGATGGGGTTGGGAATGATGTTGATGGATGATTGGGAATGATTGTGATGGGGTTTGGGAATGATGGTGATGGAGGGTTCGGAATGATGGTGATGGAGGGGTTGGGAATGATGGTGATGAAGTGTTGGGAATGAAGGTAATGGAGGGTTGGGAATGATGGTGATGGAGGGTTGGGAATGATGGTAATGGAGGGTTGAGAATGACGGTGATATAGGGTTGGGAATGATGGTGATGGAGGTTAGGGAATAATGGAGAGGGAGGGGTTGGGAATGATGGAATTGGAGGGTTGGGAATGATGCTGATGGTGGGTTGGGAATGATGGTGATGGAGTTGGGAATGATGGTGATGGGGGGTTGGGAATGATGGTGATGGAGGGTTGGGAATTATGGTGATGGAGGGTTGGGAATGAGGGTGATGGAGGTTTGTGAGTGAAGGTGATGGAGGATTGGGAAAGATGGTGATGGAGGGTTGGGAATGATTGTGATGGAAGTTTGGGTATTATGGTGGTGGAGGGGTTGGGAATGATGGTGATGAATGGTTGGGAATGAAGGTGATGGAGGGTTGGGACTGATGGTGATGGAGGGGTTGGGAATGATGATGATGGAGTGTTGGGAATGATGGTGATGGGACTTGGGAGTGATGGTGATGGAGGGCTGGGAATGTTGGTGATGAAGGGTTGTGAGTGATGGTGATGGAGGGGTTGGGAATGATGGTGATGAAGTGTTGGGAATGGAGGTAATGGAGGGTTCGGAATGATGGTGATGGAGAGTTGGGAATGATGGTAATGGAGGGTTGAGAATGACGGTGATATAGGGTTGGGAATGATGGTGATGGAGGTTGGGGAATAATGGAGAGGGAGTGGTTGGGAATGATGGTATTGGAGGGTTGGGAATGATGGTGATGGGGTTGGAAATGATGGTGATGGGGTTGGGAATGATGGTGATGGAGGGTTGCGAATTATGGTGATGGAGGGTTGGGAATAATGGGGATGGGCTTTGGGAATGATGGTGATGGAGGTTTGGGAATTATAGTGATGGAGTGTTGGGAATGATGGTGATGGAGAGTTGGGAGTGATGGTGATGGAGGGTTGGGTATTGTGGTGGTGGAGGGGTTGGGAATGATGGTGATGAATGGTTGGGAATGAAGTTGATGGAGGGTTGGGACTGATGGTGATGGAGGGGTTGGGAATGATGATGATGGAGTGTTGGGAATGATGGTGATGGGATTTGGGAGTGATGGTGATGGAGGGCTGGGAATGTTGGTGATGAAGGGTTGTGAGTGATGGTGATGGAGGGGTTGGGAATGATGGTGATGAAGTGTTGGGAATGAAGGTAATGGAGGGTTGGGAATGATGGTGATGGAGGGTTGGGAATGATGGTAATGGAGGGTTGAGAATGACAGTGATATAGGGTTGGGAATGATGGTGATGGAGTTTAGGGAATAATGGAGAGGGAGGGGTTGGGAATGATGGTATTGGAGGGTTGGGAATGATGGTGATGGGGTTGGGAATGATGGTGATGGGGTTGGGAATGATGGTGATGGAGGGTTGGGAATGATGGTGATGGAGAGTTGGGAGTGATGGTGATGGAGGGTTGGGAATGATGGTGATGGGGTTGGGAATGATGGTGATGGGGTTGGGAATGATGGTGATGGAGGGTTGGAATGATGGTAATGGGTTTGGGAATTTTGGTGATGGAGGGTTGGGCATGATGGTGATGGAGGGTTGGGAATGATGGTGATGGAGGTGTTGGGAATGCTGGTGAAGAAGGGTTGGGAATGATGGTGATGGAGGGTTGGGAGTGATGGTGATGGAGGGTTGGGAATTATGGTGATGGAGGGTTGGGAATGATGGTGATGGGGTTTGGGAATGATGGTGATGGAGGGTTGGGAGTGATGGTGATGGAGGGTTGGGAATGATGGTGATGGATCGTTGGGAATGATGGTGATGGAGGGTTGGGAATGATTTTGATGGAGGTTTGGGAATGTTGGTGATGGAGGTTTGGGAATGATGGTGATGGAGGGTTGGGAATGATTTTGATGGAAGGTTGGGAATGATGGTGATGGAGGAGTTGGGAATGATGGTGATGGAGTTTTCGGAATGATGATGATGGAGGGTTGAGATTGATGGTGATGGATGGTTGGGAATGACGGTGATGGGGTTGGGAATAATGGTGATGGGGTTGGGAATGATGGTGATGGAGGGTTGGAATGATGGTAATGGGTTTGGGAATTTTGGTGATGGAGGGTTGGGCATGATGGTGATGGAGGGTTGGGAATGAAGGTGATGGAGGGTTCGGAATGATGGTGATGGAAGGGTTGGGAATGCTGTTGATGGAGGGTTGGGGATGATGGTGATGGAGGGTTGGGAATGATGGTGATGGAGGGTTGGGAGTGATGGTGATGGAAGGTTGGGAATGATGGTGATGGAGGGTTGGGGATGATGGTGATGGAGGTTTGGGAATGATGGTGATGGAGGGGTTGGGAATGATGATGATGGAGTGTTGGGAATGATGGTGATGGAAGGTTGGGAATGATGGTGTTGGAAGGATGGGAGTGATGGTGATGGAGGGTTGGGAATGATGGTGATGGAGTTTTTGGAATGATGGTGATGGACGGTTGGGAATGACGGTGATGGGGTTGGGAATGGTGCTGATGGAGGGTTGGGAATGATGGTGATGGAGGGTTGGAGTGTTGATGATGGAGGGTTGGGAATGATGGTGATGCAGGGGTTGGGAATGATGGTGATGTAGGGTTGGGAATGATGGTGATAAGGGGTTGGGAATGAATGTGATGGAGGGTTGGGAGTGATGCTGATGGTGATTGGGAATGATGGTGAGGGAGGGTTCGAAATGATGGTGATGGACGGGTTGGGAATGATGATGAGGAAGTGTTGGGAATGATGGTGATGAAGGGTTGGGAATGCTGGTGATGGACGGGTTGGGAATGATGGTGATGAAGTTTTGGGTATGATGGTGATAGAGGTTTGGGAATGATGGTGATGGAGGGTTCGGTATGATGGTGATGGAGGTTTGGGAATGATGGTGATCGGATTTGGGAATGATGGTGATGGAGGGTTGGGAGTGATGTTGATGGTGTTTGGGAATGATGGTGATGGAGGGTTCGGAATGATGGTGATGGAGGGGTTGGGAATGATGATGAGGAAGTGTTGGGAATGATGGTGATGATGGGTTGGGAATGCTGGTGATGGAGGGGTTGGGAATGATGGTGATGAAGTGTTGGGAATGATGGTGATAGAGGGTTGGGTATGATGGTGATGGAGGGTTCAGATTGATGGTGTTGAAGGGTTGGGAATGATGGTGATGGAGGGCTGTGAGTAATGGTAATGGAGGGTTGAGAATGACGGTGATATAGGGTTGGGAATGATGGTGATGGAGGTTAGGGAATAATGGAGAGGGAGGGGTTGGGAATGATGGTATTGGAGGTTGGGGAATGATGCTGATGGTGGGTTGGGAATGATGGTGATGGAGGGTTGGGAGCGATGGTGATGGAGGTTTGGGAATTATGGTGATGGAGGGTTGGGAATGATGGTGATGGGGATTGGGAATGATGGTGATGGAGGTTTGGGAGTGATGGTGATGGAGGGTTGGGAATGATGGTGATGGATCGTTGGGAATGATGGTGATGGAGGGTTGGGAATGATTTTGATGGAGGTTTTGGAATGTTGGTGATGGAGGTTTGGGAATGATGGTGATGGAGGGTTGGGAATGATTTTGATGGAAGGTTGGGAATGATGGTGATGGAGGAGTTGGGAATGATGGTGATGGAGTTTTCGGAATGATGATGATGGAGGGTTGAGATTGATGGTGATGGATGGTTGGGAATGATGGTGATGTAGTTTGGGAAAGATGGTGATGGAGGTTTGGGAGTGATAGCGATGGAAGGTTGGGAATGATGGTGATGGAGGGTTGCGAATGATGGTGATGGGGTTTGGGAATGATGGTGATGGAGGGCTCAGAATGATAGTGATGTGGTTTGGGAATTATGGTGATGGACGGTTCGGAACGAAGTTGATGGGTTTGGGAATTTTGGTGATGTAGGGTTGGGAGTGAAGGTGATGTGGGTTTGGGAATGATGGTGATGGAGGGTTCGGAATGTTGGTGATGGAGGGGTTGGGAATGATGATGAGGTAGTGTTGGGAATGATGGTGATGGAGGGTTGGGAATGCTGGTGATGGAGGGTGGGGGATGATGGTGATGGAGGGTTGGGAATGATGGTGATGGAGGGTTGGGAGTGATGGTGATTGAGGTTTGGGAACACTGGTGATGGAGAGGTTGGGAATGATTGTGATGGAGGGTTGGAAATGATGGTGATGAAGTGTTGGGAATGATGGTGATAGAGAGTTGGGAATGATGGTGATGGAGGGTTAGGAATGATGGTGATGGATGGTTGGGAGTGATGGTGCTGGAGGGTTGGGATTGATGGTGATGGGGTTGGGATTTATGGTGATGGAGGGTTGGGATTGATGGTGTTGGAGGGTTGGGAATGATGGTGATGGAGGGCTGGGAGTGATGGTGATGGAGGGTTGGGAATAATGGTGATGGAGGGCTGGGAGTGATGGTGATGGAAGGTTGGGAATGATGGTGATGGAGGGCTGGGAGTGATGGTGATGGAGGGTTGGGAATGATGGTGATGGTGGGTTGGGAATGATGGTGATGGAGGGTTGGGTATGATGGTGATCAAGGGTTGGGTTTGATGGTGATGGGGTTGGGAATGATGGTGATGGATCATTGGGAATGATTGTGATGGGGTTTGGAAATGATGGTGATGGAGGGTTCGGAATGATGGTGATGGAGGGGTTGGGAATGATGGTGATGAAGTGTTGGGAATGAAGGTAATGGAGGGTTGGGAATGATGGTAATGGAGGGTTGAGAATGACGGTGATATAGGGTTGGGAATGATGGTGATGGAGGTTAGGGAATAATGGAGAGGGAGGGGTTGGGAATGATGGAATTGGAGGGTTGGGAATGATGCTGATGGTGGGTTGGGAATGATGGTGATGGAGTTGGGAATGATGGTGATGGAGGGTTGGGAATGATGGTGATGGAGGGTTGGGAATTATGGTGATGGAGGGTTGGGAATGAGGGTGATGGTGGTTTGTGAGTGAAGGTGATGGAGGATTGGGAAAGATGGTGATGGAGGGTGGGAATGATTGTGATGGAAGTTTGGGTATTATGGTGGTGGAGGGGTTGGGAATGATGGTGATGAATGGTTGGGAATGAAGGTGATGGAGGGTTGGGACTGATGGTGATGGAGGGTTTGGGAATGATGATGATGGAGGGTTGGGAATGATGGTGATGGGATTTGGGAGTGATGGTGATGGAGGGCTGGGAATGTTGGTGATGAAGGGTTGTGAGTGATGGTGATGGAGGGGTTGGGAATGATGGTGAAGAAGTGTTGGGAATGAAGGTAATGGAGGGTTGGGAATGATGGTGATGGAGGGTTGGGAATGATGGTAATGGAGGGTTGAGAATGACGGTGATATAGGGTTGGGAATGATGGTGATGGAGGTTAGGGAATAATGGAGAGGGAGGGGTTGGGAATGATGGAATTGGAGGGTTGGGAATGATGCTGATGGTGGGTTGGGAATGATGGTGATGGAGTTGGGAATGATGGTGATGGAGGGTTGGGAATGATGGTGATGGAGGGTTGGGAATGATGGTGATGGAGGGTTGGGAATGAGGGTGATGGTGGTTTGTGAGTGAAGGTGATGGAGGATTGGGAAAGATGGTGATGGAGGGTTGGGAATGATTGTGATGGAAGTTTGGGTATTATGGTGGTGGAGGGGTTGGGAATGATGGTGATGAATGGTTGGGAATGAAGGTGATGGAGGGTTGGGACTGATGGTGATGGAGGGTTTGGGAATGATGATGATGGAGGGTTGGGAATGATGGTGATGGGATTTGGGAGTGATGGTGATGGAGGGCTGGGAATGTTGGTGATGAAGGGTTGTGAGTGATGGTGATGGAGGGGTTGGGAATGATGGTGAAGAAGTGTTGGGAATGAAGGTAATGGAGGGTTGGGAATGATGGTGATGGAGGGTTGGGAATGATGGTAATGGAGGGTTGAGAATGACGGTGATATAGGGTTGGGAATGATGGTGATGGAGGTTAGGGAATAATGGAGAGGGAGGGGTTGGGAATGATGGTATTGGAGGGTTTGGAATGATGCTGATGGTGGGTTGGGAATGATGGTGATGGAGTTGGGAATGATGGTGATGGAGGGTTGGGAATGATGGTGATGGAGGTTTGGAAATTATGGTGATGGATGGTTGGGAATGAGGGTGATGGAGGGTTGTGAGTGAAGGTGATGGAGGATTGGGAAAGATGGTGATGGAGGGTTGGGAATGATTGTGATGGAAGTTTGGGTATTATGGTGGTGGAGGGGTTGGGAATGATGGTGATGAATGGTTGGGAATGAAGATGATGGAGGGTTGGGACTGATGGTGATGGAGGGGTTGGGAATGATGATGATGGAATGTTGGGAATGATGGTGATGGGATTTGGGAGTGATGGTGATGGAGGGCTGGGAATGTTGGTGATGAAGGGTTGTGAGTGATGGTGATGGAGGGGTTGGGAATGATGGTGATGAAGTGTTGGGAATGAAGGTAATGGAGGGTTGGGAATGATGGTGATGGAGGGTTGGGAATGATGGTAATGGAGGGTTGAGAATGACGGTGATATAGGGTTGGGAATGATGGTGATGGAGGTTAGGGAATAATGGAGAGGGAGGGGTTGGGAATGATGGTATTGGAGGGTTGGGAATGATGCTGATGGTGTGTTGGGAATGATGGTGATGGAGTTGGGAATGATGGTGATGGAGGGTTGGGAATGATGGTGATGAAGGGTTGGGAATTATGGTGATGGAGGGTTGGGAATGAGGGTGATGGAGGGTTGTGAGTGAAGGTGATGGAGGATGGGAAAGATGGTGATGGAGGGTTGGGAATGATTGTGATGGAAGTTTGGGTATTATGGTGGTGGAGGGGTTGGGAATGATGGTGATGAATGGTTGGGAATGAAGGTGATGGAGGGTTGGGACTGATGGTGATGGAGGGGGTGGGAATGATGATGATGGAGGGTTGGGAATGATGGTGATGGGATTTGGGAGTGATGGTGATGGAGGGCTGGGAATGTTGGTGATGTAGGGTTGCGAGTGATGGTGATGGAGAGTTGAGAGTGATGGAGATGGAGGGTTGGGAATGATGGTGATGGATTTGCGAATGATGGTGATGGAGTTGGGAATGATGCTGATGGGGGGTTGGGAATGATGGTGATGGAGGGTTGGGAAAGATGGTGATGATGGTTTGGGAATGATGGCGACAGTGGGTTGGGAATGATGGTGATGGAGGGTTGGGAGTTATGGTGGAGGGTTGGGAATATTGGTGATGGATTTTTGGGGATGATGGTGATGGAGTGGTTGGGAGTGCTGTTGATGGAGGGTTGGGAATGATGGTGATGGAGGGTTGGGAGTGATGGTGATGGAAGGTTGGGTATGATGGTGATGGGGTTGGGAATGATGGTGATGGAGGGTTGGGAATGATGGTGATGGTGGGTTGGCAATGATGGTGATAGAGGTCTGGGAATGATGGTGATGGGGGGTTGGGAATGAAGGTGATGGAGGGTTGGGAATGATGGTGATGATGGGTTGGGAATGAAGGTGATGATGGGTTGGGAATGATGGTGACAGTGGGTTGGGAATGATGCTGATGGAGTGTTGGGAAAGATGGTGATGATGGGTTGGGAATGATGGTGACAGTGGGTTGGGAATGATGGTGATGGAGGTTTGGGTGTTATGGTGGAGGGTTGGGAATATTGGTGATGGATTGTTGGGGATGATTGTGATGGAGTGGTTGGGAGTGATGTTGATGGAGGGTTGGGAATGATGGTGATGGAGGGTTGGGAGTGATGGAATATGGAAGGTTGGGAATGAGGGTGATGGGGGTTGGGAATGATGGTGATGGAGGGTTGGGAATGATGGTGATGGTGGGTTGGCAATGTTGGTGATAGAGGTCTGGGAATGATGGTGATGGGGGGGTTGGGAATGAAGGTGATGGAGGGTTGGGAATGATGGTGATGGAGAGTTGGGAATGATGGTGATGGAGTTGGGAATGATGGTGTTGGAGTTGGGAATGATGGTGATGGAGTTGGGAATGATGGTGATGGAGGTTTGGGAATGATGGTGATGGAGGAGTTGGGAATGATGGTGATGGAGTGTTGGGAATGATGGTGATGGAGGGTTGGGAAAGATGGTGATGGAGGGGTTGGGAGTGATGGTGATGGAGGTTTGGGAATGATGGTGATGGATGTTGGGAATGATGGTGATGGCGGGTTGGGAATGATGGTGATGGAGAGTTGGGAATGATGGTGATGGAGTTGGGAATTATGGTGTTGGAGTTGGTAATGATGGTGATGGAGTTGGGAATGATGGTGTTGGAGGGTTGGGAATGATGGTGATCGAGTTGGGAATGATGATGATGGAGGGTTGGGAATGATGGTGATGGAGGGTAGCGAATGATGGTGCTGGAGGGTTGGGAATGATGGTGATGGTCTGTTGGGAGTGATGGTGATGGAGGTTTGGGAAAGATGGTGATGGAGTTTTGGGAATGATGGTGATGGGGGGTTTGGAATGATGGTGATGGAGGGGTTGGGAATGATGGTGATGGAGGGTTGGGAATGATGGTGATGGGGTTTGGGAGTGATGGTGCTGGAGGGTAGGGAATGATGGTGATGGAGGGTTGGGAATGATTGTGATGGAGATTTGGGAGTGATGATGATGGAGTCTTGGGATCGATGGTGATGGAGTGCTGGGAATTATGTTGAAGAATGGTTGGGAATGATGGAGTTGGAGGGTTGGGTGTGATGGTGATGGAGTGTTTGGCAATTATGGTGATGTAGGTTTGGGAATGAAGGTGATGAAGAGTTTGGAAAGAAGGTGATGGATTGTTGGGAATGATGGTGATGGAGTTGGGAATGATAGTGATGAGGTGTTGGGAGTGATGTTGATGGAGGTGTGGGAATGATGGTGATGGAGTGCTGGGAATGAAGGTGAAGGAGGGTTGGGAATGATGGAGATGGAGGGTTGGGAAGGAAGATGATGGATTGTTGGGAATTATGGTGATGGAGTTGGGAATGATAGTGATGGGGTGTTGGGAGTGATGGTGATGGAGGTGTGGGAATGATGTTGATGGAGCGATGGGAATGATGGTGAAGAAGGGTTGGGAATGATGGTGATGGAGGGCTGGGAATGATGGTGATGGAGTGTTGGGAGTGATGGTGATGGAGGTTTGGGAATGATGGTGATGGAGGGTTGGGAATGATGGTGATGGAGGGTTGGGAATTATGGTGATGGAGGGTTGGGTGTGATGGTGATGGAGGGTTGGGAATGATGGTGATAGAGGTTTGGGAATGATGGTGATGGAGGGTTGGGAAAGATGGTGATTGACTTGGGAATGATAGTGATGGAGTGTTGGGAATGATGGTGATGGAGGGTCGGGATACGTGCTGATGGAATTGAGAATGATGTTGATGGAGGGTTGGGAATGTTCGTGATGGAGGGTTGGTAATGATGGTGGAAGGTTGGGAATGATGGTTAGGGAGGGTTCGGAATGATGGTGATGGAGGGTTGGGAATGATGGTGATGGAGGGTGGGGACTGATGATGATAGACTTGGGATTGATGCTGATGGAGGGTTGGGAATGATGGTGATAGACAGTTGGGAATGATGGTGATGGATGTTTTGGAATGATGGTGCTGGAAGGCTGGGATTGATGGTGATGGAGTGTTGGGAATGATGGTGATGGAGGGTTGGGAATGATGGTGACGGAGGGTTGGGAGTGAAGGTGATGGTGGGTTGGGAATGATGGTGATGGAGGGGTGGGAATGATGGTGACGGACTGTTGGGAGTGAAGGTGATGGAGGTTTGGGAAAGATGGTGATGGAGGGTTGGGAATGATGGTGATGGAGTGTTGGGAATGTTGGTGATGGATGTTTGGGAATGATGGTGATGGAGGGGTTGGGAAAAATGGCGATGGAGTGTTGGGAATGATTGTGATGGATGGTTGGGAATGATGTTGTTGGATTTGCTGGGAATGATGTTGATGGAGGGTTGGGAATGAAGGTGATGGATGGTTGGGAATGTTTGTGATGGATGTTTGGGAATGATGGTGGTAGAGGTTTTGGGAATGATGGTGATGGAGGGGTTGGGAATGAAGGTGATGGAGGGTTGGGAATGATGGCGATGGAGAGTTGGGAATGATGGTGTTGGAGTTGGGAATGATGGCGTTGGAGTTGGTAATGATGGTGATGGAGTTGGGAATGATGGTGATGGAGGGTTGGGAATGATGGTGATGGAGGGTTGGGAATGATGGTGATGGAGTTGGGAATGATGGTGATGGAGTGTTGGGAATGATGGTGATGGAGGGTTGGCAATGATGGTGATAGAGGTCTGGGAATGATGGTGATGGAGGGGTTGGGAATGAAGGTGATGGAGGGTTGGGAATGATGGTGATGGAGAGTTGGGAATGATGGTGATGGAGTTGGGAATTATGGTGTTGGAGTTGGTAATGATGGTGATGGAGTTGGGAATGATGGTGTTGGAGGGTTGGGAATGATGGTGATCGAGTTGGGAATGATGATGATGGAGGGTTGGGAATGATGGTGATGGAGGGTAGCGAATGATGGTGCTGGAGGGTTGGGAATGATGGTGATGGACTGTTGGGAGTGATGGTGATGGAGGTTTGGGAAAGATGGTGATGGAGTTTTGGGAATGATGGTGATGGGGGTTTGGAATGATGGTGATGGAGTGGTTGGGAATGATGGTGATGGAGGGTTGGGAATGATGGTGATGGGGTTTGGGAGTGATGGTGATGGAGGGTAGGGAATGATGGTGATGGAGGGTTGGGAATGATTGTGATGGAGATTTGGGAGTGATGATGATGGAGTCTTGGGAACGATGGTGATGGAGTGCTGGGAATTATGTTGAAGAATGGTTGGGAATGATGGAGTTGGAGGGTTGGGTGTGATGGTGATGGAGTGTTTGGCAATTATGGTGATGTAGGTTTGGGAATGAAGGTGATGAAAGGTTGGGAAGGAAGGTGATGGATTGTTGGGAATGATGGTGATGGAGTTGGGAATGATAGTGATGGGGTGTTGGGAGTGATGTTGATGGAGGTGTGGGAATGATGGTGATGGAGTGCTGGGAATGAAGGTGAAGGAGGGTTGGGAATGATGGAGATGGAGGGTTGGGAAGGAAGATGATGGATTGTTGGGAATTATGGTGATGGAGTTGGGAATGATAGTGATGGGGTGTTGGGAGTGATGGTGATGGAGGTGTGGGAATGATGTTGATGGATTGATGGGAATGATGGTGAAGAAGGGTTGGGAATGATGGTGATGGAGGGCTGGGAATGATGGTGATGGAGTGTTGGGAGTGATGGTGATGGAGGTTTGGGAATGATGGTGATGGAGGGTTGGGAATGATGGTGATGGAGGGTTGGGAATTATGGTGATGGAGGGTTGGGTGTGATGGTGATGGAGGGTTGGGAATGATGGTGATAGAGGTTTGGGAATTATGGTGATGGAGGGTTGGGAATGATGGTGATTGACTTGGGAATGATAGTGATGGAGTGTTGGGAATGATGGTGATGGAGGGTCGGGATACGTGCTGATGGAATTGAGAATGATGTTGATGGAGGGTTGGGAATGATCGTGATGGAGGGTTGGTAATGATGGTGGAAGGTTGGGAATGATGGTTAGGGAGGGTTGGGAATGATGGTGATGGAGGGTTGGGAATGATGGTGATGGACAGTTGGGAATGATGGTGATGAATGTTTTGGAATTATGGTGCTGGAAGGCTGGGATTGATGGTGATGGAGTGTTGGGAATGATGGTGATGGAGGGTTGGGAATGATGGTGACGGATGGTTGGGAGTGAAGGTGATGGTGGGTTGGGAATGATGGTGACGGAGGCGTGGGAATGATGGTGATGGAGGGTTGGGAGTGAAGGTGATGGAGGCTTGGGAAAGATGGTGATGGAGGGTTGGGAATGATGGTGATGGAGTGTTGGGAATGTTGGTGATGGGTGATTGGGAATGATGGTGATGGAGGGGTTGGGAAGAATGGTGATGGAGTGTTGGGAATAATTGAGATGGATGGTTGGGAATGATGTTGGTGGAGTTGCTGGGAATGATGTTGATGGAGGGTTGGGAATGAAGGTGATGGAGGGTTGGGAATATCTGTGATGGATGTTTGGGAATGATGGTGGTAGAGGTTTTGGGATTGATGGTGATGGAGGGCTGGGAAAGATGGTGATGGGGGTTGGGAATGATGGTGATGGAGGGTTGGGAATGATGGTGATGGAGGGTTGGCAATGATGGTGATAGAGGACTGGGAATGATGGTGATGGAGGGGTTGGGAATGAAGGTGATGGAGGGTTGGGAATGATGGTGATGGAGAGTTGGGAATGATGGTGATGGAGTTGGGAATGATGGTGTTGGAGTTGTTAATGATGGTGATGGAGTTGGTAATGATGGTGATGGAGGGTTGGGAATGATGGTGATGGAGTTGGGAATAATGGTGATGGAGGGTTGGGAATGATGGTGATGGAGGGGTTGGGAATGATGGTGATAGAGGTCTGGGAATGATGGTGATGGAGTTGGGAATGATGGTGTTGGAGTTGGGAATGATGGTGATGGAGTTGGGAATGATGGTGATGGAGGGCTGGGAATGATGGTGATGGCGGGTTGGGAATGATGGTGATGGAGGGGTTGGGAATGATGGTGATGGAGGGTTGGGAATGATGGTGATGGAAGTTTGGGAATTATGGTGATGGAATGTTGGGAATGATGGTGATGGAGGGTTGGGAATGATGGTGATGGAGGGTTGGGAATGATGGTGATGGAGGGGTTGGGAATGATGGTGATGGAGGGTTGGGAATGATGGTGATGGAATGTTGGGAATTATAGTGATGGAGCATTGGGGATGATGGTGGTGGAGAGTTGGGTATGATGGTGATGGAGGGTTGGGAATGATGGTGTTGGAGTGTTGGGAGTGATGGTGATGGAGGTTTGTGAATGATTGTGATGTAGGGTTGGGAATGATCGTGATGGCGGGTTGGGAATTATGGTGATGGAGGGTTGGGAATGATGGTGATGGAGGGTTGAGAAACATGGTGATGGAGGGTTTGGGAATGATGGTGATGGAGCGTTGGGAATGATGGTGATGAATGGTTGGGAATGAAGGTGATGGAGGGTTGGGAATGATGGTGATAGAGGTTTGGGAATGATGGTGTTGGAGGGTTGGGAATGATGGTGATGGACTTCGTAATGATGGAGATGAAGTGTTGGGAATAATGGTGATGAAGGGTCGGGATACGTGCTGATGGAGTTGGGAATGATGTTGATGGAGGCTTGGTAATGATCGTGATGGAGGGTTGGTAATGATGGTGGAAGGTTGGGAATGATGGTTAGGGAGGGTTGGGAATGAGGGTGATGGAGGGTTGGGACTGATGGTGATGGAGGGTTGGGAGTGAAGGTGATGGAGGGTTGGGAATGATGGTGATGGAGTGTTGGGAATGTTGGTGATGGATGTTTGGGAATGATGGTGATGGAGGGGTTGGGAAGGATGGAGATGGAGTGTTGGGAATGATTGTGATGGATGGTTGGGAATGATGTTGGTGGAGGTGCTGGGAATGATGTTGATGGAGGGTTGGGAATGAAGGTGGTGGGGTTTGGGAATGATGGTGATGGAGGTGTGGGAATGATGGTGATGGAGTGTTTGGAATGATGGTGAAGAAGGGTTGGGAATGATGGTGATGGAGGGTTGGGAATTATGGTGATGGAGTGTTGGGGATGATGGTGATGGAGGGTTGGGAATGATGGTGATGGAGTGTTGGGAGTGATGGTGATGGAGGTTTGCGAATGATGGTGATGGAGGGTTGGGAATGAAGGTGATGGAGGTTTGGGATTCATGGTGATGCAGTGGTTGGGAATGATGGTGATGGAGGGGTTGGGAATGATGGTGATGTAGGGTTGGGAATGATGGTGATGGAGGGTTGGGAATGATGGTGATGAATGGTTTGGAATGATGGTGATGGAGGTTTGGGAATGATGGTGATGGAGGGGTTGTGAGTGAAGGTGATGATGGTTTGGGAATGATGGTGATGGAGGGTTGGGAATTATGGTGATGGAGGGGTTGGGAATGATGGTGATGGAGGGTTGGGAATGATGGTGATAAATGGTTGGGAATGAAGGTGATGGAGGGTTGGGAATGATGGTGATAGAGGTTTGGGAATGATGGTGCTGGAGGGCTGGGAATGATGGTGATGGAGGGGTTGGGAATGATGGTGATGGAGGGTTGGGAATGATGCTGATGTAGGGTTGGGAATGATGGTGATGGCGTTTGGAATGATGGTGATGGAGTGTTGGGAATGATGGTGATGGAGGGTTGGGCATGATGGTGACGGAGGGTTGGGAGTGAAGGTGATGGAGGGTTTGGAATGATGGTGATGGAGGGTTGGGAGTGAAGGTGATGGAGGGTTGGGAAAGATGGTGATGGAGGGTTGGGAACGATGGTGATGGAGTGCTGGGAATGATGGTGAAGAAGGGTTGGGAATGATGGAGATGGAGGGTCGGGTGTGATGGTGATGGAGTGTTTGGGAATTATGGTGATGTAGGGTTGGGAATGAAGGTGATGAAGGGTTGGGAAGGAAGGTGATGGATTGGTTTGAATGATGGTGATGGAGTATGGAATGATATTGATGGGGTGTTGGGATTGATGGTGATGGAGGTGTGGGAATGATGGTGATGGAGTGCTGGGAATGAAGGTGAAGGAGGGTTGGGAATGACGGAGATGGAGGGTTGGGAAGGAAGGTGATGGATTGTTGGGATTGATGGTGATGGAGTTGGGAATGATAGTGATGGGGTTTTGGGAGTGATGGAGATGGAGGTGTGGGAATGATGGTGATGGAGGGTTTGGGAATGTTGGTGATGGAGCAGTTGGGAAAGATGGTGATGGAGGGTTGGGGGTGATGGAGATGGAGGGTTGGGAATGATGGTGATGGAGTTGGGAATGATGGTGATTGAGGGTTTGGAATGATGGTGATGGAGGGTTGGGAATGATGGTGATGGAGGGTTGGGAATGATAGTAATGATGGGTAGGGAATGATGGTGACAATGGGTTGGGAATGATGGGGATGGAGTGTTGTTAATGATGGTGATGTCGGGTTGGGAATGATGGTGATGGAGGGTTGGGAAAGATGGTGATGGAGGGTTGGGAACGATGGTGATGGAGGGTTGGGTATGAAGGTGATGAAGGGTTGGGAAGGAAGGTGATGGATTGTTGGGAATGATGGTGATGGAGTTGGGAATGATAGTGATGGGGTGTTGGGAGTGATGGTGATGGAGGTGTGGGAATGATGGCGAAGGAGGGTTGGGAATGATGGAGATGGAGGGTTGGGAAGGAAGGTGATGGAAGGTTGGGAATGATGGTGATGGAGTTGGGAATGATAGTGATGGGGTGTAGGGAGTGATGGTGATGGAGGTGTGGGAATGATGGTGATGGAGTGCTGGGAATGATGGTGATGGAGGGTTGGGAATTATGGTGATGGAGGGTTGGGAATGATGGTGACGGAGGGTTGGGAGTGAAGGTGATGGAGGGTTTGGAATTATGGTGATGGAGGGTTGGGAGTGAAGGTGATGGAGGGTTGGGGAAGATGGTGATGGAGGGTTGGGAATGATGGTGATGGAGTCTTGGGAATGATTGTGATGGATGGTTGGGAATGATGTTGGTGGTGGTGCTGGGAATCATGTTGATGGTGAGTTGGGAATGATGGTGATGGGGTTTGGGAGTGATGGCGATGGAGGGTAGGGAATGATGGTGATGGAGGGTTGGGAATTATTGTGATGGAGGGTTGGGAGTGATGATGATGGAGGGTTGGGAACGATGGTGATGGAGTGCTGGGAATTATGGTGAAGAAGGGTTGTGAATGATGGAGATGGAGGGTCGGGTGTGATGGTGATGGAGTGTTTGGGAATTATGGTGATGTAGGGTTGGGAATGAAGGTGATGAAGGGTTGGGAAGGAAGGTGATGGATTGTTGGGAATGATGGTGATGGAGTTGGGAATGATAGTGATGGGGTGTTGGGAGTGATGCTGATGGAGGTGTGGGAATGATGGTGATGGAGGGTTTGGGAATGTTGGTGATGGAGCAGTTGGGAAAGATGGTGATGGAGGGTTGGGGTGATGGAGATGGATGGTTGGGAATGATGGTGATGGAGTTGGGAATGATGGTGATTGAGGGTTTGGAATGATGGTGATGGAGGGTTGGGAATGATGGTGATGGAGGGTTGGGAATGTTGGTAATGATGGGTTGGGAATGATGGTGACAATGGGTTGGGAATGATGGGGATGGAGTGTTGGTAATGATGGTGATGTCGGGTTGGGAATGATGGTGATGGAGGGTTGGGAATGATGGTGATGGAGGGTTGGGAATGATGGTGATGGAGGGTTGGGAAAGATGGTGATGGAGGTTTGGGAATGCTGGTGATGGAGGGTTGGGAATGAAGGTGATGAAGGGTTGGGAAGGAAGGTGATGGATTGTTGGGAATGAAGGTGATGGAGTTGGGAATGATACTGATGGGGTGTTGGGAGTGATGGTGATGGAGGTGTGGGAATGCTGGTGATGGAGTGCTGGGAATGAAGGTGAAGGAGTGTTGGGAATGACGGAGATGGAGGGTTGGGAAGGAAGGTGATGGATTGTTGGGATTGATGGTGATGGAGTTGGGAATGATAGTGATGTGGTTTTGGGAGTGATGGTGATGGAGGTGTGGGAATGATGGTGATGGAGGGTTTGGGAATGTTGGTGATGGAGCAGTTGGGAAAGATGGTGATGGAGGGTTGGGGGTGATGGAGATGGAGGGTTGTGAATGATGGTGATGGAGTTGGGAATGATGGTGATTGAGGGTTTGGAATGATGGTGATGGAGGGTTGGGAAAGATGGTGATGGAGGGTTGGGAATGTTGGTAATGATGGGTTGGGAATGATGGTGACAATGGGTTGGGAATGATGGGGATGGAGTGTTGGTAATGATGGTGATGTCGGGTTGGGAATGATGGTGATGGAGGGTTGGGAATGATGGTGATGGAGTTGGGAATGATAGTGATGGGGTGTTGGGAGTGATGGTGATGGAGGTGTGGGAATGATGGTGATGGAGGGTTTGGGAATGTTGGTGATGGAGCAGTTGGGAAAGATGGTGATGGAGGGTTGGGGCTGATGGAGATGGAGGGTTGGGAATGATGGTGATGGAGTTGGGAATGATGGTGATTGAGGGTTTGGAATGATGGTGATGGAGGGTTGGGAATGATGGTGATGGAGGGTTGGGAATGTTGGTAATGATGGGTTGGGAATGTTGGTGACAATGGGTTGGGAATGATGGGGATGGAGTGTTGGTAATGATGGTGATGTCGGGTTGGGAATGATGGTGATGGAGGGTTGGGAATAATGGTGATGGAGGGTTGGGAATGATGGTGATGGAGGGTTGGGAAAGATGGTGATGGAGGTTTGGGAATGCTGGTGATGGAGGGTTGGGAATGAAGGTGATGAAGGGTTGGGAAGGAAGGTGATGGATTGTTGGGAATGATGGTGATGGAGTTGGGAATGATAGTGGTGGGGTGTTGGGAGTGATGGTGATGGAGGTGTGGGAATGATGGTGATGGAGTGCTGGGAATGAAGGTGAAGGAGGGTTGGGAATGACGGAGATGGAGGGTTGGGAAGGAAGGTGATGGATTGTTGGGATTGATGGTGATGGAGTTGGGAATGATAGTGATGGGGTTTTGGGAGTGATGGTGATGGAGGTGTGGGAATGATGGTGATGGAGGGTTTGGGAATGTTGGTGATGGAGCAGTTGGGAAAGATGGTGATGGAGGGTTGGGGGTGATGGAGATGGAGGGTTCTGAATGATGGTGATGGAGTTGGGAATGATGGTGATTGAGGGTTTGGAATGATGGCGATGGAGGGTTGGGAATGATGGTGATGGAGGGTTGGGAATGTTGGTAATGATGGGTTGGGAATGATGGTGACAATGGGTTGGGAATGATGGGGATGGAGTGTTGGTAATGATGGTGATGTCGGGTTGGGAATGATGGTGATGGAGGGTTGGGAATGATGGTGATGGAGGGTTGGGAATGATGGTGATGGAGGGTTGGGAAAGATGGTGATGGAGGGTTGGGAATGATGGTGATGGAGGGTAGCGAATGATGGTGATGGAGGGTTGGGAATTATTGTGATGGAGGGTTGGGAGTGATGATGATGGAGGGTTGGGAACGATGGTGATGGAGTGCTGGGAATGATGGTGAAGAAGGGTTGGGAATGATGGAGATGGAGGGTCGGGTGTGATGGTGATGGAGTGTATGGGAATTATGGTGATGTAGGGTTGGGAATGAAGGTGATGAAGGCTTGGGAAGGAAGATGATGGATTGTTGGGAATGATGGTGATGGAGTTGGGAATGATAGTGATGGGGTGTTGGGAGTGATGGTGATGGAGGTGTGGGAATGATGGTGATGGAGTGCTGGGAATGAAGGTGATGGAGGGTTGGGAATGACGGAGATGGAGGGTTGGGAAGGGAGGTGATGGATTGTTGGGAATGATGGTGATGGAGTTGGGAATGATAGTGATGGGGTGTTGGGAGTGATGGTGATGGAGGTGTGGGAATGATGGTGATGGAGGGTTTGGGAATGTTGGTGATTGAGCAGTTGGGAAAGGTGGTGATGGAGGGTTGTGGCTGATGGAGATGGAGGGTTGGGAATGATGGTGATGGAGTTGGGAATGATGGTGATTGAGGGTTTGGAATGATAGTGATGGAGGGTTGGGAATGATGGTGATGGAGGGTTGGGAATGATGGTAATGATGGGTTGGGAATGATGGTGACAATGGGTTGGGAATGATGGGGATGGAGTGTTGGTAATGATGGTGATGTCGGGTTGGGAATGATGGTGATGGAGGGTTGGGAATGATGGTGATGGAGGGTTGGGAATGATGGTGATGGAGGGTTGGGAAAGATGGTGATGGAGGGTTGGGAATGATGGTGATGGAGGGTTGGGAATGAAGGTGATGAAGGGTTGGGAAGGAAGGTGATGGATTGTTGGGAATGATGGTGATGGAGTTGGGAATGATAGTGATGGGGTATTGGGAGTGATGGTGATGGAGGTGTGGGAATGATGGTGAAGGAGGGTTGGGAATGATGGAGATGGAGGGTTGGGAAGGAAGGTGATGGATTGTTGGGAATGATGGTGATGGAGTTGGGAATGATAGTGATGGGGTGTAGGGAGTGATGGTGATGGAAGTGTGGGAATGATGGTGATGGAGTGCTGGGAATGATGGTGATGGAGGGTTGGGAATAATGGTGATGGAGTGTTGGGAATGATGGTGATGGAGGGTTGGGAATTTTGGTGATGGAGGGTTGGGAATGATGGTGATGGAGGCTTGGGAATTATAGTGATGGAGGGTTGGGTGTGATGGTGATGGAAGGTTGGGAATGATGGTGAGAGAGGTTTGGGAATGATGGTGATGGAGGGCTGGGAATGATGGTGATGGACTTGGGAATGATGGTGATGGACATGGGAATGATGTTGATGGAGGTTTGGGAATGAAGGTAATGGGGTTTGGGAGTGATGGTGATGGAGGGTTGGGAATGATTGTGATGGAGGGTTGGGAGTGATGATGATGGAGGGTTGGGAACAATGGTGATGGAGGGGTTGGGAATGTTGGTGATGGAGCAGTTGGGAAAGATGGTGATGGAGGGTTGGGAGTGTTGGAGATGGAGGGTTGGGAATGATAGTGATGGAGTTGGGAATGATGGTGATGGACTTGGAATTGATGGTGATGGAGTGTTGGGAATGATGGTGATGGAGGGTTGGGAATGATGGTGATGGACGGTTGGGAATGTATGTGTTGGAAGGTTGGGAATGATGGTGGTGGAGGTGTTGGGAATGATGGTGATGGATTGTTGGAAATGAAGGTGATGGATGGTAGGGAATGATGGTGATGGAGGGTTGGGAATGATGGTGATGGAAGTTTTGAGTGAAGTTGATGCAGGGTTGGGAATTGTGGTGATGGAGGGTTGGAAATGATGGTCATGGAGTGTTGGAAATGATGGTGATGCAGTAGGGAATGATGGAGATGGAGTTGGGAATGATGGTGATCAAGGGTTTGGAGTGATGGAGATGGAGGGTTGGGAATGATGTTGATGCAGTTGGGAATGATGGTGATGGAGGGCTGGGAATGATGGTGATGGAGGGCTGGGAATGATGGTGATGGCATGTTGGGAATGATGGTGATGGAGGGTTGGGAATGATGGTGATTGAGGGTTGGGACTGATGGTGATGGAGGGCTGGGAATGATGGTGATGGCAGGTTGGGAATGATGGTGATGGAGGGTTGGGAATGATGGTGATGGAGGGTTGGGAAAAATGGTGATGATGGGTTGTGACTGATGGTGACAGTCAGTTGGGAGTGATGGTGATTGAGGGTTGGGAAAGATGGTGATGGAGGGTTGGGAATGATAGTGATGGTGGGGCTGGGAATGATCTTCATGGAGGGGTTGGGAATGATGCTGATGGAGGGTTAGGAATGCTGGTGATGGGGTTGGGAATGATGGTGATGGAGGGTTGGGAATGATGGTGATGGAGGGTTGGGAATGATGGTGCTGAAGGGATGGGAATGATGGTGATGACGGGTTGGGAATGATGGTGATGGAGTGTTGGAAGTGTTGGTGATGGAGGGTTGGGATTGATGGTCATGGGATTGGGAATGATGATGGTGGGGATGGGAATGATGGTGATGGAGGGTTGGTAATGCTGGTGATGCAGGGCTGGGAATGATTTTGACGGTGGTTTGGGAATGATGGTGATTGAGCATTGGGAATGATTTCGATGGAGGGCTGGGAATGACGGTGCTGCATTGATGGGAATGATGGTGATGAGTTGGGAGCGATGGAGGTGGAGAGGTTGGGAATGATGGTGATGTAGGGTTGGAAATAATGGTGATGGAGTGTTGGGAATGATGGTGATGTAGGGTTTGGAATGATGGTGATGGAGGGTTGGGAATGATGGTGATGGAAGGTTGGGAATGATGGTGATGTTGGGTTGGGAATTAGGATGATGGAGGGTTGGGAATGATGGCAATGCAGGGTTGGCAATGATGGTGATGGAGGGTTGGGAATGATGGTGAAGGAGGGTTGGGAGTGATGGTGATGGAGGATTGGGAATGATGGTGATGGAGGGTTGGGAATGATGGTGATGGAGTGTGTTGCATGATGGTGATGGAGGGTTGGGAATGATGGTGATGGCGGGTTGGGAATGATGGTGATGGAGGTTTGGGAATGATGGTGATGGAGGGTTGGGAATGATGGTGATGGAGGGTTGGGAATGATGGTGATGGAGGGTTGGGATTGATGGTGATGGAGGGTTTAGAATGATGGTGATGAAGGGTTGGGAATGATGGTGATGGAGGGTTGGGAATGATGGTGATGGAGGGTTGGGAATGATGGTGATGGAGGGTTGGGAATGATGGTGATGGAGAGTTGGGAATGATGGTGATGGAGGGTTGGGAATGATGTTGATGGAGGGTTGGGAATGATGGTGATGGAGGGTTGGGAATGATGGTGATGGAGGGTTGGGAATGATGGTGATGGAGGGTTGGGAGTGATGGTGATGGAGTGTTGGGAGTGATGGTGATGGAGGGTTGGGACTGATGGTGATGGAGGGCTAGGAATGATGGTGATGGAGGATTGGGAATGATGTTGATGGAGGGTTGGGAATGATGGTGATGTAGGGTTGGGAATGATGATGATGGAGGGTTGGGGGTGATGGCGATGGAGGGTTGGGAATGATGGTGATGGATGTTTGAGAATGATGGTGATGGGGTTGGGAATTATTGTGATGGAGTGTGTTGCATGATGGTGATGGAGGGTTTGGAATGATGGTGATGGCGGGTTGGGAATGATGGTGATGGAAGGTTGGGAATGATCGTGATGGAGGGTTGGGAAAGATGGTGATGGAGGGTTGGGAATGATGGTGATGAAGGGTTGCGAATGATGGAGAAGGTTTGTTGGGAATGATGGTGATGGAGGATTGGGAATGATGGTGATGGAGGGTTGGGAATAATGGTGATGGAGCGTTGGGAATGATGGTGATGGAGGGTTGGGAATGATGGTGATGGAGGGTTGGGAATGATGGTGATGGAGGGGTGGGAATGATGGTGATGGAGGGTTGGGAATGATGGTGATGGAGGGTTGGGAATGATGGTGATGGCGGGTTGGGAATGATGGTGATGGAGGGTTGGGAATGATGGTGATGGAGGGTTGGGAATGTTGGTGATGGAGGGTTGGGAATGATGGTGATGGAGGGTTGGGAATGATGGTGATGGGGTTGGGAATTATTATGATGGATGGTTGGGAATGATGGCGATGCAGGGTTGGCAATGATGGTGATGGGGGTTGGGAATGATGGTGAAGGAGGGTTGGGAGTGATGGTGATGGAGGATTGGGAATGATGGTGATGGAGGGTTGGGAATGATGGTGATGGAGTGTGTTGCATGATGGTGATGGAGGGTTGGGAATGACGGTGATGGCGGGTTGGGAATGATGCTGATGGAGGGTTGGGAATGATGGTGATGGAGGGTTGGGAATGATGGTGATGAAGGGTTGGGAATGATGGTGATGGAGGGTTGGGAATGATGGTGATGGAGGGTTGGGAATGATGCTGATGGAGGGTTGGGAATGATGGTGATGGAGGGTTGGGAATGATGGTGATGAAGGGTTGGGAATGATGGTGATGGAGGGTTGGGAATGATGGTGATGGTGGGTTGCGAATAATGGAGAAGGAGTGTTGGGAATGATGGTGATGGAGGGTTGGGATTGATGGTGATGGAGGCTTTAGAATGATGGTGATGGAGGGTTGGGAATGATGGTGATGGAGGGTTGGGAATGATGGTGATGGAGGGTTGGGAATGATGGTGATGGAGGGTTGGGAATGATGGTGATGGAGAGTTGGAAATTATGGTGATGGAGGGTTGGGAATGATGGTGATGGAGGGTTGGGAATGATGTTGATGGAGGGTTGGGAATGATGGTGATGGAGGGTTGGGAATGATGGTGATGGAGGTTTGGGAATGATGGTGATGTCGGGTTGGGAATGATGGTGATGGAGGGTTGGGAATGATGGTGATGGAAGTTTGGGAATGAAGGTGATGTTGGGTTGGGAATTAGGATGATGGAGAGTTGGGAATGATGGCGATGCAGGGTTGGCAATGATGGTGATGGAGGGTTGGGAATGATGGTGAAGGCGGGTTGGGAGTGATGGTGATGGAGGATTGGGAATGATGGTGATGGAGGGTTGGGAATGATGGTGATGGAGTGTGTTGCATGATGGTGATGGAGGGTTGGGAATGATGGTGATGGCGGGTTGGGAATGATGCTGATGGAGGGTTGGGAATGATGGTGATGGAGGGTTGGGAATGATGGTGATGGAGGGTTGGGAATGATGGTGATGGAGGGTTGGGAATGATGGTGATGGTGGGTTGCGAATGATGTCGAAGGAGTGTTGGGAATGATGGTGATGGAGGGTTGGGATTGATTGTGATGGAGGCTTTAGAATGATGGTGATGGAGGGTTGGGAATGATGGTGATGGAGGGTTGGGAATGATGGTGATGGAGGGTTGGGAATGATGGTGATGGTGGGTTGGGAATGATGGTGATGGAGGGTTGGGAATGATGGTGATGGAGGGTTGGGAATGATGGTGATGGAGGGTTGGGAATGATGTTGATGGAGGGTAGGGAATGATGGTGATGGAGGGTTGGGAATGGTGGTGATGGAGGGTTGGGAATGATGGTGATGGTGTTGGGAATTATTATGATGGAGGGTTGGGAGTGATGGTGATGGAGTGTTGGGAGTGATGGTGATGGAGGGTTGGGAATGATGGTAATGGAGGGCTGGGAATGATGGTGATGGAGGGTTGGGAATGATGATGATGTAGGGTTGGGAATGATGGTGATGGAGGGTTGGGGTGATGGCGATGGAGGGTTGGGAATGATGGTGATGGATGTTTGGGAATGATGGTGATGGGGTTGGGAACTATTGTGATGGAGGGTTGGGCGTGAATGTGATGGAGTGTTGGGAGTGATGGTGATGGAGGGTTGGCAATGATGGTGATGGAGGGCTGGGAATGATGGTGATGGAGAGTTGGGAATGATGTTCCTGGAGAGTTGGGAATGATGTTGATGTAGGGTTGGGAATGATGATGATGGAGGTTTGGGATTGATGGTGATGAAGGTGTTGAGAATGATGGTGACTGAGGGTTGGGAATGACAGTGATGGAAGGTTGTGAATGATGGTGATGGGATTGGGAATGATGGTGATGGAGGGTTGGGAATGATGGTGATGGAGGGGTTGGGAATGATGGTGATGGAGGGGTTGGGAATGTTGGTGATTAAGGGTTGGGAATGATGGTGATGGAGGTTTGGGAATGATGGTGATGGATGGTTTGTATTGATGGTGATGGAGAGTTGGGAATGATGGTGATTGAGGGTTGGGAATGATGCTGATGGTGGGGATGGGAATGATGGTGATGGAGGGTTGCGAATGCTGGTGATGCAGGGCTGGGAATGATTTTGACGGTGGTTTGGGAATGATGGTGATTGAGCATTGGGAATGATTTCGATGGAGGGCTGGGAATGACGGTGCTGGATTGATGGGAATGATGGTGATGAGTTGGGAGCGATGGAGGTGGAGAGGTTGGGAATGATGGTGATGTAGGGTTGGAAATAATGGTGATGGAGGGTTGGGAATGATGGTGATGTAGGGTTTGGAATGATGGTGATGGAGGGTTGGGAATGATGGTGATGGAAGGTTGGGAATGATGGTGATGTTGGGTTGGGAATTAGGATGATGGAGGGTTGGGAATGATGGCAATGCAGGGTTGGCAATGATGGTGATGGAGGGTTGGGAATGATGGTGAAGGAGGGTTGGGAGTGATGGTGATGGAGGATTGGGAATGATGGTGATGGAGGGTTGGGAATGATGGTGATGGAGTGTGTTGCATGATGGTGATGGAGGGTTGGGAATGATGGTGATGGCGGGTTGGGAATGATGGTGATGGAGGTTTGGGAATGATGGTGATGGAGGGTTGGGAATGATGGTGATGGAGGGTTGGGAATGATGGTGGTGGAGGGTTGGGATTGATGGTGGTTGAGGGTTTAGAATGATAGTGATGGAGGGTTGGGAATGATGGTGATGGAGGGTTGGGAATGATGGTGATGGAGGGTTGGGAATGATGGTGATGGAGGGTTGGGAATGATGGTGATGGAGGGTTGGGAGTGATGGTGATGGAGGGTTGGGAATGATGTTGATGGAGGGTTGGGAATGATGGTGATGGAGGGTTGGGAATGATTTGTTGGAGTGTTGGGAATGATGGTGATGGGGTTGGGAATTATTATGATGGAGGGTTGGGAGTGATGGTGATGGAGTGTTGGGAGTGATGGTGATGGAGGGTTGGGAATGATGGTGATGGAGGGCTAGGAATGATGGTGATGGAGGATTGGGAATGATGTTGATGGAGGGTTGGGAATGATGGTGATGTAGGGTTGGGAATGATGATGATGGAGGGTTGGGGGTGATGGCGATGGAGGGTTGGGAATGATGGTGATGGATGTTTGAGAATGATGGTGATGGGGTTGGGAATTATTGTGATGGAGTGTGTTGCATGATGGTGATGGAGGGTTGGGAATGATGGTGATGGCGGGTTGGGAATGATGGTGATGGAAGGTTGGGAATGATCGTGATGGAGGGTTGGGAAAGATGGTGATGGAGGGTTGGGAATGATGGTGATGGAGGGTTGGGAATGATGGTGATGAAGGGTTGCGAATGATGGAGAAGGTGTGTTGGGAATGATGGTGATGGAGGATTGGGAATGATGGTGATGGAGGGTTGGGAATAATGGTGATGGAGCGTTGGGAATGATGGTGATGGAGGGTTGGGAATGATGGTGATGGAGGGTTGGGAATGATGGTGATGGAGGGTTGGGAATGATGGTGATGGAGGGTTGGCAATGATGTGGATGGAGGGTTGGGAATGATGGCGATGGAGGGTTGGGAATGATGGCGATGTAGGGTTGGGAATGATGGTGATGGAGGGTTGGGGGTGATGGCGATGGAGGGTTGGGATTGATGGTGATGGATGTTTGAGAATGATGGTGATGGGGTTGGGAATTATTGTGATGGAGTGTGTTGCATGATGGTGATGGAGGGTTGGGAATGATGGTGATGGCGGGTTGGGAATGATGGTGATGGAGGGTTGGGAATGATGGTGATGGAGGGTTGGGAATGTTGGTGATGGAGGGTTGGGAATGATGGTGATGGAGGGTTGGGAATGATGGTGATGGAGGGTTGCGAATGATGGAGAAGGAGAGTTGGGAATGATGGTGATGGAGGATTGGGAATGATGGTGATGGAGGGTTGGGAATGATGGTGATGGAGCGTTGGGAATGATGGTGATGGAGGGTTGGGAATGATGGTGATGGAGGGTTGGGAATGATGGTGATGGAGGGTTGGGAATGATGTTGATGGAGGGTTGAGAATGATGGCGATGGAGGGTTGGGAATGATGGCGAAGGAGGGTTGGGAATGATGGTGATGGAGGGTTGGGAATGATGGTGATGTGGTTGGGAATTATTATGATGGAGGGTTGGAAGTGATGGTGATGGAGTGTTGGGAGTGATGGTGATGGAGGGTTGGGAATGATGGTGATGGAGGGCTAGGAATGATGCTGATGGAAGTTTGGGAATGAAGGTGATGTTGGGTTGGGAATTAGGATGATGGAGGGTTGGGAATGATGGCGATGCAGGGTTGGCAATGATGGTGATGGAGGGTTGGGAATGATGGTGAAGGAGGGTTGGGAGTGATGGTGATGGAGGATTGGGAATGATGGTGATGGAGGGTTGGGAATGATGGTGATGGAGTGTGTTGCATGATGGTGATGGAGGGTTGGGAATGATGGTGATGACGGGTTGGGAATGATGCTGATGGAGGGTTGGGAATGATGGTGATGGAGGGTTGGGAATGATGGTGATGGAGGGTTGGGAATGATGGTGATGGAGGGTTGGGAATGATGGTGATGGTGGGTTGCGAATGATGTAGAAGGAGTGTTGGGAATGATGGTGATGGAGGGTTGGGATTGATTGTGATGGAGGCTTTAGAATGATGGTGATGGAGGGTTGGGAATGATGGTGATGGAGGGTTGGGAATGATGGTGATGGAGGGTTGGGAATGATGGTGATGGTGGGTTGGGAATGATTGTGATGGAGGGTTGGGAATGATGGTGATGGAGGGTTGGGAATGATGGTGATGGAGGGTTGGGAATGATGTTAATGGAGGGTTGGGAATGATGGTGATGGAGGGTTGGGAATGATGGTGATGGAGGGCTGGGAATGATGGTGATGGGGTTGGGAATTATTATGATGGAGGGTTGGGAGTGATGGTGATGGGGTTGGGAACTATTGTGATGGAGGGTTGGGCGTGAATGTGATGGAGTGTTGGGAGTGATGGTGATGGAGGGTTGGGAATGATGGTGATGGAGGGCTGGGATTAATGGTGATGGAGAGTTGGGAATGATGTTGATGGAGGGTTGGGAATGATGGTGATGTAGGGTTGGGAATGATGATGATGGAGGGTTGGGATTGATGGTGATGGAGGTGTTGAGAATGATGGTGACTGAGGGTTGGGAATGACAGTGATGGAAGGTTGTGAATGATGGTGATGGGATTGGGAAGGATGGTGATGGAGGGGTTGGGAATGATGGTGATTAAGGGTTGGGAATGATGGTGATGGAGGTTTGGCAATGATGGTGATGGATGGTTTGTATTGATGGTGATGGAGAGTTGGGAATGATGGTGATTGAGGGTTGGGAATGATGCTGATGGTGGGGATGGGAATGATGGTGATGGAGGGTTGGGAATGCTGGTGATGCAGGGCTGGGAATGATTTTGACGGTGGTTTGGGAATGATGGTGATTGAGCATTGGGAATGATTTCGATGGAGGGCTGGGAATGACGGTGCTGCATTGATGGGAATGATGGTGATGAGTTGGGAGCGATGGAGGTGGAGAGGTTGGGAATGATGGTGATGTAGGGTTGGAAATAATGGTGATGGAGTGTTGGGAATGATGGTGATGTAGGGTTTGGAATGATGGTGATGGAGGGTTGGGAATGATGGTGATGGAAGGTTGGGAATGATGGTGATGTTGGGTTGGGAATTAGGATGATGGAGGGTTGGGAATGATGGCAATGCAGGGTTGGCAATGATGGTGATGGAGGGTTGGGAATGATGGTGAAGGAGGGTTGGGAGTGATGGTGATGGAGGATTGGGAATGATGGTGATGGAGGGTTGGGAATGATGGTGATGGAGTGTGTTGCATGATGGTGATGGAGGGTTGGGAATGATGGTGATGGCGGGTTGGGAATGATGGTGATGGAGGTTTGGGAATGATGGTGATGGAGGGTTGGGAATGATGGTGATGGAGGGTTGGGAATGATGGTGATGGAGGGTTGGGATTGATGGTGATGGAGGGTTTAGAATGATGGTGATGAAGGGTTGGGAATGATGGTGATGGAGGGTTGGGAATGATGGTGATGGAGGGTTGGGAATGATGGTGATGGAGGGTTGGGAATGATGGTGATGGAGGGTTGGGACTGATGGTGATGGAGGGTTGGGAATGATGTTGATGGAGGGTTGGGAATGATGGTGATGGAGGGTTGGGAATGATGGTGTTGGAGTGTTGGGAATGATGGTGATGGGGTTGGGAATTATTATGATGGAGGGTTGGGAGTGATGGTGATGGAGTGTTGGGAGTGATGGTGATGGAGGGTTGGGACTGATGGTGATGGAGGGCTAGGAATGATGGTGATGGAGGATTGGGAATGATGTTGATGGAGGGTTGGGAATGATGGTGATGTAGGGTTGGGAATGATGATGATGGAGGGTTGGGGGTGATGGCGATGGAGGGTTGGGAATGATGGTGATGGATGTTTGAGAATGATGGTGATGGGGTTGGGAATTATTGTGATGGAGTGTGTTGCATGATGGTGATGGAGGGTTTGGAATGATGGTGATGGCGGGTTGGGAATGATGGTGATGGAAGGTTGGGAATGATCGTGATGGAGGGTTGGGAAAGATGGTGATGGAGGGTTGGGAATGATGGTGATGAAGGGTTGCGAATGATGGAGAAGGTTTGTTGGGAATGATGGTGATGGAGGATTGGGAATGATGGTGATGGAGGGTTGGGAATAATGGTGATGGAGCGTTGGGAATGATGGTGATGGAGGGTTGGGAATGATGGTGATGGAGGGTTGGGAATGATGGTGATGGAGGGGTGGGAATGATGGTGATGGAGGGTTGGGAATGATGGTGATGGAGGGTTGGGAATGATGGTGATGGCGGGTTGGGAATGATGGTGATGGAGGGTTGGGAATGATGGTGATGGAGGGTTGGGAATGTTGGTGATGGAGGGTTGGGAATGATGGTGATGGAGGGTTGGGAATGATGGTGATGGAGGGTTGCGAATGATGGAGAAGGAGTGTTGGGAATGATGGTGATGGAGGATTGGGAATGATGGTGATGGAGGGTTGGGAATGATGGTGATGGAGCGTTGGGAATGATGGTGATGGAGGGTTGGGAATGATGGTGATGGAGGGTTGTGAATGATGGTGATGGAGGGTTGGGAATGATGTTGATGGAGGGTTGAGAATGATGGCGATGGAGGGTTGGGAATGATGGCGATGGAGGGTTGGGAATGATGGTGATGGAGGGTTGGGAATGATGGTGATGGGGTTGGGAATTATTATGATGGAGGGTTGGAAGTGATGGTGATGGAGTGTTGGGAGTGATGGTGATGGAGGGTTGGGAATGATGGTGATGGAGTGCTAGGAATGATGCTGATGGAGGATTGGGAATGATGTTGATGGAGGGTTGGGAATGATGGTGATGTAGGGTTGGGAATGATGGTGATGGAGGGTTGGGAGTGATGGTGATGGAGTGTTGGGAGTGATGGTGATGGAGGGTTGGGAATGATGGTGATGGAGGGCTGGGAATGATGGTGATGGAGGGTTGGGAATGATGTTGATGGAGATTTGGGAATGATGGTGATGTAGAGTTTGGAATGATGATGATGGAGGTTTGGGGGTGATGGCGATGGAGGGTTGGGAATGATGGTGATGGATGTTTGGGAATTATGGTGATGGGGTTGGGAATTATTGTGATGGAGGGTTGGGAGTGATGGTGGTGGAGTGTTGGGAACGATGGTGATGGAGGGTTGGGAATGATGGAGAAGGAGTGTTGGGAATGATGGTGATGGAGGGTTGGGAATGATGGTGATGGAGGGTTGGGAATGATGTTGATGGAGGGTTGTGAATGAAGGTGCTGTATGGTTGGGAATGATGGTGATGGAGGGTTGGGAATGATGGAGTGTTGGGAATGATGGTGATGGAGGGTTGGGAGTGATGATGATTGAGGGTTGGGAGTGATGGTGATAGAGGGTTGGGAATGATGGTGATGGAGGGTTGGGAATGATGGTGATGGAGGGTTGGGAGTGATGATGATGGAGGATTGGGAATGATGGTGATGGAGGGCTGGGAATGATGGTGATGGAGGGATTGGGAATGATGGTCATTGAGGTTTGGGAATAATGGTGATGGAGGGTTGGGAATGATGGATATGGAGGGGTTGGGAATGATGGTGATGTAGGCTTTGGAATGATGGTGATGGAGTTTGGGAATGATGGTGATGTAGGGTTGGGAATGATGGTGATGGAGGTTTGGGAATTATGTTGATGAAGGGGTTGGGAATGATGGTGATGGAGGGTTGGGAATGAAGGTGATGGAGGGTTGGGAACAATAGTGATGGAGGGTTTGGGAATGAAGGTGATGGAGCGTTGGGAATGATGGTGATGGAGGACAGTGAATGATGGTGATGGAGGTTTGGGAATTATGTTGATGAAGGGTTTGGGAATGATGGTGATGGAGGGGTTGGGAATGAAGGTGACGGAGGGTTGGGAACAATAGTGCGTGAGGGTTTGGGAATGAAGGTGATGGAGAGTTGGGAATGATGGTGATGGAGGGTTGGGAATGATGGTGATGGAGGGGTTGGGAATGAAGGGGACGGAGGGTTGGGAAAAATATTGATGGAGGATTTGGGAATGAAGGTGATGGAGAGTTGGGAATGATGGTGATGGAGGGTTGGGAATGATGGTGAAGGAGGGTTGGGAATGACGGTGCTGAAGGGATGGGAATGATGGTGATGACGGGTTGGGAATGATGGTGATGGAGGGTTGGGAATGATGGTGATGGAGTGTTGGAAGTGTTGGTGATGGAGGGTTGGGATGGATGGTCATGGGGTTGGGAATGATGATGGAGGGGTTGGGAATTATGGTTATGGATGGTTGGGAATGATGGAGATGGGGGGTTGGGAATGCTGGTGATGGTGGGGCTGCGAATGATGGTGGTGGAGCTTTGGGAATGATGGTGATGGACGGGTTGGGAATGATGGTGATGGAAACGTTGGGAATGATGGTGATGGAGGGTTGGGAATGATGGTGATGGAGCGTTGGGAATGATGGTGATGGAGGGTTGGGAATGATGGTGATGGAGGGTTGGGAATGATGGTGATGGAGGGTTGGGAATGATGTTGATGGAGGGTTGAGAATGATAGCGATGGAGGGTTGGGAATGATGGCGATGGAGGGTTGGGAATGATGGTGATGGAGGGTTGGGAATGATGGTGATGGGGTTGGGAATTATGATGGAGGGTTGGAAGTGATGGTGATGGAGTGTTGGGAGTGATGGTGATGGAGGGTTGGGAATGATGGTGATGGAGGGCTAGGAATGATGCTGATGGAGGATTGGGAATGATGTTGATGGAGGGTTGGGAATGATGGTGATGTAGGGTTGGGAATGATGGTGATGGAGGGTTGGGGGTGATGGCGATGGAGGGTTGGGAATGATGGTGATGGATGTTTGGGAATGATGGTGATGGGGTTGGGAATTATTGTGATGGAGGGTTGGGAGTGATGGTGATGGAGTGTTGGGAGTGATGGTGATGGAGGGTTGGGAATGATGGTGATGGAGGGCTGGGAATGATGGTGATGGAGGGTTGGGAATGATGTTGATGGAGATTTGGGAATGATGGTGATGTAGAGTTGGGAATGTTGATGATGGAGGGTTGGGGGTGATGGCGATGGAGGGTTGGGAATGATGGTGATGGATGTTTGGGAATGATGGTGATGGGGTTGGGAATTATTGTGATGGAGGGTTGGGAGTGATGGTGGTGGAGTGTTGGGAATGATGGTGATGGAGGGTTGGGAATGATGGAGAAGGAGTGTTGGGAATGATGGTGATGGAGGGTTGGGAATGATGGAGAAGGAGTGTTGGGAATGATGGTGATGGAGGGTTGGGAATGATGGTGATGGAGGGTTGGGAATGATGTTGATGGAGGGTTGTGAATGAAGGTGGTGTATGGTTGGGAATGATGGTGTGGAGGGTTGGGAATGATGGAGTGTTGGGAATGATGGTGATGGAGGGTTGGGAATGATGATGATTGAGGGTTGGGAGTGATGGTGATAGAGGTTTGGGAATGATGGTGATGGAGGGTTGGGAATGATGGTGATGGAGGGTTGGGAGTGATGATGATGGAGGGTTGGGAATGATGGTGATGGAGGGCTGGGAATGATGGTGATGGAGGGATTGGGAATGATGGTCATTGAGGTTTGGGAATAATGGTGATGGAGGGTTGGGAATGATGGATATGGAGGGGTTGGGAATGATGGTGATGTAGGCTTTGGAATGATGGTGATGGAGTTTTGGGAATGATGGTGATGTAGGGTCGGGAATGATGGTGATGGAGGTTTGGGAATTATGTTGATGAAGGGGTTGGGAATGATGGTGATGGAGGGTTGGGAATGAAGGTGACGGAGGGTTGGGAACAATAGTGATGGAGGGTTTGGGAATGAAGGTGATGGAGCGTTGGGAATGATGGTGATGGAGGACAGTGAATGATGGTGATGGAGGTTTGGGAATTATGTTGATGAAGGGGTTGGGAATGATGGTGATGGAGGGGTTGGGAATGTAGGTGACGGAGGGTTGGGAACAATAGTGTGGGAGGGTTTGGGAATGAAGGTGATGGTGAGTTGGGAATGATGGTGATGGAGGGTTGGGAATGATGGTGATGGAGGGGTTGGGAATGAAGGGGACGGAGGGTTGGGAAAAATACTGATGGAGGATTTGGGAATGAAGGTGATGGAGAGTTGGGAATGATGGTGATGGAGGGTTGGGAATGATGGTGATGGAGGTTTGGGAATGACGGTGCTGAAGGGATGGGAATGATGGTGATGACGGGTTGGGAATGATGGTGATGGAGGGTTGGGAATGATGGTGATGGAGTGTTGGAAGTGTTGGTGATGGAGGGTTGGGATGGATGGTCATGGGGTTGGGAATGATGATGGAGGGGTTGGGAATTATGGTGATGGATGGTTGGGAATGATGGAGATGGAGGGTTGGGAATGCTGGTGATGGTGGGGCTGCGAATGATGGTGGTGGAGCTTTGGGAATGATGGTGATGGACGGGTTGGGAATTATGGTGATGGAGACGTTGGGAATGATGGTGATGGAGGGTTGGAATGATGGTGATCAGGTTGGGCATTTTGGTGATGGATGGTTTGGAATGATGGTGATGGATGGTTTGGAATGATGGTGATGGAGGGGTTCAGAATGATGGTGGTCAGGTTGTGTATGATGGTGATGGTGGGTTGGGGATGATGGTGATGTTGGGGCTGGGAATGATGCTGATGGAGGGTTGGGAATGCTGGTGATGGAGGGTTGGGAATGATGGTGATGGAGGATTGGGAATGATGGTGATGGAGGGTTGGGAAAGATGGTGATGGAGTGTTGGTAATGATGGTGAGTTCGGGTTGGGATTGATGGTGATGGAGGGTTGGGAAAGATGGTGATGTAGGGTTGGGAATGATGGTGATGGAGGGTTGGGAAAGATGGTGATGGAGGGTTGGGAATGATGGTGATGGAGGGTTGGGAATGAAGGTGATGAAGGGTTGGGAAGGAAGGTGATGGATTGTTGGGAATGATGGTGATGGAGTTGGGAATGATAGTGACGGGGTGTTGGGAGTGATGGTGATGGAGGTGTGGGAATGATGGCGAAGGAGGGTTGGGAATGATGGAGATGGAGGGTTGGGAAGGAAGGTGATGGATTCTTGGGAATGATAGTGATGGAGTTGGGAATGATAGTGATGGGGTGAAGGGAGTGATGTTGATGGAGGTGTGGGAATGATGGTGATGGAGTGCTGGGAATGATGGTGATGGAGGGTTGGGAATTATGGTGATGGAGTGTTGGGAATGATGGTGATGGAGGGTTGGGAATTTTGGTGATGGAGGGTTGGGAATGATGGTGATGGAGGGTTGGGAATTATAGTGATGGAGAGTTGGGTGTGATGGTGATGGAGGGTTGGGAATGATGGTGATAGAGGTTTGGGAATGATGGTGATGGAGGGTTGGGAATGATGGTGATGGACTTGGGAATGATGGTGATGGACTTGGGAATGATGTTGATGGAGGTTTGGGAATGAAGGTAATGGGGTTTGGGAGTGATGGTGATGGAGGGTTGGGAATGATTGTGATGGAGGTTTGGGAGTGATGATGATGGAGGGTTGGGAACAATGGTGATGGAAGGGTTGGGAAGGTTGGTGATGGAGCAGTTGGGAAAGATGGTGAAGGAGGGTTGGGAGTGATGGAGATGGAGGGTTGGGAATGATAGTGATGGAGTTGGGAATGATGGTGATGGACTTGGAATTGATGGTGATGGAGTGTTGGGAATGATGGTGATGGAGGGTTGGGAATGATGGTGATGGACGGTTGGGAATGATTGTGTTGGAAGGTTGAGAATGATGGTGGTGGAGGGGTTGGGAATGATGGTGATGAATTGTTGGAAATGAAGGTGATGGATGGTTGGGAATGATGGTGATGGAGGGTTGGGAATGAAGGTGATGCAGGGTTGGGAATTGTGGTGATGGAGGGTTGGAAATGATGGTCATGGAGGGTTGGAAATGATGGTGATGCAGTAGGGAATGATGGAGATGGAGTTGGGAATGATGGTGATCGAGGGTTTGGAGTGATGGAGATGGGGGGTTGGGAATGATGTTGATGCAGTTGGGAATGATGGTGATGGAGGGCTGGGAATGATGGTGATGGAGGGCTGGGAATGATGGTGATGGCAGGTTGGGAATGATGGTGATGGAGGGTTGGGAATGATGGTGATGATGGGTTGTGACTGATGGTGACAGTCAGTTGGGAGTGATGGTGATTGAGGGTTGGGAAAGATGGTGATGTAGGGTTGGGAATGATAGTGATGGTGGGGCTGGGAATAATCTTCATGGAGGGGTTGGGAATGATGCTGATGGAGGGTTAGGAATGCTGGTGATGGGGTTGGGAATGAATGTGATGGAGGGTTGTGAATGATGGTGATGGAGCGTTGGGAATGACGGTGCTGTTGGGATGGGAATGATGGTGATGATGGGTTGGGAATGATGGTGATGGAGGGTTGGGAATGATGGTGATGGAGTGTTGGAAGTGTTGGTGATGGAGGGTTGGGATTGATGGTCATGGGGTTGGGAATGATGATGGAGGGGTTGGGAATTATGGTGATGGATGGTTGGGAATGATGGAGATGGAGGGTTGGGAATGCTGATGATGGTGGGGCTGCGAATGATGGTGGTGGAGCTTTGGGAATGATGGTGATGGACGGGTTGGGAATTATGGTGATGGAGACGTTGGGCATGATGGTGATGGAGGGTTGGGAATGCTGGTGATCAGGTTGCATGTGATGGCGATGGCGGGTTGGGAATGATGGTAATGGTGGGGCTGCGAATGATGGTGATGGAGCTTTGGGAATGATGGTGATGGAGGGGTTGGGAATTATGGTGATGGAGACGTTGGGAATGATGGTGATGGAGGGTTGGAATGATGGTGATCAGGTTGGGCATATTGGTGATGGATGGTTTGGAATGATGGTGATGGAGGGGTTCAGAATGATGGTGGTCAGGTTGTGTATGATGATGATGGAGGGTTGGGGATGATGGTGATGTTGGGGCTGGGAATGATGCGGATGGAGGGTTGGGAATGCTGGTGATGGAGGGTTGGGAATGATGGTGATGGAGTGTTGGGAATGATGGTGATGGAGGGTTGGGAAAGATGGTGATGGAGTGTTGGTAATGATGGTGATGTCGGGTTGGGAATGATGGTGATGAAGGGTTGGGAACGATGGTGATGGAGGGTTGGGAATGATGGTGATGGAGGGTTGGGAAAGATGGTGATGGTGGGTTGCGAATGATGGTGATGGAGGGTTGGGAATGAAGGTGATGAAGGTTTGGGAAGGAAGGTGATGGATTGTTGGGAATGATGGTGATGGAGTTGGGAATGATAGTGATGGGGTGTTGGGAGTGATGGTGATGGAGGTGTGGGAATGATGGCGAAGGAGGGTTGGGAATGATGGAGATGGAGGGTTGGGAAGGAAGGTGATGGATTGTTGGGAATGATGGTGATGGAGTTGGGAATGATAGAGATGGTGTGTAGGGAGTGATGGTGGTGGAGGTGTGGGAATGATGGTGATGGAGTGCTGGGAATGATGGTGATGGAGGGTTGGGAATTATGGTGATGGAGGGTTGGGAATGATGGTGATGGAGGGTTGGGGAAGATGGTGATGGAGGGTTGGGAATGATGGTGATGGAGTCTTGGGAATGATTGTGATGGATGGTTGGGAATGATGTTGGTGGTGGTGCTGGGAATGATGTTGATGGTGGGTTGGGAATGATGGTGATGGGGTTTGGGAGTGATGGCGATGGAGGGTAGGGAATGATGGTGATGGAGGGTTGGGAATTATTGTGATGGAGGGTTGGGAGTGATGATGATGGAGGGTTGGGAACGATGGTGATGGAGTGCTGGGAAAGATGGTGAAGAAGGGTTGGGAATGATGGAGATGGAGGGTCGGGTGTGATGGTGATGGAGTGTTTGGGAATTATGGTGATGTAGGGTTGGGAATGAAGGTGATGAAGGGTTGGGAAGGAAGGTGATGGATTGTTGGGAATGATGGTGATGGAGTTGGGAATGATAGTGATGGGGTGTTGGGAGTGATGGTGATGGAGGTGTGGGAATGATGGTGATGGAGTGCTGGGAATGAAGGTGATGGAGTTGGGAATGATAGTGATGGGTTTTTGGGAGTGATGGTGATGGAGGTGTGGGAATGATGGTGATGGAGGGTTTGGGAATGTTGGTGATGGAGCAGTTGGGAAAGATGGTGATGGAGGGTTGGGGGTGATGGAGATGGAGGGTTGGGAATGATGGTGATGGAGTTGGGAATGATGGTGATTGAGGGTTTGGAATGATGGTGATGGAGGGTTGGGAATGATGGTGTTGGAGGGTTGGGAATGTTGGTAATGATGGGTTGGGAATGATGGTGACAATGGGTTGGGAATGATGGGGATGGAGTGTTGGTAATGATGGTGATGTCGGGTTGGGAATGGTGGTGATGGAGGGTTGGGAATGATGGTGATGGAGGGTTGGGAATGATGTTGATGGAGGGTTGGGAAAGATGGTGATGGAGGGTTGGGTATGATGGTGATGGAGGGTTGGGAATGAAGGTGATGGAGGGTTGGGAAGGAAGGTGATGGATTGTTGGGAATGATGGTGATGGAGTTGGGAATGATAGTGATGGGGTGTTGGGAGTGATGGTGATGGAGGTGTGGGAATGATGGTGAAGGAGGGTTGGGAATGATGGAGATGAATTGTTGGAAATGAAGGTGATGGATGGTTGGGAATGATGGTGATGGAGGGTTGGGAATGAAGGTGATGCAGGGTTGGGAATTGTGGTGATGGAGGGTTGGAAATGATGGTCATGGAGGGTTGGAAATGATGGTGATGCAGTAGGGAATGATGGAGATGGAGTTGGGAATGATGGTGATCGAGGGTTTGGAGTGATGGAGATGGAGGGTTGGGAATGATGTTGATGCAGTTGGGAATGATGGTGATGGAGGGCTGGGAATGATGGTGATGGAGGGCTGGGAATGATGGTGATGGCAGGTTGGGAATGATGGTGATGGAGGGTTGGGAATGATGATGATTGATGGTTGGGACTGATGGTGATGGAGGGCTGGGAATGATGGTGATGGCAGGTTGGGAATGATGGTGATGGAGGGTTGGGAATGATGGTGATGATGGGTTGTGACTGATGGTGACAGTCAGTTGGGAGTGATGGTGATTGAGGGTTGGGAAAGATGGTGATGGAGTGTTGGGAATGATAGTGATGGTGGGGCTGGGAATAATCTTCATGGAGGGGTTGGGAATGATGCTGATGGAGGGTTAGGAATGCTGGTGATGGGGTTGGCAATGATGGTGATGGAGGGTTGTGAATGATGGTGATGGAGGGTTGGGAATGACGGTGCTGTTGGGATGGGAATGATGGTGATGACGGGTTGGGAATGATGGTGATGGAGGGTTGGGAATGATGGTGATGGAGTGTTGGAAGTGTTGGTGATGGAGGGTTGGGATTGATGGTCATGGGGTTGGGAATGATGATGGAGGGGTTGGGAATTATGGTGATGGATGGTTGG
Source organism: Somniosus microcephalus (assembly GCF_052327205.1). NCBI lineage: Eukaryota > Metazoa > Chordata > Chondrichthyes > Squaliformes > Somniosidae > Somniosus > Somniosus microcephalus. The sequence goes on along the minus strand of NC_140990.1, from coordinate 262,887,438 downwards.
GAATGATGGAGATGGAGGGTTGGGAATGCTGGTGATGGTGGGGCTGCGAATGATGGTGGTGGAGCTTTGTGAATGATGGTGATGGACGGGTTGGGAATTATGGTGATGGAGACGTTGGGAATGATGGTGATGGAGGGTTGGGAATGCTGGTGATCAGGTTGCATATGATGGCGATGGCGGGTTGGGAATGATGGTAATGGTGGGGCTGCGAATGATGGTGATGGAGCTTTGGGAATGATGGTGATGGAGGGGTTGGGAATTATGGTGATGGAGACGTTGGGAATGATGGTGATGGAGGGTTGGAATGATGGTGATCAGGTTGGGCATATTGGTGATGGATGGTTTGGAATGATGGTGATGAATGGTTTGGAATGATGGTGATGGAGGGCTTCAGAATGATGGTGGTCAGGTTGTGTATGATGGTGATGGAGGGTTGGGGATGATGGTGATGTTGGGGCTGGGAATGATGCTGATGGAGGGTTGGGAATGCTGGTGATCAGGTTGCATATGATGGTGATGGTGGGTTGGGAATGATGGTGATGGTGGGGTTGTGAATGATGGTGATGGAGCTTTGGGAATGATGGTGATGGAGGGGTTGGGAATTATGGTGCTGGAGGGATGGGAATGATGGTGATGAACGGTTGGGAGTGATGGTGATGGAGATTAGGGAAAGATGGTGATGGAGGGGTTGGGAATGCTGGTGATGGAGGGGTTGGGAATGCTGGTGATGGAGGTGAGGGAATGATGGTTGTGGATGGTTTGGGAATGATGGTGATGGAGCTTTGGGATTGATGGTGATGGAGGGTTGGTAATGATGGTGTAGGAGGGTTGGAAATGATGGTGCTGGAGGGATGGGAATGATGGTGATGAACGGTTGGGAGTGATGGTGATGGAGGTTAGGGAATGATGGTGATGGAGGGGTTGGGATTGCTGGTGATGAAAGGTTGGGAGTGATGGTGATGGATGTTAGGGAATGATGGTGATGGAGGGGTTGGGAATGATGGTGATGGAGGGTTGGGAATGATGATGATGGAGGATTGGGGAACCGGTGATGGATTGTTGGGAATGATGGTGATGGACCACTGGGTATAATGGTGATGGAGGATTGGGAATGATGGTGGAGTGTTGCGAATGATGGTGAGGGAGTGTTGGGAATGTTGGTGATGGAGGGTTGGGAATGATGGTGATGGAGGGCTGGGAATGATGGTGGTGGCTGGTTGGGAATGATGGTGATGGAACGTTGGGAATGATGGCGATGGAGGGTTGGGAATGATGGTGATGGAGGGTTGGGAATGATCATGATGGAGTGTTGGGAATGATGGTGATGGAGGTTTGGGAGTGATGTTGATGGAAGTTTGGGATTGATGGTGATAGACGATAGGGAATGACAGTGATGAAGGGTTGGGTCTGATGGTGATGGGGTTGGGAATGATGGTGATGGAGGGGTGTGAATGATAGTGATGGAAGGTTGGGAATGATGTTGGTGGCCGGTTGGGAATGATGGTGATGGAGGGTTGGGAATGATCGTGATGGAGGGTTGGGATTGATGGTGATGGAGGGTTGGGGATGATGGTGATGGAGGGTTGGGAATGATGGTGATGGGTTTGGGAATGCTGGTGATGGAGGGTTTGGGAATGATGGTAGTGGAGTGTTGCGAGTGTTGGTGATGGAGGGTTGGGAATGATGGTGATGGAGGGTTGGGAATGATGGTGATGGACCATTGGGAATAATGGTGATGGATGGTTGGGAATGATGGTGGAGGGTTGTGAATGATGGTGAGGGAGTGTTGGGAATGTTGGTGATGGAGGGTTGGGAGTGATGGTGATGGAGGGTTGGGAATTATGGTGATGGACCGTTGGGAATGATGGAGCTGTGGTTGGGAATGATGATGATTGAGTGTTGGGAATGATGGTGATGGAGGTGTTGGGAGTGATTGTGATGGAGTGTTGGGAATTATGGTGATGGAGGGTTGGGAATGGTGGTGATGGAGGGGTTGGGAATGACCGTGCTGGAGGGATGGGAATGATGGTCATGAATTGTTGGGAGTGATGGTGATGGAGGGGTCCGGAATGATGGTGATGGGGGTTTCGGAATGATGGTGATGGAGTGTTGGAAGTGTTGGTGATGGAGGGTTGGGAATGATCGTCATGGGGTTGGGAATGATGATGGAGTGGTTGGGAATTATGGTGATGGATGGTTGGGAATGATGGAGATGGTGGGGCTGTGAATGATGGTGATGGAGCTTTGGGAATGATGGTGATGGAGGGGTTGGGAATTATGGTGATGGGGACATTGGGAATGATGGTGATGGAGGGTTGGGAATGCTGGTGATCAGGTTGCATATGATGGTGATGGCGGGTTGGGAATGACGGTGATGGAGCTTTGGGAATGATGGTGATGGAGGGGTTGGGAATTATGGTGATGGAGGGTTGTAATGATGGTGATCAGGTTGAGCATATTGGTGATGGATGGTTTTGAATGATGGTGATGGAGGGGTTGGGAATAATGCTGATGGAGGGGTAGGGAATGATGGTGATGGAGTGTTTGGAATAAAGTGATGGACGGTTGGGAATGATGGTGGTCAGATTGTGTATGATCGTGATGGAGGGTTGGGAATGATGTTGATGTTTGGGCTGGGAATGATGCTGATGGAGGGTTGGGAATGCTGGTGATGGGGTTGGGAATGATGGTGATGGAGTGTTGGGAATGATGGTGATGGAGGGTTGGGAATGATGGTGATGGAGGTGAGGGAATGATGGTTGTGGACGGTTTGGGATTGATGGTGATGGAGCTTTGGGATTGATGGTGATGGAGGGTTGGGAATGATGATGATGGATGATTGGGGAACCGGTGATGGATTGTTGGGAATGCTGGTGATGGACCATTGGGAATAATGGTGATGGAGGGTTGGGAATGATGGTGATGGAGGGTTGGGAATGATGGTGATGGACATGGGAATGATGGTGATGGACTTGGGAATGATTTTGATGGAGGTTTGGGAATGAAGGTAATGGGGTTTGGGAGTGATGGTGATGGAGGGTTGGGAATGATTGTGATGGAGGGTTGGGAGTGATGATGATGAAGGGTTGGGAACAATGGTGATGGAGGGGTTGGGAATGTTGGTGATGGAGCAGTTGGGAAAGATGGTGAAGGAGGGTTGGGAGTGATGGTGATGGAGGGTTGGGAATGATAGTGATGGAGTTGGGAATGATGGTGATGGACTTGGAATTGATGGTGATGGAGTGTTGGGAATGATGGTGATGGAGGGTTGGGAATGATGGTGATGGACGGTTGGGAATGATTGTGTTGGAGGGTTGGGAATGATGGTGGTGGAGGGGTTGGGAATGATGGTGATGAATTGTTGGAAATGAAGGTGATGGATGGTTGGGAATGATGGTGATGGAGGGTTGGGAATGGTGGTGATGGAGGTTTTGAGTGAAGGTGATGCAGGGTTGGGAATTTGGTGATGGAGGGTTGGAAATGATGGTCATGGAGGGTTGGAAATGATGGTGATGCAGTAGGGAATGATGGAGATGGAGTTGGGAATGATGGTGATCGAGGGTTTGGAGTGATGGAGATGGAGGGTTGGGAATGATGTTGATGCAGTTGGGAATGATGGTGATGGAGGGCTGGGAATGATGGTGATGGCAGGTTGGGAATGATGGTGATGGAGGGTTGGGAATGATGGTGATTGAGGGTTGGGACTGATGGTGATGGAGGATTGGGAGTGATGGTGATGGAGGGTTGGGAATGATGGTGATGATGGGTTGTGACTGATGGTGACAGTCAGTTGGGAGTGATGGTGATTGAGGGTTGGGAAAGATGGTGATGGAGGGTTGGGAATGATAGTGATGGTGGGGCTGGGAATGATCTTCCTGGGGGGGTTGGGAATGATGCTGATGGAGGGTTAGGAATGCTGGTGATGGGGTTGGGAATGATGGTGATGGAGGGTTGGGAATGATGGTGATGGAGGGTTGGGAATGACGGTGCTGAAGGGATGGGAATGATGGTGATGACGGGTAGGGAATTATGGTGATGGAGGGTTGGGAATGATGGTGATGGAGTGTTGGAAGTGTTGGTGATGGAGGGTTGGGATTGATGGTCATGGGTTGGGAATGATGATGGAGGGGTTGGGAATTATGGTGATGGATGGTTGGGAATGATGGAGATGGAGGTTTGGGAATGCTGGCGATGGTGGGGCTGCGAATGATGGTGGTGGAGCTTTGGGAATGATGGTGATGGACGGGTTGGGAATTATGGTGATGGAGACGTTGGGAATGATGGTGATGGAGGGTTGGGAATGCTGGTGATCAGGTTGCATATGATGGCGATGGTGGGTTGGGAATGATGGTAATGGTGGGGCTGCGAATGATGGTGATGGAGCTTTGGGAATGATGGTGATGGAGGGGTTGGGAATTATGGTGATGGAGACGTTGGGAATGATGGTGCTGGAGGGTTGGAATGATGGTGATCAGGTTGGGCATATTGGTGATGGATGGTTTGGAATGATGGTGATGGATGGTTTGGAATGATGGTGATGGAGGGGTTCAGAATGATGGTGGTCAGGTTGTGTATGGTGGTGATGGAGGGTTGGATTTGATGGTGATGTTGGGGCAGGGAATGATGCTGATGGAGGGTTGGGAATGCTGGTGATGGAGCGTTGGGAATGATGGTGATGGCGGTGAGGGAATGATGGTTGTGGACGGTTTGGGAATGATGGTGATGGAGCTTTAGGATTGATGGTGATGGAGGGTTGGGAATGATGATGTAGGAGGGTTGGAAATGATAGTGCTGGAGGGATGGGAATGATGGTGATGAACGGTTGGGAGTGATGGTGATGGAGGTTAGGGAATGAAGGTGATGGAGGGGTTGGGAATGCTGGTGATGAACGGTTGGGAGTGATGGTGATGGATGTTAGGGAATGATGGTGATGGAGCGGTTGGGAATGATGGTGATGGAGGGTTGGGAATGATGATGATGGAGGATTGGGGAACCTGTGATGGATTGTTGGGAATGATGGTGATGGACCATTGGGAATAATGGTGATGGAGGGTTGCGAATGATGGTGGAGGGTTGCGAATGATGGTGAGGGAGTGTTGGGAATGTTGGTGATGGAGGGTTGGGAATGATGGTGATGGAGGGCTGGGAATGATGGTGGTGGCTGGTTGGGAATGATGGTGATGGAACATTGGGAATGATGGCGATGGAGGGTTGGGAATGATGGTGATGGAGGGTTGGAAATGATCATGATGGAGGGTTGGGAATGATGGTGATGGAGGTTTGGGAGTGATGTTGATGGAAGTTTGGGATTGATGGTGATAGACGATACGGAATGACAGTGATGGAGGTTTGGGACTGATGGTGATGGGGTTGGGAATGATGGTGATGGAGGGTTTGGAATAATCATGATGGCGGGTTGGGATTGATGGTGATGGAGGGTTGGGGATGATGGTGATGGAGGGTTGGGAATGATAGTGATGGGCTTGGGAATGATGGTGACGGAGGGTTAGGAATGATGGTGATGGAGTGTTGCGAGTGTTGGTGATGGAGGGTTGGGAATGATGGTGATGGAGGGTTGGGAATGATGGTGATGGACTATTGGGAATAATGGTGATGGAGGGTTGGGAATGATGGTGGAGGGTTGCGAATGATGGTGAGGGAGTGTTGGGAATGTTGGTGATGGAGGGTTGTGAGTGATGGTGATGGAGGGTTGGGAATTATGGTGATGGAGGGTTGGGAATGACGGTGATGGTGGGGCTGCGAATGATGGTGATGGAGCTTTGGGAATGATGGTGATGGAGGGGTTGGGAATTATGGTGATGGAGACGTTGGGAATGATGGTGATGGATGGTTGGGAATGCTGGTGATCAGGTTGCATATGATGGTGATGGTGGGTTGGGAATGATGGTGATGGTGGGGCTGTGAATGATGGTGATGGAGCTTTGGAAATGATGGTGATGGAGGGGTTGGGAATTATGGTGCTGGAGGGATGGGAATGATGGTGATGAACGGTTGGGAGTGATGGTGATGGAGATTAGGGAATGATGGTGATGGAGGAGTTGGGAATGCTGGGGATGGAGGGGTTGGGAATGCTGGTGATGAACGGTTGGGAGTGATGGTGATGGATGTTAGGGAATGATGGTGATGGAGGGGTTGGGAATGATGGTGATGGAGGGTTGGGAATGATGGTGATGGAGGGTTGGGAATGATGGTGATGTTGGGGCTAGGAATGATGCTGATGGAGGGTTGGGAATGGTGGTGATGGGGTTCGGAATGATGGTGATGGAGTGTTGGGAATGATTGTGATGGAGGGTTGGGAATGATGCTGATGGAGGTGAGGGAATGATGGTTGTGGATGGTTTGGGAATGATGGTGATGGAGCTTTGGGATTGATGGTGATGGAGGGTTGGGAATGATGGTGTAGGAGGGTTGGAAATGATGGTGCTGGAGGGATGGGAATGATAGTGATGAACGGTTGGGAGTGATGGTGATGGAGGTTAGGGAATGATGGTGATGGAGGGGTTGGGATTGCTGGTGATGAATGGTTGGGAGTGATGGTGATGGATGTTAGGGAATGATGGTGATGGAGGGGTTGGGAATGATGGTGATGGAGGGTTGGGAATGATGATGATGGAGGATTGGGGAACCGGTGATGGATTGTTGGGAATGATGGTGATGGACCATTGGGTATAATGGTGATGGAGGGTTGGGAATGATGGTGGAGGGTTGCGAATGATGGTGAGGGAGTGTTGGGAATGCTGGTGATGGAGGGTTGGGAGTGATGGTGATGGAGGGTTGGGAATTACGGTGATGGACAGTTGGGAATGATGGAGCTGTGGTTGGAAATGATGATGATTGAGTGTTGGGAATGATGGTGATGGAGGTGTTGGGAGTGATTGTGATGGAGTGTTGGGAATGATGGTGATGGCGGGTTGGGAATGGTGGTGATGGAGGGGTTGGGAATGACCGTGCTGGAGGGATGGGAATGATGGTCATGAATTATTGGGAGTGATGGTGATGGAGGGGTCCGGAATGATGGTGATGGGGGTTTTGGAATGATGGTGATGGAGTGTTGGAAGTGTTGGTGATGGAGGGTTGGGAATGATGGTCATGGGGTTGGGAATGATGATGGAGTGGTTGGGAATTATGGTGATGGATTGTTGGGAATGATGGAGATGGAGGGTTGGGAATGATGGTGATGGTAGGGCTGCGAATGATGGTGATGGAGCTTTGGGAATGATGGTGATGGAGGCGTTGGGAATTATGGTGATGGAGACGTTGGGAATGATGGTGATGGAGGGTTGGGAATGCTGGTGATCAGGTTGCATATGATGGTGATGGTGGGTTGGGAATGACGGTGATGGTGGGGCTGCGAATGATGGTGATGGAGCTTTGGGAATGATGGTGATGGAGGGGTTGGGAATTATGGTGATGGAGGGTTGTAATGATGGTGATCAGGTTGGGCATATTGGTGATGGATGGTTTGGAATGATGGTGATGGAGGGGTTGGGAATAATGTTGATGGTGGGGTAGGGAATGATGGTGATGGAATGTTTGGAATGAAGTGATGGAGGGTTGGGAATGATGGTGGTCAGGTTGTGTATGATGGTGATGGAGGGTTGGGAATGATGTTGATGTTGGGGCTGGGAATGATGCTGATGGAGGTTTGGGAATGATGGTGATGGAGGTGAGGGAATGATGGTTGTGGACGGTTTGGGAATGATGGTGATGGAGCTTTGGGATTGATGGTGATGGAGGGTTGGGAATGATGATGATGGAGGATTGGGGCACCGGTGATGGATTGCTGGGACTGCTGGTGATGGACCATTGGGAATAATGGTGATGGAGGGTTGGGAATGATGGTGGAGTGTTGCGAATGATGGTGAGGGAGTGTTGGGAATGTTGGTGATGGAGGGTTGGGAATGATGGTGATGGAGTGTTGGGAATGATGGTGATGATGGGTTGTGACTGATGGTGACAGTCAGTTGGGAGTGATGGTGATTGAGGGTTGGGAAAGATGGTGATGGAGGGTTGGGAATGATAGTGATGGTGGGGCTGGGAATGATCTTCCTGGAGGGATTGGGAATGATGCTGATGGAGGGTTAGGAATGCTGGTGATGGGGTTGGGAATGATGGTGATGGAGGGTTGGGAATGATGGTGATGGAGGGTTGGGAATGACGGTGCTGAAGGGATGGGAATGATGGTGATGACGGGTTGGGAATGATGGTGATGGAGGGTTGGGAATGATGGTGATGGAGTGTTGGAAGTGTTGGTGATGGAGGGTTGGGATTGATGGTCATGGGGTTGGGAATGATGATGGAGGGGTTGGGAATTATGGTGATGGATGGTTGGGAATGATGGAGATGGAGGGTTGGGAATGCTGGAGATGGCGGGGCTGCGAATGATGGTGGTGGAGCTTTGGGAATGATGGTGATGGATGGGTTGGGAATTATGGTGATGGAGACGTTGGGAATGATGGTGATGGAGGGTTGGGAATGCTGGTGATCAGGTTGCATATGATGGCGATGGTGGGTTGGGAATGATGGTAATGGTGGGGCTGCGAATGATGGTGATGGAGCTTTGGGAATGATGGTGATGGAGGGGTTGGGAATTATGGTGATGGAGACGTTGGGAATGATGGTGCTGGAGGGTTGGAATGATGGTGATCAGGTTGGGCATATTGGTGATGGATGGTTTGGAATGATGGTGATGGATGGTTTGGAATGATGGTGATGGTGGGGTTCAGAATGATGGTGGTCAGGTTGTGTATGATGGTGATGGAGGGTTGGATTTGATGGTGATGTTGGGGCAGGGAATGATGCTGATGGAGGGTTGGGAATGCTGGTGATGGAGGGTTGGGAATGATGGTGATGGAGGTGAGGGAATGATGGTTGTGGACGGTTTGGGAATGATGGTGATGGAGCTTTAGGATTGATGGTGATGGAGGGTTGGGAATGATGGTGTAGGAGGGTTGGAAATGATAGTGCTGGAGGGATGGGAATGATGGTGATGAACGGTTGGGAGTGATGGTGATGGAGGTTAGGGAATGATGGTGATGGAGGGGTTGGGAATGCTGGTGATGGAGGGTTGGGAATGATGATGATGGAGGATTGGGGAACCTGTGATGGATTGTTGGGAATGATGGTGATGGACCATTGGGAATAATGGTGATGGAGGGTTGCGAATGATGGTGGAGGGTTGCGAATGATGGTGAGGGAGTGTTGGGAATGTTGGTGATGGAGGGTTGGGAATGATGGTGATGGAGGGCTGGGACTGATGGTGGTGGCTGGTTGGGAATGATGGTGATGGAACATTGGAAATGATGGCGATGGAGGGTTGGGAATGATGGTGATGGAGGTTTGGAAATGATCATGATGGAGGGTTGGGAATGATGGTGATGGAGGTTTGGGAGTGATGTTGATGGAAGTTTGGGATTGATGGTGATAGACGATACGGAATGACAGTGATGGAGGGTTGGGACTGATGGCGATGGGGTTGGGAATGATGGTGATGGAGGGTTTGGAATGATCATGATGGAGGGTTGGGATTGATGGTGATGGAGGGTTGGGGATGATGGTGATGGAGGGTTGGGAATGATAGTGATGGGCTTGGGAATGATGGTGACGGAGGGTTAGGAATGATGGTGATGGAGTGTTGCGAGTGTTGGTGATGGAGGGTTGGGAATGATGGTGATGGAGGGTTGGGAATGATGGTGATGGACCATTGGGAATAATGGTGATGGAGGGTTGGGAATGATGGTGGAGGGTTGCGAATGTTGGTGAGGGAGTGTTGGGAATGTTGGTGATGGAGGGTTGTGAGTGATGGTGATGGAGGGTTGGGAATTATGGTGATGGAGGGTTGGGAATGACGGTGATGGTGGGGCTGCGAATGATGGTGATGGAGCTTTGGGAATGATGGTGATGGAGGGATTGGGAATTATGGTGATGGAGACGTTGGGAATGATGGTGCTGGAGGGTTGGAATGATGGTGATCAGGTTGGGCATATTGGTGATGGATGGTTTGGAATGATGGTGATGGATGGTTTGGAATGATGGTGATGGTGGGGTTCAGAATGATGGTGGTCAGGTTGTGTATGATGGTGATGGAGGGTTGGATTTGATGGTGATGTTGGGGCAGGGAATGATGCTGATGGAGGGTTGGGAATGCTGGTGATGGAGGGTTGGGAATGATGGTGATGGAGGTGAGGGAATGATGGTTGTGGACGGTTTGGGAATGATGGTGATGGAGCTTTAGGATTGATGGTGATGGAGGGTTGGGAATGATGGTGTAGGAGGGTTGGAAATGATAGTGCTGGAGGGATGGGAATGATGGTGATGAACGGTTGGGAGTGATGGTGATGGAGGTTAGGGAATGATGGTGATGGAGGGGTTGGGAATGCTGGTGATGGAGGGTTGGGAATGATGATGATGGAGGATTGGGGAACCTGTGATGGATTGTTGGGAATGATGGTGATGGACCATTGGGAATAATGGTGATGGAGGGTTGCGAATGATGGTGGAGGGTTGCGAATGATGGTGAGGGAGTGTTGGGAATGTTGGTGATGGAGGGTTGGGAATGATGGTGATGGAGGGCTGGGACTGATGGTGGTGGCTGGTTGGGAATGATGGTGATGGAACATTGGAAATGATGGCGATGGAGGGTTGGGAATGATGGTGATGGAGGTTTGGAAATGATCATGATGGAGGGTTGGGAATGATGGTGATGGAGGTTTGGGAGTGATGTTGATGGAAGTTTGGGATTGATGGTGATAGACGATACGGAATGACAGTGATGGAGGGTTGGGACTGATGGCGATGGGGTTGGGAATGATGGTGATGGAGGGTTTGGAATGATCATGATGGAGGGTTGGGATTGATGGTGATGGAGGGTTGGGGATGATGGTGATGGAGGGTTGGGAATGATAGTGATGGGCTTGGGAATGATGGTGACGGAGGGTTAGGAATGATGGTGATGGAGGGTTGGGAGTGTTGGTGATGGAGGGTTGGGAATGATGGTGATGGAGGGTTGGGAATGATGGTGATGGACCATTGGGAATAATGGTGATGGAGGGTTGGGAATGATGCTGGAGGGTTGCGAATGTTGGTGAGGGAGTGTTGGGAATGTTGGTGATGGAGGGTTGTGAGTGATGGTGATGGAGGGTTGGGAATTATGGTGATGGAGGGTTGGGAATGACGGTGATGGTGGGGCTGCGAATGATGGTGATGGAGCTTTGGGAATGATGGTGATGGAGGGGTTGGGAATTATGGTGATGGAGACGTTGGGAATGATGGTGATGGATGGTTGGGAATGCTGGTGATCAGGTTGCATATGATGGTGATGGTGGGTTGGGAATGATGGTGATGGTGGGGCTGTGAATGATGGTGATGGATTGTTGGGAATGATGGTGATGGACCATTGGGAATAATGGTGATGGAGGGTTGCGAATGATGGTGGAGGGTTGCGAATGATGGTGAGGGAGTGTTGGGAATGTTGGTGATGGAGGGTTGGGAATGATGGTGATGGAGGGCTGGGAATGATGGTGGTGGCTGGTTGGGAATGATGGTGATGGAACATTGGAAATGATGGCGATGGAGTGTTGGGAATGATGGTGATGGAGGTTTGGAAATGATCATGATGGAGGGTTGGGAATGATGGTGATGGAGGTTTGGGAGTGATGTTGATGGAAGTTTGGGATTGATGGTGATAGACGATACGGAATGACAGTGATGGAGGGTTGGGACTGATGGTGATGGGGTTGGGAATGATGGTGATGGAGGGTTTGGAATGATCATGATGGAGGGTTGGGATTGATGGTGATGGAGGGTTGGGGATGATGGTGATGGAGGGTTGGGAATGATAGTGATGGGCTTGGGAATGATGGTGACGGAGGGTTAGGAATGATGGTGATGGAGTGTTGGGAGTGTTGGTGATGGAGGGTTGGGAATGATGGTGATGGAGGGTTGGGAATGATGGTGATGGACCATTGGGAATAATGGTGATGGAGGGTTGGGAATGATGGTGGAGGGTTGCGAATGTTGGTGAGGGAGTGTTGGGAATGTTGGTGATGGAGGGTTGTGAGTGATGGTGATGGAGGGTTGGGAATTATGGTGATGGAGGGTTGGGAATGACGGTGATGGTGGGGCTGCGAATGATGGTGATGGAGCTTTGGGAATGATGGTGATGGAGGGATTGGGAATTATGGTGATGGAGACGTTGGGAATGATGGTGATGGATGGTTGGGAATGCTGGTGATCAGGTTGCATATGATGGTGATGGTGGGTTGGGAATGATGGTGATGGTGGGGCTGTGAATGATGGTGATGGAGCTTTGGAAATGATGGTGATGGAGGGGTTGGGAATTATGGTGCTGGAGGGATGGGAATGATGGTGATGAACGGTTGGGAGTGATGGTGATGGAGATTAGGGAATGATGGTGATGGAGGAGTTGGGAATGCTGGTGATGGAGGGGTTGGGAATGCTGGTGATGAACGGTTGGGAGTGATGGTAAGGAATGTTAGGGAATGATGGTGATGGAGGGGTTGGGAATGATGGTGATGTTGGGGCTAGGAATGATGCTGATGGAGGGTTGGGAATGGTGGTGATGGGGTTCGGAATGATGGTGATGGAGTGTTGGGAATGATGGTGATGGAGGGTTGGGAATGATGGTGATGGAGGTGAGGGAATGATGGTTGTGGATGGTTTGGGAATGATGGCGATGGAGCTTTGGGATTGATGGTGATGGAGGGTTGGGAATGATGGTGTAGGAGGGTTGGAAATGATGGTGCTGGAGGGATGGGAATGATAGTGATGAACGGTTGGGAGTGATGGTGATGGAGGTTAGGGAATGATGGTGATGGAGGGGTTGGGATTGCTGGTGATGAATGGTTGGGAGTGATGGTGATGGATGTTAGGGAATGATGGTGATGGAGGGGTTGGGAATGATGGTGATGGAGGGTTGGGAATGATGATGATGGAGGGTTGGGAATGATGGTGATGGAGGTGAGGGAATGATGGTTGTGGATGGTTTGGGAATGATGGTGATGGAGCGTTGGGAATGATGGTGTAGGAGGGTTGGAAATGATAGTGCTGGAGGGATGGGAATGATGGTGATGAACGGTTGGGAGTGATGGTGATGGAGGTTAGGGAATGATGGTGATGGAGGGGTTGGGATTGCTGGTGATGAATAGTTGGGAGTGATGGTGATGGATGTTAGGGAATGATGGTGATGGAGAGGTTGGGAATGATGGTGATGGACCATTGGGTATAATGGTGATGGAGGGTTGGGAATGATGGTGGAGTGTTGCGAATGATGGTGAGGGAGTGTTGGGAATGTTGGTGATGGAGGGTTGGGAATGATGGTGATGGAGGGCTGGGAATGATGGTGGTGGCTGGTTGGGAATGATGGTGATGGAACGTTGGGAATGATGGCGATGGAGGGTTGGGAATGATGGTGATGGAGGGTTGGGAATGATCATGATGGAGGGTTGGGAATGATGGTGATGGAGGTTTGGGAGTGATGTTGATGGAAGTTTGGGATTGATGGTGATAGACGATAGGGAATGACAGTGATGGAGGGTTGGGACTGATGGTGATGGGGTTGGGAATGATGGTGATGGAGGGGTGTGAATGATGGTGATGGAAGGTTGGGAATGATGTTGGTGGCCGGTTGGGAATGACGGTGATGGAGGTTTGGGAATGATCGTGATGGAGGGTTGGGATTGATGGTGATGGAGGGTTGGGGCTGATGGTGATGGAGGGTTGGGAATGATGGTGATGGGTTTGGGAATGGTGGTGACGGAGGGTTTGGGAATGATGGTGATGGAGTGTTGGGAGTGTTGGTGATGGAGGGTTGGGAATGATGGTGATGGAGGGTTGGGAATGATGGTGGTGGACCATTGGGAATAATGGTGATGGATGGTTGGGAATGATGGTGGAGGGTTGCGAATGATGGTGAGGGAGTGTTGGGAATGCTGGTGATGGAGGGTTGGGAGTGATGGTGATGGAGGGTTGGGAATTACGGTGTTGGACAGTTGGGAATGATGGAGCTGTGGTTGGAAATGATGATGATTGAGTGTTGGGAATGATGGTGATGGAGGTGTTGGGAGTGATTGTGATGGAGTGTTGGGAATGATGGTGATGGAGGGTTGGGAATGGTGGTGATGGAGGGGTTGGGAATGACCGTGCTGGAGGGATGGGAATGATGGTCATGAATTGTTGGGAGTGATGGTGATGGAGGGGTCCAGAATGATGGTGATGGGGGTTTCGGAATGATGGTGATGGAGTGTTGGAAGTGTTGGTGATGGAGGGTTGGGAATGATGGTCATGGGGTTGGGAATGATGATGGAGTGGTTGGGAATTATGGTGATGGATGGTTGGGAATGATGGAGATGGAGGGTTGGGAATGATGGTGATGGTGGGGCTGCGAATGATGGTGATGGAGCTTTGGGAATGATGGTGATGGAGGGGTTGGGAATTATGGTGATGGAGACGTTGGGAATGATGGAGGGTTGAGAATGCTGGTGATCAGGTTGCATATGATGGTGATGGCGGGTTGGGAATGACGGTGATGGTGGGGCTGCGAATGATGGTGATGGAGCTTTGGGAATGATGGTGATGGAGGGGTTGGGAATTATGGTGATGGAGGGTTGTAATGATGGTGATCAGGTTGGGCATATTGGTGATGGATGGTTTGGAATGATGGTGATGGAGTGGTTGGGAATAATGTTGATGGAGGGGTAGGGAATGATGGTGATGGAGTGTTTGGAATGAAGTGATGGAGGGTTGGGAATGATGGTGGTCAGGTTGTGTATGATGGTGATGGAGGGTTGGGAATGATGTTGATGTTGGGGCTGGGAATGATGCTGATGGAGGGTTGGGAATGATGGTGATGGAGGTGAGGGAATGATGGTTGTGGACGGTTTGGGAATGATGGTGATGGAGGATTGGGGAACCGGTGATGGATTGCTGGGACTGCTGGTGATGGACCATTGGGAATAATGGTGATGGAGGGTTGGGAATGATGGTGGAGTGTTGCGAATGATGGTGAGGGAGTGTTGGGAATGTTGGTGATGGAGGGTTGGGAATGATGGTGATGGAGGGCTGGGATTGCTGGTCGTGGCAGGTTGGGAATGATGGTGATGCAACGTTGGGATTGATGGTGATGGAGCTTTGGGAATGATGGTGATGGAGGGTTGGGAATGATCATGATGGAGGGTTGGGAATGATGGTGATGGAGGTTTGGGAGTGATGTTGATGGAAGTTTGGGATTGATGGTGATAGATGATAGGGATTGACAGTGATGGAGGGTTGGGACTGATGGTGATGGGGTTGGTAATGATGGTGACGGAGGGGTGTGAATGATGGTGATGGAAGGTTGGGAATGATGTTGGTGGCCGGTTGGGAATGATGGTGATGGAGGGTTGGGAATGATCGTGATGGAGGGTTGGGATTGATGGTGATGGAGGGTTGGGGATGATGGTGATGGAGGGTTGGGAATGATGGTGATGGAGTGTTGGGAGTGTTGGTGATGGAGGGTTGGGAATGATGGTGATGGAGGGTTGGGAATGATGGTGATGGACCATTGGGAATAATGGTGATGGAGTGTTGGGAATGATGGTGGAGGGTTGCGTAAGATGGTGAAGGAGTGTTGGGAATGTTGGTGATGTAGGGTTGGGAGTGATGATGATGGAGGGTTGGGAATTATGGTGATGGACCGTTGGGAATGATGGAGCTGTGGTTGGAAATGATGATGATTGAGTTTTGGGAATGATGGTGATGGAGGCGTTGGGAGTGATTGTGATGGAGTGTTGGGAATGATGGTGATGGAGGGTTGGGAATGGTGGTGATGGAGTGGTTGGGAATGACCGTGCTGGAGGGATGGGAATGATGGTCATGAATTTTTTGGTGTGATGGTGATGGAGGGGTCTGGAATGATGGTGATGGGGGTTTCGGAATGATGGTGATGGAGTGTTGGAAGTGTTGGTGATGGAGGGTTGGGAATGAAGGTCATGGGGTTGGGAATGATGATGGAGGGGTTGGGAATTATGGTGATGGATGTTTGGGAATGATGGAGATCGAGGGTTGGGAATGATGGTGATGGTGGGGCTGCGAATTATGGTGATGGAGACATTGGGAATGATGGTGATGGAGGGTTGGGAATGCTGGTGATCAGGTTGCATATGATGGTGATGGCGGGTTGGGAATGATGGTGATGGTGGGGCTGCGAATGATGGTGATGGAGCTTTGGGAATGATGGTGATGGAGGGGTTGGGAATTATGGTGATGGAGATGTTGGGAATGATGGTGATGGAGGGTTGTAATGATGGTGATCAGGTTGGGCATATTGGTGATGGATGGTTTGGAATGATGGTGATGGAGGGTGTGGGAATGATGGTGATGGAGTGTTTGGAAAGATGGTGATGGAGGGTTGGGAATGATGTTGATGTTGGGGCTGGGAATGATGCTGATGGAGGGTTGGGAAGGCTGGTGATGGGGTTGGGAATGATGGTGATTGAGTGTTGGGAATGATGGTGATGGAGGGTTGGGAATGATGGTGATGGAGGTGAGGGAATGATGGTTGTGGACGGTTTGGGAATGATGGTGATGGAGCTATGGGATTGATGGTGATGGAGGGTTGGGAATGATGGTGTAGGAGGGTTGGAAATGACGGTGCTGGAGGGATGGGAATGATGGTGATGAACGGTTGGGAGTGATGGTAATGGAGGTTAGGGAATGATGGTGATGGAGGGGTTGGGAATGATGATGATGAACGGTTGGGAGTGATGGTGATGGATGTTAGGGAATGATGGTAATGGAGGGGTTGGGAATGATGGTGATGGAGGGTTGGGAATGATGATGATGGAGGATTGGGGAACCGGTGATGGATTGTTGGAAATGATGGTGATGGACCATTGGGAATATTGGTGATGGAGGGTTGGGAATGATGGTGGAGGGTTGTGAATGAAGGTGAGGGAGTGTTGGGAATGTTGGTGATGGAGGGTTGGGAATGATGGTGGTGGCTGGTTGGGAATGATGGTGATGGAACGTTGGGAATGATGGCGATGGAGGGTTGGGAATGATCATGATGGAGGGTTGGTAAGGATGGTGATGGAGGTTTGGGAGTGATGTTGATGGAAGTTTGGGATTGATGGTGATAGACGATAGGGAATGACAGTGATGGAGGGTTGGGACTGATGGTGATGGGGTTGGGAATGATGGTGACAGAGGGGTGTGAATGATGGTGATGGAAGGCTGGGAATGATGTTGGTGGCCGGTTGGGAATGATGGTGAGGGAGGGTTGGGAATGATCGTGATGGAGGGTTGGGATTGATAGTGATGGAGGGTTGGGAATGATGGTGATGGAGGGTTGGGAATGATGATGATGGAGTATTGGGGAACTGGTGATGGATTGTTGGAAATGATGGTGATGGACCATTGGGAATATTGGTGATGGAGGGTTGTGAATGATGGTGGAGGGTTGTGAATGATGGTGAGGGAGTGTTGGGAATGTTGGTGATGGAGGGTTGGGAATGATGGTGGTGGCTGGTTGGGAATGATGGTGATGGAACGTTGGGAATGATGACGATGGAGGGTTGGGGATGATCATGATGGAGGGTTGGTAAGGATGGTGATGGAGGTTTGGGAGTGATGTTGATGGAAGTTTGGGATTGATGGTGATAGACGATAGGGAATGACAGTGATGGAGGGTTGGGACTGATGGTGATGGGGTTGGGAATGATGGTGACAGAGGGGTGTGAATGATGGTGATGGAAGGTTGGGAATGATATTGGTGGCCGGTTGGGAATGATGGTGAGGGAGGGTTGGGAATGATCGTGATGGAGGGTTGGGATTGATGGTGATGGAGGGTTGGGAATGATGGTGATGGAGGGTTGGGTATGATGGTGATGGGTTTAGGAATGCTGGTGATGGAGGGTTTGGGAATGATGGTGATGGAGTGTTGGGAGTGTTGGTGATGGAGGGTTGGGAATGATGGTGATGGACGGTTGGGAATGATGGTGATGGACCATTGGGAATAATGGTGATGGAGGGTTGGGAATGATGGTGCAGGGTTGCGAATGATGGTGAGGGAGTGTTGGGAATGTTGGTGATGGAGGGTTGGGTGTGATGGTGATGGAGGGTTGGGAATTATGGTGATGGACTGTTGGGAATGATGGAGCTGTTGTTGGGAATGATGATGATTGAGTGTTGGGAATGATGGTGATGGAGGTGTTGGGAGTGATTGTGATGGAGTGTTGGGAATGATGGTGATGGAGGGTTGGGAATGGTGGTGATGGAGGGGTTTGGAATGACCGTGCTGGAGGGATGGG